>NC_142134.1:17785000-18507500 GCF_024610735.1 Ursus americanus | reverse complement strand
CACTCCCTGGTTGGGAAAAGAGACTTACATTTATCCTCAATAATGATGGAGACAAAGGTTGTGGGTGTTATACAGACATATGTAAAATTCTCTCTCAATTTGTGGCACCTTCACAAATCTAGAATATAAAACATTAGGGAAATTAGGATTTTGCCTTAGATCCCCAAGATTGTTTTAAAATACTCGGAAAAGGAGAGATCTATGAGAGTTCAGGTCTGTTTTTATTTCAGTTTCCTATTTAGAATGGTTCCGTGGAGTGAAGAGCCCAGACTCTCATTCTGTACAGGGGTGTTCATTCACGTCACATCCTGCACTTCTTGCATCCTTACGTCTTTCAGCAAACATTATCCACTTGGGATCCCCTCAACAGAGCTTTCCCATCCATACCTTGCAAGAATTCTGAATTTTCTGCTGGTTACTCATATGTCAAAATACCGGGTCTTGAAGAAAATATAAGCAATGTAATTATTTTGTGTATCTGTATGTATGCATGCACGTGTGTTTGTATCTATTAAAATAAAAGCATTCCGCTTTAAGAAAACCCAAATGCAAATTCACAAGATAAGATAATTTCAAGGATGATTGAATTACAGAAACATTTTGCTTTCTAAATGATTCCGTTTCCTTAAATAGACTTTTAAATTAAATATGATTTTAACTTATACTTAAAATTACATGCTATATAGAATAAATGCAGTGTAGTTATAGATTGTGTAATTGTATCTTTAACTGTATACTGTATAATATGTATTAATATACAATACTGATTTCCCTAACTACTTATTATTGGATCTGTTGTAACACGAAGTACCTCTTTCATATACTTTGGAAAACAATGCCAGTGCAATACGCAACAGACTGGCCTTTGAGAGCAGTCATGTACAGCTTATAAGTATTTATTAGGAGACAGTTCTTTTTGAAAAAAAAAAAATACGTTTAAAATTAGGCTTAGAAGTGGCAACCCTCATTTATTTAGCCAGGCTACACAACAAATGGAACCTTAGGGAATGGAAACTATTTTAGATTCAGTTGCAGGAAACATTTTTTTGGAGATGTGTCAAATTATGTGGGGAACTTTCTAGCTTAATCTTTCAAAAGAGAGTGTGCCTCCTCCCCACCCCCAATCACATCGCCTCCTACCTTAATTTACTAAAGATAACTTACTCTCTATCAACCACCTATATGTCTTGTGAGTCATATTGATCTCAGACATGTGATTCAGTCCTTGGCTAAGATAAAATTGCTTTAATGGTATCCTTCCCCCCCCCCCCCCCCCCGTATTTCTGATGATACTTAAGCATGCAGAGGACACCGCAGCCCCCCTTCCCCATCAGGAAAGCGTGTCGAGGCAGCTTACAATAAAGGACAAGTCTTCCCACAGCCTCATCAATACCTTGATAGCTCTGGGCTAATGGAATCTTGTGACTTTTGGTTCTCATTGATAAGAGAGCCTGATGTAGACACTGATGAGTGGGACGTTCTCTGTTCTTGCACACATTTCTCTTTTCAGCTTGCTCCATTGAACATATTTTCAGGATTAGGTCAAGACTGCTACAATTTCTAGCTGTGATTCTTCTTCTGAAGTTGGAGTGAAAAGAATTTATTTTCTTTGGTGATCATTTGCAGGTTTTTTTTTTTCTTCCATTCTTATTCTGCTACAGAATTAGAGGGGGGTTTCCCCAAACCCAGAAGAGGTTTGAATTCTTAAGTGGAAAATGTTGACATCTACTCCAGATCCATTTCTTTCAAGACTGAAGCAGCCTAGATTTTCTTTTAATAATAATAGCTAACATTAGTGAGCGGTTACTGCATACATTACCTCACTTGGTCGTCCCAGCACCCTGACGGGATTGATGGGGAATAATATTACCCACATTTTACGGGTGTGGACTGAGGCTTGAGGAGATTAAAGCCCTAGCTCAAGGTCAGCAGCCGAGTGAGTGGTGGACACGAACCGAAATCCAGCTCTGTCTGATTCTAAGGGCTTGTGCTGCTCGTCCTGTCGGGGGAGCTGATTTTCAGGGGCATTTTATCTCACATGGGTGTTTTAATCTCTATTAACGCCATATTTTGGGAATAGCAAGCTGATTTCTTGACTGATTCTCCTCAGGGGTTCCTACTTTATTTATGTCAAGAACTCTAATCAGAAAGAACAACATTAAGCCTCGTTCCAAGCCTGTGCTAATCCAAAAATGGCTAAAAGATGCAACCAAGAAATCTGGTAAAATTTGGTCTCACAACTCCTTTTTGGAATATTCTTAATACAGGGGTTTTGAATAAATAACCATCATTTCTGCTTTTTAAATATCCCTGTCTTACAGAAAGGTACCAATATTTACCCCTCGAGGACTGAGGATCATGGAGTTACTCATTTATAACTATTCTATTCTTCATTTCTGACAATACTTAATAATTTAACTTCTTTGGTTGATTTGACCTTACTTATTTCTCTCCTTGGCCAGAAATAACTGCTTTCACAGCATGTGATGAGGCAATATGGATGGGGAGGGTATTTGGAAAACTGAATGTGGATTTAACACCTAAAGAGGAGGCTTAGTGGAGGTCATTGGAAGGACATTTTAAAATGAGAAAATTGTTCAAAGCCTTTGCAAAATATTACCAGGTACCTTGGAATATAAACTTGGGCCACTTGGTTTTATGCCACAATTTGCCTTTGCTCTTTCTCTGGGGTCCTATTAATTCCTTTGCTTATTAACGGGTTAGATTCCCAAAGAATGGTCAGAAGTACCAAGTGACGCGCGGTTATGTGTTGGTGAGGGGTATTGCTGACTCATTGTTCCTCCCTGGTGGGTAGTTACTTTACTATTTATAAAAGTTCATAAGTGAAGGACCTTCTGCAACAACCTGCTTGAGTTAAGAGCATATCAGTATAGGAAGACATTTGATACTGCTGTTTCATGGAGAAGATGCCTCCTACCTTATTTTAGTAAAAGAAAAATCTTGACCTTCCTCTAATGATAGGTTTTCGCTAGCAGCTTCGGTGTAACAGATGCTCGACCACCAGTTAATAAAGATCCTTGAACAGAAAAAAATGATTTAGATGCTAACAGATGGATGGTTTGGGGGATAAAAGCACTGCTTGTAGGAAATGTGAAAAAAAAAATCCTGAAAGAACTCTGAGGGCGACATTCATGGGAAAGGCTCTGTGAGTTAGCTGCTTTTGGGAAACTGCCGTCAAGGCTCATTACTACCACTGGGTGTCACTCCAAGCAGCCCCTTTGCAGCCGTCTAGTCAAGGTTAAAATACTGTAAGGGAAACACTCAGCTAAACAAACCAAAGGAAAATAATGAAAGGAATGAAAAAGGTGTCCAACTGTCTCAATATATTGTAGGATTTTGAGTGGGAGGGAAGAAAAGCGCAATGCTAAGACACTGCATCAGGTAGCACTCTGTTTTGGAGTAGAGCTGCCATCATTCCCAGCTGGGGATTCTTTAAATTCAGAGGATGCGGTATCCTGATCAGCTGGCTGAAGAGAGAGCACAGTTAGACCAAAGCCCAACTAGATTTCGAACAGCATATTAATGTTTTTAAGGATTTTGATCTGTATGACTGAATTGCTTTTCCAGAAAGGTCATATCATTTTACACTCAAAGGGAAGCTCTTGCCTCCGTCTGTTTCCTTGCTCTGTCAGCAGTACACATTCTTAGTAAACTTCAAAAGAGCTGCGTACTTACTTCAGACCAGGAGGCAGGAGGAAAACCCGAATGGATTACTTTTTGGAGTAGGTTAAGATGAGAAACACAATTGTGAGGGGAAAGTGGGGTGGTCTTAAACCTTCTTTTAGGTGTCATGTGGCGTGGTGTGAGTCCCCAAGTATTTTATACTGGCTGGAGACTCCAGTACTTCAATTGTTTTTACTCCAGTTCCTTTAGAGCCCATGTGAAAATCTTGGTTTTGCCTCCCTTTACCTACCTCACTCCACCGTGGTGACATGAAGACTACTAGTAATTTGAAGCTGCAGTTGGGAGAAGGGCTCTGAAAATGGGAATCTTGACCTCCATTGCCCCGCGGACAAGAGGAAATGAGCAATCTGCTGCTTGACTCAAGTAAGAGCCATGTGTTTCTAGAATTCCAAGATGGCAGTTGTCTCACTTAGGAATGCTTTTGGCTGCATGTAACAGGAAAACTGAATAACACTGACTATTTTAATGTAGTCACTTATTAACATCTTAAAAAGAAGACTGGAGGTGTTTGGTTGCTGGTGTTGGTTTGGCTGCTCTCCAGGGTTATCATAGACCCTGCCTCTGCTTCATTCTTCTGCTCTGCTATTCTTGGATATTTTTGGCCTTGTTCTTTTCGTCTGCTGGTCACAGGATGATTACTTAGATCTGGGCACCATGTCCAAATCCAAAACAAGAAGCAGGAAGTGGCAGTGAAGAAGTTTTCCTCTTGTCCCTCTCTTGGTTATGGGGAGGAAGAGTTCTCTGAAGATCCAGTAGACTTGTGCTTACTTGTTATTGGTTGGAATAATGTCACCTAGTGACTTCCAGCTGGAAGAAGGACTGGGAAAGCAGGTATTTAGTTTTTTTCACTTTCCCTGGTAGAGTGGAGAGAAAGGGCTTTGGAATAACTGTTGAGCCAACCAATTAAGAGTGTTTGTCATAAAGTTCTGAACACATTTCTAATTAATAGGACATTATTTTATATGCTGGGAGAATTTCTATAGCATTATAGGTACAAGATGAGTTAATAAGTTTAACCTAACACTTATGTCTTATGATAACTATATTCTGAATTTCACACTGTTGAGGTAAAAATGTACCACTGGCAAAAATTTGCTAGTAAATTGGAGACTATCTGTAGTTGATTACTTTTTAAATTTTAAGATAAAAAATCATTCTCTAAAGCCTTTTAAAAAGTTTTATTAAGTTTTATGCTGTCAGAATATTGAAAATATGTATGTTGACAAATTTTCTATGAGGGAATAGGAATATATGGACTAATTCTCCTGGGATTAAGCTATAAGGCATATGGAAAATCTTATTTAGTTCCATTGTGGAGGAACAGTATAAAAAAATCCCAAGTGGGACTTTGATCCTCTTTTGCACTGAAGTACCTGGTGTCTAAATAAAACTCTTAAAAAAGCCATGGCTTAAATTAATTAATGGTTTTGAGTTTACACATCTAGGCCTACTCTCTGAAAGATATTCCTTCCTGGATAATTTGGATAACTGCTACCATGAATAGTGAGGCCTTGGGCTTGAGAGGAGAGGTTCAGTTTTTGGGTCTCTAGGGTGAAAACTGAGTAAACATTTATTTTCATATATTCCAATTTTCCACAGGTGTTTCTCAAAAACTATAAATAGATGCCTTGATTAAATCATTTTGACTTATTATATACAAGAAATATATATATTCATGTCCGTACTACCCAAACCAATCAACAGATGCAGTGCAAAACCTATCAAAATACCAATGGCATTTTTCACAGAAATGGGGCAAAAAATCTTAATATTTGTATGGAATCCCAAGAGACCCTGAATAATCAAAACAATCTTGAGAAAGAACAAAAATGGAGGTATTACAGTCCCATAGTACAAAGCTATAGTAATCAAAACAGTATGGTATTGGCATAAAAATAGATACAAAGATCAAATAGAAGAGTAGAAAGCCCAGAAGTAGACCCATGATTATATGGTCAATTGATTTATGACAAAGGAGGAAAGAAAACACAATGGGGAAAAAATAATCTCTCAACAAATGGTGTTGGCAAAACTGGACAGCTACATGCAAAAGAATAAAAGTGGACCAAGAATAAAGTGGACCACTTTATTATGCCACACACAAAAATAAAGTAAAAATAGATTAAAGACTTGAATGTAAGACCAAAACCATAAATCATTATGTTGTACATCAGAAACTAATATTATATGTCAATTATCCTTCAATTAAAAATTAAAAAAGAAATACATTAATTTAAAAAACAAAATGCAATATTCATCTAAAAAAAGAAAAGCAGAATGAGAGGAAAAGAAATCAAAGGTCTTTGATAACACTGTTGAACTGCTAAATTAAACCAACTCTGAAGTCTACTGTTTCTCTGAACATTCCAATTACATGAGTCAATAAACAATAAGTCCTCTTTATTATTGATAAAAGAGAAAATAAATATATATGAACAATTTTTAAGTTGAGCAAAATTAAATTGAATGTAAGTATCTTAGTAATGTCTTGGGTCATTAAATCTTTAATGTTCCCTCATAGAACTCTTAGGAAGTTCTGTGTACATACTCTGTCTTCTAGAAGACTTCACTCATTCAGCGAAAACTTGTTGAGCCCTTGTTTTGTGTCAGGCGCTGTGCTGGGTTACATGGGATGTAAGTTATACTTGGCTCATGCTCTCGTGTGTATAAATCTATAGGGACACAGATAAACCAGAGTTGGGAGTCAGTAGAATGAGTGTTAGGCTAGGTGAGCACATAGAAGGCTTGAGGGCTTTGTCAGGGACTGTTTTTTGGAGCAATTTATGTGCAAGAAAAGTCCTGAAGGAAGGGTGATTTTCAGGTAAGCGCTGGAGATGGCAGAGGAGTGGTGGCTAAAGATTGTTCTAGGAAAAGGAAATAGCATATGGGAAAGTCTGGGGACTGTAGGATTTTGTAGCTTAGAACAGTGATAGAGATACTATTCTTAATTGTAGGCTTTTGGAACGAAACATTTAATATTTCTTCCTGGCACCACTGATTTTCCTTGAAACGTTATCGATAATTCCGGAAGACGAGCTCTGCACTCATGATTTCTTTTCTGAGGGAAAGCTCACAGCATATGAATGTGCCCGGGGCCCCAGGGCATATCACTCCAGTTCTGTCAAAATCCTCTTGAGAAACTATAGTTCTGGATCCTTAACCACCTTAATTCCTTTCTCGCAATCAATGCTTATTTTATTTAATTAAAAAAAAATATATTAGTTTGTGGGCCTGTCACATTCTAGGAGATTTCTTTTTTTAAACTTTATTCATAACCTGTGATTTCTAAGGGACCAAACTTTCTTTTTCCTTGAACTCCAAATATCATAAACCTCAACTGAACAAAACAAGAACATATTAAAAAGAGATTTATGTTGTAGTTACAGCCTTAACTATATCACTGATGGAATTTTGTTTTTTGTCTTTATTATGCACTTTGAAACCTTTTACAAATTTTGATGTTTTGGAAGTGAAGTAGGAGTCACGACATAATTACAAATATCCTGCTTAGTTCCTTCAGCAGTCTCACCAACTCAAGGTCTTAGATGTAAAAGGAGTACAAGACAGGAAGAGACCAGTAACTCTGCTCTAATGAGTAATCTATTGATACTTCTAGGGTGAACAAAGCATTTGAAGACACTCTTTCCTTGAATATTGGAGTTTATCGAACATTTTATAAATCAGAGTTTCAGAATATGACTTCTGAAAAGTCTAAAGGAAAAAACCTCACATTCAATGATTCATGTTTTTAGAAGTCATTAAATATATCGCATGCTTTGGGAAATAATATAAAGACTCCAGATAATGGTTGAGCATAAGTCATAGAGTAACCTAACTCAAATGGATGTGGTAGTTCTTGCAAGAAAATATTAAACATGACCCAAATCTAAAAGATGGAATCAAGCATTTTGCACAGGTGGGTGTAGGGGAGGGGCAGGATCCCAAAAAGGTATTGGAAAAACCAGGTCAGCCCCAATGTGTTAGAACAAGAAGAGTAGAGGGTGGCGTTTTGTCATTTTTGGAGACAGAAGGGAAAAGATAGTTTGTGGCTAAATACATTAAAATACTTATTTGACATGCAAGATTGATAAAATCAAATAAAAGCAAGCAGATTTTGAATAAACTAGGCTCAGATTATCTGACAATTTTATTAAAGAGCTATAGGAAATTCGGTTGCCCAGAGAATGGCCATCTGAAATGCATCTTATTTTGAATAAACCAATGTCAGCTTAATAGGAGTTGACTAGAAATGTTTGTCACGTGACAAATGGAAATGATTTTCCTTTTTGGAGTGTTTTGATGAGCATCAAGGAAGAAATAGAACAGAATGTTGAATTTTCATACTCTTGAGCCTGGATGAGGGATGCCACAGCAATGGCCGGCTCTGGGTAAGTGCTTTCAATTAGATTTCAGTTTGTCATGCCTAGAAGCCACTTTTTCTCGGGTATTGCTGGGATGTATTGCTATCTGGGTCGCATTACTGGCATACAGGGTTCACTAATGTTAAGAAACTGTTGAATGTGTAATACTGACACCCACAGCAAAACTTAGTATATTCATGCCCATAATGTGATATATACCAGTACTTGTCATCAACTTTGAGCATTAGAATCACCTGGGGAGTTTTTAAAAATGTGAAGTCTGAGTTCCATTTTAGACCAACTGGACAGAATCCCCAGGTGGGGCTCTGACTCAGCGTTTTAAAAAAATCTTTTCAGGTCATTCACTGCCATGTACTATGCCTATGAAGGCACATACCTCAGCTACTCATTTAGACTTCTAAAAAGTATGTCTGTGGGCAAATTATCTAAGTAAATATTGCATAGTCATATGCAACATGCATCCCAGACTTGGAAAAAAAATTACGTCTCACTCATATTTTGCATTGCACACTTCATGCACCATCACTTGATATCCGTGTTGAGGAGGCCCACGGAAACTCGCGGCTGTTAACATATTATTCCAGCTTGAGTAAAATGTTGGGGGAAGGAGGTCTCTTCTCTCCTAAAGAAGGGACATTTGAGAGACTGGTTTCAGGAAAGCACTAGGGTAGCTGCTATTTTTCTCCAGGTGTTTGATCTGACTGACGGCCCCTGTCTGAACTTCCTAGTCATTTGCCATTTCATTAGCTGCCAGGTTTTCAATTTCTGCCTCTTGGAAGTTACACCGCTTTGAACAAGTCCCCACAGTAATTGAATTTGCCACAGAAATAGAACACTGGAAAATTTCATTTTCTTCTTCCCTGCATGAAGGCAAGCAAGCAGGCAGGGCATACACACATATTCCTGCTGGGCTGCTCCTTGCTTCTTCCGCGGACTCTGGTTCCCCTCCCTTCCCCCCACGCATTCGCTAATGCTCACTTCCATCCCGCTCCCAAAGCAAGTATACAGTCACACAAAAAAGGCCTGCTTTCAAATCATCTGAGAGTGCATCAGCCTGTCACTTTGTAATTTTCTTCTAAATGCCTTCCACAAATAATGGTTTTCAAAATGAGCATTAACAGGCTTGATTACATGAAATTGTCCTTTTAATTTACACCAGGATTCTATTGATCACACAAGTGCAGATTAAAGTGTTCAATGAAGCCCGTGATGAGGTATTAACCAGCTAAGGGTCCTCCAGGGGCCGCCAGGGAGGCCAGGAATATGCTAGAAGTGTACAGTTATTTCCCCATAATGAAGTGGCACTATGCGAAGGCATGAATCGCTGGCAGGAAGAATAGATCGGAGATGATGAGCTCTTCAAAGTCATTTCTCCCTCACTCATTCAGCCTCATGCCCAGATCCTCTTGCGATTCTTCTGCATTACTTGTCATGAAATGCCAGGATTTACTTAGCCAGCTGATGCAATTTTTATGACCTTATTGCTTTTTCACCATGGTAATAGTTTTGAATCAATTTATCAATCCAGCGGTGCCATCAGACATATTGCCCTGAAGATCAAGTCCGGGTCATTCCATCAATTCACTGCGGTTTACGAAGATAGAGAAAAAAGCGAGGCCGTGCGGGCTATCAACTTCAAATGGCTTAGTAAACATGCCTCGGCTGCTTTAACTGCTTCACTTCTGACTCCAGACCTTTATGCTCATGGACAAGACCACCCAAATCAACCCAATAGATCTTGATGTCGGGAGACACAGCCCCAAAGTGAAGAGGCCTGGTAGAGGAAGAAGCATCTCTGGAAAGTTCCCAAGCAGAGTTGTTGGCACAGAACTTGGAAGCGTGGCTTGGTCTTGCACACAAAGTAGATTGTAGTATGCTACCCAAGTTACAAAGCTTTTGTCTCACCAGCCAGAGGACTTAGCAGTTGCCAGGGGAAAGGAAGGGGAGTGTGAGGTGTGCTCCCTTTGTAATAGGTTTTGCAGAGGGGTAGGGATTCATAATCCAATCCATCTTCTCTCTACAGGGGCTGCTGGTCAGTGATAATGGTTTCAAAAGATGAAAAACCTGTAAGTCATTTTTCACAGGATGAGATGTCACTGAGGGCAGGGCACAAAGAAAGAATAGCACACTTATTGGAAGAGATGATCTCTTAAGAAGAGAATGAACATTCCTTGCCCAGGGGAGAGAAGGTAGGGATGTGCTAGGTGTCAGTCTGGCCATGGAGTTAGGTTGCTGGTGTTTGCATGGATAAATACACTAGGTGTCTCTTGGGAATTCAGTTTAGTTATTGTATCGGCTATATTCAGAGAATCCTCTTAGTTTATTTGTATATTCCTTTTATTTATGCATTATGTCAAAATTTGAAGTCCTGCAGTCCAGATTCTGGTAATAAGTTGTTTTAAAAAAAAAAAGTGACAAGGAATTTAAATATTATTAAAACATGTATTGTTTGTGAGGCCTTAATAGAGATTAAATGCATACTACCAGCTTTGTGCTTTGCTTGGAAGCTGCTATATTCAGCATTTAAAATGAGATTTGTCAGATCCCAAGCTTATGTCGATTCTATAAAAGTTTAATGATCTACTTCCAGGTCTAGCAGCGTTTAGGATTTATTTACAGTCTTTATTATAAAATTTGTCCAAAATATACACATTCCCCAAAGACTTCTGAGCTCAGAGGCAGAAATATAAATGCACAAAAGTGAAATATAGCAGATGGTAAATCTCTGTTTGCTAGGCAGTTTTTACCTCTTTAATCTTCTTTCTTTCATTTTGTTTTTCTTCTCTATTTGGTAAATACTGACGGAGGCAAGAGAGGGCCTTCTGTTCCTGGAGAACCATTTAGGGGACTCTGTTGAGCAGATTGAATATCATTGAAAAAGATCATTGACGTGGAGTCCTCCTTTCCCCTGGGTAGTTAGCAAACTTGGAATTGGAAATCAGGATAAGACACTCCAGAAATCATGGAGTCGTGGAATGTGATTGAGAAGAAGTTTTAGAGATCATCTAAGGAAATTCCTTTATTTTATAGATAAGGAAACAGCAATGCCTCACTGGAGTTGGTTGGCTGTATATAGGCCTTTACTCACAAAACTCAGATGACTCAGAATCCTTTACTACTCCACCCCTGTGCCAAAGACACAAACATCTTGCCCCCAAATTCCTTGCCTTCCTCAAGTCCAGTAATGGGTATATCTCTTTCCACTATCCTCCAAACATGGCAGTGTCTTACAACTCATCATCAGTTAAACTGGTTATTCTCAAACTTTGAAGTATCTCCAAATGACCTGGGGTGGTTGTAGAAACACAGACTGCTGGGCTTAATCTCTAGATTCTTCTGTGAATTCCTAGTAGGGCTCGGTGATCTGCATTTTAACAAGTACTCCAACTGATCCAGTGGCTGAGTTGCACGGTTCATGTGGCTTTAAATGCTGATTTTGCTGCTTAATTGGTTATATGACCTAGGACAAGTGACCACATGTCTTTAAGCCTCAGTTACATCTATAAAATGGACCTAAGAGTACCTGTCTTATAGGATTTTGTGGCACTGTTTGTGATGTTATAGTAAAAGCACATAGAAGACATTTCACTGCTCTGTGACAAGAATTTAGGTCAATACCCAATATACTGTGTGACAGTTAAAAATTGTAACATCCACTTATCAGTTAAGTGTAAAATTATCATACAAAATCTCCTTAAGATAAATCAGTAGGATTCTCACCAAACATTTAAATATCTCTCTACGAAGTAAAGCAATTCATGGATTATTGTGAAGTAATCACCCTTTCTCTTTTAGTAGATCAGTGATTTTTAAAAACATGTCAGAACTTTCATAAGCAATGACACACTCATAGCTATGTTAGGTGCCAAGCAGGGGAACCTAACCTACCAGTTCAGCCACTGTTCGCGCCTCCTCTTCCAGTTCCAATTATTTTCTTCCACTGAAACATACCTAATGTCCACATGCTCACCCTTCTTCTAACAACTGTTACTCCCTCCCTCCTTCCCGGAGCTTCTTGGTTGCCTAACATTTCTGTAGCTCTGTGATAGTACACAGAATTATGTGTCCAATGATTGTCACTGACAATAAACACTTCGGGAATTTAGATGAGGTAGAGATTGCTGTGAGCTGGAGCAGTTAGGAAGGCCTTTTGGAGGTGGTGGGAATTGAGATGGTTCCTGAGGAACCAATGAAGGAGAAGCAAGGGGACCCTCCCCATTGAGTTTAGTGGCTAGACTCCGACAGAAGACTGGTATAGAGATGATATTGGAAAGGTAAATCGGAGTTGGTTGGGGAAGGTCTTATTTAACTGGAAGTAAAAAAGAATCAGATATTAGAAAAGAGAACTCTCTGAATGATTTTCAAACCATATTCAGTAAAACTCTTGGGTTATTTATAGGCACTTCAGACATTGTGAATGGAATTTGTTTAAAAATGTGTTTTAATCACAAAAAAACCTTTAGTAGAAAGTATACACTCAAATTTAGTATTTGCCGTATTATAATACAATAGGTACCACTTTTGTGTTCTTCTCTTGTGACACCGGTTTATTAATTCTGGTAAGGCCTAAAATAGTACTTCATACGCCATTTTGCCTGTATTCAGAAAGCAACATGAGATTGCTAAAAGAGCTAATATAAAATTTATTCCTTTCCCAGCTTCTTATCAGTGTGAATCCGGGTTTTGTTTTCTCAATAAAGTGCAACAAATAAATTTGCATGCTGCATTTGCAAGCTTATGCATGCATATTTCATGCTTATTTGATAAGACCCAGCTATCATTTGACTCCTTCAATTGAAATTTTTTGTAAATTTCTCTCATTGATCTACTTAGAACTTTCTATTTATTTTATAAAGTATGCTTTGGATGTGAATCATGTATGAAAGAGAAAAATAAAGTTCTGCTGCTGAAACACGTTGAAAGCTATAGCCCAAGGTCTTCTAGTCTCTACTCAGTATTAAAAGAATGAAGTCAGATGTATGGAATATTTTAAGTGCTTATTTGCAAGGAACTTTTGAGCAGTGAAATTACACATTGATAGGTGGAAAGGCTTGATAGTTTGCAGGGGATTGAAGGGGAAGAAAATAGAACCATGGAGAGTAAATCGAAGACAACTAACTGTTCCATATGTGGGAGGGGATAAGGTTTTGGACAAGAATAATGGTGATAAAAATAAAGGAGAGCAAAATATTTCTACAAAATGGTAACTGGACGTTCATGGTGTTCACAAGACATTGAGAGATTGAGGAAGAACAGATAGGAAGCAAGAGATGTCCAGATTTGGGGAAGGATTCTCAGAAGAACAGGAACAGAGAAGTTGGAGGAGTCAGGCTTGAAGAGATGATAATGGCTTTAGTTTTTGCCCTTGTTTTTTTAAGTAAGCTCCATGCCCAGTGTGGAGACCAATATGGGGCTTGAACTCATGACCTTGACATCAAGACCTGAGCTGAGGTCAAGAATTGGATGCTCATATGCCAGGGATCATGGTAAGCTTTTTATAGGAATGGTTTTTATAGGCTAATTATTATTTTCATTTTACAGTTGAGAAAACTAAAATCTAGAGAGTCTAATGAACATGTTTAAAATCACACAGCAAGTAAATAGGTGGAGGCAGGATTTGAATTCACTTCCAGCTGACCTCAAAGTCCATAACCTTTACCCTTCTGCTGATAACCTCTAGAAGGAAAGAGAAAAGCACACAAAAGCAAGTATTGGCAGACCGTTTTAAGGGCCCCAGAACTGACACTGTTGTTACACAGTTCCATCCAGCCATGAGACCCTGGCTTACCTGGAAAGGCTACATCTGCAAGATGTAAAAACTTCTTTCTTGGATAAATGTGCCTTTTCACTATGGTGAGCTCAAAAGTAATAGCTTTTCCAGTCACGACACTTGCAATTTGGCTGGAGGATATGAAAGGCCCTTTCTGGACTACAAGCTCAACAGCTGTTCACATTTACACAGTAGGTGAAAATTTATATTTAAAAAATAGTGGCTCATAAAGAAGGAATATGGTACAATGACAACTACAAAAAAAGGGAATAATTATATTCATGAAAAATGAACTGGTGAGTGATACATTATTTTTTTTAAGCAAAACGTGTTACAGCGTTAAAAAATGGTGTCTTTAATTAATTCTGCCTAACATTAAAAGAGTAAGGTCACCCATACCAAAAATTGTTGAATAAAGCAAAAATGTGTGAAAGATATACTCTTTGATGTTACTCATAATGAAGAAGGGTTATCTACTGGTCAATACACCACCATTATTTCTTAGTTAGAGATATTACGATTGAAAATAGACAATGGTTATAACAACTTAATGTGATTACCACATAAAATATACCTTATTGGACAGAAATTATCCGATCATAAACCAGAGTTGTTTCTAGAGAACAAAGGTGATTACTTCAATAAGAAATTTTTAGCTAGAGCTAAAGGACCCACCCCCCAAGAGAATGCCCATGCCAATTTATTTCACCTATAAACAGACCAATGTATATATTGCTTTAGGATTTACAAAGGACTTTCACATGCATTCTGGGTCAAGCAAACATCCCATTTGGCAGATTAGAAAATTAAGATGCCCAAGGCACAGCTAGTAAACAAGATTTGAACCCAGGTTACCAACCTGGGTTCTCTGCCACCAATTTCTCTGCCCTTTCTATCATATGTTCTTTCCAGACACAGTTGGGGATCCTTTTCAATGAATTGCTTGTGTAGGAACATTGCCTGAGTTGTAGATGGGAATAGATTTGAGCGTAGGCAAGATGTTTGGAGCTGACTAAAGAAGAATGATGACATATAGATGCCCAGGGTTGGTTAAAACTTCCATGTCTGTGTGAACTGACAGTTGTAAAATGATTTCTTAAACACTTATTTGGAGGAGAGGCTGAGCACTGAGCACATGAGGGAGGACAGAGGGGACTGCTGGCAACTTCTCAAGCTGTCATAGTCTTGCTGTTCTCTGGACTTTAGCGTCTTGTAAGGAAGTGCAGCCCCTCTGGTGTTCCAAGAACAAGCATGCCCTCTGGAGGATTTCATCCTCAGCATTCATTCCAACCACAGACAATGTCCTCCTTGAGAGAGTTCTGGTAAATTCATTGCCTCCTTTTCTCTTATATCTCTACAGATATCTTTTATACTGCAGTGATAAACTCATGCCCCTTATAGATTGTTACCCTGGGCAATTGCCCCACCAATCTGCTCTTTAGTCAAGTGTTAGATTTATAGAGGTTTTTCTTGTTTTGTTCCCAAAGTGAAAATGATTAAGCAAGAAGTATTATTTATGCTTATTATGGTCATAGGACTTTTTTGAGAATACAGAAAAATATCAAAGAGTTTGTAACTTAGGGAAGATAAAATTCGCATATTTGAAACCATCAGGTGATATTTAAACAGTGAACTATATATTACTGAGTTTAATGTTATGGGAGTCTAAAGAAAGAGACAGTATTTATTTATTTATTTTTTTACTAGCAAAATAGTAATAATGTAATTGCACGCTTTATTAGGATTACAGAAAAATAAAAACAATAGGTATACAAATATAACATAATATATTCTACCAATGTTATGATAAATGCTTGAAGAGACAGTATTTAAACTGGGCTTTAAAATGTGGCTAAAATCTTGTGAAGCAGAATGGGAGAGAGAAGGAGGATGACCAACATTCTGTGTAAGGAGAATATGAGTAAAATTGTATAGATTGGAATGAATAATGTGCATCAAAGGGATAATGAAGGGCTGGCTCAGAAGATGGGTATTAAAGGAGAAGGGGAAATGAATGACTAATTCACAATCAAACCTGAAACCCAAGAAGGGAAATTTTGATTTGATAGAATAGAGATCCATCATAGGTGACTTGATAGGCAAGGGGAAGTATTTTCAGAGGACGAGTCTAGCATGGTGTTTATAATGGCCAGAAGCTTGGGAGTGGGGGTGTGAGTGACATGCATCAGGAGCTGTGTTATGGAGGGATCTACCTTCCTGGGAATGGGAAAACCAGTGAGGAACGTGCCATCCAAGGATGGCATAAGATCTAGTGAAGTTAATGATAGGAAGGGTCGGGGGGAGGAAGCATATCTAATGGGTTTGTCAAAGGAAAACAGGTAACTATGGGAAGAAAGAATTCAGGGATGGAGAGAAAGAGGGAAGATACCAGAGAGAGAAAAAAGTAGTAGAAACTGAAGTGCCAGGCTTATGGAGGATTGAGTCTTAATTGGTATTAGCAAACAACTTTATGTTGAGTTTTAGAAAGCATATAGCGTAGATTAATTCAAGGTCCTGTGCAAATGCCTTCTGCTCAGAAGAGCTGTTCTAACCTTTTTACATTAATTAAGTCTTCAACAGAATGATTGATTTAAAAAACCCTCCTTTTTCTGAGCTCTCATCGCTCTTTTAATATGATTCTGTTGTAAAATAAAAGATCAAGGTCTGTGTTTTATTCTTTTATGGCGTCCCATGCTTATCATGGTATCTGATAAGTCTTAAGCAGTTCAATAAGCGCTTATGAACATATGAATGGGGTTCAGATTACAGATGAAGGAATCCCTCGCTAACATTAATGGGATTAAAAGTATATGGCTGAAAGGAACCTTAGGATATCATTTTCTAGCTCAAACTTTTCATATTGCAGGGAAGAAAATGAAGAAAATATAGTCTAACCTTTGTTAACATTCTTGGAAAGCAGTAACTCAGCCCGTGCTTCAACACCTCTAGTGAAGAGGCAGCTTACTGAATTTTTGGACAGGCTAATTGCCGCAGACTTCTTCCTGTGTTGAGACCAAAGACTCCTTATTAATTCTACTCATTGCTATTAGAAATACCTGGTGGTAAATGGATCAATTCCTCTCTTTGTTTATTTAAATATAACTACTGTGAGCTCTTAGCACCCGCTCTTTAAACAGTTAGGTATAATAGTCTTCATTCTGGCAACTCATTTCCGTGTTTACTAGTTTTGAGATTCCAATCAGCTTGGTTGCTCTCCTCTAGGTGAATTCTGGGTTAATGATGTTCCTTTTAGGGGTGCCTGGGTGGTTCAGTCGTTAAGCATCTGCCTTCAGCTCAGGGCGTGATCCCAGGGTTCTGGGATCGAGCCCCGCATTGGGTTCCCTGCTCCGCTGAGAGCCTGCTTCTTCCTCTCCCACTCCCCCTGCCTGTGTTCGCTCTCCCGCTGGCTGTCTCTCTGTCAAAAAATAAATAAAATCTTAAAAAAAAAATGATGTCCCTTTTACTGGTGGCAGTGTTAAACACATTACTTCTGATCTGGTTCTGACAGGAAATAGCAGAACTATGAAGTTCTTTCTATGAACACAATCTTTTTCTTAATGCATCTTTATGCTTTGTTAACATTTTTTGTTAACTCATATTGAACTTAGAGTCAGTAAGACTTCTGACTCTTTTTTTGCGTGTGCTAAGATTGTGCAATTGTTTTTCACTGTTGGATTTCATCTTATTGTATTCTGCTCATTATTCTAGCCAAGTAGTGATTTTGAATCTTAACCCTATCATTCAATAGCCAACATATTCCCTATAAATTCCTGCTCTGAGCCTTTGCAAACTTGATGAGCATAACATACAGAATCTCATACAAATTATTGATGAAAATATTAAATGTGACAGTACCAAGATTCATGTCTGTTTTGCTTACCATTGCATTTCTGACATCTAGTACAGTGCAGTATTATTGAATATTTAATAAATATTCAAAAATTATAATCTTATTAAATATGTTATAAATACTTTGAATAAATGAATAAATACTTAATAGCAGAGTTCTTCCAGTAGGTTGATTATAGTCAACTAATCAGCACTTTTAAAACACTGTCATTTTACCAGGTATAATTAATAGCCAATATCCTCTGTATATCTTGCAAAGATAGCATGATATATTTTCTCAGATACACTAATTTAACCAAAATAATCTTTTTGTAGTAGATAGTTCAAGAAACACTGGCTCCAAGAGATAAGCAAAAGAGGAAGGGGTGAAGGATCATAAGTGTTTGGGACAGATTCCCTTTTAAACACTTGTAAGAGATCCAGTTCACATTATCTTATTAATGACTCCAAGAAAACCTAATAAATAAATCAGTTTAATTTTGTCAAAGTCAGAACCTCCCAGATTTATTTAACACGGAATACTTTTTTTGTTTTGTGATAGCTATCAATAACTGGTCAAACTCGTGTATCATGGAATAGGGTTTGGAAGATGCTAATATACAACTTCTCTCAATTAAAATGAGATGAAATTTGTCTGGAATGGTTTGCTATTCCTAAGCCCATGTTGACTCTTAACAGTTACCCAGTTGCTCATGTGCCAACAAACTGTGTCTCAAACAAACAGAGTAAGATATTTAAGAATTTGGCTGCAGTTGACATCAAGCTCATGTGGTTGGGGCCAGAGATCCCCAAGCAGAGTTGTTAATTCCTGGGGTATGGCTCAGGGGCATCCACTTCTCTTTCCTTGTTGAAAGTTGAGATGTCACACTTTCCCTGTCATCCAGAACTATTCCTGTTTTCTACAGTTCCTCAGAGACCTCCAATAATGGCTGGCAGAGACATGAACACATTTAGAACAAGGCTCTCTGTTCTTCCCATTTATCTTGGTCTTCAATTTTCTCATCCCAATATTTGCTCTAGCCTGTCCAATCAATCCTCCCGCTTGACATAGAAGATAAAAGCAAAATAAAAATTGAGTAGCCCTGCTTTCTCTTTGTCATCTGTCAATATAATTACATTGATCCCAAGAATCATATCTATGCCTTCCAAAAACTAAAACAGCCTCTTTGTTTTCTATGACATATTTTGCAAGTTTCAGTACAGTCTTGGGATTTAGCCTTCTTGAATTAGTATTCACTCTTCAGATATTCCCCTGTGTCCATTCCTCCCTCATTTTATATATGTACACAGATGCAATGATATTTGAAATGAAATTTTATATTGAAATTATGAAAGAAGCATTACAATAGTTGATGTTCCTTGTTAGCACTACCAGAGGGCATTTATTAAGAATTTGTTTGCTCATTCATCTATCATTGTAGCATCATGTTCTAGATCCTCTATAGGAAGAATGGGAGAAAAAAACTGGAAAAAGGAATAATGGCCAATGTAAAGCAGAGGAAAAATAAGTTGCTTTAAAATCACTTTTATTGGCATCCAAATAAATACATGGCAAAATTGCTGATATGCTGTTTTTCATCTGTCAAATGCACCCCCAATTGCCTTCAGTTAAGGTCAGAAGTTGTTAACACGTACTACAAGAACTTTTGAGTCCTGTCCCCTGCTTCCTATACGTTCTGTTCACTCCCTATTTCATTCTCTCTCCACCCAATGTCCTTCACATACTTTCACTAGGTGCCTGAATAATTCTTTCTTGACTTCAAGTGTCAACTTAGACATCATTTCCTACGTGACGACCACCTGGTCACCGCAGCTGGGTGCTTTCTCTCATCTTCTCACTGCAGGGAGTCCTTCTTTATTCCCATCATTAATAGTCTGTTTATCTGCCTTTCTCCCTCGCTGGGACTTTCAGACCTGTGTTTCATTCATTGTTGTATGCCCAGCACCCAGGACAGCACCTGGTACTGTCTTCAGAAAACAGATTTTGAATGAATGAAAGAAGAAAAGCTGGCACTTCTTTCTATATCTTCATCTTCCTGGTAAAATATGGCTTTGGGTATATCAGCATCTTGGAGCCAGGAAATCTGTGGAAGAAAAAGCTTTCTTTAAGCATCCTCAGCAAAAATGCAAACGAATGTTCTCAGCTCTCTGGCTGCAGATAATATGAGAGACAGGAAGTATATTGTATGTGTTTTTTTCAGTTCCCAGCTGGAGCTGGCAATGTAAGACTTTCAGAAAATAATTTTGCTATTTGTAAACTGAAAGAATGTGGAAGTAAATGAGGAGGAATAAATATGGGCTACACAATGTGGCTTTTACTGTCACTTTCGGGGAGATAACTACACTGTAAAAAAGGGTGATGATACAAATGGGATAAAACTATTAATTTTTTTCTCCTCACAAGATAATTCAAATCCAGAGTTATTCCATACATTAAACTGTGAAATCTGCTCTCCACAGCTTTTTGAATTTTTAAAATTTAGTTTATGTGAGTTTTCCTTCTGTCTTATTCATGAACTCATGTGGGGTAGTTATCCTTCATAAGTGAACTGTGACTTGATTTCACCACCAGAAATAAACAACTCAGAAATAGTTTGGAATAAAAATGCACAGTACTTTCCAAAATGTACATACTTACTATTAGCACTTACATGACAATTTTGAGAATTATTATTCATAAAATATGAATCTACACCCTGTTTAGGTTACCACAAATCTGAGGACCTGAGTATTTTTGAGGTTCATCTTAAGCCTGATCCACCTTAAGGTCTAATAATAACTAGGAAGTAATTCATTTCATTTAGGTCTTCTGCAGTGAAACAAGTCTCCCCATACAGAAACTCCCATTGCCACCTACAACTCAGGAATCATGAGCTCAGGGTCTCTAGGACTAGGGCCCTGGGCCATCTATCTGGGGGGCCCAAGCTCCTAGCCCAGGGACTGGTATACAAAAGGAGCTCAGTAAATGTTTATTGATTAAGAGAATGGAGTCTATAATTGTTCAGTGTTTGTGCATCACAGTGGATTCTTGCTGAGTTATTAGGGTTTCTCGCATCTCATGTTCTGCTTGACCCCACCCCAGGAGCTGACAAGGGTTATGTTTCCAATCAGTAGTTATTTCCCAGGCTCTTCCTCAGCCTCTGGTGTCTCTTGGGGGTCCTGTTCCCCTCCTGTGACTACTGGGTTTACTGTGCTTAGAGAGATCATTCTCCCTGCGAATTAAGACAGAGAATTCTAGAAGGTTCTCTGGGAATGTCTCAAAAACTAAATTATCCTTGCAAGTGCCCATCTTCTCTCACTAATGATCTTCTCTGCACTCACCTTTCTAGTTTAGTTCCTCTTTTATGTCTTTGATGGAGGTGCTGCTTTCTCTTCAAAAGCGGAGGGGGTATGTGCTTCTCTTACCCTTTCCCTTTGACTTAGAATATTCTCTTGGCTTTATTGCCTCCCTTATACATGGCATCTCGGTGCCTCTAGTGCCCCCTCCCTCTTAATTCCTTCTTTCTCAGGCTCTGTAGCTTTCCTTCTGCTTCATCTCCCCCCACAGCTGCATCCCCCACATTCTTCAATCTCTCTTCTCACCGTCACTCAACCCCTTTTAAAGTCATCATCCTCCAGTTGCCAGAACCTTTCACTAAAACGTACTGAATTTGTGTTGCAGGCCTTTTAATGCACCTTTGATAGTTTTAAAATATAGTATACATTTGCCTTTGAAAATCAACACCCATATATTTCATCTACTTGCAAAAAACACTTTGCAAATCCCCGCTTATGTTTGATCACATATAGTTGAAGTGGCTATTCTAATCTAAGTTAACTCCTCTGAATGCATCATCATTGTTTTGGAAAGGTGGGATTTTATTATATTTTCTTTAAAAAAGGACACACTAAGAGGAATCTCTTTGAAGTGGATAACCCAGCTTTTTTTTTTTTTTTAATAGTTCTACAGGTTATGGAACAGTATCTGCTGAGTCCCAGGGCAATTGTTTGAGATGTAATTAATATTCTAAATTAGAGTCTGGAATGCTTTATGGGTGGGTTGAAGAGAAGAGACCATTGAAATCTTGGTTGGTACAAGGATTTATGGGTGTATAAGACACAGGGAGTTTATTACTGCCGCTGTATCTGAGGTGGATGCTTTCGGAAGCAGGATTTCTGGCCAAAAGCTACATCACACACCCTGGCAAAAATGCTCCCTTATTTTGTCCCTTGATTCTTTAGTCCAAATGAATCTAAATTAATTGCATTTTTATTGATTTTATTCGTTTGGCTTAGGAGGGTATTCAGAAGGGGATCATTTTTATTTTTACCTTCATTTTGAGATGGGTCTCAAGGCCACTTGTAAAATGAAAGGCACCAGACTAGTGGCGTTCGAGATCTCACTCTGAAGTCTTGAGTAGTAAATAGGGATTTAGAGGAAAGTGGCAGCCAGGGAAGAGGTGTGCTCACACTGCTGCTGTCTCTGTGAGGACAGCCACACAGTGACAGCAGCCTGCTTTATCTTCTGATCTGTCTCTCCTCCTAAAATTACATGTGAAGACATTTCATATCTCAAACTGCTCGAGCTTATCCGAACTTTCTTGGATTTTCTCCATTTTCTTTCTCTTATTTTATTGAAACCCAGTTGGAAAAAGGTAAAAAGTGATAGCAAATGAAGATTTTAAAACATGGGAGAGAGAGAGAGAGAGAGAGAGGGAGAATGTTAATGAATATTAGACAAAGTATTACTGTTGAAAGTAGGTAAAATAAGAGGAAATGACTGGAGAGTGCCTGGAGCATTTCAAGGAAGATGTGGTAAAGATTAGGCTGGTGAATGACTGGAGAGAAAACAAAGATTCTGGACTAGTAAGTGGGAGACCAGAGAGGCCAGAGAAAACTCACCTTGCTGCTCTAAAGGGACGAAGTGATGAAAACAAAAGGGTGTTTGCTTAGTTAGGCTAAGGAAACCTGCTTATAGAAGAGAGAGAGAGGGAGAGAGAGACAGAGAAAAGGAGAAAGAAAGAATGGGATTAGGATGTTAATATACAGAAAAAAATGCATTGGAAACAACAGTATTTTTTTCTCTTCATTTTTAAGTATAACCCGAGTAGGAATTGACATTTCCAGTAAAGGTAGAAGGTAGGGAGCATTGAGAAAGCCAGCAAAGATGTTTAAAATAGTGTCCTCTAACTCTGTGATCATCTAGTTAGCATCTCAATTGTTAGGGAGTCCACCTTGGGTTGGCACCCCACACGTAGATTCTGAGATGAGGATTTGTGTGAATATTGGGAAGTGTTCCTGGGGAAGACTAATAGGGGGTTTGGGAACTGGGAACAAGATGAGAAGGAGGCTGAGCAAGAGTGTGGTAGCAAGCAAAACTCCATAGAGGGTGACCCCTCTGGAGCTAGCACTGGTCACATTTCAGAGTGATCCGATTAGGGGCAAGGGGGCTGCGGTGTTTATACTTCTACACCGTGGTTCTCAGCCCAGGATGATTCGTCCCCCAGGGAACACTTGGCAATGTCTGGAGCCATATTTGATTTTCACATTGGGAGCAGTGTGATACTGGTTCCCAGTGGGTAGAGGCCAGGGAATCGGCTAAGCATCCTATAATGTACAGGACAGCTCCCCCTAAATAAATACCTGGCCCCAAATATCAATAGTGCTAAGGCTGAGAAACCCTGGTCCACACCGGTCAAGGCTAACCACCAGGATGGACACTTAGGGTCCCACAAAGTCTTTTTGATAGTTTGAGGGCAGCAGGTGCTGTTGGGAGTGAAAACCCACCCAGAGTCCTGGGGCATAAAAATGGCAAAGGAATCATGAGGAACATGGGCAGAGCACTGACAGGATATGTTACAGAATCCTGGAGATTCATTGACATCTTCA
Source organism: Ursus americanus (assembly GCF_024610735.1). Lineage (NCBI taxonomy): Eukaryota > Metazoa > Chordata > Mammalia > Carnivora > Ursidae > Ursus > Ursus americanus. Next base: position 18,483,926 of record NC_142134.1, on the reverse strand, counting down.
CTTAAAACAATATGTCCATTTTTTTCCAATCTTACAAACTTCTGTCTTCCAACAGTCATCTGTCTATTTTATTCTGTAACCGGGAATCCAAAACACAGAAGAATATCATTGGGTTGGATACACAAGTTGATCTACTTCCCTCAGTGCCAAGGCGAAATGTTTTTTGACATTTCCTTTCTGGCTTAAATAATGAGCCGCATTTTCACTCATCTTTTGCTCCGAGGCCAGGCTAATATCTCCTGAAAGTATTCTAAATTGATACTCAGTAGCTTTCTAAGGTCATTTAAATTCCTAATGAAAAGTCACTCAAGGCCATAGTACAAAATAAATACATTGTTATTGATCATGCAATAAGGTATTAGGCTAATTTAATAAGGCTTCTCCCTGAGATGTACTTAATTCACCGCTCTAGTCATTTCTCGGAGATCAGAGATCCTGCTGTTTTCTCATGGCCTAGAAATGGTCATCCCTGATTTGCCCTCCTCCATGTTGCCACCTGGATATTCCAGGATGCCTCGTCCCTGTTAAACTTTTTTTCCCTGTCGGCAAAGTACAGTGACAGAATAAGGATTCATTACTCTTGAAGTGACCCTTTCCACAATATCCTCTTTTTATCTCCTTAATCAGCAAAGTGGTGCTCTGAGGACTGGCAGGTTCACTGCCTCGAGGCACATTTATTACTGAGACACAAGCTGAATAATTGTGTATTTACCAGCTTCAATTTAACCTCACAACTTGGCTGTCTCTGGCGACAAGGTGAGAAGTAAGACCAAGGTGCTTCTCTGCCTGTAGCTCATCAATAACTATTCTCTCTCAATCGCGAGTATTTTCATTGTCACCTTTGCACGCATGAGTTGCCGGGCTTTTGCACGTCGTGTTTATCTTCAGTAGAAAAAAAGGATCTGCTGCCTTGGTCAAAGCTTTAGTGAAGACTTCCTTAACCAGAAAGTAGGGCTGAGGAAGGTAGCCTTCCTTTCCTTCCTCCCAGGAAAATGCATGTCAGTGTGTAAGGGAGGAAGGAATTTACTTAGTATGTTTTTTAGAGAAAAGATGGCCGACAGTATGCCCCAGGTCAATGTTTCGTTTGTTTCACATGAAAAATATATTGAAAATTGTAGTAAAAGTATGGTATTAAAAAACGTGTATGCTCTTTGCCCTAGCAGCAACTAAAGAAATAATAGAAAATGTGCAGAGACATAACTCTAGGTGGATTTATTCCAGCATTACTTTGAATTGAAAATAATAAAGGAAAATAAATGGAATGTTCTTGAATATATGATCATGGTGAATTCATACAGTGAAAATTAAATGTACCTGTTAAAATGATAAGGTAAGTCCACGACTACTGACATGGAGAGGTTTCCACGATATATTGTTGAGTAAAAAAAAAAAAGAGAGTTTAAAAAATTGCCTGTATGGATATTTTTCAATTGTGTAAAACAAGTTTTTATTTGCATTAAACATATTGGATGGCTATTTACCAAACTGTTAGCAGAGTTTTTTGTTTTTTGTTTTCTTCTGAGAGTCAGGATTACATTGGTACTCAACCAGGGACAATTCTCTTTGTGTGGAAATGTCCAGAGACTGTTGTCACAACTGAGGGTGGTGCTGTGAGCTTCTAGTGGGTAGAACCCAGGGATTCAGTTGAACATTCTACCATACACAGGATAGCCCTCGTTGTGCCAATAATGCCAAGGTTTAGAAATCCAGGATTAGAGTGATTTATAATTTCTATTTTTATGCTCTTGGGGGTTGTAGTTTTGGGTAATGATCTTGCTTTCCTTTTATTTTAAATGAAATTAATACTTTTCCATTTGAGAAAAAAATTCCTGATACAATATAGCTCATTTCTTTGTAAATTTCAAGTATAACACATCGACTTATGTAACCTTTTTTTTTTAAGATTTTATTTATTTATTTGAGAGAGAGAGAGAGAGAATGAGCGGGGGGAAGGGGCAGAGGGACAGAGAGCGAGAGGGAGAAGCAGACTCCCCGCTGAGCGGAAAGCCTGATGCAGGGCTCAATCCCAGGACCCAGAGGTCATGACCTGAGCTGAAGGCAGTCACTTAACGGACTGAGCCACCCAGGTACCCGTTATGTAACCTTTCTTGGGATAACTCTTAGGTCATTATGAATTGTGGATATTGACAGCAATAATAAAAATATGTGTCCTAAAACTATATCTTTGGGGGAGGTAAGTGGAGATGAAAGAATTAAAGGAGAAATTAATTGAACTACGGGTAAATGCCTTAATTCTTTTTTAAGGTATTATTTCATGCAGCACATTTGTAATCTCCTTTTCCACCTGTGGGCTGTCTTCCTTGCTTGTAGTTGCTGTATGTTCAGAAGATGCATATCAATTTAAAGAACAGACAAAGATCTGCATAGAAGAGTGTTTATTGCCACACTATTTATAATAAAAAAATTTGGAACAACCTAACTGTGTGTCAAAAGGGGAATGTTTAAGTAGATTTTGGTATGTTTATGTAATGGATTACTAGGCAATTACTAGGCAAAAGAGTAAGCAGCAAACTGGTATGCCCAGCATGACCCTCTGTTGTAAATACATACACATATAAGTATATAGCTGCATGTGTGTGTGCGTGTGACTTGTCTGGTACAAACACAGAGAAAATTTCAGGAAGAATTCACACTAAACTTGTAAAAGGGGTTACTAAGACCCTAGAGTTAAAGGGGGAAACTATGGGTGTGAGTGTGGTGATTTTACTTTATTGTACTTTGATACATGCATCCGTCCCTAAACCAGTGGTGCATAGAAAAGCAATTGGAATTGTTTTTTGGACAATATTTGCTGGTAAAAAAATCAGGAGTCAAATATGTAAATTAACTATGTAAATGAGTTTTCATTGAAACTTAAACGTTTACAAGTTATTAAAATATATTAGGAGGATGGATATAGGGATTTAATAAATATGCTGAATTGCATAATCTTTTCCTTTCCATCTAGGCACAACTAGGCACTCCTATCCCTGTAGCTATTCTCTCGGAACTGCAAGTATTTTCATTGTCGAGAATGCTGTTGTCGAGGTGCTATTTCTTAGAGGAGACACTGGGTGTGCTTAGCATGCTGAAGCAATCACAACAGCTGGTGCTTACCCAGTGTTCACTATGGGCTGGGTAGCCACTGTTGCAACAACTCCATTAAGTGAGTTCTATTTTATTCCCATCGTATGGCTGAGCAAACTGAGACACAGGGAGGTTAAGTAACTGGCCAAACAAGCAAGGAGGAGACCCAGGATTTCAATCTAAGCAGCCTGGTGTAAGTTTATGAATCATCATGGTTGCAAAGTCCAGATTATCTAAAGCAAAACTAATGTGACGCTTGTCACAAAATGTGGTAACTAAACCTGGTGCTGTGATGTCACAGAAACCAGACCGGAACATCATCACAAACTCTCCTGCTTCAAGTAGCACCAGACCACCAGCATAAAAGCTCCCTTTCTAAACTCAAAAAGTGAAAGTACAGCATGTGAACCCTACAAATACTGTCACCTACTCACTCCCGCTGTAGGCTTGTTTTAGGAAAACCTTTCATTCTTTGATTTGACCTGGTTGAGGTATAGTCTTTAGCAGCACAGAGGTAATCATGATTTAGAAAGACTGGAGTAGAGCCTCCCAGTATGAGGAGTTGAACCAGGAGAGCTCTGTCATCACCCCAATCAATATTCCTCCTTGTCAGCAGCAACCCCAGACTGGTAGAGACATTTTTTCCTCCGAATTCAGTTCAGCATCAAAGTCCTAAATGATGCATAGAATTCTGCGGCCAGCCCTCTAGGCTTAAATGTTATAATCAGAGGCAGAGCAGGCGCCTTCACCTCACAGAGTGTGGAGAGGAGCCACAGGCTAAGGGTCTGACTTTTTCTTTTTTAGAAGGGCAGCACAAACATGCCTCTGAAAAGGCTTTCACAGTCCCCCACTGTGAATAGAATTTCTGTGACTCTGAAGCTTCTGGGGGCAGACTATACAAAATACATTTTTTTTCCTCCACACTTCTGTTCTTCTAGGCTTGCCAGGAAGACTTAATAAAAGTCCATAGGCGGTCCTAGGAACTGAATTGAAAAGAGGAGCTTAAAGATGGTTTATTGCTTGTTGAGTATGGAATGGTCCTCAGCTTTCAAGAATACCATGTTAAGGTTTGTTTCCTACTTCCACAAATGTTGGCATTTCTGCATTTCATCTTATATTTCAAGGAATATAATTAATGGGATTTGGTGAAAGCAAGGAGTAAGATTGTTAATTAGACAAAAAAAATTAGGCATACCATTCTGCAGTACTGTTTGTTAACTTGGTGCTTGCCAATTTGGTGACCGATTGTGTTCTTCCTAAAATTCCTGTGTTGAAGTCCTAAGCCCCACTGTGATGATATTTAGAGATGAGGCCTTTGGGAAATAATTAGGTTCAGAGGAGGTCATGGGGGATTAGTGCCCTTGTAGGAAGAGACACCAGAGAGCTCTCTCTCTTCTTTTTCTGTCTTTTTCACTCGCATGCACTCAGGAAAGGCCATGTGAGGATAGAGTGAGAAGGCAGCTGTCTGTAACCCAAGGAAGGAGCCCTTATCGTAACCTGACTCTGCTGGCACCTTGATATTGGACTTCCAGTCTCCAGAACTGTGAGAAATAAATGGCAACCTGAGCTGACAAAGATAGTGTTTTGATCACTCACTCATATTTCTGCCTATTGAATGAATTTTTAACCAACACTCTCTCGATTTTGCTAAGAAAGTTTTATTTTCTGCTTCAATACACTGATTTGAAAACCAACCTTGTACTGGTAGTGTCAGTATGACCATAAGTTTGTGGCCCAGCGTGAGAGGGTTTTAAATAGACAGTCATTATGACAATTATTCCTGACCTTGGCTCCCATTGTGTGTATACTCTCCACTCACAAATGAACTTGTCCTTTACTGCACATTACCTTAAATGTCTTATGACATCTTAGTTTTTTGTTTCAGTTTGTGTGTTTATATATTTTGACATATGTGACCATAGCAGTTTGCCTTTGATTGTCTAGAAAACTGGAAATCGTAATTGTCTTTAATCAAAGCTTAGCAACACTGAAAAGCTGTTCTACAAAGAAACATTATAACCCTAAATAATTTTGTTATTAGAGAATTAAAAGTAAAGGAAGTTTGTACTCATAGGGTGAAGGGAAAAAAAAAAGAAAAAGAACTAGAGAGGAGAAAAAAGATGAAATAGAAAACAAAAGCAATGAAGAAAGCAAAACAAAAAAGAAGAAAGAGTAAGAAATTCAAATACCTGATGCTTTAAAATGATGAACAAAATTGATAAACTTTTTGAGAATTATTAAGAATAAAAGAATGCAAGCGGGAATATACAATGCCATGAACAGGAGAGGTGACATGAATACGGGCACAGGTGCATTTAAAGTGTTATAAGAGAATACTACATTCAACTCTATGACAATAAATTTGAAAATCTAGACACTTCCTAGCAAAATATAAATCACAAAAATTGATTCAATAGAAGTAGCACACTTGACTTGTCTGATAAATCTAGAAGATGTTGAAAACTGAGTAAAGATCCAGCATAGAAAAAAACTATCAGGGAGTTCCAGCTGAATTATATCTCTCCTTAAAGAATAGATGATACTTGTGTTACTTAATTTATTCCAAGTTGTAGAAAAGATTGATAAGCCCAGTGAAATGTATAAAGCCAGAATAAACTTAAATATCAAAATCTGATAGAGAGAAGATGAAAGATGGTTATAGACTAATCTCTTGTAGAAACCTGGAAGGGAAGCTTCCAAGTAAAATGTGAATAAATAGAATTTTGCATGGTTAATTTCCAGAATGCAAGAATGGCTCGATATCAGAAAAATATAATATGTAATATATTAATAAATGAAGAAAAATCCTATGATATAAGTAGATACTGACAGGCATTTGATAAAATTACACACCAATTCTTAATAAAAACACTGAGTAAAATAAGAGTCTTTTGAAACTACCTATAATAAAGACTACTTTTAAAAAGTAACAATTATTCTAAACATTAAAACGTCTTAGATTAAAATTAACAACCTGAGATACTGGCTATCACCCTTACACAATACAATCCTGGAGAGTCTAGGTAATGCAGTAAGAGAAGAATAATAAAATAACTGCTTTAAACTCTAAAAATAGAACATTAAACATTAAAAAACATTAAAAACTTACTCTTTTTTGTTAATATAAATATATGCCCAGAAGATCTAAGGAACTCTAGTAAAAATGACATACTTGGATTAATAAGATAATTTTATAAGTTGACTTGATATAAGATAAATTTAGAAAATTACTAGTTTTTCTCTATACTAAAAATTAAAATCTAGAAAGGGAGATGGCAAAATATTTCATTTACAATAGTAACAAAAACAATAAAATTTCAGGAAATAAATTCAACAAATAAGGACCCATATTAAATAGACCATAAAGAAATCATGGAAGAATATAGATCAAGGTCTGAACAAATTGAAAGATGTGTCTTGTACATGGTTGGGAAATTTAATATCATACCTTCCAATTCTCACTAAGTTGACATATTCACTTAATGGAAGTCCACTAAACATCATAGCAGATTTTCTGTGAGGTATGAGAATTGTATATAAAATTATTTAAAATTTTATGTGGAAGAATAAATTAATGAGACTAGATAGGTAAATTTAAAAAATAAAAAATAGAATAGACTAATAAAAAGGAGTAGTATTAATAGCTCTTAGATTTTTACTACAAATCACTGTAATAAGCAGAATATGATCATAGGAATAGACAAAAAGATCTGTGGAACAGAACTGAAAATACAGATATAGATATAACTTTATATGAAAATACAATATATATTTAATATCTTAAAAATGTAATATTTAATAGATGATGCTAGCTCAACTAGTATCCTTCTGAAAGAAAATTGAGTTGAATTCTTTCTTGTGCCATATATAAAAATAAATTCCTAATGGATTAAAGAAATAAATGCAAAACATAAAATAGTTAAAGTCCTTTAAAAAAATCTAAGGATACAGAATTCCCTCTCAGAATGTCTAATTCAGTTAACAACTTAGCCATAATGGCTCTTCAAATGATATGCCATTTTCTGGATGGCTTTCTCACCCAAAAACATACCAAGTAAATGGACTAAAAGAAGTGATATTTTAATATTATGGTTTCAGGCAAAGACATACCAATTACTAAAAACAGTAGTTTTCAGTCAGAGAGAGCATCGTATATAATAAGTTTGAATTGTGTGTCTTGTTTGGGTAAGCCCAAAATATTTTGCTTTGCATACATCTATTAAGGGAGAGGGATGAGGAGGTAATACCTTCTACATATTTTCAATCTCTCATGCACATATACTATTTCTAAATTTTGAAATGTTTCCCTTTTACACTTATCTAAAAACACTTTTCTGGACAATTTGAACATGAGGTAATCATGAACCTCCCAAAAGTTTTAAAAATTGGTGAAAACAATGAGAAAGAAAGAGGAAAAAACAAAGTCCAAAACATAATACATTTTATGTGTGAACTGTATTTGCTTTCCAGTTGTTGTTTATTACTTATGCATACTTGCTTTCATTGTTTAATTAGCACATTTTTCTATCTATGAAAATTATTTGGGTATCTCCTGAGCCATGATGAAATGCATCATAATTTTTCTTCTTAAAATTAGTGGAAATATTTTTTTATTGTGGTAGAAAACACACAATGTGAAATCTACCCTCTTAATAAAGTTTTAAGTGTATAGTACAATATTATTAACTATATGCACATCGTTGTGCAGCACACCTCTAGAACTTTTTCATTTTGCTTGACTGAAACTATACTCTTTGAACAATACTCCCCAATTCCTCCTGCTTCCAGCTCCTGACAACCTCCATTCTACTATCTGCTTCTATGAGTTGAAATATTTTTAATTTAACGGCGCTTTAGCTCGTGGCAGGATTTTAAAACAAATTTAAGTTTGTAAAGTAAGAAACAGGCTTATACATACAATACAAGTAGGAGAGAGGGTAAGGTAGAACAATGTTCTTACTATTAACCGTAAACTCAGAAGCTAGAAGAGAAAAGTGGGACATATTTACCAATTTAAAGTTTATGTTTAGAAAAGATACCATACCCATGGACAAAGGATTGACTTAATGACAATACTTGCAACATAGATGACAAAGAGCTATCATCCATAATATATAAAGAACTCTTACAAGTTTACAAGTGAAAGGACTAGCCATACAGCAACAACAGATGGGCAGAATAAGAATATACTATTTCTGGAGAAGCCGATTCAAATGGTCAACAAACACATGCAAATACACTTAAATTTGCCAGCAGAGAGCAAGATACAAATTAGAGTAAACATGAGCTATCCATTGCACTTATTCCAATGACAGAAGTTGAGAAAGTGAAACCCAGTGCTGGTGAGCATTTGGAGAGAAGATTCTCTCCTATATTGTTGAAACTGTGAATCATGATATCTTCTAGGAAAATAATTATTAAAAAGACAATGCATCATTTTTTCAACATTCACTCTTGGAATCTATCCCACATAAATAAAAGCACCAGTATGAAAGGGTTTGTGTCCAATGCTTATATTAACTCATTGTGTATTCAGCAAAAGTTAAAAACCAAGGAAGCGACTATCAATATGGAAACTTGAATTTTCACACCTGCACTATGAATGTTACTGAGCCTGTGTTGCGTTTAAGCTATATTAGTTGACCTGAAGAAATTTCCACAGTCATTGTGGAATGAAAAAACCATGATGCAAAAGAATGTGCGTGATGCAATCTTATTTTTGTTTGTAAAGCCGTAACCTTTATGTTTGTGCACCAATGCATATGCATGAATATATATGTAGGTATATGTGCGTTTATACATGTTTGTATATGATTAAGTGTACATGGAGAAAAATACAGGTGGACATATTCTAAGTTTTTAACGTAGGTTAATTCAGAACAGGGCTGAGTGGGATGTAATTTGTAATGAAAGAAGGGAAAGAGATGGGAAAGGAGGAGGAAGCAAAAAGGAAAAATATAGATTGTGATTTTAAAAAGTGCCTGTGGCGTCCAGCAAGGATGCTTCCCGCTGTAGTTAGCAGATAGCGCTGACTTAAGTGGCTTACACAATGAGTATATGTGTTCTTTCCTATAACAGGAAGTGTTGAAGTAGGGTAGACCCAGTTTGATTAATTCCAGGGGTAAATTATGTTATCAAGGAAACAGATATGTTTTGTCTTTCTAATCTGTCATCCCCAGGATGTTCTCTATGTTCTTGTCTACTTCTCCCCCAAACTCCAGGCGTCACAGGTAGTCACAATCATGTCCACGCTTCATGTTTTGTTGTTGTTGTTGTTGTTAAATTTTTTATTATGTTATGTTAGTCGCCATACAGTGCATCATTAGTTTTTGATGTAGTGTTCCATGATTCATTTGTTTATTTTTAAAAATGAAGAAACCTATCCCAGAGGCCTGCCCCAACATCGATGACCAGTAGGGGCTGTGGAATGCCCAGTACTGGTTATACTGACCAGATTGACCTTAGGCTTGGGATGGGAACCTTGTTTCTGAAGGCTGGACCCCTGAATAAAACTGTGTTTCTATTTGCAAGGAAGCAGAGAGAAAAGGCTATTAGGCAAGCAATAGTGCCTGCTACATACAACTTTATCCAACATGTATTGACAGAGAAATGTATGTGCTTGTATATTATATGAAGCCATTCATGCAATTAAATTTCAAAAAGAAAGCATACGTCCTCACTGAAGAAACAAAATCATAGCAGCTGTTCAATGTGGAATTTTAGAAATGCAGTACAAGGGCCTCTTTCTGGAGCTTTCAAATTTCAACCCAAATGGAAGAAATTTGCTAGAGAACATGAAACTCCACCACCGTGAGAAATAACACTACAATGTTTTTGTGTCACTTAAGTATTTAAGAGGTTAACCTTTTGCTCCACCCTTAAGCAAGCCATTAATCTTCAAACAATACAGATGGGTTTTTTTCTTTGTTTCCCCCTTTTTAATTTGCTGAAGGACATCTTGGTAGTCTCACCCATCCCTATGCAGTGTGTAGGATTATGCTTTGTGAACCTATTGTGTTGACTTTTAAGATAAGAGCTCTTAAGGATTTTTAAACCATCAAGCAGTATCCATCAGAACAAATAAATGAAAGATTACTCTATTCTTTTCAGGCAGGATACATTCTGTGACCTATCTTTTCCGTGACCTACAAGGCTTTAGGAGAAGAGCTTCCAGAGTTTTATTGGCAATGCCACTATTAGAAGGACTTCCCTCTCTCTTCCAAGCTCTTTGGGGGTCAGTCTTAAAGCGAGCATTAAGTGAATGGCTAATGGAATTAAGGGTATAATAATAGAAGGATATAGTGAGACAATTGTATTAACAAGAAATAAATCATGTTGAATGTAAGGTAAGTGTTTTTTAATTGATTGATGGGAAGGATGCTCCACAGGTTTTGTCGGGGACTAACAGCCATTTACCTCCCCATCTATAGTAAAAAGCCAAAATGCAGAAAAAAAGATAAGAAAATTATGCAGTGGGAAGATAAATTATTCAGAGAAGATGGCCATTTTTGTGCTGACATCACTAATGTGAAAAGGCATTAAATCTTTGACACTATTTCATTCCCTAGGAGCTGTGGGGCTAAAGCAACATTTTGTAGACATAAAAACTGAAATGTCTACTCCTAAAGCTTTCCTCTGTGCCATGAACAGCTTCCAAGGTGACTGGATACCTGAAGAAATAGCTCGTTCTGTACCTTCCAAGTTGAGTGACAATCTCGCACTTGACAAGTTAGCCTCTTGTCTATATTATTACAACAACCTAGCTGTCAGTATTTTCCAGAGTCACATGGGGGACATTTTAAAGTACTATTGGATAGAGAAAAATTTTGCTGAATTTCATAACTCAATGCTTTTTATTTTACTTTCCCAGTTACCAAGTTCCCTCTTTGAGTTTAGCTCCTCTTATAACCTACATAATCCTCTTTCTCTGCAGCTATTCTTACTACTTAGTTACTAGGACAGCCCATGTCAGACCAGCGATACTCTAGAGACTTCTTCCTGTACGTCGGATGTGAAGGAGAGTAGGTGGATTCAATCTATGTGTGGTCAGGGGCTATGCTTCTTGCTACAACTACTTTAAATCTTCCCCTGTTCCTTTATCATGATTTTTCTACTGCCTTTGGTTACTTTATTAACTAGGTTTATAAACTGTAATCCAGGAAACTTTCTTCATAATGTTAGAAACAACATATAATACATAACAACAAAGAAACCTGGCTTTTGTCAATAGCTCCAAATTTTGCCATTTCTGAATTTTTAGAGAGTTTTATCCATTGTAAATTATTTGGTCTTTTTTCCCACCTTCTTCTTCTTTTTCTGTTGTTGGAAGGGAGTAGAGCTGGTAATTACTGGATACCTGCTATGAGCCAGGCACCGTATTAAGCCTTTCACATACATTATTTAAATTTATTCTCTACAATCATTCTTTGTAGTAACTATTAACATCATTTCACCAATAAGGAAATCAAGGCTTAGAGGGATTAAATATTTTCTCCAAGCTCACATTGCTAATTAGTCATAAGGGATGTATTGCTGTTGAGTGGAAGGTCTAAGGACCTCTTGAGATTCTTCCAAATGTAATTGTCATATGTTGGGTTCTCTGAAGTAGATGTTAAGGAGAAGTTTGAGGTGCAAAGTATTTACTAGGGTGAAAGGAGAGGAGAGGAAGTAGGATGGGGCAGAGGAAGTAGTCAAATCCCAATGTTAGCCCAACAACACTTTGGACAACCCAATGAGGAACTTCTGAGCAAACATCCCATCTGAGCATCGTGCAATGGGCTGGAATGGACAAGCCTTTATTCTGTCACCTTGCTCAGTCAGGCTGCTCCAGGAAGGACATGACCTCCTGCAAGGAGGCATGAAAACTCTGGGAAGGAACTGAGTAGGAGACAGCAAGTCCTTCCTGGAAAGAAGTTCTGAACAGCACATCTCTGTATCTATCAAACAAATAACTTCATGGTTTCTATATTGGACAGTACAAAACGGACTAGTAAATGGTTTCTTTTGTCATTGTTTTTGATTGTGTTATCCAGTGGGATAGGGGATATATGATGGGTGAATTTGGATAAACAATGCAAATTTAGATTCCTTGTTAATAAGACTGTACTCTACATGTGCCCTTACCTCATTTTCTCCTAAATGAGTTGGGCAGTTTTACTGATTTTGTGTCCAAAGACCAATGATGGTTCCAACTATCCCTCCTGATGTCTATTTCTTTCCATTGCAGAGATCAAGCTGACTGAATTTACCTTAGTTTGGCATCACTTACTCTTCCACATTTTTTGAATACTCAGTCTTCTTCTTTGCTGGCCCAGTTCTCTTTGTCTTATATATTTACTGATCTAAAAATTAGCCTATAGTTTTTGTTCGATTGCCTTTCATTCCCATTACACATTTTAGCCAATAAGAACATTAATTTTAAAATATCTAGTGTGCTCTCCCAACTTTTTATGTATAGTGGCCTATGTATAAAATAAGCCTGTTTATCTAGTTCTTTTTAAACAAAATTTCATTTTGAATTCATCTTCAATGTACCTTCCTGTTAATTTCCCTTCAGCCAGCATTTTGACCAGGTTAACATGACAGGATCATCACAGTTCATCCTATCGATATCTTTTGTGAAATAAGGCAGGACTCATACTTCAAGTTGCAGGTTCTTCAAGGTTCACTACTTGCTCAATCTGAGATACTATTTATAATTACTTTCTAGAAATTTGATTGGTTGCTGTAGCCCATTGTGAAAATAAATACAGGAAACCTCATTTAAAGTGGAGTGGGGAAGCCCTTATGGGGAGCTCTGACATACATACCACTCATTGAAGCCTGTATAACCCAGCAGGAAAAAGGAAGGTAATGTCAACAAGGGAGGGCACTTTTTACATAGAATTTATATCCTTTCTTTAAGAAAAGGAAGGAAGAGCCCACTCTGTCCTAGCAACAAGGCACTAACCACTGCTTGCAGCCAATGAGAAATTACCTTAACTTCAAACTCTTGTTCTTCTCTAATAAACTTGTTCAGAACAGCCACCCATATTTTCTCCTAAAACCTGGTAAAAGCTGACCTTCCCTTTGTCTCTTTAGGCTTGCCTATGGTTTGCCATAGCTTGCTTGTCCTCAATTGCAGTTTCTCTGCTATTTCCAAATACACTCTTTTTTTTTTTTTTTTTTTACTCAAATAAAATTGCTCTTTTGTTTAAAGTTAGTATCATCGACCTGTTTTGTGGTTGGTATTCTTGTTTAAAGCATCCACCAAGTTTACATAAAGTTTGTTATTTCCTTGTCAGAGTTCTTTTAACACTAATAATCACAATGCCTGTCTCGCCAACTCAACATTCTTTCTTTAGAGTATGTTCCTTCTCTCTTGTGTCTTCTTGGAATACACTTGTGGTGGGAAGATTGGCAACTTCCCTTCCCAGCTCCATCATAGTTAAATTCTGAATGAAATGGTTGTAATTATCTTGATCCATTCCCAGGATAACAAATGACATTTATGACTAATGTAGTACTATATGATTATTTAGGATTCAGGTAAATAAGGAAAGAAATTAAAACTCTTGTACATAATAATGAGAGAACACTGGGGCGCCTGGGTGGCACAGCAGTTAAGCGTCTGCCTTCGGCTCAGGGCGTGATCCCGGAGTTCTGGGATTGAGCCCCACATCAGGTTCCTCCACTATGAGCCCGCTTCTTCCTCTCCCACTCCCCCTGCTTGTGTTCCCTCTCTCGCTGGCTGTTTCTATCTCTGTCAAATAAATAAATAAAATCTTTAAAAAAAAAATAATGAGAGAACACTGATTCTAAAGGTAGAATTGACTTTTCGCTAGTGAGGAAAGTTTCATTTCTGTTTGGGTTTAGACCAGTGTTTTTCAACATTCATCTTTGGCCTCTACTACTAGATGCCAGCAGGAACCTCCCCTTGCCCCATGCCAAGTGGGACAACCACAAATGTCTCCAGACATTGTCAGTTGCCCCTGAGGTACAAGATTGCCCCAGATTAAAAACCACTGGCATGGACAATACTTCTCAGTGATGGTGGTTAGGGGAGAGGTACAAATGAAAGATTGTTGAGTGATTTGTTTAAAGAACTTGGGGAAGAGAAGGGAGGCCCAAGTCTGGAGTAGGGTGTGTTGTCCATAGAGAATTTTCCTTCTCTCATAAAGGTCTAAGTCTTAAGGTACCATCCAGCTGGAAATTCAAATGAAAGTTCAAGTGTACTAGAACTTTAATCTCTACTTTCCTACACTGTAATTATTTTCTGAAACTTTCTTAACATTTCAATAAAGGTATTTGCATTTCCCTGAATAGGTAGCACAAGGTCTTAGAAACAGTGAATGCAAATATGAGAAGGGATTCATGAGTTCCATTAGGGAGGGGGCCCCAATCCTAAACCAGTCAACTATGGTCAAAGGGGGTTGCTCTTTGTATCATGCAAGTTTCTTTTGCAGCCATGTGGATGAGGAGAAACAGCAGCAGTTCCTGGAATGATTATAATATTACCTTGAATTTATTGGGTGCTTACTATACTCCAGGCAACATATAAATTATTTTACCTGTATCAGGTATATTTTAAGGAAGGTACTGTTTTTAATCCCTCAATATTATAGAAAGAAAACAAGCTCAGAGATAGTAGACATTTTGTCTTGTTATTTAGGCAAGATATGATAGAACTGAGATTTGAGGCAACCTGGCACTATGGCCGATGATCTAGGCTCCTCTCGAGAAGGTGATGAAGTGGTGCTGGGCAGAACATCCCATTAGAGTCCATTACACACACAGACCCCTAGTCCTAGGTTATACTAGAAGTCCTGCATTATCTCAAATACAATGGTAACTTCCAAAGAGGTCTAATCATTGAATACTTTTAAAAAATTCATTATTAATTCATTATTAATGAAATTCATATGCATGTATTAGATATAATATTTTTGACTTAAAAAGCTAAATACAAGTATAGGTATTTGGTTATGTGTAGTTATCTTGTGTAAAATAGTATCTTAATATTATAATGGTAACTTTGACATGCTAATAACAAAAAGGGAAGAGGAAAATCTGGAGAGAGGATGAAGACAGAGAAATTTTTTGTTCCAATTGTTGGTCTTCAATGGGTTTCCCTCCTTTCTATTATCTTCCTTAGATGTTAAAAAAAATCACATGGGGTGCCTGGGTGGCTCAGTTGGTTAAGCATCTGCCTTTGGCTCAGGGTCATGATCTCAGGGTCCTGGGATTGAGTCTCACATCTGCTTAGCAGGGAGTCTGCTTCTCCGCCCCCCCCGCCCCCCGCCTTGCTCTGTCTCTGTCTCTCTCTCTCTCAAATAAGTAAATAAATAAATAAATAAAATCTTAAAAAAAGATCACAAAACTTACCTTCCAAGAACAGGAGATGATCTCTGTCAACTGGCTTTCAGCCATGGTATTTTAAGGTCCTCTACCAATTGGTACCTGCCATTTCTGATACTGTCATTATTTCCCACCAGGTAAAGTTCTTTGAGATATTACTTGCACCTTCGACATATGTTTCTAGTCTTAGAGCCAATCGACAGGCTGTTGATCTAATATAGAGCCATTTCTCCACTCTTCCATTCTCCATATTCCATTGCCAACATCTGCCTTCAATTTGACCTTGGACTGTAGCCTATGAATCCTTGTTTTCTAGTGTCCCAAGGAAAGGTTAAGTCAACTCCTGAGAGTTGAGATGGTGATAGGGATTGAATTTTGGCAGTGGGAATGGAACTGGAGCCTTGGGAAATGTGAAAATGTTGTCAAACAGCAGAAGTCAAAAAAGCATTAAGGAGGAAGCAAGAGAAGAATGAGATGAAGAACAGATTGGCCAGGGATCAAGTAAGAGACCAAAATGTGCTGTGAGCCCAGTAGTCATGGTTTCTGATTTTCACCATCATAATAAAAATAAGACAGGGCTGAGGAGTCAAGGATCACATTGATTTGAAGTTACTACAAACAGTTTGGAAATGGCTGATCCTGGTTATAAAGCCAGGTGAGGAAACAAAGGAATCCATGAAGGAAGTGGTGGACTGGGAGAAATGTGATGGTGTATGGCAAGATAAAATATAGAAAATCAGGATATTGAGGGCAGTAGGAGGGCATTCCAAGTATTAGATGTTGGAAATGGAACAAAATTATCCCCGTGTCACATTGCTACCTAAATAGTGGTAAGCCCTATTTTCTTTTCTTTTCTTTTCTTTTCTTTTCTTTTCTTTTCTTTTCTTTTCTTTTCTTTTCTTTTCTCTTCTCTTCTTTTCTTTTTTTTTTTTTTTTTTTTTTACAAGAGGAGAAAGACTGATAGAAGTTATGATTTGGGTTGTTAGACCCATCTTCTAACATTCAGTGTTGTTCTTTCTTTTTCCTCAGAGGGTTTGATGAGAGAAATTATTTCTAATAGGTTAAATATTTGAGGTTGCACTCCTGGGCCCATCATCCATCTCCCTCTCATACACTGAAGCAATATACAATGGGATGATTTGGATTTTGAAGTTGAATTTGCAAGTTTAAGTTCCGCTTCTCTTATTAGCAGTGTTACCCTTAGCAATTTACATGAGGGTTTTGGGTCTCAGTTTCTTCATCTGTAAAAGGGTGTGGAATCAGCTTCTTCACAAAAAGTTTTGAAGATAGCAATGGTCAAAAGCATTTTGCAAATGTGAAGAGTTGTTGTTGCTTTCTTTTAATGTCTCAATTTCTCTTTAAAACAGGGTTGGCAGACTTTGCAGAGGTCCTTCTTATTCACCTTTGTATCCTCAGTACCTGATATATGGACTGGGCTGATAGTGAGTGGAAAATATTTGTGGAATGAGTGAGAGATTTGATTAATAAACAAAATTTACGATAACACTATGTGATACCTAATTGAATATGGTAGGCTATCTTAGATCTAATCCAAGGAATTTTAGTAATTTTTAAAATATAAAAAAGATTTTTGTTTTAAGATATACTGGTCTTGTAGGCATGAATCTGTAGGACAATGTTAAAGTAAAACTTCTTAGTACTATCAAAAGTTTTGAAATGTTCATGTCTACAATCCTGAAAATTGTTTACTTAAATTTTATATAACTCCTGGCTTCTTTTTCTTCTAGGGGATCATTCAATATTATCGGTCAATCTGGTGTCAGTCTGGTGACATCTCAATATCTGTTGTACTAAATTGACTGTAGCAGTTCTTAATTTTTCTGATCATTTCATAGTGTCATTTCCTGTGAATTAATTTAGCTTTGCTATTAAATAAGGATTTCAGACTGTCAATACAATTTTACCCTGGGCAAGCTCTGAGGTAGTGTTCTTAGTTTTCCTTTGAGACAACTCTCTTTACATCTTTTGAGCTACTACTAATTTACAGAATTGTTTACTGTCTAGAGGTCCTGATTTGTTGGACATAATATTTCTATAGTCTATTCTAACCCCATAGATTTTGCTTTTAGCAAAAGGAAGTTTTGGTGCAAAAAGTTGAATATAGATGGTGGCACCCTAAGCTCAAGTTATGCTATCTTTTTTTTAATGGAAGCACAGTGTACAATCTTACAGGAATGTTTTAATATTTAATACACCTATAATTTTTCATGTGTAATTGAAGCTAAATCTGAAGCATTAAAAAATTGACCACAGCAAACTGAATCTTTCAAATGGAAGATGATGTCTTTTGTTGATTAGAGCTTTGTTTTGATTAATGCAAAGATGGGAATGGAAGTGGGGGAAAGTTCCCTGACTCTTCATATGTTTCCAAATGAGGTTTTGTGTTGTCTAAAATCTGCAGGAGTTGGTTTATTGAGCTATGGGCTTATGGAATAAAGAAATTGGATTTATATGATGAGCTAGTAAATCTACTACCTGACTATTATAGCCAGAGAATTCATACATTTATTTTTTTCCTTTACTGCTATGTGGAGAATTCCGGGTACTGGTTAGAATCATGGACTTTAGAGCTAGCCTGTCTGGTTCGAGTCATACTAACTATATGGCCTGGACTATGTTTTCTTTTCTGTGACTCAGTATCTGAATCTATACAATGGAAAAGATGGTAATACTAATATTCCTAGGTAGTTGTGAGGATTAAATGTATTAATAAATTCTGGCACAAAATAAAAGCTAAAAAATTGTACCTATTTATTTTTGTCTGGCATCTGAATTTCACATTTGCAGGGCTGGTTTTCTGTTGGTCATTTTAGCTTTCATCCCCGTTCTGTGGATTGGGATAGCCACGTTTCATTGACTCAGTTTCATTGTTAGGTTGACCAACATCATGAATTCATAATGTTGAAAGAACCGGATTTGCAAGTAGATGTTACCTCACAGCTCACTGCTAAGGTCTTATTTTGTAGCTAGCTTGTTTCTTAGATACAGATACTATAGAAACCTGTACTGCATTGTGCTGAGGTAATAGCTGACAACACTAATAAAAGAACTGTTTTTAAGTGTGGGAAAGAAATAAAAGTCTTTTTGAAGCCTAAGGTAAGTCAGCCAGATAAAGCTTATAGAAATAGAGGAGTGCCAAAAAATGTTTAAACATGGTAGATTATTCCAACAATGAAATGTTAGTTGCAGTGAATAGTTACTGAACTCTGGTTGAGAGAGCTTAAACTCTTACCACAATGCATGGTACATAATAACCACTCTTTATATATTTGGTGTTAATATGGCATGCTCTGAGCTAAATATTTTACATGTATTCTCTCATATGACACTGTGATGAAGTGAATTGTTTTGCCTCTTACAAATGTGGAGACTGAGTCCTGGAGAAGTTAAATAACTTGCCCAAGGTCCTATGTGAGTAAGTGGAATAATATAGACTTCAATGCAGACCTGACTTTAAAACCCAACGTCATCCTTGTGTGCTATTGCTTCCCAATGCTTTGCAACAGTTTGGGGAAGCCCTGTGCTCTGCTTGGTAATTGTGGACAGCATAGTAATATCCATGTAGAGACCTCATGAAAAATAACGATGTTGTAAGTGCTTTATTGTGACTATGGCAAGTTATTTAATCTTTCCTAACTTCAGGCTTCTCACTTATAAATTAGATATAATAATATTTACCGTATACAACTATTGTAAGGATTAAATCAGGAAAAACATATGAAACACCCAACACATGGTAAACCTTCAGTAGATAGTCTTTCCCCTTCAGTTTCTCTTCGTGTGCTAGGCACTGGCCATTTATTGCATGAACCTTAGATAAAATGTCTGTTGGTTTCTCTCTTTCAATTGGTAAGTCACTGTTAAATCATTTTAATAATATGACAAGAGATAAGATGCCATTATAGTGGGGGGAAATTTAAACAAGAGACTCACTTAACAAGGACTTACTCTAATCACAGTCCCAAAAGGACTGCACCCTATCATCCCACAATTCAACTGGATGAGGATTCATTTGCAGACAGTAACTGATAAATCTCTACAAGTCCTATCACTCCAGTTACAGAGCCTTGGCCACAGAAGGCATCCAGTACATATTTGTTGCTTCATTGATTCAAAGAAGAGGAAAGAAACAAGATATTGACAATCTTGCCTTTATTTTAATAATTTTAATAATTAAATTGTAGAGGTCATTCTTTTAAAAAAATTTTCCCATTGTTTTCTAACACATTAATCTTTGTTTAGACTAACTAGAACACTAAGGAACTGAATAATTAAACCAATCATCTGAGAATCTGGAAGTACTCTATTTAATGTTAATTTTTATTTTATTTTTTAATTAAATTCAATTAATTAACATATAGCATATTATTAGTTTCAGAGGTAGAGTTCAGTGACTCCTCAGTTCTATATAACACCCAGTGCTCATTGCATCATCCTGTTCCCCATTCCCCTACCTCCCTCCCCTCCAGCAACCCTCAGTTTGTTTCCTATGGTTAAGAGTCTCTTATGGTTTATCTCCCTCTCTGATTACATCTTCTTTTATTTTTCCCTCCCTTCCTCTATGCTCTTCTGTTTTGTTTCTTAAACTCTACATATGAGTGAAATCATAGGATAATTATCTTTCTCTGATTGACTTATTTCACTTAGCATAATACCCTCTAGTTTCACCCATGTTGTTACAAATGGAAAGACTTCATTTTTTGATGGCTGAGTAATATTCCATTGTGTGTGTGTATATATATCTATACCACATCTTCTTTATCCATTGATCTTTCAGTGGACATCTGGGCTCTTTCCATAGTTTGGCTATTGTGGACATTGCTGCTGTAAACATTGAGTGCAGGTGCCCCTTCGGATCACTACACTTGTATCTTTGGGGTAAATACGTAGTAGTGCAATTGCTGGGTCATAGGGTAGCCCTTTTTTTAACTTTTTGGGGAACCTCCATACTGTTTTCCAGAGTGGCTGTTCCAGGTTGCATTCCCACCAGCAGTGTAAGAGGCTTATCAAACTCAACACCCAAAGAACAAATAATTCAGTCAAGAAATGGGCAGAAGACATAATATAATGTTTTGAACTCTACATCTGAAATCAATTATATACTATGTGTTGGCTAATTGAATTTAAATAAAAAAAGGAAAAAAGACAATGTTAATTTTTAAATTTGAATTTAAATTACCAAAGACTAGATCTGAGTATTATGAAGAAACTTATTCCATCAGTAACTATTTGCTTGATTTCTTCAATGTACCAGACATGTTAAAATAAGTTTCTGTGCAAGTGTTGAAATTCAGATAGGTATTTAAAAAAAATTATCAAAGCAGATTCACTATTGACAATGAAGCAAAAAACATTTCATCGTCTGTTTTTTAAAAAATTAATATTTTGAGTAGTGACAAAACTTCAAATTGGTGACTTCACTGATTGATCTAGGTTTCCTGGTATATAAAAAGATGACATTATATCCACTTTAAGAAATGCATGTATAAAACATTTTAAGAATAATTTTTACAAGAGGCACCTGGATGGCTCAGTTTGTTAAGAGTCAGCCTTCAGCTCAGGTCATGATCTCAGGGTCCTGGGATCGAGCCCCACATCAGGCTTCCTGCTCAGAGGGGAGTCTGCTTCTCCCTTCCCCTGCTCTTGAACATGTTCTCTTTCTCAAATAAGTAAATAAAATCTTTTAAAAAAAGAATAATTTTTACAATTCATTTCTTTAGAGATCTAAATATGCTTTGTGCATACTTTTCTAAGTGCTGGGAAATTTGGATCTAAAAGTAAAAACAACCAAGCAAAGTTTGTTGGAAACTTTTCCTCCCTGTAGGTATTCAATCTGTAAGAGTCCTGATGCACCAGCTGGTCCCATGCTGAATCTTTAACACAACTGGCTTGTTCTGTCCCCCCACATTGACATAGAATTATCTGAATTATAACTATTGTTTCTGAGTACTTACCATATGTCAATTATATTTATTAGTTCTTTTCATAAGTCAAGTCATTTAAATTCACAGCAACATTATAGGTATTTTACAGGTGAGGAAGCTGAGACCCAGAGAATGTAAGTGCCTTGCAAAGGGTTCTACAAATAGCAAGTGGCAGAGCTGGAATTCTGCCCCAGTAGGCTTCGATATAGACGTTGTGATTTGCTTTTTTATTATTTAGCCTCTGAACAAGTCAGGTGCTGACCTTAACCCCACATGCAGCATTTCAGGGAACTTACCCCACTGCATGGGCCCTCTCCAGTGACATCTGTGGGAGAAAAAGAAGCAGACCTCCCTTTGCCTTAGTCTGCTGTGTGTCTGCTGGCATCAGCCAGGCTCATCGGCAAGTTCATTCTTGATGTGGATGTAGTTGCTTTCTTCTTTAGCAAGGTTTATACCTCAGCCCACCCTCATTAAACCTCCCTTTTCTGTCTTTTGTTTCCTTTTTCTCTCCATGGGGTTTTGTGGGTGATTACTTCTGTGAAGACAACTGGTTGCGAGGGAAAAACCTCTTCGATGCTGTGTTAAATTGACCATTCTCTTCCTTTTTTTATTTTTATAAATTGAGAGCCATGGTAGTGATGGAGCAGCAGGATGACAGAACATGGGGACATTACCAGCCACCTTAGTAATGGCCCTGCTGCTTTAGTGGGCCATCAACTCCTTCCTGATGCTCTCCTAGGGAAGGCTCAGGCCCTGAGGTCTCGTCCTGGGAGAGAGCTGCAGAATGAGGTTTCACTCTGGGGGTGAAGATTAAGCTCTGAGTGGCGTTCCTGCGGAGGGTTTAAATGGTGCCAATTTGGGTTGGATTTGTCCTGGAGGTCTGCTGAATTCCACCTTTTCTCTCCGTGAACACCAGTGATTACCTCTGAGTGCCCTGAGAGGCAGCTGCCCACGTGTCAAATACATAGGCTCCATCTAGGAGCTCATTGCTATCCCTTCGTTTATCATGAGCTGTTCACTCTGCCTCCCTGAGCCCTTCATCTTCCTGGGCCACTTATGCCACTTGTGCTTGTGGTCTCAGATCACACTGAAATGCTTTGAAAATGCAAGAGAAAACAAAGGTTTAACCCCAGGGTGGAGGAAAATCACTTAGACATCTTTTGACTTAAAAGCTACTATAAAAACTTAAATCATTATGATTCTCAAGGCTTAAAAGAACCTATTGCCACCGTGCTGGGTAAAAGGTGTTCAGGGTCTCAGCATGGCTTGGCTGACACCAGTGGATGGACCAGCTCCGGGTGTGGTATCTCAGCCTTGCTTGCTTGATAACTGTCAGGGGCTGCTTTCTTCACGCCATAACATAGAAAGCTGTTTATTTAAGTTTTCTGTGAAAGAGAGAACTTGGGGATTATCTATTGATCCAAATCTGCCTCCCCCCCCAAGTAAAAAAGCAAATGGAATCCAAATTAAGTTTTAGATTATCATCTCTGGTATTTATGCAATTTGTGCGAAAATGCTGGAAATGGATCCCCATGGATGTTTTTGGCTCTGAGCGTGTTCCATAGACAATCGTTGATTATTTTCTCATTAAATACAGTGTTGGCTTTTTGTTCCATTTACTCCCAGAAGTCAGAGAGGCAGCAGAAATGGAGTAGAGACTCTTGGAAGATGAATGTAAGGACACAGAATACTTGCCCTCTTCATTTATTCTATTTACAGCAATAGATTCCTCATAGACCCTTCCAATGGGAATGAAGCTAGCACAATAATAGGAGATAAATGGTATTTTTATGAGAAAAGGTCAAGGAATATAGAGAAGAAAAAAAATCAGGAATTAATTTTTTTTAACTACATGAATCATTGTTTTAGAGAAGTTAAGCCTGAAAAATTTGCAACAGGAGAATTAAATATGAATGGCATTCATTCAGTTTACAAAACGGGCATTTATTCAATGTCCCACTGTGTGCCAGGCTGTAGAACAGATGAAAAGATTCAGTCTTTGATCTCAAAGAATATGCATTTTGGGGCACCTGAGTGGCTCAGTTGTTAAGTGTCTGCCTTCGGCTCAGGGCGTGATCCCGGAGTCTGGGATCGAGCCCCACATCAGGCTCCTCTGCTGGGAGCCTGCTTCTTCCTCTCCCACTCCCCCTGCTTGTGTTGCCTCTCTTGCTGGCTGTCTCTCTCTGTCAAATAAATAAATAAAACCTTTAAAAAAAAAACAAAAACAAAACACAAAGAATATGCATTTTATACACATTTTGTATATGTGGCTTTTTTGAGGAACCAGGCTATTTAATTTTATTTTTTTCTTTGCTTTATATTTATTTTTCACTGAAGAATAATTAACATGCAGTGTTATATTAGTTTCAGGTGCACGATATAGTGATTCAACAATTCTATACATGACTCAGTGCTCATCATAAGTGCACTCTTAATCCCCTTCATCTATTTCACCCATTCTTTTTAAAAAAAAATTTTTTTTTATTGTGTTATGTTAGTCACCATATAGTACATCATTAATTTTTTGATGTAATGTTCCATGATTCATTGTTTGTGTATAACACCTAGTGCTCCATGCAATACGTGCCCTCCTTAATACCCATCACCTGCCCAGCCCAATCCCCCACCCCCCTCCCCTCTGAAACCCTCAGTTTGTTTCCCAGAGTCTCTCGTGGTTCATTCCCCCTTCTGTTTACCCCCCCCTTCATTCTTCCCTTCCTTCTCCTACCGATCTCCCTGCTGCTGTTCCTTATGTTCCATAAATGAGTGAAACCATACGATAATTGTCTTTTTCTGCTTGACTTATTTCACTTAGCATAATTTCCTCCAGTCCTGTCCATGTTGCTGCAAATGTTGGGTAATCGTTCTTTCTGATGGCTGAGTAATATTCCATTGCATATATGGAACACATCTTCTTTATCCATTTGTTTGTTGAAGGGCATCTCGGCTCCTTCCAGAGTTTAGCTATTGTGGACAATGCTGCTATGAACATTGGGGTATTTCACTCATCCTCTTATTCACCTTTCCTCTGGCAACCTCCAGTTTCTTCTCTATTTTTAGGAGTCTGATTTTTGGTTTGTCTTTTTTTTCTTTCTTTCTTTCTTTGTTTTGTTTCTTAAATTCCACATGAGTGAATTCATATGGTATTTGCCTTTCTCTGACTGACTTGTTTCACTTAGCATAATACTCTGTAGTTTCACCCATGTTGTTGCAGATGGCAGGATTTCATTCTTTTTCATTATTGAGTGATTTTCCATTGTATCTATGCCACATCTTTACCCACTCATCTAGTGATGGACACTTGGGTTGCTTCCATATCTTGCCTATTGTAAATAATGCTTCAAGAAACCTAGAGGTGAATATATTTTTTTGAATTAATGTTTTTGTTTTCTTTAGGTCAATATCCAGTAGTGAAATTACTGGATCATATGGTAATTTCTTAAATAAAATTTTATGTATATTAAATGTTCTTTCCCAGGCAGGACGTTGGAAACTGACTAAATAAAATTAGGTCCTGGAAGCCTTAACTTCTCTACCTGCAAGCCTCCTCCCTCCCCACCCTCACTCACCCCCTACCTCCTCCTGACCTAAACCACACAGGTTTTGACTTAAAGGGTATATAAGTGCTTCATTTCAAATGCAAAATGATGGCATAGGAGTGCAAGCCTTCTGAGTCACTTTCTCAAGAACTGTTTGGCCCTTCATGTTGAGAACTCAATGCTGGTGTTAGCTAGAAAGGTGGACCTTTCCATCTGCTAGATTTTTGTGTCTTGAAAACCATCCTGGGATCTCCTATTTTGGTTTACTTTGTTCATATTTCTAAAAAAAAAAATTGACTTTATTGTCATTTTCCTCCCCTGCTCTTATTTTCACCAGGCAGTTACTTTAATCATTGAGTTCTTTTAGTTAATAGTAACAGACAATTTAATAGTGGCTTAGGGTTCCTTTATTTTACACAGTAAGAAGTTCAGAAGTAAGTTATCAAGGCTGGTATGATACCTCAGTGATGTTGTCAGGCACTAAGCTTTTTCCATAGTTTGCTTTGCCATCCCTTCTATGTATGCCTTTATCCTCTTGATTCTTGCCTCGTTGTCACAAAATGGCTGTTGTACCTCCAGGTGAAATATCTGCATTCCAGTCAGGAAGTTGAGGAAGGAGAAAGAAGCAAAGGGTTATGCCAGCCAAATATATACGCCCCCACCCCCACTTTAAAAAATCAAGACATATCAAAGCTCTCCCAGAAACCCACCTAATAAATGCTTATATCTCATTGTTTATATCTCAGAACTGTATCACATGGTCAGTAAGGCAGGCTGGGACATTCGGGGATGATGGTAGGGGTCGAGTTGTTAACCAGCAAACAAATGGCCACACTGTGCTCTTAAATCACATGCAGTACTCAAAATTTCAGGGGCAACCTGTAGAGCAAATTTGAAAAGGGGTTGGGGAAGGCAACTTTGAAGTGAATTGATATTAGATGTAAAGCCATGATGGTGTTCTCTAATCTAACCAAAAAAGTAATTGCCATAAAACATCAATACTTTGGGGGGGCAGAATTAATTGGGACTTCTTTTAAAAACAATATTTATTTATTTGAGAGAGAGAGAGAGAGGGAGGGAGGGAGAGCAGGGAGGAGTGGGAGAGAAAACCAAGCAGATTCCAGGCTGAGCACGGAGCCCAACTTGGGGTTCAATTTCACAACCCTGAGATCATGACCTGAGCTGAAACCAAGAGTCGGCTGCCTAACCAACTGTGCCACCCAGGTGCCCTGGACTTCTTTTTTTTAAGTAGCAAGTTTCTTGAAATTAAAAGAACATAAGAAAACATTTTTCAAGTTTCATCATAGATCTCATGGGAACCAACAAAAATAAAAGATGAATGTGGGACAGGTGAACTTAAAAAAGAAATTGAGCACTGATTCCTGTTAGACTGTCCTTAGGGATTTCTTTAAGGCTTAAGGAATGTGGGCTGTTTTAATTTTTTTTTTTAAAGATTTTTTATTTATTTATTCGACAGAGATAGAGACAGCCAGTGAGAGAGGGAACACAAGCAGGGGGAGTGGGAGAGGAAGAAGCAGGCTCATAGCAGAAGAGCCTGATGTGGGGCTCAATCCCAGATCGCCGGGATCACGCCCTGAACCGAAGGCAGATGCTTAACCGCTGTGCCACCCAGGCGCCCCTGTTTTAATTTTCTAACACAGAATTTTCATAATATTATCAATGGTGTCTTCATATGCTTCTTATACGCAAACAATATACATTTGCTGATGAAGTGAACTGCTAATTTTTCTTCAAAATAAGACAGGAATCAAAATGACTCACTTTAATTGCTAGATAACAAAGAAATTAACAAGAGCATCCAAATTTTCTATTTTTTGTTGGCATTAAAGCAGATGCCATAGTTATGGAACCATTTTCACAAAACTTCTTTTGCCCTATTAAATGTACAAATGAAAGATTTTTATGACATGTAGACTATCTTTCTCTTTTCCTGCATCTGAGTTTGTCTTCTTTGGATCAAGAAAGATGGTGCTTTAAGACTCAGAGAGATTAAATTTGAGAGTGACATCTTCTTGGGCACTCCAATCCATCACATCAGAGAACCCAATTACCTTAGTGATCATTGACTAACTATTGGTAAGAGAATCTCCAAAATGTTGTCCTTCCAAGCCAAGGCCAAAGTACAAATAAAGCTTTCAACTAACCAAAGCACGCTACAGTTTCAGCCTCTATTTGCAAAGAGATCCTTTAAAAGTCTACTGCTCTGGTTTACTGCTTATTTTTTCAACAGAAGGACCAATACCAGGGAGTGATCAGTTGTCTTCTGTGAACAGGTCCTAGTGCTTGTAAAGACTACACATATCACCATCCTTACTTGTACTGTTTCACCCATAGCCTCACAGAGAAGGAATTCAGAGAGTTTTCTCTAAGTCTAAAATAAAATATTTCTGGGCTTCCAGGCTGAGAAGGTAGGGAGAGTCCCTCCTCGGTAGTTATGTATACCTGCAGTCACTTAAATTTAGACCTGCAAGACTAAGAGGCTTATGAGTCCCCAGGAGTGGGACTTTCCAAATCTCAGCTCTGGTAATGTTTTTCTCCAGAGATTATAAAAAAAAAAAAAAAACCAAAAAACAAAAACACAAAAACCATTTGGGGAGTAAGAGAAGAAATGTTCAGCAGTGTATTTCTTATATTTTAAAATAAGCAACAGTGCATTGTAAACTCCTGGGACTTTAATATGTCAGTGAAGTAGGTCCGTTATTACAAAGGAGGCGTAGGAAAGCACAGTGATGCACCCAGCCCCTAGAGCAAATGAAAGGTGGAATGAAGTGTAGAACGTAGGACCATGGTTCTAACTGTGGAGAGTACTATAGCATCCCTTTTCTTATTTGTGATCACCTATTTGTTGTGACAGATGCATGATTGAATCCAAAACGCCCATCATCTCCTTGCTTCAGATCTTTCGAAGAACACTGATGTTCATAAAGTCATTTAACAAAGACTTATTGAGTCTGCTTGTTCTAGGCACTGTGCAAGGTGCTGGGCATACAAAGATGAACCAGACGTGTCCATTTAGGAGCTCATCTCTAGAAGAGGACTGTGAGGACAGACATTTAGAGCAATGATTCAAACACAGGGTGATCTGGTCCCAAATGAGGGAGATGTAGACAAAGTATTGTGATGTAGTGTGGTATAATGGTGAAAAGCACGAACCCTGACTTCAACTTCCTGGTTCAAGTCCTGGACTCAACTTAGTAGCACTGTGACCCTGGCAAGTCACATAGGTTTCTCCTTGTTTTAATCTCCTTACTTGGAAAATGTGTATAATAATAGTACTTACCTCTTTTTTTGTGGGGATTAAGCAATGGATCATATCTAAAGTACTTATAACATTGGCTAAATACATAGTAAGTGCTATGTGAGTTTTGACTATTGTTATTATTACATGGGGCCCCCAAAATAAGGGAGATCAACTTTCGTTTGCTGGGAACAGTTTTATAGAATAGATGATACTTGACCTGGGTCATGAGGAGTGAGCAGATTATCAGAAAGGACTACTGAGGAGAGGGACCCTCCAGGAAGAGAGAGAAGCATGGGCAAAGGCACAGTGATTCCGTGTGGCTGATGCTAAGTCTGTGACTGGGATAGGAGAAGGAGAGGGATAAACATGAAGTTAGGGAATAGGCCCCATATGCCAGGCAAAGGAGTTTAGACCTTAAAATCCTATACAGCTGGGAATCCTTCTAAGTAAAAATCACATGATCCAGTGTGTGTTTCTGGAAGCTCACTATGGAACCATCGTAGGAAGTGGATTGGAAAGGTGGGAGTCTGGAAGAAAGCTTCAACCAAAATTTACAAACTGTATAATCACATGGTGTGTTCATGGACTAGTCCACATCAAGAGCACTTTGACATAGTGTGTGATGGGAGAACATGTAGAAAGAAAAAGTGAGTTTGAATGCCATATGCGATGAAGATGGTTTTTATTTATAGGGAGTAAGGAACTATCAAAGATTTCTAAAATATGGAAAAGCATTATAGTTGTGGGGAAAATCATAGGCTTTAGAGACTCATAGACTTGAGTTCAAATACCATTGTGATTTGCAAACTGTGTGATCTTGACAAGTTCACAAAATCTTTCTAAACCTCAGTTTCCTCATGGGGATGATAATAGGACCTACTTTGTCTTGTAGGTTTTAGTGAAAATTAAATGAGTAAACAAATACATAGAAAGTACTCGGAACAGTGCCTGGGAGGCAACTGACACTAAATAAATAATTGTTGTTATTATTTTAATTGTATCTGTGATTTTGAAAAATAGTTCTGGCAGGGACATGGTAGCAGAGGGATGAGAAGCAGAAATACTGGTTAGGAGTTGTGAAAGTCCAGGCCAATGGAAGGCAGGAATGGGCAGGAGCAATGTCTCTAAATAGGTGGGATAGGATGAACTTGAGGTATCTTTCAGTGATGGAGGGAATGGAGAGGGGTGTGCTAGGGTGGAGGCTGATTGGAAGATGGTGGGGCAGGGGCCCAGGAGGAAAAGTAGAGAGTAAGGTCTATGCTAAAGATGACTCCGCTTATTTATCTGGGTATTTAAATGGATGGTGAGGCCATAGCTTGAAAAACAAAAAGGAGAAACTCTAGGTTTGGAAAGAAAACGAAGTGAATTAGATTTTGGATGTATTACACTTAAGTTGTATGTAGACAGCCTGATTAGAGAAATGGGGGTCAGGGGGAAATTTTTAGAAATACTGTTCTAGATAGGAGAGAGGTCTTGGCTGGAGATACATATTTTGAGATGATCCATGTATATGTCAGGGGTTGGCAAACTTTTCTGGGAAAGGGCCAGATAGTGAATAGTTGAGGCTTTGGGGGCCACACGGCATCTGCTGAACCAGTGGACTGCCATCTTAGCAACACAGCAGCCAAGAACAAAACCTAAACAACTGGATGTGGCTGTGTTCCAACAAAACTTTACTGAGACAGGCTGATGTCCGGATCGGTGCATGGGCTCAGATTGCCAGCCCAGTGATAGGTGGCAAGGATACACGATGATGATCTTGTGTAAGGACAGGAAGTGCTCAAATTGGAGATAGCTGGAGCCATGGGGGAACACCAGCATTCAGGGTCAATGATGGACAGCGGCCAGTGAAGTCACGGTTGGGTCGGGCTGTCCTGGCTATAGGCCTTCTGAGTGTCTTTCTGGTAGCACTAGGATTTATTGAAGACACTGAAACTAACCATTCATGCCCTGTTTAATTAATCTTAAGGGAAGGCCTGTCAGGAGGTGGTCAACGAAAGAGTGATGTTAGCATTTTAACAAGGGTGCCAGCATGCCCACTTTATGAGATTTAACCTCGTGTCCTGAGCAAACTTTCTTTCATTTATTCCTCACCGTGTTGTCTTACATCTCATATTTCTTCCTCCTCCCTCCCCTTCAATGTCACTTTTCCTCCCCTATCACCCCCCCACCCCCCTGTGCCCGCCACAATACCAGGTGGGTAAGATGATAATCATCGAGCCAGCTATTATGAGCAGTATAAACAAATGACAAATCTCTGGGCACAGGAAAGGTAACAAGAGCCTGATCAGTAGTTCTAGTTATCTTTCCTTCATGTTTATTGCAGTCTGGTGCAGTTATTTCTAAGGGCCTGACATTGATCGACAGCTTCTATTAAGGCCTATCCAGGGCAGCTGGATTGAACAGATACATTAAATAAAGCAGTTATTGCTTTTCATTGCCTTTCCGTAAAATATCACTGCTAAATAGCTTCTGCCATCAGATGCAGTTAGGTACATGGTTTTAATTTGAGGGACTGCTTTATAACACTGCACAATTGACACTGGCCTTTGTTTCCCCTACAATAATGATTGTGTACATCCTGGAGAATTGATGGGCTGTCCTTTGAGGTGGTGTTGGGAGGAGGCGGGAGGAGTGGGCTCTGGCTTTGTTGTTCTCCCTCTCTCTCTTGTTACACATGCCAGGTTTGTCACTTGTTTGCAGTGCGGGCAGGAACAATGTCAAGCGAGGGACCTTATCTCAGGATGTTGTAATGTAGGGACTGTAAGCCTTCGCCTGGAGACGAGATAAGCGCAACCTTACAAGCCTGGGGGAAGACAGACTGGGGGTAGGGGTGCGATTGAGACAACAATGGGAAGCTGTCGGGCGCCCGTTTGCTACAGCTCTTTCTGGTGCCACAGAAATATATGCATGTGGATCAGTGCATAACAAGCATGAAAATAGAAGTCTGGAATGTTCATCTAATAATGATGTATTTGGAGCAGGATTATGCTGCCCAATGATATTCTTGTTTTATCTCTGGGCTAAACGCTGGGGCAGCTGTGTGCTTTGGCACAGTCTCCTGTCCCTCCTTTTGTGTGCTGCATATTAATCCTTTATTGAAGTAATTAAATGTGTGCTTAATGGCAATGAGCTGGCAGAATGAACGTACAATTGAATTAGCAGTTATGATTGGGAGCATGCTACAAAATGAACTAAATGCAATTACTGTAGGCATTTCTTTCTCCAAGTCGAGTCTGGCTACATGACATGACTTAATTAGAGGTGGTTAGATACACTTACTCCCTGATCCTCTAGCGGGCTGTCTGAATTTTAGCTAGAGCCCCTTGCCCCACCCTTATTCAGATTCTGTCCGCAAAGACTCCTGATCTCAGCTCTCCTGCCATGAGGATAGGGTCTGACTTTTCATAGACAGAACAGAAACTAAGAGCGACACCTTGAGCAGGGATCTCCCTGGGTGAAATCTCTCCTGATCACTGGTCCAGCTGTTTGTCTGGGTGAGTGAGAGCTACAGCAGGACGTGGCATGCTTTGTGACCTGAGGGACAGCAAGTGCCCCAGGATCATCAACAAGAGAACTTTACTTGGAGGCCGGACTGCACTTTAAGCCTCTAGGTTTTTAGCTACTAACGTGACTCCTAGGTAGAGGGTCATCCTTGAATTCAGAAGCCTCCAGCAGAGGAGACCTAAAAGATTGTTGACTTCTTGAGGACATACCTGGGCAGGCACTGAATGCTTGCAACACATTGCTCCCTGGAGAGCTCTAGAAGAAGTGACTAATGTGTTATATCATCTTAGAGCTTTGAAACTGCTCCTAAATATTAGTTCAATTAATGGTTCTTAATCCTGGCTGCACTAAAGAATTCCCTGGGGTACTTTAAAAATACTGATGACCAAGCCCTACCCCTAGAGGTTTAATTGTCTGGGGTGGGGTCAAGATATTGCTAGTTTATAAAAACTCCTAGGTGATTCTAAGTATACCAAGGACTGAGAAGCACTAATTTAGCTAGAGTAACTTTACTTTTAAAATTTTATTAATCTGCTTTCCTACCTTTTTTTGCAGTGCTCCTTGGCACTCTGCTATATATATATTTGGTGGGGGGAACTTGACTCACAGGGACATAAGCAGTGGTGGATGTCAGCAGATCATAATGGGGTACTAGATAGTGGTTGTCTTAATCTGAAACACGAAGTTATAGCTTCCCTATGTTGATCTTGGAGCTACTTGGGAAACTCGGTGCTAGGATTTATAATCCCATCAATTCCTGACCTCCCAGATCTGTTCAACAAGCGAGGGCTCTCATTAGTTGTGCCCCCCTGTATTGCGTAGAGTTATTTACCAAGAGGCCAATCAATATTGTATGAACAGACAGTGGGATGCAAAACGCTCATCAATCCATTCCATTTTATTTTCTCAAAATGGTGGATGGAAGCAGGAGGGGCAACTCGCTATAAAACAGAAGGCAAAACTCCATTGCCACTTTTGAATACCTAAAATGTACAGTTTGTTTTATTTTTATTTGAGTGTAATAAGGCGGGGTCCCTGGTCAGTGGGAGCTCCTGGGTCTATTTTACAGCCTTCATTCTCTTTCCCAGGGCCATAAATGAAACCCTTTCAGCCCTAATGACCACAATGACTTTCCTCGATCATGTTATTGCTACTTTGGCACATTTATTGCTTTCACATGCACTAATGGATGAGTTTGGATATGTTAACAATTTATATATCATTTGATCCTAAAAAAGAAACCCTACTGAACTAACTTAGCCCCCACGATTGAGTAGCTTTTAAGGAGTATAAATGAATTTAATGCTTTAGAAAGAGCTTCTGTAAATTATGAACATGACACCTATTACATTAAGCTGCATTAAGCATTAATACATCTTCATTACTGGCAGGTTGCCCAAACCTCCAAGGTTGAAAAAGCTGCCTGAAAATGTTCAATGTGACAGTCATCTAGGTCAAGATTGATGGTTCTTTTTTGGGGTGTATGAAGGATGCCTATTGACTAGGTCCCTCTTCTACTTCCAGACAAAGAGAAGTAAGTGGTGTCAACCAGAGTTCCCCAAAGGGTGGGTTTAATGGCCAGGCAAGAACTTTTGTATTCTTGGAGTGCTGTTCCATTATCATTACTGGGAAAGGTCCTTGAGTATGGAGACAGCAGGTGTCTCAAACTTGAAGCTCAAAGATTGAGTGGGGACATAATGTTTCTTTCTGAGAGTTACATGTGATTCCTATTAAAGTATAAAATTATTAACAACATTTATTGATAATAATAGCTATATTTCTCGAATATTTACTATGTGCTTGTACTGCCAAACTCTTTGTATACTTTGTCATTTAATCCCCCTAATGACCCTGTGAATTAGCTACTGTTATTTATTGCCCACGGGTACTAGTTCTCTAGGGCTGCTGTAGCAAAATGCTACAAACTGGAGGGCTTAGAACAACAGAAATTTATTTTCTCACAGTTCTGGAGGCTACAAGTGTGAAAAAGTGTTGGCAGAGACATGCTCCCTCTGAAGGCTCTAGGGGGACAATCTGTTCTTTTCCTTTCTCTTAGTTTCTGGTATTGCTAGCAATCCTAGGCATTCCTTGGCTTGTAGACATCTCCCTCCAATCCCTGCCTCTGTATTCACATAGTATTCTCCCTGTGAGTCTCTGTCTTTTCTTCTTATGAGGATACCAGTCATATTGGATAAAAGGCCCATCTTCCTCCAGAAATACCTCATCCTAACTTAATTAATTATATCTGCAAAGACCGTTTCCAAGTAGGGTCACATTCTGGGTTTCTGACAGAGAGAGAGAGAATGGTGCCTTGAAAAAGAATATTCATTAGACTAAAAAATATGACAATTGTGAAGGAAAGGGCTTCATTTCAGTTAGACAGAATTCATTAGTGGGAAAAGAACTAAACAATTGTGACACTTAAAGTATATTCTGTCTAACTAGAATGGTGGGTTACACTTGGAACAGCTAGGGTATTACTAAATACAGACACATATCTTAGGCTCCCAAAGATTCTATAGGTTCCGCTCTATTCTAAGTGATTTTGAGTGAGGTCGTAGGTCAACACCATCAGTAACTAGAGACCTTAGCATGTGCGTTGCAAGTCTAGCCAAAAACCAATTAGTTTGATCTTGAGTGTGTGGTCCATTAACAGAGGAATAATTTCTTTTGATGAGGGTAAAAATTCCCAACTGTAGTTGGTTGAGCAGAGGTCAGTATATTTTACAAACCTTTATTCAGTATTTTTATTTTTTTATTTTTAAATTTTAATTCCTGCATAATTAACATACATTGTTATATTAGTTTCAAGTGTACAATTTAGTGATTCAACAATTCTATACATTACTCAGTGCTCATCTCAGTAAGTATACTCTTTTTTTTTTTTTTTAAAGATTTTATTCATTCAACAGAGAGAGAGAGACAGCCAGCGAGAGAGGGAACACAAGCAGGGGGAGTGGGAGAGGAAGAAGCAGGCTCCCAGCGGAAGAGCCTGATGTGGGGCTCGATCCCAGAACGCCAGGATCACGCCCTGAGCCGAAGGCAGCCGCTTAACGACTGAGCCACCCAGGCACCCCTCAATAAGTATACTCTTAATCTCCATCACCTATTTCACCCATCCCCCCACCCACCTCCCTTCTGGCAGCCGCCAGTTTGTTCTCTATGTTTAAGAGTCTGATTTTTGGTTTGTCTCTTTTTTCCTTTCTTTGCTTGTTTTGTTTCTTAAATTTCACATATGAATGAAAGCATATGATAGTTGTCTTTCTGCAACTTATTTCACTTATCATTATACCCTCTAGATACATCCATGTTGTTGCAAATGGCAAGATTTCATTCTTTTCTATGACTGAGTGATATTCCATTGTGTGTGTGTGTGTGTGTTTGTGTGTGTGTGTGACATCTTCTTTATCCATTCATCTACTGATGGACACTTGGGTTGCTTCCATATCTTGCCTATTGTAAATAATGCTGTAATAAATCTAAGGGTGGCTTTATCTTTTCAAATTAGTGTTTCCGTATTCTTTGAATAAATACTCAGTAGTGGAATTACTGGATTATATGGTAATTCTATTTTTAATTTTTTGAGGAGCCTCCATAGTATTTTCCACAATGGCTGCATAAGTTTGCATTCCCACCAATAGTGCAAGAGGGTACCTTTTCCTCCACAACCTTGCCAACAGTTGTTGTTTCTTGTGTTTTTTATTTTAGTCATTCTGACAGGTGTGAGGTCATATCTCATTGTGGTTTTGATTTGCATTTCCCTGATGATGAGTGATGTGTCTCTTGGCCATCTCTACATCTTCTTTGGAGGAACGTCTATTCTTGTCTTCTGCCCATTTTTTAAATGGTATTATTATTATTATTATTGGTGTTGAGTTGTATAAGTTCTTTATATATTTTGGATACTAACTCTTTATTAGATATGTCATTTGTAAATATCTTCTCCCTTTCAGTAGGCTGTCTTTTAGTTTTGTTGATTGTTTCGTTTGCTGTGCAGAAGCTTTTTATTTTGATATAGTCCCAATAGTTTCTTTTTGCTTTTGTTTCCCTTGCCTCAGGAGGCAAATCTAGAAAAATACTGTCACTACCAATATCAAAGAAATTGCTGCCTGTACTCTCTTCTGGGTTGGTTTCAGGCCTCACATTTATGTCTTTAATCCATTTTGAGTTAATTTTTGTATATGGTGTAAGAAAGTGGTCCAGTTCCATTCTTTTACATGTACCTTTATTTAGTATTGATGATAAGGAGATGGCCTCCCAGACTGGTGGGAGGAGACAGAAGAAATGAATAAAAGGCTACAGGTACATTGATAGAAATGTGCAGAGCATAGTGAGGTCACAAAGAAGGAATTAGACACAAACTGGAGTTAGGCTGGACTGCCTGGATTCAAACCTTGGTTCTACCAATTTCTGGTTACCAGTTATTAGGTATGTTATAAATAACCTAAGTCTCAGTTTCTTGATGTATAAGTGGGATAATAGTATATACTGTATAGTGTTATTTTGAATATTAAGTGAGAAATCACTTGTGAATTCTTTTTTTAAAAATAGATTTTATTTATTTATTTGTCAGAGGGAGAGAGAGAGGGAGCAAGCACAAGCATGGGAAGTGACAGGCAGAGGGAGAAGCGGGCTTCCCACTGAGCAAGGAGCCTAATGCAGGACTTGATCCCGGGACTCTGGGATTATGACCCGAGCTGAAGGCAGACGCTTAAAGGACTGAGCCATCCAGGCATCCCAAAATCACTTGTGAATTCTTAAGGACTCTTTTGGTCATTAGTGGCAAACCCACTCCAGTTAGTTAAAGCATAGAAGGGAATTCATTGGCTTAGGTGTCTTGGACACCAACAGGTACATTTGGCTTTAGCCACAGAAGCATCCAGGTGCTCAAGGATGCTGCCAAGATACTGTTTTCATCTTAGTTCTGAGCTCTTCAGTAGATGTCATTCTCAGGCAGATTTTCCTAGCATAATGGCAAAAATGCCTAATAGCAGCTCTAGACTTTAGCCCTAGCAGTGGGAAGTGACTACTGCTCTACCTGTAGCTCCTGCAAAAGTCCTGGATAGGAATCTCATCGACTAGACTTCTCCTTGATGAGGAATTGAGAAGGGAGGTGGGAACAACCACTGGGACTGAGGGGGCAGTGGTTGATGTCAGGCAGGTGGAAAACATAGGTTTACCATGTAGATTTGGAGAACATATGATTCTTATTATGGCTTCTGGGAATGTTGTCTATTATCTATTGTCTACTATTACCTTTTACTCTTTTAAACAAGCCCTATTAGGTGTTAATCCTGTCCCTAACTAAAACTGGTCTTCAAATTATGACAGTTATCAATAGGATGTGACAAATAACTGTATTTGAAATAAAGAAAAATACAATTTAAAAAGCTTGAAGTGTCTTTTGTAAGAAGAGTCCAAAGAGGCAAAAACTTCATCCATATCTCAGCTGTTTTTCTACCCATAAAGTATAGAGAAGAAAGAAGAAATTATTGAATTGTGTTTCAGCATAATCATGCTTTTTTCTTTATTTAACAAATTTATTTTTCTGTAATAGAAGGAATAATATCTGACACATATAATATGCGTTATGTGCCAGGTATTGTTGTGAATGGCTTATTTATATTAATTTATTTAATCCTGTGAGATTGGTTCTATTATTATTGCCGTTTCACAGAGTGAGACATTTGAGTCACAGAGAAGTAAGAACTTGTCCAAGGTCATGTATCTAGTAAGTGAGCAAGCTGAGATTTAAGTCTAGGCAGCCTAGCTTGGGAGACCATGATCTTCATTAATATACCAAATATGCTCATTTCAGAAAGTGTGAACGATATACAAGAGCAAAAAGACGTCCCGTACTATACTACTGATGAAATGCAACTACTAATAATTTAGTATATTTCTTTCTCCTCTTTTAACTCCTAGGTTCTATTTTTTTGTTGTATCATTGCAATTAAATTGTTGATGTTGAATACTTTTGCATTGCATTTAATTTCCTATATAGTCTATAAATATCTCCCCTTATTATCATATAATTATTTTAAATTGTGTTTTCAATGACTGTTTAATAAACTAGCATGTAGGTATGAGGAATTTATACATTATTTTGATTGGATTTTAGATTGTTTCTCTCTCTCTTTTTTTTAATTTTTAGAGTGAGAGACGTGGGAAGGGGCAGAAGAAGAGGGAGAGAGAGAATCTTTTTTTTTTTTTTTTAATGATTTTTTATTATATTACGTTAGTCACCATACAGTACATCCCCGGTTTCCGATGTAAGGCTCGATGATTCATTAGTTGTGTATAACACCCAGTGCACCATGCAATACGTGCCCTCCTTACTACCCATCACCGGTCTATCCCATTCCCCCACCCCCCCTCCCCTCTGAAGTCCTCAGTTTGTTTCTCATAGTCCATAGTCTCTCATGTTTCATTCCCCCTTCTGATTACCCCCCCTTTCTTTATCCCTTTCTTCCCCTACCGATCATCCTAGTTCTTATGTTCCATAGATGAGAGAAATCATATGATAGTTGTCTTGAGAGAGAGAATCTTAAGCAGGCTCCATGCCCAGTGCAGAGCCTGACATGGGACTCAGTCTTACAACCCGGAGATCATGACCTAAGCTGAAATCAAGAATTGGACACTTAGCCAATTGAGACAATCAGGCACTCCTGTTTCTAATTTTTTACTCTAAAACCAATCTGCTTAACTTTTTCTTACATATATTAGTATTAGTTGATTTGCCCTAACAATAAGATATTTGTTTCATGAATATGGTTATGAGTAGAAATATATTATAAAAACAAAAAAAATAAATTCTGTAATGATCTCACAGTTTTTGAAATAAGACAAATGTGGTTTGAATCTGACTCTGGTAACTCAACGAGATATACGAACTTGGATGTGTTATTTAATCTTTTTAGGCCTCAATATATTTTTTTTAAGTTTTTTTTTTTGTTTTTTTTTTTAAGTAATCTCTACATCCAACATGGGGCTTGAACTCACAACCTGGAGATCATGCTGGCTGAAGCAGGCACCCCTAGGCCTCAATATTTTGATATATGAAATAACAATTAAAATAATATATGACATAGTTAGAATATTGTAAGAGTCAATAAATTATTAATATTCTATTATAGCTTTTTTGTTGATTGTATTTAGGTATCAACATTAAAATTATTTTCTGGTTCTAGGAAATTCGGAAAATATAACAAAGAAAATTAACATCTCCTATAATATTGCCACTTACAGTTAGTCAATGTAAACATTTTCTTGTATTTCTTCCTGATTCCTTTTCTATGTATTTGTATGTATGTTTAATATATATGTAAATATGTTTTCTATGTAAATATATAGTAGACAGTAATAGAAACTTAACTATATATAGATTTAAATTCCCATTTCTCTCTTTTAACTTTATAATGTATTATATTACCATATTATTAAATATTCTTAAAAAGCATGATTTTCTAATGGCTAGTATAGCATCTTTGGAATGTGCTATGACAATAAATTATTTATTTATTGTCAGACTTTTAGTTCATTCTCTCTACTTTTGCAATGATGCAGTGAAAAAGTTCCATTTACAGAAATCAGTTATCTGCATAGCTCCTTATTTTTTAGTTTTTGAGTTCAAGTGCTACCTTCTCAAAAGGGTCTTCCCTTTCTATCAGATGCTATGGGGCATTCCTGCTAGTTACATTCTAGGACACCACCCTTTTAAATTTCCTTCATAGCATTTCTTACCACTTGAAATTGTCTTATTAATTTGTTATTTTTTACTTACTTTTTATTATCTTTTCCTTGCCTTCATGGGAATAGGAACTAAATCTCTACAGTGCTTCTGATACCCAGAACTATACCTAGAACAGTGTTATAGAGGTCAGTGATTCTCTGCACAGGCTCTGAAACCAGTCTACCTGGGTTCAAATCCCAACTCAACAATTTACCAGAATATGTTGCTTCTCTCCATTAGTTTTCATTTTAGTGCATGTAACATAAAAGTAATAGTAGTACCTGCCTTGTATAATAACTGTGAAAATGAATTAGTACAATTAATTAAATTAATTAAGTGAATTAGTACAAGTGAAGCATTTAGAACAGAAGCTAATAAGAGATAAAAACAAAAAAATATGTAGTAGCTATAATATGTGCCAGGTGCTATTCTAAGCATTTTATAAATATTAACTTCTTTAATTCTCACAACCAGATTATGAACAAGCTACTGTCATTGTTCTCATTTTCAGATGAGGAAAGTGAGGCATGGAGAGGCTAAGTGACTTGCCCAGGGTTACAATCAGTGAGTGGCTGAGCCATGATTTCAAACTAAGTAATCTGGCTCTAGGGCCCAGGTTCTAAATAGTATCTTATGCTGCCCAAAGCGCTTGATAAGTATTAGTTGCTGTTATTTACTATAATAAGCACTCCATATATGCTAGACAAATGAATGAAATAAAATCTCTGGTTAATTTCTTAGGATTTAGTTATAGAAAGGAATTATTAAATATTTGGTTAGAAAGAAATTATTGAGCACATGGTAATAAGTATTTTTAAAGCTATTAGTATGTGTTTGCAAAGAGATACAGGAGACCAGGGAATATTGATGTCCCAATGCCAAACATAAATGGTACACCATTGGATGCTCAGTAAATGTTTAACGTAATAAACAAGTGATTTCTAAAAGGGTTAGATGAGTATATACTATCACAACTAAGCGTTACTGTCTGCTTAACAAGGTCCCTGAGTAAGACTCACATACATTATAGGTGTGTTGTGATGATTAAATAAAACAACGCAGCTATAAACATTTTATAAAAATGCACGAGAGAGAGGGATTGGGGCAGGTAGGTAAAATTGTGTATATGTGTGACTGTCCTTGGCAGTGTTGTGGTGCTACACGTATAGAAGTTGGAGCCTACAAAGATGGAGTGGCTCTGGCTTTCATTTGATCTCAATAGGTATATCTTAAGAGTAAAAGCTATGTCTTAGGAGTAAGGACAAACTGAAAACAGACAATGACAGACACCTAGCCTTGACTGAAACATGGTGATCTGACTTTACTTTGTGTATCAGAAGAAAGTAAATCCTTTCTGGTGGTGGATAACATCATCTGGAGCCTAAAGATTTTCATATACGGTGTTCAGCATGCCATACAAAACTACTAAGAATATTAAGAAACAAGATCAAATAATTGAAAACCAAGAGAAGAAATAAACAATAAAAGCAGACCCACAAATGATCCAGAAATTGAAATTATTAGTTACAGACTTCTAAATAACTGTGATTAATACATTCAAAGAATAGAGGAAGAAACGGCATATTTTGACAGAGGGCTGAAATCTACAAAAAATGGATCAACAGAAAGAGTAAATTAATGGAAAAATTAAGTGAATTCCAAATAAAATCTAGTTTGTAAATAGTAATGTACCAAGGACAGTTTCTTTGTTTTGACAAATGACTATTGTAATGTAAGATGTTAATAGTTGGGAAAACTGGCTGAGGGATATACAGAAATTCTTCATGCCATCTTTGCAACTTTCCTGTAAATCTAAAATTATTTATTTGTCACTTATTTCAAATCATTGAAATATAAGCTACACGAGGGTAGGGATTATGGTTTATTGGGATCATTGTTGCTTCTCCAGACTATACCTTGAGCAGTTTCTGACTCATACTAGGTATTCAATAAATACTTTTGGTTAAATTAGTCTTTGTATTTATATGTTTATTTTTATTTTTATTAATTTTTTATTATCTTTATTATACTTGCCTTTGATTTTTTCTATTCCTTTTGTAAATTATTAAGTTTAATGTTTATTCAGGTAATTTACATTTTTCCTTTCTAATCTGTTATTAAGCCTTTATTATTTATTTATTTATTTATAAAAGATTTTATTTATTTATTTTTGGGGATGGGGCAGAGGGAGAGGGAGAGAGAGAATCTCAGGTAGACTCCGGCATAGCTCAGAGCCCAATGCGGGTCTCAATCTCATGACCCTGAGATTATGACCTGAGCTGAAATCAAGAGTTGGATGCTTAATGGACTGAGCCATCCAGGCACCCCTGTTATTAAGCCTTTAAATGACTCTCTAATTCTGCATTGTCATAATTTTAATATAGAATATTTTTAGTACTGTTTAATTGTAAATATTTTCTAATTTCTATTGGAATTTCATGTTTGACCCAAACTTAGATTTGGCTTTTTAGAATTTCCACAGGTGCCTGGGTGGCTCAGTTGGTCGAGTGTCTGACTCTTGGCTTCAGCTCAGGTCATAATCTAGGGTTGTGGGGTTGAGCCCTTCAAGGGGCTCCACGCTTAGCATAGAATCTGCTTGGACTCTCTTCTCTCTCTCTTTCTTCCTCTGCCCCTCCACCTGCTTGCTCTCTCTAAATAAATAAATAAATAAATAAAATCTTTTAAAAAAAAGAATTTCCAAACATACAAATTTTTTCTAGTTAAAAAGTTTTACTTTTAAGCCATGTTATCTATGTCCTTAGGTTTTGGGTATACTCTGTTAAATAGCATATAGCTGGATATAAACCTAGTCCAACAAGTTCCATTTTTACTGTAGGATTTAATCTATTTATGGATATAATTAGATTATTATTTTTTTTACCATTTAACTTTGTGTCCTCTATTTGTTCTGCTTTTCCTGTTTTATTTTATTTTTTATTCATGTTTCTCCTTTTTAAACATTTTTTTGAATTGATAAAGTTCATTTTCTTTCTTCATTCCTTTGTTTCCCCTTCTGCTAGTTTGGAAGTTCCACACTCTGTATCAATTTAACTTTTTTTCCCCTCTACATTTGATAATAAATTCCCAACCTGATGCCCTAATTTCCCCTAATATTTTTGTCTGCATTTCTTATAAGCAATGAAATTCTTCTACATAATTATGATACAATCATCAAAAGTCAGGAAGTTAACATTGATATATTACTGCCATCTAATCCCTAGACCACATTTAAGTTTCATCAGATATCCCAAAAATGTCCTTTAGATGAAAATGGTCCAGTTTAGAATCACATGTTGTCTTCAATCATTAGGTCACTTTTGTCTTCTTCAGTTTGAAATAGTCCTCGGTCTTTCCTTCATTTTGATGACTTGGACACTTGAAGATTACAGGATGGCCCTCAATTTCGATTTATCTGATTCTTCCTCATGATTAGATTCAGGTTATGCATCTTTTGCAGGAATACCAAGAAGTGATGCTGTGTTCTTTGCATTGCATCCTATCAGGTGGCATGATTATTTTGATTTGTCCTATTACTGATGATGATGTTCACTAAGGTAGTATCTGCCAGGCTTTTTTACTTTAGTTATTCTTTTCCTTTTGTAATTAATACTGGAGTAGATCTGCTCTCCATCCATTTTGGTCCTAAAGCTGTCAGTTGTGGAAGGGCAAAGTAGTCATCAAGCCTAGCTGAAGAGAGTTGCAAGGACCCATGGAAGGTTATCAGAACATAGGCAGTGTAAGTAAGTTGTCTATATACAGCTCATCAGTACTTTTACCATCCTCACAAACATTACAGGTGCTTTAAAATACATTAACTTGATAACTTTCTCTTTTTACTTGCATACTATTTTCTAGGTTTTAGTTCTCCTTGCATTTTTATATCAGCATTCTGTTGGATAGTATTTGTCTGCTATATCCCCTTCTGTCTTTTAACTTTTACTTTCCTGTGTGTTTTGGATAGGTGTTTTGCAAACAGTTCCATGAAGTTGTTGTGTTTTCTTTTTCACTTCTTATACCATTAACCAATAGTGTTAATATTTAATATTAATTAATCTTTGGAAATTTTGTTGGTTTTTTTTTTGGTGGTTTTTATTCTAATGGTTATGTTTATAAATAGTTTATATTCAGTTATCTTTTTTTTTTACAGTATCTTTTAACTCTTTACAATGGTCAATTACAAAGTTAGTACATTTGCACTTTCTACACCCTCTCCTTTCTCATTAATACCTGGTTTTGGTCAATTACACTATTTCAACAGCTTTCCCTTTATACTTTTAAATATGCTTTTATTGTTATTAGTTTATTCATCAGCTTTAAATTTTATCTTTTGATCCCTGGCTATTAAAAAATGAGGAAAATAGTATACCTGCTCTACTTCTCATCTTCACTTCTCCTTCACTTTCCGATTTATACTAATTATATCTTTTCTACATTGTCAAGGTTTAAATATTTACATTCTGCTCTCAAACCATAATTCTCATATTTGTTTTATTCTTGATCCTACAGTTAGATGGATTCAGTTTTCACTGGCAGTCTTTTTGCTATTGTTTCTCCATTAATCTTTTGATTGGTTGAAGTTCCTTGTCTAGTAGTTTCTTCAAGAAGGACTCATGGGAACTATATCCTTTAAGTTCTTGCATGTTAAAACTGTTTACCTATTGCTTTTTACTCAAACCAAAGTTAGGCTGGAAATAAAAAAGTTAGGTTGTGTAATCTTTTCTCAAGGACTTTGAAGGCATTGCTCCTCCATGTTTTAGCATTTAATGCGGCTATTGTTAATGTTGTTTTTGGACAATCTGATATTTTTCTCTTTTCAGGAGACTTGATCTGTTTCCTAGATGCTTAAAAGAGCCTTTTTAATTTTATCAAACTTTGACATGCTGTAATGTTACCAGAACATTTATCATGTTGATCATTGTGGCACATATTGTAGATTGCTTCATTCAATTCTATTCCAACTCCCTTTAGGCATTCCATCTACTAAAGAATGCATATCCTAGAATTCCCTGAAGCTCAGGTTCAACATGTGATTTAGCTACCACTAACCACCTATCTGAGATTTGGAAGGTAAAAGAAAGATAAAGACAAACCTTTTTTTTCCCCCTGCTGTTATTTTTGCTGGAAAATCCAGTAGTGCAGGCATTTGCTTTATTCTGTGGCAGCAGTGTCAGACACATCAGTGTTTGGGCCATACTCTTATAGGTATTAAGAAAGTATGGATGGAATAACCACTTGGAAGGCATGGATCATGGCTGATTCTGTGACAGAAGAGCCAACAGTTATGGCAGTGTTTTCCTGTTATGGATAGAATGCTTTTGTCCCTCCAAAAGTTCATATGTTGAAATCCTAACTCCTGATGTGGTGATATTGGAAGGTGGGGCTTTTGGGTGGTGATTATGTCATGAGGCTGGAGCTCTTATGAATGGGATTAGTGCCCTTATAAAAGAGACCCTGGAGAGCTCCACTAATCTTGGAGCATGAGAGGAAACAGTGTGAAGACT
The DNA here is from genome assembly GCF_024610735.1 of Ursus americanus. NCBI lineage: Eukaryota > Metazoa > Chordata > Mammalia > Carnivora > Ursidae > Ursus > Ursus americanus. The sequence goes on along the minus strand of NC_142134.1, from coordinate 18,439,017 downwards.
GCAGTCAGTGAACCAGCAAGCAAGCCCCCATCAGACACAGAACCTGCTGGTCCCTTCCTTGATCTTGTACTATCCAGCCTCTGGAATTGTGAAAAATGAATGTTGTTTAAATCAACCACTTTATGATTTTTTTTTATGACAACCCAAATAGACTATGACACTCCCTGATCTCTGGATCAGAACAGAGGTGGTATGCAGAATAGTGTCTGCACACCAGGACTCCATGATTTCTCAATTTCTTAATCAAGGTAGAAGTTGCAACCTCCTTGACAGGTGCCATACTACCTTTATGGTGGTATTCCAAGAGTTATCTCTGAAAGGTCAGTCTAGAGCTTACTCCTTTATAGCCCTTTGTACTTTTGTGTAAGCATGTAATTCTTGTGTATTAAATTCTTTTTAAAAGAGCTAGAGTGATCACTGCTCTCTGCAATTGAATCTGTTTGACATAATTACTCTGTGTCATATTTTTCTGAGACTTGATGTACTCATTCTGTCTGTAGGTTCAAGTCATATTTCTGGGGAGTTTTTAAAGTTAATTTGATATGTATTATTTCTGTACTTTTTCTTTTTTTGAAGGATTCAGTTCTTCAGAGACACTATCAAAATAATGAACCTTTTTTTGGGTCTTCATTAAGGGTTAACTTTTTCTTTCTAATCTGTTTTAATGATTTTTGCTTTTTAATTTCATTTTGCTTATTTTTACCCATCTTGTCCTCCATGTTCATTTATCTTTTTTAGCTGTTTTTATCATTCTTTTTGCTACTTCCAATGTGGCCTGCCTTTTGTGATTTCTTTCTTTTACTTTTATTTGAGGCTTGCCAGCTCATGTTTATGTTCTTCTTTTTTCTTACCATATCATCCTTTAACTATTATATTTTCTTTTGAGCTCTTGTTTTTATACAGATGAGTGTGTTATTAAACTTTTGAAACTTAGGGTAGTATATTTGGTTATAGTTTTCATGGGAGCTTAGATAACATTTCTAGTGTTTCTTTGTCATTATTTAAAAACTTTTTTTCTTTTTCTTGTACTATTTTTGCATAGATCCTGTGCTGATTACTTTCTATTATTCTCTATTCTTAAAAGTGTTGCATTATTCTTGGAAATGCCATTTGCAGGAGTTTCGAGTGGAAGACAAGTCAGGACAGTATTACTGATTCAAGTAGAGTTGTGTATATGATTTCCTTCTGACTTTACTGCTCCCGAGCTAATGCAGATTGACAGCTGTCAGTTTACAGCCACAGGCATTTTTTCTCATATTTATTCAGCACCCCACAGTGTGCTTTCTTGCTTTTAACAGCCATCCTTATATATTGTGGTTCATGGTCACAGATTTCTTTTGGTTTTGTAGACAGTGCTTGTTTGCATTTCTGGTTTTTATTCTACTTTTGCAGTGGTTTTTGGAAATTTTTGATTAGATTTGAGATCCATAATACTCTCTGTATTATGTTAAGAATGATGTATTATGTAAGGTATGATCAGAAGGACTGGGACTGAAACTATCTTCAAAACACTGGTATTAAAATCTGTCTTATTTTATATAAAGAAATTATTTGTCCCATAATATAACAGAATTTGGGGAATGGTGAGATGCTTTGTATTCTCTTCTTTTTCTCCTCTTTTCTTTACATCTTTAAGTGCCCAGAATTGAGTTGATCACACTCTTCATTTTGTTGCAAACTGTGACTGTCTGTCTAACCAAGCTTCTCTTTTGTTTTATTTCATAATTTTCTTTTTTAAAAAAAAGATTTATTTATTTATTTTGGGGGGGAGCAGCAGGGGAGAAGGAAAGAGAGTCTCAAGCAGACTAAATGCAGAGCAGGGAGCCCAGTGCAGGGGTAGGTTCTCACAACCCTGAGGTCACAACCTGAGCTGAAACCAAGAGATGAATGTTCAACCGACTGCACCACCCAAGCACCCCTCGTAATTTTCTTTCTGATCTATTATTCTTTCTCCAATTCCTTTTCCTGGGTCTATCAGTACTCACTGTATCAACTACCCACACATAGTTTTAGTTACCTCTATGTATTTTAAAAATATATAATGTTGTTTTGTGGGTATTTGTTTATTAATTTATTTTAATGCTAATAAGCTAAAAATTTCATTTTATTTCTTATGCTCTTACCAAAATTTATTTTTCAGGTCTGTTCATGTTGTTCTATTCATGTTATCTAATTTCTGCCTGCTGCCAGGATCCACTGTATACATTTGCTTCATTTTACTTACACGTTCTCCTAGTGATGGATGCTCAGATTGCCTTTAACTCCTTGCTGTAGCAAACAATAATCCAAGTGTGTTTGTATTTATCTTTGTTTGGACCTGGAATATAGTATAATCAAGATGGTGCAAATCATTTAGAATGGCTATTGCATCAACTTCAGGAGAATATGTGCATCATGAGAACAGAGCAGACACTTGATAAACAGTAGCACTTACTACTGCTTTAAAATTATCTGTAAATTGAGCTTAACTTTATCTCTGAGTTATAATTTTGTGCTATGAGCCTGTAGCATGAAACATGCTAACTGCTGTTACTTCACCGGAAGTATTTTGTACTCATATACATACACATTTATCTTCAGTTAGGATCATTTCCATACCAGGAGAAAATCTGATGCTTTTGTAAGGAGTGGTCGTTGGGTTGTTTTTTCCCAAGAGAAGTTCATGGTCCTTCATTAATTTAATTTATGATTGGCTATTCAGTTGAAATTAAAATAGTAGTATATAGCGCTAATACTTAAAAAGCTTTCTAAGTCCCTGTTTTATTTAGGAGATAGAATAGTACATTAGTGCTACTGTCCCATTGCAAAAAATACTATCATTTTTCATTTTTAGAAAATGTACATTATATGAAATTCATACATTAAAAATATATTGCATGTAGCCACATGGACTCTGTTTTCTACTTTATAGTTGAGTGGATGGATAACAGTGGTTTTTAATTAGTCAGGGCCTTGCTCCAGCAGCTAACCTTTCAGGCGATACCACTTTCTGATGGATCTGGAACATTTGTTTTCTTCAGGTCTTGACTGAACTGATATGTTGGAGTCAGAAAACTAAGATTTAAATCTGGACTTTATTACCGGTGAGTCAGTTAAATTATTAGGGCCTCAGTTTTTTTATCTGTAAAATAGGGGTCATTCTTGATAATCTCAAGGGCAATGGGGCTCAAGCAAATTATCTGAATCTTTAGACCTCACTTTCCTTTGTTTGCAATGTGAAGAATCTTGGATTAATCTTTCAAAGTTTCATTTTAACACAAAATTCTAGAAATAACATTATCTGTGAGAAGATATTATATGTGAAAGTGATTGCAAAACTGGAAAATGCCACACAAAAGGAATGTAGTAAACATTAAGGCCCTCAGGGCCTGCTTAATTCCCTCTGCCTCTTGTTATGTAATTTTTACTACTATAGCACACAGCACAGACCAAGTGAATACCAAGCAAACAGATTGTTCAAAGTACCAGATACACGGGGAAAACCCCTTGATGATGACTTGGGGAAAGTTTTTATTCACTTATTAATCATTTCATATTATTCCCATTTTGGTTCCATACCTGATACTGCCATGAATCTTCTCTGAGCTGCCCATCATGTTTTCTATCTTCTACCAGAATAAAATATAATTGTAGCAGACATTCAACAAATATCTATACATTGAACTGGTTTAAATTTGTTTCCCTCATTGCAACTTAGAGTAGTCCTGCATTGAGATCGACTGGTGTCAAAGTTTTCATATCTGTGTGTAGCTTGGTCATCATCATCAGTTACTAAGCATCATTTATCTGTTCATTAATGTGCTGTTGATTGAGTGCCTGTCACGTATAGACCCTGTCCTGGGTTCCATGTATTCAGTGATAATAAGAAAAGGTCTCTATTCCTTAAGCTCACAGGCTAATGGGGAGACACACATTTATTCACAATACAGTGTACTAAATGTTATAATACATTTAATTATAAAATAGTGAAGGGATCTGGTTGAGGAACAGTAATAGTCTGGGAAGGTCAGGGAAGGCTTCCAAGCAGAAGTGAAGTCTTTTTGTGTACTGAGAATCAAATTGGAGTGTAGCCAATTTGGTAGGGGGAGGACAATTTGATTAGAACCTTGAATGTTCCTTTGGAAGAGCATGACCAAAACCACGGAGTAGTTAAGGAACTTAGCAGGTACAAGGTGGAGCTAGTGATTTATTTTGGCTGTAACAGGGTGCAAGTGAGGCAGTGCTCATAGCACAGACAGCATGGATTCAAGGGTCATGGCTGGGCTGACTCCAGCCTCTGCCACTTTCTACATGCATGATCCTGGGAAGTTACTCAGTCTTTCTGTGCTTTAATTTTGTCTTCTGAAAAGTGAGCAAATTACTCGTATGTACTTTCTAGGTGGAGAGCGAGGTTTACATGAGGTCATCAATTTAAAGAGCTTTGCATAGTGCCTTACATGCCGTAAGTTATCAAAGTGTTACAGATTATTATTATTGAAGGAATGACGGGAAATGAAGTTGGAAAGGCCGCCAGAGGCTACAGATATGAGGAGTTTGGATTTTATTCTACAGGTAATGGTGAACTTTTGAAGGGTTTTAAGCAGGGAAAAGATATGGTCAGATTTGTTGTTTAGAAGGGACTTTTGCTGCTGTGCATAGCATGGACTAGAAGTAATGAGACTGTGGTTTAGACCAGTTTGTATATTCACTCACTTCTCCATCCAAAAATGAGCTGACTGAGTGTCAACTCTGCATCAGGCACTGGGGCTGCATGGTTATCTGGGTGAGAGGTGATAGGGTCCTAAATGACACAGAGAGATATGAGGGATAGAGGGGAGCAGTGGGAGTAGAGGACATTTAGAAGAAGGTGTGCCGAAACTTGATGCCTAATTGCGTGTACAGAGGAAGATGTTTAGGCTGGTCTCTGTTTATTTCTTGAGCTTTTGGGTAGAGAAAATATCTATCAGGATATCTGGAAATATGTGGAGTAGGAGCCAATCTCTTGAGGGAAGAAACTGAATTCATTCTTTTTTTTTTTTAATGATTTTTTATTATATTATGTTAGTTACCATACAGTACATCCCCGGTTTCCGATGTAAGGCTCGATGATTCATTAGTTGCGTATAACACCCAGTGCACCATGCAATACGTGCCCTCCTTACTACCCATCACCGGTCTATCCCATTCCCCCACCCCCCTCCCCTCTGAGGCCCTAAGTTTGTTTCTCATAGTCCATAGTCTCTCATGTTTCATTCCCCCTTCTGATTACCCCCCTTTCTTTATCCCTTTCTTCCCCTACTGATCATCCTAGTTCTTATGTTCCATAGATGAGAGAAATCATATGATAGTTGTCTTTATGGAGAGGATAAAGCTATGGGAGGTGATGAGATTGCCCAGTGGGTAGAATGTGGTGATGTGCCCCAAGGAACACAGAGAAAGGGAGGTCAAGAAATGGAACTGAGCAAAAATTATTCTAGAAGGGGATTAAGGAGAGACTGATGGCTAAGAAGAGAGTGTGGTCCCTATGGCCAAATTATATGAAGTCAAAAAAGATAAGGACTAGGTAGAGACTTTAGATATGATTAGGACCTTGGATGTTGCAAGAGATGTAGGAACTATAGTTTCCTTGAAAAAGGGAAAGTGGAAGTAGGTTTGCTGTGAAGTAGGGAATGACTAGGATGTGAGAGAAGGTAGCATGGAAGTAGACTAGAGTTTCAGGCAGCAGTTCTTAATTGGACATGATTATGGTCCCCAGGGTAGGCACAGGCCCTGCAGAAAGTGGTACTTCCCACCCTGTATTCCACCTCAATCCTGTGGTCTCATTGGCCAGAGAGCCCATCACAAATTCTAGTCTGACAGGAGAAGGATCACACACTGACAGCTTCATTTCTTCCAGAACATGGGGCAAGGTCATCAGAATGAGGGAAGGAGGGGAATGGGGCAAGGGTTCAGAATAGCTCTAGAGGGGAATGTGAGCGGGAGCTGACTCAGGACAGTTTGAGAATGGTGTTGAGAATTCAGCTGAGATCAGAAAACATAAATCTGTGGTGGCACCAATCAGTGGTGTTGTGTGCTTCTCCCCAGCTGTTCTTGGCAGTCTTCGTGTAGGCATAGAGAAGATGGATGACTGGAGGAATCAGGAGTTGGAGGTTGGTAGGGGGTATGTGGCGAAGGCAAAGGGTCGAGGAAATTGAAGGTGCTGAAAAGAGGGAGGTTGAAATGATGCATCATGGGGTCCTGGCTCAGTAGGGAAGGAAATGCAGCCAGAGGGGGCTGATAGACTAGCAGAAAATGGGGGATCAAGGGAACAGAGGTCTCATTGAGGTCAAAATGCTGGTAAAAAAATGGAATAGGGTGTGAGAGAACTGGCCTCTTTCTCTTCATCCCAATTTCTGCATGACTGTAATTAGTTAGTGCTGCTGTCATGGCTCTCCCTAGTGTACATTTTAATGACTGAAAACATTATTACAAATGGGTACTAAATGTGCCATTAAAATAGTTCTGTTCTACATTTGAATATGCTCAACGAAATGTACCAGACTCAATTGACTATTGGAATGAGGAAGAAAGGAGAAATATAGGGAGCTAGCCAAAAAACCCCTAAGTCACTTTTTGTAAATTACTCAAAACCATTAAATAAATTAAGCTGCCTGGGGTAGAGGCATGCATTTCATGGAGTTCCAATTTAGCAATTACTGTTCCTGCAGCAAAATCAATAAAATATGCATCCACAGTCATACAGAAAAAAACATGTCCAAGGGACCTCAAGATTGGGTCTTAATTCAGAAATATTCCTAGATGAGGTCAACTAATAAAAATGTATCAGGCTCAACACTGGGTTGTGGTTGGTGAAACTTTCTTCTTCTTCTTTTTTTTTTTTTTTTTTTTTTTGGTATTTCTTTTAATCAATTATAATACATGGTTCAAAATCAAAACGATATAAAAGGCATACACTGAAAAGCCTCAATCCCACTTTAACCCTGTCTACTTTGTCCTTCTTGATCATGTTTTTATTCTCCCAGTGTTCCCTTATATCAGTCTTAGCAGGTACAAATATGTATGTTTTTACTCCTTGTCTTTTTGGCACAGAAGATTGCACACCATAAACACTGTTAAGCACCTTAATTTTGTTTCCCAACAATATATCCAAAGATATCTCCCTACCAGTTTTTATAGGCACTAACTTTTTTAACAGCTGTATAATATGCCATGGAATAGATATGCTGTAATTGAACCCATCTCGCTTGGGTAGTTGAAAAATTTCATATCCTCTTATACATTTTAAGTGTAAACAGAATAGTTGAAAGGACGTATTTTGATTGTAATTATTGACCTTTTAAATAAAATATTCTAAATGTTGACCCTTAAAAAAAAATTGTTCTATCACTCTTTAAAATACATCCAATGGGATCTGAATATTGATTTGAAATCCACCATCACCTATTTGAAAATATACAAATAAACTGTCCTTTTACAGGGCTGAATGTTTACATCATTTATTTTTCTTTTGAACTTGTATTTCCACTCCACTTTCCCCAGATAATTTTATCTTTATGTAATGTATTTTATGCCTGAAAGTCTTATAGACCACTATATATATCATAATTCTCTGCTACAAAATATGTATATACATTGATACTTTATTTCTTTTTTAAAGGTTTTATTTATTTACTTGAGAGAGTGAGATAGCAACAGAGGTAGTAAGAGTGAGCATGAGCAGGGAGGAGAGGGAGAAGCAGGCTCCGTGCTGAGCAGGGAGCCCAATGCAGGGCTCAATCCCAGGACCCTGAGATCATGACCTGAGCTGAAGGCAGATGTTTAACTGACTGAGCCACCCAGGTGCCCCTATACATTGATATTTTAATTAAATTTTTTCCTCCAACCATCAAGTTGTGAATGTTAAAATATTATTGACTGAATTATGGTTATTGATAGTACACAACTGGTTAAAAAACACACATTACACATTTTGATAATTTCAAACAAATTTTTATAGAAAATGCATTTCTTTTGGATGGCTAAGCCTATACTTTCTAAATTAGTTCAATTAAATTTTAGTGTAATTGAATAATGGATGTCTCAGCATTGCTAGAATGGGACAGTCTTTAGCATAATTTTTTATCTTATTTTTCATTTTTATAAATTAAAAAAGTTCAGTTCTTATAAGTGAAAATACTGAAATACTTGTTCAGTAAATGGGAAGGGAAGAAGTTTTGTTATAGTAACATTTTTTAACTCTCTGAAATTCTGATATACCATACAAATGAATAATCAAAAAAATATTTTTAACGATCCACTGGCTGACAATTAGGTCCTCCTTCAATGTGGTTGAAAGAAAAGAATAGGAGATAATGACAAACACAACTATTTTCCAAGTGTCTCTTTGTTTGGCACCCTCGAGATCTTTATGCCCTGGGGTCATGCACCTTTGGTAAGAATGGAAGAAAGAGAAAAGCATTATCTTTTGGGTAAAACAGGAGAAATAAAAGAGGAAGTGAGAAATATGAGCTTGTTCTTTTTCAATAAGCTTTCCCTCAGGTAAAATTAGTTTTAGGAAAGAGGATATATAAAAGTTGAAGATCTGGAAACGATTCCTTTAAAACCTCCCCTGACCACACACAACCCTTGGTAAATTCTTTTATATTTCTAGAGGTACACATAGCCCAGTTTAAAGACCCTGGGTGTATCTGACCTTCTGCAGAAGAAGTTAACATCAGGTCACCAGGAAGGTGGAAGGCCAGAGTCAAGGAATAGCCTCAAATGAAGGCTGGTAGGAAACCAGGCAAGAGGAGTGTGAGAGGGAGGAGATACGCTGGCCAGGGAGAGAGACTTGAAGGAATTTCACTGTGACAATGTTGTAAACTTTTTATGTGGTTTAGTATGGGCATCCCAAGGTGAGCCAAGTTTATTTAAAATGACTGGAACAAAACATAAAATCACCAGAAAATGCATTTTACCAAGTCTCCTTAGTACTTTACATTACAATCCTTTATTTGCATGCCTGCTGTTTATGTTAGGATTTGAGATAGCCAAGAATAAGAAATGATATTCTGGTTAAGCTTACAAGCTATAGAGGCAGAGTACTTTGCCTTAAACCCTGATTCCAACTAGTTTATGAACTCAGGCAAGTTATTTAACTGTTCTAAGTATCAATTTTCTGTGTCTGCTAATAATTAAACTTAGCTCATGTGTTTTTGTGAGAATTAAATAAAATAATCTAAGTAAAGCTATGAGCACAGTGCCAGATCATTCAATATTTATTCAATCAAGAACTCTAATTCAGCTATATATAAACTAATAGGAGGAGACAGATAGGCAAACATACGAAGGCAACAGTGTTATATAACAGATGTGTGAAGTAGGTATTATTAATCCCATTTTACAGATGTGGAAGTGGAGGCTATAGGCATTTAAGCTATATGCTTAAGATTACCAACCAGTAAGTAGAAAGCACAAACTTGTCTCAGAATGTTGGACCACTTAGAGCCTCTTCAAGTATGTAGTGGCAGCACACTGCTGGGTCCTGCAAACTGAAGTATTCCTGGGTCATTCCAGCTGAGAGAACAGTTCTGGATGCTCACTCAGCACCAACTGCAGGCAGCCAAGCCTTCTGGGTTTTGGCCTGTGAATGTCTCACCATCTCTGTAGGCTAGGGAGAGCATCCTCCTATGCATGAAGGGCATTCCAAGGTCAACAAAGTGCTTCAAGCTCCATAAAGAAAGCAGCTATATAAATGGGGGTTCTTGTTAAGATAATAAAGCTCAAAAGGCCACTTTTTAAAGGGAGGTCACCTGGAGGGTTACCAGGAAAAGCCAGATGCCCCAGATGTGCTATTTAACCTCCAGTTTTCATAAAATATACACATACTGTAGGAATATATCTTTAATTATTTTGCTTTTAGAAAATGATGACTCTAACATTGTTTAAATAAATTAAATCAAGTCCTATTATTAGAAGCAAAGTGTCTTACATTTTACAGGTGCTGAGGCTAGTAGGAATGGATTAACCAGAAGCCTCATTAAACGTATCACCACTGTTGGCCAAACCGTACAAACTCTTTGGAGTATGATACGGTTCCAACTGTCTACTGTGTGCATTCCTAGTGAAGAGTGCCTCAGTGTATTTCCTTGTTTTGAATAAATTGTGGTATTAAATTCACAGCCTTCCTTCATCAGAAAGGGAAAATGATTTGACCCTCACATTCCTCGGAGCTGAACTCAAACTTTGGAGACACACTTCAAAGCTCTGTAAATAATATGAGTAACACTTTGGACCCTTCTGAGGTGGGAGGGAAATTCCCTTTCTGAAGAACACCCAAGTCTTTAAAAAGAAATGGTCAGGTTTAAATATCTCACTGTTTTTCTTGTTTGAGGCTCCATGCTGAGGATTTTATTTTCCTTTGCAAAGCTTATGCTGCCCGAGCCCTTTTCTCAGAGGTCAGCTGGCGTTGGTGCGCAGGGCTGCTCGCAGGTTCCTTGGAGCAAGTTTATTTGTAGTGTGGCTGGGGGTGGGTTGAAGATTCCATTATGATGCGGGAGGCTCCCCAAGTTTGGAATATCAATGGCACTTCAAAGGGCTGGAGCTGCGAATTAGCAGTCTGGCTTCTTCTCAGGCTCCAGAATAGAATAAAATAACCCACCAAGAGATGTGTTTCAAGATAGGAAACAGGGAGAATTCTCTTCAAGGGCCCTAATTGTAAAGTGGGCACCCTTAGATGCCACTTTTTTATTCATAGATATCTTAGCCTCTCTTTGGACACAGGAGATTGTCATGGATTTTGCAGAAGCCCCTCAAGGATTCCAGACTGAAATCTTAAACATAGTACTGGACACTTTCCCAAACTGCCAAACCTCCTCAAATCTATTAACACTAACCCCCTACTTAAAAGAGTAGCCTTAGAAGAAGGGTAACTCAAAACTGCTTAGCCTAATTTATTTATTTCCAAAAGAACAAACACCATATTAATCTCAAGATTTTCTAATCTCCAGATGTTTTCTCCTTCTAAAATCCCATTCCTTTGTCTTTCTCTACCTCTGTCTGTACTATAGCAAAAATAAGGGAGGAAGAAAGTTAGGGCTTTTGTTCATCCAAGTCTCTAATATGAGTCGCATCAATCTGGCTATAGGCAGGCAAGCAAAACAAAACAAAACAAAACAAAACCGTAAGCCCTTTCATCCACTTGCTACATGGTTATGCTTAAGTAGCTCTAGAATGACAACTGTTCAACTCAGAATGCTAAGACTTTGCACCTCTAGGAATGACCACCATATGCCTGCACCTCGCTCTCCAATTGTACTTACAATTAAATGAAAACTATGTACACTGGGAAGGCCCTAGATTGCATGAGTATAGTACTGATCTGTGCCTGGCTAGTGGTCATGGTCATGGTTACTTCTCCATCCTTGGTGTTTTTCTAATGCTTTGAACATTGTTTTGGCTGCCACCCTTCTTCCCTTTAGGAAGGGGCTACACCTTCAAAGTCAAGAGAGAAGAGTGGAAGCACCCTGTACAACTAGGGCAATCACTTGACCGCCATGATTTTCTGATTTTTTTCCCTCCCACATGACTTCCTGTTGGCTGACATTGAGTGGCAGTGCCATTATAGTGGATAGTCCCCTTTTAATGGGGCTGCTTCCTGTTTTCATTCATTTACGCTATTGGTCTGGCTTCTGTAGGCATTTTGATCTACAGCCTCTGGCTGAGTCTCACCTCTAGGTCTTAATTCTGCTGGTTTTACCTATTAATGCTTGTTCTCTTTACTTAACTGACTGTGAATAAGATCCTCCAGGGCTCAGTCTTTGTCTTTCATTCTCTGGGAAGTTTTCTTGACTCTTCCAGCCCATCCTGTGCATTCCCTTGGCATCCTGTATCTTCCCATCATAGCTTTATAGTGCTGCCTAATTACTTATGGGTTCTCTCACTGGGCTGGAGGCTTTATAAGAGAGATCACATCTGTTTTGCTCATTATTATATCCTGAGTACCAAGCACAGCACCTGAAATCAAGTAGGTGCTCAAAAATTCTTTTTGCATCCATTAGCTAATTAATGTATTGATTAATTTCAGGAAAATAGTTTTTAAATTTCTCTCTGTACTTTTGAAATTTCAAACATATTGAAATGTAGAAAGAATATCAAAATGAACAGCCCTATAGCCTCCACTTCGATTCAACAATCTAAAATATTTTTCTTTAACCTCTCTCAATATAGAAATATATGATTTTTGCTGAACTGTTAGAAACTAGTTGCAGACATCATGACTCTATGCCAAAGACTTCTGCACACATCTTTTTAAAATTATGAACTGTATTGAGGTATAATTGATATATAAAAACTGCACATATTTAATGTATACAATTTGATAAGTTTGGACATATGCATACACCTGTGAAACCACTATCCAAATCAAGGTAATAAACATATCTATCACCCCCCAAAAGTTCATCATGTCTTCTTTCTGTGTAAGAGTACTTTATGTGAGAACTACTCTTTAAATTTGTTTACATGCACAATACAGCATTGTTAACCTTAGGCACAATGTTGTACAGGAGATCTCTGGAACTTATTCATCTTGCATGACTGAAACTGTAGAGTTGTTGAATAATTCCTCATTCCCCCTTCCCTTCAGCGCTTGGCAACCACCATTCTCCTTCCTGCTTCTGTGAGTTTGACTTCTTTAGATATCTCATATAAGAGGAATCATGCAGTATTTCTCCTTTTGTGACTAGCTTACTTTACTTAGGATAACATTCTCCAGGTTCATCCATGTTGTCATAGGTGACAGTTTTCTTTTTTTAAGGCTGAATAATATTCCATTGAATCTGTATGCCACATTTTCTTTCTTTAGATAAATTAAGGGGACATTTGGGTTGTTTCCATATATTGGCTTTGTGAATGATACCACAATGAACGTGGGAATGCAGATACTATTTCAAGATCCTGATTTCAATTCTTTTTTATATATACCAGAGATGAGATTGCTGGATCATAAGGTAGTTTTATTTTTAATTTTTCAGGAACCTCCATACTGTTTTCCATAGTGGTTGTACCATTTTACATTCCCACTAGCAGAGTACAAGATGTTCAATTTCTCTATATCCTTGCCAACACTTACCTTTTATCTTTCTTTTTTTTTATATATAATAACCATCCTAACAATGAGGTAATATCTCATTGTGGTTTTGATTTGCATTTCCCTGGTGATTAGTGATGGTGAGCACCTTTTCATGTAGCTATTCGTGATTCATATATCTTCTTTGAAGAGATGTCTATTCAAGTCCCTTGCTTGTTTTTTACTATGATTAATTTGGCTTTTGCTACTGAGTTATAGGAGTTCCTTTTGGATATTTTGGATATTAACACCTTACCAGGTATGTGGTTTGCAAATATTTTCTCCCATTCTGTCGGTTGTTTTTTTATTCTGTTGATTGCTTCCTTTGCTATGCAGAAGCTTTTTAGTTTGATATAGTCTCACTTGTCTGTTTTTGCTTTTGCTGCCTGTCTCTGCAGGCGTCTTTAAAAAAAAAATAAAAAAATTTCATTTCCAATAACGATGACACTTTACTATTATTATAGTTGAGAAAACTAATAATTCCACAATATCATTTAATATCAAGCTCATATTCACATTTCACCAATTGTCCCTACAAATTATCTTTCAAAAAATTGAAATTCACAAATTCATATAACACAAAATTAGCCATTTTAAAGTGACATTTAGTACATTCACAATGTTATACAACCATCATTTATATCAAGTTCTAAAACATTTTCATCACCCCTTGCAATTTACTTTCTGTCTCTCTAGATTTCCTTATTCGGATATTTTATATAAACAGAATCATCCAATATATGATCCCTATGCCCCCCTAAATCATCTTACAGCTTTTTTTTAGGAAGAAATTTTAAACAGGAACAGAAATAAAAACTATTGATGCAGTGTTTCTTCCTTTAATGATCATTTTTAAATGACAAGATTTCATTTTGTTCTCAAGCCTGTTTGGGCAGCTCCCTCTCTCCTACCCAGTTACAGCGAAGGAAAACAGCCATGTAAGATGAGACACACATGGTCTGCAACTCAGGAAAAGGGGCCAAGGATATTTCCCTCAACATTTTGTGGCCCATAGGGATATTGGGAAAGGTTGCCAGGCTGAACCTAGGTTATGAGCTAGTCTCCCTAGTTACTGTAAAATGCTGGCGAGTGGAGAAGTGGAGACACTCAGTGGCTGTGATTACAGGCACAGCCCATTGTCAGGCTAGCTCAGATTGATGTGGGTGGCAGTGATATATTTGCTTAAAAGGAAGCATTTCTCTTCAGGGCTAATTCTACATGACCAGTCTGAATCATAATTCTACAAGACCAGTCTAAATCAGTTATCTGCTTTGCTGCCAAAGATATATTCTGTAATATTCTTTGCTCTATAAAAGAAAGCACATTTGAGAGATAAGTAATAACCACTTCCCCTCTTAACCCACCTTCCTCATCCACCTACTGGGGCTTTTCCAGGGTGACTTCCTGCGCTCAGTAGTAATTCCAGCTGACTCTGTTGGCTGAGCACCAGCTTGGGACTCACCTCCACTGTGTTTTACTGGGCATGACAGCTTAAAAGAGTGACAAGAGTTCCGTGGATTTGGAGGAACTGCTTGGCTTACCGTTTAAAATTCTTCTGAGCAACTTTCAGTGGCTTTAAATGCATATATATATGGTGTGTATGTCAGTGTATATAGCAGGGAGGGCAAATACCTGCCATTATGCTCCCACCTCCTTATTCCTTGGCCCATGATAGATGTCGTTTGTTGGTTGCAGACTTCTTTCCCTTTGAGCTTATACACGCCCCCAAAATATTTCTCAGCAAAGGGTTCCAGGGAACCATAGCCATTCAACTGGACTTTGCATTTAAGAGGAAATGTCTTTTTCTTTTCATTTCTCTGATAGAGTCTTCCCAATGCTCAGACTGTCAGAATAAACATGTATTTTGAGCATTACAAATTAAAGCATATCTCAACAGGAGGCCAAGAGTGTTTATGTTTATTGGTTGAACTCCCATCTCCAGCAAGTCTTTAAAATGCTAATCCTACAGCTCGCTGTAGCAAAATTTATAGCAAAAATAATTATGTGAGGAGGTAGTGCAATACATAATTAATATTCAAAAGTAGACTTCCGTAAATTTAGATGCCAAGATGCTTCACCTCCCTAGAGATCCGGCACTGAAAGTGATGTGGCATATCTTTTCTAAAATAAAATTTATTATAGGATCTTATTTTTTGAGGTCTCACTAAATAACAGTGCAGCGTTGCACACCCTGATAAGCATGGAAATCAGCAAAGGGATGGGAGTGGAAAAAATCTAAGTGCAAAGTGAAAGAGAAGTTTGGATGGGTCTTTTAGGCCAGAATCAATTGAGGCCACGTTATTCTGCTTCTTGGTACTCGTGCCCCAGCCACTAAAGTTTACAGCCTATTTCCTGATAACTGGTATTTTCATGGGAGCAAGAACAAGAGTCCGTGACCTCAAGTGAAATAAAAATAAAGTTTTTAGTCCTCCCAGGAGTCCTTTTCGTGTTGCTAAGTTGTGCCTTGGTTTTATTGCTGTGTATTTGATGAGTAGTTCATGAAGAAGAAATACAAATTTTAATCTGATTGAACCATAGAGCCAAATGGATTCTTTGCAAAACAAACGAAAAACCCCACAAAAAATCCCCTTATTTTTACCCCTTTTCTCTTCATCTACTGATGTGCGTTATTTTGCTGTGTTTTATTTATCTTTATAGGCAACCTTAAATCTATTTTTGGACGAACTAGGGTATAAATAAATAACCAATAGTAACAACAGTAAGGTACTATTTGTTGGATGCTCACTGTATTTTAGACTCTTCTAAGTGCTTAACAATATTATTTTATTTTAACCTGCCCACAATTCTGTGAGGAAGGTATTTTTATTCCCATTTTACAGAGCAAGTAAACTGAGTCTCAGAGAAGTTACATACCTGGTAAACAATTGACTGGGGATTTGAACCTGGATACTTCTGATTGGGAAGCCTGGATCCTTAACCACTGCCCTGGACTTCTCTACATGCTAATGACTGGGAAACACTGTTTTTGTATTTTCCTTCAAGTGCCGCCTAGATCAGAGGAAGCAGTTTGCTTGTTTCTCTGGTTCTTCCGTTGCGAGATGAATCCATTCAGTTTCACCAGGATAACTGTTTTAGGTTATGCTCTGGTCAAAGACATTCTACTCTAATGCTTCTGAATATTATTATGTTAAAATGAATTTAGGAAAGTAATTGACCAGGCTCTACTATTTTGTGGAAAAAATTTACATCTAAGTTTGCTTAATATAAAAAACAGTAGAAAAACACCAAAACTTGATATGACCAATGCCAAGAAGAATAACAAAATAACTGTTTATGGTATATTTACATTTTCGTTTTGTCCATTAGCCACTTTATTTTATATGGTCAGCAGATGTTGGGACTTACAGCACCTGCTAAGACAAGTTGATTCTTTATGGCTGAAGCCCGGTCCCATCTCCGTGGATTTTATGTCCCCCCTGCTGCCTTGCTGGGGCCCAGCGGAATCTGTGTTCTTAGTTCATTAGTGCAGCCAGAGTCTGTGGTGGGTCTTGGATTCTCTATTCAAGAGGAGCTGCTGGGCCTGCTTTGATAGTGCAGCCAAGCAACTGCTGGTTGCAATGTAAAAAATGCCAGAGGCTTCTTTTCTGTGTAGAAAAATCATCTGAAAGCCCAATAGCAGGAGAAAAGCACATGTTTCCTTGCCATAAAACCTTAAAAACAAGTTTGGGAAAGAAGGCTTAGACAACAACTGTGCCCTATTTCTGTCTGTCTTCGCCTGAGTGAATGCACCTGCAATTGGAAAAACCGCCACTCCACTTTCCCCCTCATTGAAGAGACTTTTGAGACAGGTTAACAATACCTTGTGAGAGATATGCCAACCTATTCAGTTTTCGTCCAGTGGAAGTCCTGTTGGAGAATTTAGGCCACATCTTAATTAAGGCCGCATCTATCTACAAAAATGCAGTGGAAAGCTTTTCCCCACTTTGGATATCCTGGATGATTGTTTCAATTTTCCACTTTACGTTTCATGTTTATATGGCCATGCCCAACTCACACTTATAATAATTGCATTCAATTCTCTACTTCCCTTTTCTGTTTAAAGAAAGCTTTCTATGAAATTAAGGAATTTTAGATTGTATGTAAGTACAGGATTACAGTGAATAAAAAGACAGTGCCAAGAATCATTTAAACATTATTTTTAAGAGAAAGTATTAATGTACAAATGTTATGAAATCACAAGCTGTGCCTTTAAAATGATTACTAGGGAAAACTTTGGTTTGTCATTTCTCAGTCACATTGTTCATAAAGTGTTTTATCAGATACTAATTTACTTCCTGACTTTCTACCACATACTTTTAATGTTATTTGTGGGTGGGGGGGGTGCATAAACGGAGACAAGGACAAGTTGGATAAAAGCTTGTGCAGGGGCGCCTGGGTGGCACAGCGGTTAGGCGTCTGCCTTCAGCTCAGGGCGTGGTCCCGGCGTTATGGGATCGAGCCCCACATCAGGCTCCTCCACTATGAGCTTCTTCCTCTCCCACTCCCCCTGCTTGTGTTCCCTCTCTCGCTGGCTATCTCTCTCTGTCAAATAAATAAATAAAATCTTAAAAAAAAAAAAAAAAAAGCTTGTGCAAAGGGGACTGAGTTGATGACTGGAATCTGTTTTCCTCCATACCCCTTAATTTTACTTTCTGGAGCAATAAGGAAAGAAATGTATTTGAGCTCTGGGGAAATTATATCCAAGTTTAGTAGCCTTCCAGGGAGAGTACTCCAGGTTTGTGGACAATAGTATCAGGAGTATCTTTAGTAGAAAGATTTCGTCCTTTTAAATGTTTTTATCTTCGTCTTTTAGCATATCCAAATGAGCTGTTCTTACAGATTGACCCCCGATCCATATGGCATCTTCCAGCATGCCAACATAAAGAGACATGTTCCCTTAAACAAAAGCTGCTAGTTAAATACTCTTTGGTTGATATTTGTGTTTTTAAACGGTGATGGCTTCTCTCTTCTTCTGCCTCAGTCTTTCAGACTTAAGGATGAGCCATCTTTATTTAGCATATAAACTTACTATGTCTTTCCTGTTGCCTGCTCAGAGAAATACAGAATGTCAGGGAAGAGTTGCATTATAAAATAACATGAGAGCTTCTAGAAGAACTAGGGGAAAAGGGAGTGAAATACGCCTATGTTGTTCAATGGTACAAAGATTTCTTTTGAGGTTGGCTGGCTGCCCTGCCCCCCGTGTATCTCCTGAGGACAATTCCAGTTACCGTAGATCTTGCCAGGAATGGGCAGAAGTGGTCAAGGCAATAACGCGTGATCTCATATGATGCTGAGGAATTCTTTGAACTTCTGTCTGTAGGAGAGAAAACCCATGGCAATTGTTAGTTTTTCCCTAATACTACAATAAGATAATTTCCAAAATAAGCACTGAAACTTCCGTTTGCATTGGGATATACAGATCATTAGAATAACGATTTTTATATTTTTAGAGGGCAGGGAGATCTAGACAGTGGTTAATTATATATTCCTACCATTTCTCCAACAAATAAAGCAGAACTAATTACCTTGTCAGAACTTGTTTATGTTGAAGCCTTTGGGGACCAAGTTAAGGATATTAGGACACTGTTCTTGGAATGTTCTTGGACAAATCTTGGTTCTTAGGCCTTGCTTTGCCACGAATCAATAAGTATATACAGTTGCTTCTCTTTCGTTATAAAGCAATCACTCATGCTTTATTTATTAGAGAAGCCACAGCAATGGTACTAAAAATGAACCAAACAAAAAATAAGCAAACAAAAACAAACACTGAAAGAAAATCCTAATTGCTTGCACATATGATAAATTGGGAAGCAAATGAATTAGCCTTGGGCAATTTAAAAAATATAAAATTTAAATGGCCAATAAACTTAAAGAAAATAAAATCAAATTCCAGTAATAAATAAAGGCAAATCAGCAATGCTTGTCATTCAGGAAAAGAGTTTCAAAAATAATAATGACCATTGTTGATGAGTGTGTGGCTGAAATTAATACTGATACAACTTTTTGGGGGAGTGGTTGTGGCAGTTTAAAGCATTTTTCCACTTAAACCAACAAATTTCACTTTAAATAATGTATTCTAAAGAAACAGAAAGGTGCATAGAGATTTACGTCTCTTGAGCACAGTGTTTCTAATAATAAAATATTGAAAATAACTATCCCTATAATATGGATTAATTAAACAATCAATTATAGATTCACATTCTGAAGTAACTGATTGTAGATGGATATTCATGTTGTAATACAGTAAAATAATATTCAACACCATGGAAAAGTCTAGAGGATGTTATTATGTGAAAACAAAATAGTTTATAAAATGATATCCATGGCATGATTCTAATTCTGTAAAAATAAATTCATAGGAAAATTATTGGAATGGTAATAGTGGCTAACTTTGGGGTGCATGGATTATGCATAATTTTTGCCTTATTTGTGTTTTTATGCATTTTCTAAATATTCTACAGCAAGCACATTATTTCGTATGTGATTTGAATAAAAATAAATATAATGTTATAAAAAAGGCGGGAAGTCTGGTTACCTGCTGGCAAATTACTTAAACTTTCTGGACCCGAGACTGCAAAATAAGTCAATTGAATAGATGAAACCAAGGCTAGTTCTGGGAGTCTGTGATATCAGGTTTTTCAGCAGTAGCAACATCTTCTGTTAAACTCTGTCATTTTGGCTAACAGGTATTGAGGGAGAAGGTAAAAGGCATTATTCATTTTTAAGTGTTTGGCATATTTCCAAAACACTGAGTCAATTTAATGTAATTACTTTTTCATAATTATAATTTCAGAAGTGCTTCAACTCCAGTTTCAACTAATCTTTAGTCAGCTACCTATATTCCCTGCCTGTGAACTTGAAGACTTAAAGGAGAGTAAACAGACATTTAGGCACATTGGATTTCTGCTATTTAAAGAAAACCTGGGGAGAATACTTATTCGAAGCAAATTCTCCTCCGGTAATAGAACAGCTACCGATGTCTGTTATGTTAGTGGATTTGCTTATACCAAGGTTACTTAAAGTGGGGCATTCTGGAGTTATCAATTTCCTTTGAATGACTCTTGGCCACAAGCCACAGTGACTTCTTGGGGAGATCCAATGACAATGGCAAGACAGTGACTAGAATGTGTGGTGAAACTTACAATTATGCTTT
Organism: Ursus americanus; assembly: GCF_024610735.1. Classification (NCBI taxonomy): domain Eukaryota; kingdom Metazoa; phylum Chordata; class Mammalia; order Carnivora; family Ursidae; genus Ursus; species Ursus americanus. The sequence continues at coordinate 18,418,777 of NC_142134.1, read as the reverse complement.
GTCACAATGAGCTGGTGTGGAGAGGTAGCTCTATTTTTACCTGTTGTGAATAGCTTTGAGAAATTAATTACTAGAGTATTGTTTTTCCTCCTGAGACTCAAGCATATTTGCATTTGCCTTTCTATATTTCCTATGCCTCCCGAACCACTGTTTGGTCTTATTTCAGTGATGACTGCATTACTCTTATGGGTAGCATAATATGTAAAATCTAGATCTCTATCCCAATTTTGAACCATCAAAGAAATTGTTTTAAATAGTATTAAGAGAGGATTAAGAAAGAATTACTTAGCTTAAATATTTCTTTTTTTAAAAAAGATTTTCTTTATGTATTTGAGAGAGACAGAGAGAAAGTGAGAGGGAGAGAGAACCAGAAGCAGACTCTGCACTGAGCACAGAGCCTGACATGGGGCTCCACCCCACAGCTGCGAGATCATGACCTGAACTGAAACCAAGAGTCGGACGCTTAACCAACTGAGCCACCTAGGGGCCCCTGCTTAAATCTTTCATTCTACCTCCTGTGTACTGGATTAACTTTATTTTGTGTTCTGCTAAAAATTAGATATGTGCATAGAATTTTCACTATATTTTCAGTTAACCATTATAGTTTCCATCCTCGGTGTCCTTATTGATTTTTCAGTTCAAGGCTCTGGTAACATTCTCTGGCATATAACGCAAGAGTGGATTCTGGTATTTCCATGGAAACATAGAAGAGCAACCACTGAGGTGCCTCCCAAGAGCTTGATTTCTTCCAGGTCCCAGCTAGGGCCAAGGCTGCATGAGATAACAACAGCATTGTGACCCAACTAGAGTTTCTACTCTGCATTGTTCCAGGAGCTAAAATCAGTTGTCAGCTTCATACTCTTAGTTACCCTGACTAACTCAACAGGACTGGAGAGGAAGAAAGAGGAGGAAAATAAAAATGGTGCTTTGCAGGGTGGAACATTCTCATAAATTATAGGTTTTGAAAGGTAGAATGTTGTTAAGAAATGTAGAGTGTCTGGGATTTTGTCCTACATACAGCTTAACGTGCTTGCCATAATTTCATGGATGTTCGGAGAAGACATGAGATTACTAGATCAGAGACAAAAGACTTTATAACTCACAGCAAGCAAGTACCACGGACTTCATGTTCTTGTTTGTTCCCCAGGCCCCAGATGTCGTGAGGTCAGATACAGGGGTCCAGATAGATGCTGCTCACACAGTGGGTTTATGTCACAGCCTAAGAACCCCAAGCTTAGCAAACCCAAATCTTGTATAACAGGCTGTAAGCAAATTGCCCAACCTTTGCTTTATAGCATCTTTATTATACTAGATAGTACATCTGCCCTTTGCTCTGGATGGAGACAATATCTCTGTCTTTCAAGGCTGTTCATTATAAAAACATCATTGAAAAGATAATTTAGAAACAAAGCCTGGCTAGTGCCTCTGCTCAAAAGATGTGCAGAATCATGAGAAACCCATAGAAAATTGTCTCCCTCAAATAAGATGATAAACACTTTACTGTATGCAAGAAAAGTTATCTATACCAGCTAGTCAAGGGCCAAAAAGATTTATTGTTGAATTCTAATGTTTATGCAACCTAATACCTCCCAGAAGACAACAGCCACACCCAAGCAGCAGTATTTTAGTAGGAACTACTAGAAAAAGGGCAAGTAAAGTCTTGGGCACTGAGGCTTCTACCTCGATGTAATCACGTCTCTCGTCCTGCTTTAAAGTGAGCACTGCCAAGTACCTTCTAGTAGAAAAATCTACCTCATGGCTATCTCAATTTATTTTCTCATGAAAAAATGAAAATTACCAGTTTTTAAAATTCTAGTTTGTTACACTTAGTTTTTTAAAATTAGGAATAATAGCATGTTGTCACGTCAGCTGTTAAAATAAAAATACTTTTTTCCTAAGGCCTTCTAATTGTTTAAGGACGGAGCAAATGTGGGTACAAAATCAGCAGATCAAAAGTTAATGCCAGGAGGCACTGAGGCCTCTCCAACATCTTTGAAACATTTGTAGCTTTTCACTCATTCATGTTCTTATTGTTTATACTCTATTTCAAAGAAGTATTCAAATAGTATAGTAAGAACTGGTAAATGTGCATTAAAAGGAGAAAAAGAGAACACATAGTTCTCTAAGAAATTAAACTATAGATAATTGCTACTACTGGTTGACTAGTAATTGTACACTAGGATATTCACTGCATCATTATTTATAGCAGCAAAAATGATAAAGAATCTGAATCCATCCATAAGGGATAGATTAAATAAGGTTTTCTCAGTGTTGGCACTGTTGACATTTTGGGCTGGGTAATTCTCGTGGGGGCTGTGCTGTGCATTGTAGGGTGCTTAGCAGCCCTGGCCTCTGTCCATTAGATGCCACTAGCTTCACCCCCAATTCTGACAACCAAAACCTTCTCTAGACATTGCCAGATATCTTCGGGGGACAAAATTGTTCCTGTCGAGAAACACTGGGTTAAATATTTGAAGAGTTGTACAAGTTTTCTATGATTGTATAGCAAGTCATCACACAATGAGTGGCTTAAAATAATAGAAATTTATTCTATCACAGTTTTGGAGGTTAGAAATCCCAAATATAAGTGTTGGTGTGATTGGTTTCTTTGGAGGTTTTGAGGGAGAATGGTATATCCCTTTATCTGAGCTTCTGGTAGTTGCTGGCAACCCTTGGAGTTCCTTGGCCTGTCTATGCATCCTTCCAATGTCTGCCTCCATCTTCACAGAGCATTCTTCCCTGTACGTCTGTGTCTGAGCTTCCATCTCTTTGTAAGGACACCAGTCACTGGATTGGGGGCCATTCTAAGCTAGTCTGACCTCATCATAACTTAATTATATCTGTGAAGACCCTTTTTCCAAATAAGGTCATTTTCACAGGTACTAGGGGTTAGACCTAAACTTAGTTTTTTCAGTGGCACAATTCAACCCATAGCAACAGTGTACTTTTAGCAACTTTTTAAAAAGTAACTCTTAAGGTCTTTCAGTGTTTTGATACTGCAGAAGTATTATTCAGCTATGGTTAACAGTTTGTATTTAGAAATAGAGGCATCACATATAGTAAGTAGAACATTCTCAATTGTCCTTGGAAAAAAACTGTGAAGTTACCATGACCCTGAATGCAGATTCCTCAGACTTCGATGTAAAATGCCCTAGCTCTGTAAATTGGGGGGATCTTTAGCAGATGGTCAGTTTTCAAATTAATAGAAATACTTTTTTTCAAGATTGTATTTATTTATTTGAGACAGAGAGGGGGAGAGAGAGAGAGCACAAGTGGTGGGGAGGGGCAGAGGGAGAGGCATAAGCGGACTCCCTGCAGAGCAAGGAACCTAACATGGGGCTCGATCCCAGGACCCTGAGACCATGACCTGAGCCGAGGCAGACACCTAACTGACTGAGTCACTCAGGCACCCCAATAGAAATACTTTTTACTGTAATATAAATTTCATTTGGATGATGCTTCAAAACTTCTGCAGTTCTTAAGAGATGGGTATGCATATTTTTCCCAAATATGTGGTTTCAGTAGATGGTGAGACCAGACCAAGCCAGGAGAGACTTGTATATTAACTTCTTCTGGAGAAAATGTGAAACAGTTGGTCCAATTTTGTCACAGTGCTACCTAACACACATAATCACATAATCCTGACTTTGAGAAATACTTAGTTAACTCTTGTGATCACCTTGCTTGGGCCATGAACATCAGGCCAAATTCTCCAAGTGGAGATGAGAGCTTTCTCTGAAAAACATGGGTTTCACTCAATCATTCTGGGAAAGAGACAAGGGTATCTTGAAATAGGGGAAGGAAAACATTACTTTTCCTCTGAGGCCAAATGGAGATGCCTAGAAATTTCTGTTTGTGGTCCCTTCCATATGGAGAATTCTAGAAGAACCCACCTGCTAGTAAATCATTCATTCTGTATTGAACCCAGATTAACAATAAACTTTTATTAGCATTCCATGTACTGTTATTGCCTGATTTTAGCTGGACTTCAGGGATTTAAAGGAGGGGCCCGTGTTTGCTGTGGCGACAGAGGGATGAAGAAGCATGTCTTCTTCACTGGCCTTGATCCATTCCTCTGAGCCTGGTTCCTGATGGTTATGCTACTTCAAGAGGATATGGGACCCAGGGGTCTTTGAGTGATGGTCTGTGCCAGAACAGAGAACAGTGGTTAGGACCCAGCTAGGAGTGTGGACATAGCTTTGATGCCAAAGACAGACAGGTAGGCATCCTTGGGAATTCCCAGACAGTATTAAGTAAGGAAATCGGAATAGCCCACATGGCACGTTGGGGAATCGGACGATTATTATTTTAGCATTAAAGAGTGACTTCTGAAAGCTAGAGAACTTGGAAACACATGGATTATTTAAATTGCAATATGCCCATCTGATAAGATATCATAAAATGACTTAAATCCTATTACTGAAAATAGTTAATAACATAAAAATTTGCTTTTTGGGATATAATGTGAAGTTAAAAAAGACCCTAAATTGCATACACAATTTGATTCCAGTTCTGTCACTAAAATACTGTAAGAAAGACCCACACTGAAATGTTAACACTGATTAGTTCGGAATGGAAGAGTTGTAGGTGATTTTTTTTCTCTGATTCCTTTTAATTTTCTATGGTTTCTAACATCTCGATGAACACATTAAATTTAAGGATCACTGCGCATTGTGGAAAGCAAAATTTAGTTTTGTTGGCCAAAGCAGAGAGGAAAACATAGTGAGTAAATCATACTTAAGCTAGTGTTTTTAGTAGTTATTAAATAACAGTCCTGATGACAAGGCATTCTCTGACCTGCCAGACAAGGAGGCTTTGAGGTCCTTGGGCTCCTGAGGTTACTGTTTGTGTCACACCCTAACTCTGATGCGAGCACTCTTGGGTCTCCTTTACCCTCAGCTTCCACCTCCTTCTTCCCTTAAGGGAAAGTTAGCTTCTTTTGTAGGCAAAGTAGCCACCCAGAAGCTGTAATGGAAGCCTTACTACCAGCGAAATCCCACATGACAAATTCGTCCTTTGTGCTGCTACAATTGACTTGTCACCTCATTTTTACAGCTAATTAGCTCTTTAGTAAGCGATGGCTAGTGTCAGAGGTCATCTGATACCTGATTCTGGTAAATTGACCGTAAATATTACTGTCCATCTGTATTTGCTGTTCAAAACACTGCTTAGTGACCAGGTTTCAAACTCTTTTTGTAGGAGACCCTCCTTATTTTTGCTGGCAAGATAAAGTTTCCAGATAATGCCCATGAAACGTATCATCCCTGAAGTTATCTGGGGTTGCTGTTCAATTAGCCTTTTCAATTGGTCATGCCACCCACGGGGAGGGGGGAAGCATCCTCACAGTTTCCAACTTTTCCCAGAGTTTCTTTTGTTTCCCTGTCTAACTCAGAAAGTCACTGAAGGAACGCTTGTTCTGATTCTGTCCATCACCCTCCTAACTTCTAGGAACATTTTACTGTTTTATAGCAATCACACCTGCTGGGAGGGCTCGCGGTGGCCAGGCACTGTGCTAAAAGGTCATGTGCATTTGATTCTTGCATTCTTACAGGAGTCTATTTGGAGGTATTAGTAATTACCAAATAACAGATGAGGAAGCTGGGGCCTGGAAGGTTAAAATTTTTGCCCAATGTCACACAGATAAATAGAAGATTGAGGCTTTGCTGAGGTCCGCCCGATTCCTAAGTCAGAACTCTCAACCCCTAAGCTGTGCAGCCTTATGAATCTTGTTATTAACATGACTAGCTAGTTAAAATACTAGTTCTAAAACTATCCATCAAGTGAAGTGTGTGTGTGTGTGAATCGTCATTTGTTACAGGCTGTGTAGAGGCCAGTGATACCCAGGGACTTTAGAACAGCAGCAGAAACAGATCAAACAGGACCTAAGGTCTTGGTTTCAAAGCGAGTCATAGGTGATCCGGAATGAGTCTGGTGATCAGAACTGAACTGACACAAGTCCAGTGAGCAGTGTTTCTTCTCTTGGTTCCACCTGGAAGCCCAGGGGCAGCAGTCTCAGCGCTTTTAAAATGTGTCCGGGCGATGAGGCAGAAGGCAGTACAGTCATTAGACGGAGCAGATGAAAGAAAGAACAAGCGTTCCCCATCAATGAACATGCAGAGAGGACCCATCCTGGTTGTGTCCTAAAATGCTGGCAAGCACATTTCTGCATAGCTAAGACTTACTTGTTCTAAAGTCAAAACGCAATCTCAGAGAATTTAGTAGATTTCTCCCCTCCCCTCCCCTCCCACATCCCTGCCTCCTTCCTGAGGGAGAGTGGGTAATAAGGAAGCCTTCTTGGAAGGCATATTAAAAGGATTAGGTCATTGATCACTAATGAGATGTCCGGGATTTAGTCACAAGTAGACAGAATCTAGGACCCTAGGCTACCCAAGTTTGTGCAGAGATGATAACAGAAATCAAAGAATACAGAGACTGCAATATTCTTAATGATAAGCTGACCATAGACATAGATAGCATTTGATAATAATAAAGATAAAAAACGAGCAAGATTTTACTTTTTCTTTAGAACAGACCAGGACCGGATGTACTTGACTGCTATGTAAATTCAGATTGTAGGCTTAAAAACAGGAGAGGTTAGGTATGCAAATGTAGGACTACAGCATAATCAATCAGCCAACCCCTAAGTGTATTGAATAGCCTTGAGTAATAGAGTCAGCACTGTGTGTAATGCCAAATGATGACACAGTCTCTGACCTTATCTAGAGAGGCAGAGAAGGTATAGAGCGGACAAATGAGAGGAACAAACACTTCATCATAAAGTGCCAGTTGAAGAAGAGAGACTATAGGCAAAGGAATTTTAGAAAGCAGTCCAGAGTAGAGGAAAGAATTTTGTTTGGAAATCAAGAGACTTATTCTCCATTCCTAGTTTTGCCACTAATTAGCCGTGTGATCTTGAATAGAGGCACCTTTATCTCTCTGGGTCCTTCTCTGTTGCCCATGTGTAAAATGAGGAAGTCAGACATGGCAATCTCAAAGGTTTTTCCAGATCTAACATTCTAACATAAAGGAGGAATCTCTGTAGGCCTGGCATTGGAGGAGATGTCCCAGAAACAGCAGGGAAGAAATGGCCAGGCATGGACAGTGTGTGAATGTGTGTGTGTGTGTGTGCGCGCGTGGTGTGCAGCTGGAGAGGTGAGGCTTGTGAAGAAGGGGAGCAGAGAGGGAGAGGGAGGGATTTAGAAGGGTGTCAGGTAGAGATGGAGAGGTGAAGCATGCTCACATGTGACAGCAAAGGCCAATGACTGTAAACCTTACTTCCTCAGTGTGAGGCAACTGCACGGTAAATCAAGCTCCCGAACAAGACGTCATTTTTGATTCCTCTCTTTCCCTTACTGATCACATCTAAGTCTATCAGGAAGATACACTGAGATCAATTGACTTCTCTCCCTCTCTATCACCACCAGCTTAGTCCAACTGCCAACATCTCTCTTTTGGAAGAAAGCAACAGCCTCGGAACTGGTCTTCTTGAATCCATCTACTTTAGAGTTAGTTTCCTACAGTGGAGCCAGAGAAATCTTTAAAAATAATGGACAGAGGGACGCCTGAGTGGCTCAGTTGGTTAAGCGTCTGTCTTTGGCTCAGGTCATGATCTCAGGGTCCTAGGATTGAGCCCGGCATAGGGCTCCCTGCTCAGCAGGGGGTCTGCTTCTCCCTCTCCCTCTGCTCCCCCCCCCACCATGCCCTGTTTGTATTCTCTCTCTTCTCTCTCAAATAAATAAATGAATAAATAATCTTAAAAAAACGATCAACAGATACTGTCACTCCCCTGCCGAAAGTCCTCTAATGACTTTGGATTGCCTTAGAATAGGGCCAATCTCCCCCATTATCATTGGCACATCTATCTACAGGCAAATCCATGACCCTACCCCAGCCTTCATCATCCGCGTGTCTCCTACCTGTTCACTTTTTCTTGGCCTCCTTGGTAAGTTAGCTTATCTTCAGGCATTCCTAGCATACTCTTGCCATAGATTCCTTGCACTTTGTTCTTCCTCCCCCTCTATCTTTTCATGGCTGGCTTTTTCCTGTTATTTTCATGTTGATGCTCAAAGATCACTTCCTTAAGGGGCTTTCTTCAACCTGCTGTCAAAGGTGGGTTCCACCTTCTCCAATAGTGCTTTATCATAGCACCTTGTATCATTGACTTCATATTATACTTGGAAATTCTTTTGTGTATATATTGGCTTATCGTCTATTTCCCCCACTAGAATGTGAGCCCCAAGAGAACAGGGACCTATTAGTCATTGTTCAACCTTGTGTTTCCTTCCCCTGTAACAGGCACCCAATAGATGTTTGTTAAATGAATGACAGAATGCTTAAGTAATATGTAGGAATAAACACCGTTATATGTCACAGTGAATTCAGGCACCGTGGATCAACTATCAGGCAAACCTGGGATTTGAATCCACTTTCTTGGCAGCCACATGACCTTGGGGGAAGTTATGTAACCTTTGTACATCTCAGGTGTAAAATGAGGAGGAAAAGGTGTCAGCTTCATTGGATTGTGACATACATGACATGAAATAATATCATTGAAGCCTCGACCTCAGTGCTTCATAGAATTCGCCTCTTGTTTCATTTTACGTGTTGCCTATAGTCACTCCTTTATGTCTATGTTTAGTTTGGGCAGAGAAGGAAAATGGTATATAATACATAAAGGGATTTCTCTCCCTCCCCCTTCCCTCTCCTTCTATTTCTTACTCCTTTCCTTCCTCTCCCCTTCTCATCCTTTCTTGTTCACCCTCTCACCTTTCCTTAAATATCATTTATTTATATGAATGCATATGTGTTCATAGCCATGTGCTCATATTATGGATTGGGTAAATGCAAGTGTATTATAACTCCTTTTATTGTTGTTATGAAAATGTCTTTGTGAAAAAGCATATGGTAAAATAATATGTTCACTATTAAATCTGCCCTTTGAATAGCTAAAATAATGTCTATATATTAATAATAGTCATTTGTATAGTACTTTGGGTTATAAGTTGTATCCAGTAGCATTATTTAATCTGATTTTGTTTGATTTTATGTAATTGCCACATTACACACAGGAAAACAAAAAGCTCAGGGCACTGGGTAGAATGGTGTTCCCCTTACAAAGATGTGTCCAAGTCTTAGCCTTTGGTGTCCGTGAATGTGACTTCATCTGGGAATATGGTATTTGCAGATGTAACTAAGGATCTTGAGAGGAGATCGTTTGGGATTTAGAGTGGTCGCAATATCCAATGGTGAATGTCCTTATAAGAGAAAGGACAGAGATTTGAGACACAGAGACATACAGGGAAGAAGGCCATATGAAGACAGGCAGAGACTGGAGTGATGCATTTATAAGCCAAAGAATGTCGAAGATTGCCCACAGCCATCAGAGGCTAGGAAAAAGGTATGGAATGGATTCCTCTCTTATCTTCCAGAAGGAAAACTTTGCTGACACCTTGATTTTGCACTTCTCGTCTCCAGAATCACAGAGAATAAATTTCTGTTGTTTTTAGCCACTCAGTTCATGGTAATTTGCTACACTAGCCCTAGGAAGCTAATGCATGATCTTTTTTATAGGGACCCTGAAATAATCTTCTAACTGGCACTCCTGCTTCCACACTTACCTCCCGCCAGTCCACTCTTCATACAGCAGCAAGAATGGATTGATTGTCTTGAATCCTCAATAGGTCACTCTATTCTAAGTGCAGTGAGACGCCATGGACTCATGCCTTCAATGGCTTCCCATTGAAATTAGAGTAAACTATCCCCTTTTTACTATGACATCCAAGGCTCTCTAGGACCTGGTGTGCTTCTTTTCTCCAAATCCATCTGCAGCGTCCTACCCTTGCCTACTTTGCTTCAGCCTTTCCCACGATGTTATACACAACAGGAGGAAAGAGACCATATCTGTCCTGTTCGCCTTTGTATTTTCAGTGTCTAGTGAAGGGCCTCGCACTTAATAGATACTCAAAAGATATTTGCTAATTTGTGAGATGAATAAAGAGATGGCTTAAGGAGGGTCTTTGTTCCTTTGTGTGTCTCATATTGATACGGCACCGGAGTCTTTTTGATAGGAGTGCATTCATTTTAGCTGGTATTTTTGTTAGAATCTACAGATTGCCTTTGCAGTCGTTCTTGTACTTGAATAGTCAACCTAGGAATCGAGCCAACTGGAATGGTAAAAAGGATATTGCTCATTAAAATGGGAATTGATACATCCTCCCATTACTGCAAAGGTTGTCTTTTCATTTTCATTTTTCAGCTGTCTTGTCCATGGTCTATTAATTGCTTCTTTTCTGTTTGTCAGCCTGCCCTCCCACACCTCCTCCAGTTTTGCTGTGCTCACTGCCCCGGGGGCTGACCATCACAGACAGAGTCACCCTGGCTTCTGAGTCAGCTAGCTTCTGTTCTGTTTGGCCAATGGGAGATACTGGGAAGAGACTGGAAGGCTGGAAGAGAGGGAGGTTATACTGTTTCTTCCCCACTCCATCTGTGCTCTGTTCATATTCTCATGCAGTGGCCACATTCCTGTAAGACTATGGCTTCTCTGGCTGCTCCTCTTCAATGGCTCCAGCACCCACTGGGTTCTGGAGATGCTGTTTCTTCTTCTTGCCCCTTCAGGAATCATCTCTAGTGGGTACTGACTTCCTGCTGTTGTTGGTTTCTGAGGGCCTCTTCATCCATTGATGGTTCCTTTGACTCTGTCCACACTCCATAAGTAATTCCTTCATTAGAACCTCTTGAGCCATCTGTGTTGGATTCTGTCTTCTGCTGGAATCTGGACTTTAACACTGTATTAACTATTAGGACAGAAGAGCAAGGGTCCAGGTTTAGGCAATATCTACTGGTTGGCTCACAACCAGTTTGCAGTTCTAATTTTGTCCTGATTTACTGAAGTTCATTTTCTTCTTCAGGCTAACATAAGAGAAAGTGCTTTTTTTTTTTTTAAGATTTTATTTATTTGTTTGACAGAGAGAGATAGCCAGCAAGAGAGGGAACACAGGCAGGGGGAGTGGAAGAGGAAGAAGCAGGCTCCCAGCAGAGGATCCCAGTACTCTGGGATCATGCCCTGAGCCAAAGGCAGATGCTTAACAACTGAGCCACCCAGGCGCCCTGAGAAAGTGCCTTTTGCCTGCCACCTAGGCCATATCGAATACAATTAATTGAATAACCTTAGCTTTCATGTAATATAAGAAGCCCAGAATCGGTTTCATAAATTGTTGTCATGTGTTGTGGCAGAAGTAGCTAACATTTACCCAATATCCACGTGTTCTAGCTAGGCTGGGGCCTTGTGATTGGATTCTGGCCCATGAGAAATAGGCATCATTGACGTGTACCAGTTTCAGGGAGAGCCTTTTTAAGACATCTCTCACTGTCCTACTTACTCTTTCTTAATTACTGTGACCTTGGGGGCCAATGTACAGATGGCCCAGCCACAAGAAGGAGGAAGTCTGCTCAAAGTGCTTCAGACTTTGCATGACTGTCAAACTTACCTTTCTTGAGTTAGTCATTGAGATTTAAGGTTATATTTGTTACCTCAGCTTTGCGTAGCCTATTTTGACTAATACATGTATCATGTAGATTTACTCATGCCTAATATTTTAAGACTTTTTTTTGGCCTAAATCATCAATAGGAAACACCCAACCTATTAGTAGCTCTCCCTAACACCAGAGTCACAGTAGACATTGTAATCTAACTGGGGTACTCTTTCAAGGAGGTTGCAAAGAGTCTTCTGAATCATTCTCCACGTAGGGTTCCAAGCAGACACTGCCAACCAATAGCCAAAACCTAGTTCTAGTTCCTGTTCGACATGGTGAGCTTTACTTTGTGCTCTGTCCAACCACTTACTGAATTGTAATTTTTCTCAATCTTTTGTTATTTGATTTCATTATGAAAAATAAATAGCATTTTCATGATCTGTTTCCAATTTGAACTGTTAGTAAAGTTTTATGTGCTACATTTTTAATCATCACAGATAGATACCTCACCCTAGAATCAAATAGCAAACAGTAAAGAAATGCCCTTTAGAAAAGTTGATAAATCCCACTTAAAATATATATTTTAGCAAATACATTTGTGTTTTAAATCAGATTCCAGTGTCCCTAATATCGGTCTGGATATGCAACCAATTTTGTTTCTTCATTTATAGATTTCCAGCATCCCAATATAAAAACAGTTAAAATTTAAAAGCACTGACTTTTGTTTCTATGCAAGTGAAATAAGTCGAGGAAGGACAAGTACCATAGATTTCATTCATATGTGGAATTTAAGAAACAAAACAAATGAACAAAGGAAAAAACAGAGAGAGAGAGAGAAACCAAGAAACAGCAGACACTTAACTATAGAGAACAAACTGCTGATTACCAGAAGGGGGGGTGGGGAGGATGGGTGAACTAGGTGATGGGGATTAAAGAGTACGCTTCTCGTGATGAGCACTGAGTAATGTACAGAATTGTTGAATCACTATATTGTATACCTGAAACTAATATAACACTGTATGTTAACTATACTGGTATTAAAATAAAAAACTTAATAAAAATTTGTTATACATGTGTATATATGCTCACAGACAAATAATCATTATATATTATATCATTTTTGAATTTGACTCTGTAGAGTTCTGTTCAGTTGATTTGTGTATTAAATATCGAATCATTACCTCACTTAAAAAAATGAATAAAAGCCCCGACTTTTGGTTCACAAAATCTCTTGACATCATCTGGAGCTAATGAACTCAAATGAGAAGGAAGTGAACAAAAACTCAGAAAGGATCTCAGAATACCAATACTTGTTAGTCTAGTTTTACCCTTGTCCTTGATACAGGTCTAGTAGGGGATTTCAATTTTTTAATTTTTTTTCTAGAGCTATTTTGTACCAACTGTCTCCTAGAATACATTTCCAGAAATGTACTGAACTTTTGTTCAAGAATGAAGACTAAGCTATCATAGGTAATCTTGAGACATCAAAAAACAAAATCAAAGAGACTACATTTGATTGTCTTATCACTTAAGAATTCCTGTTCAAGTATGCCCTTTCTACCACTTTCTCCTGATCTGAAACCTGCTTTGGATTCCTGCCCCATCTATAGATTCTGATCATCCTTGTCATTGGACATCACTGATTAATCACTTTGCTTTCTGCAGTAATTTTCTCCAAGATTTCTTCCCATTTGATGTCTACATCCATACACTTTTTTTTTAAAGATTTTATTTGTTTATTTGACAGAGAGCCAGCCAGCGAGAGAGGGAACGCAGGCAGGGGGAGTGGGAGAGGAAGAAGCAGGCTCCCAGCAGAGGAGCCTGATGTGGGGCTGGATCCCAGAACGCCGGGATCACGCCCTGAGCCGAAGGCAGACACTTAACGACTGCGCGACCCAGGCGCCCCTACATCCATACACTTTTGCCCTCTTCAGCTACACTCAAGTTTGTGCCTCTGGTTGCCTGCTTACTGAACTTTTCCAAGCCCCAAACAGAATGAACTTGGAAACCCATACATTCTGTCTGAAGAAAATGGTTCACAGTGCATCATCAAATCCAGAAAACTAATAAGAGTTTAAGTATAGAATCACATAATTCTAGGTCCCTGATAGCAAAAATATAGCCTTCACTGACCTGAGTATGAGGTCTCACTTCACAACAACTAATTATTCCATCCTGGAATGAGTCAGGATGAGCCATTAAAAGTAAAGATCTGATTGTTTAACCTTCCTAACTGGCTTCTCCATTCTTGACCTATGATGGGCATAGCTATTAAAAGTAATTTCCCCATGTTAAGGGATTATCGTTCTTTATTTACCAACTCTGTAGTTATTTGCATGTAGGGAAGCCCGGTCCTGCAGCATTGATTTCAGTAAACATTTGAGACGGATGAACTATCTTGTCCAGAAAAATAATAACATCTTGGCATCACTTTTAGTTCCTAATTCTGTGACTTTTCAGTAAGTTTCTGAATGTCTCTGTGCCTTAATTTCCTCATTTATACCATGAGGTATAATAATAGTTCTAATCTTTAGGATTGCCATGAGGTTTAAATGAGATAGCCTGTGTAATACACTTAACACAGTGCTGGTACCCAGTGGACATCGTTAAAAGTTAGCTATTATTAGTAGCAGAAATTAGTAGAGTTGAAGAACTTTCTTTCAATAGACCAATGGATGCCAGATCTTCAGCAGAATATCCAGAACATCTTGTAGGCCACAGGCATTTAATTTAACTCCAAAAGTGAAACAGCTGGCCAATAGCTCTCCAAGACACTGAAGGGATGGGGGTAGTCATTACTAGCTAGATGTTTACTCTTATTTAAGGCAAGAAGCAGAAAAACTCGAGCCAGTAATTCAAAATCATTAACAATATAGCACAATGAGTTCGTATTTGGGAAATTAGTTTGTCACCCAAGGAAACTATTCTGCCTCTTCCTCTGGTGTTGTTACAAAGGAAGGAAAGCCCACTTGACTACTACCCATTGTTCCCACACTTTATGTATGTTTTGTCTGTGACCTGTACTCCAAACTCCCCAAATCCTTTCACGTTTTATAGTCTAGGATGGAATTGTTTATTCATGCTGAATAAAATAGAAAAAATAGACTGATGACTATCATATGTGAGGATCCTTTTTGAGCTCTCCAGTGCTTTGCTTATTTTTAGTTATAGTATTGCAAATGGTGCTTCATGTTTGGCTTCTGTTCTCTGTGACGCTTGTATTCATTTCTCCTCTACTGGATAGTTGGTTACTCCCCATATCCTGTTTAGCAGTTTAGCATGTCCTCTCTCAGTCTGCTTCCTAGGGTGGTGTGGGGTGGTAGAAAGAGCATGGACGTTGGAGATTGGCAAACCTGGGCCCAACATCTGGTTCTAACTAGGACTGTGGCTATGGGACTTTGAGTAAATAACGTAAATTCTTGAAGCAGCAATTTCCTCATATGTGAAGTGGAGGTACTTCCTATACTTCATAAAATTGTTTTGGGAAATTAGATATCATATGTGTGATGTACAATATAAATAACTGTTGCTCAACAAGTGCTAATTTCCTCCTCCTTTTTCCTTTATTCGAGCAGCATTCTCCTGGTCTCTGACCCTTCTAGAGCCTAGATAATCCAGAAGAATCCTTCTCATGTTCTTCCTGCCTTCCCCAGTAGATGAGTTGGAGATAATAAAAGAATGAAAGAAAAAAAAAGGAATGAAAGAAAGAGCAACAACTGACAAACCCCATTCATTTCCTTCCCCCTTGTTAATTCTAGATGCCAGTGACATTATATGGGCTGTATGGACCAGTTCCCAGAATCCCATTCTGGTTACCATTCAAACATTTACAATTCCACAGTGTGTAGCACGTGCGTGTATGAATCTAAACAGAAGAAACACAGCTATGTTGTGTATGGAAGATTAATTCAGAAGAAAGGAAGTTATAGCCCTGCTGTCCAGTCACAAAGCAACTGAGAACCAAGGCTCACGCACAGAAGATGATAGAAGAACTTTTACAAAGCATCAGACAAATAAGGATAAATTACTTAATACAAATCAAACTGTACATTAGTGCTTTAAGGTATTTAGAGTAGGAGAGATTAGCATCGATTCAATGACATTTATTGAGCAGTTTTTATGGAGCTGGCACTGTGCTTGGAGCAGGAGATTAAAATAAAAATGAATAAGACATGGTCCATGCTCTCATGAAACTCTCTGTCTGATGAGAGAGGCAGACATATAACCAGATAAACACAGGGCACATTCAAAAGCACTTACACAATGCACAGAAGAAAATGGTCTTTGACTTCTTGTTAAAAGGGCAGTAGGATTTGGTTAGGCCAGGGACTGGAAACTGAAACTCCTAGAGCAGTCAGGAACATGTAAAAGAAAAAAAAACCTTTTTAAACAAGAAAGCAATTCAGTACAAGACATTTATTGCTTTTGGCGCTGTATTGGTATTAACTCATTTAATTCTCACTCTTCTTTCTTCTTCTTCTTCTTCTTCTTCTTCTTCTTCTTCTTCTTCTTCTTCTTCTTCTTCTTCTTCTTCTTCTTCTTCCTCCTCCTCCTCCTCCCCCCCCTCCTCCTCCTTCTCCTTCTTCCTATTATTATTTCTATTTTACTTTTGAGGAGACTGACGCACAAAAAGATTGAGCAACTAGTCTAAGGTCACGTCATCCAGAAGTGGCTTAGTCAGGTCTCAAATCTGGTGCCCATGGCATTCACCACACTTCATGATCTTCTATAAAAAAAGACAGCCACACAAGTGACATGATCAGTAACTTCTATTCAGCCTTGGTGTTCAAGAGACAATAGGGAGTGATGGAGACTCCAACTAATTGTTGTTTTCAGAAATTATAGTTAGATAATCCTTTTTTCTCCCCAGGAGGAGTCAGAAATCAAGCTTCCTACTCCCCATTAACTATCCAAAATGTTAAATGTTGGCAAATAATAAAAAAATTAAGCCCTCTATGGACCAAACAAAACACGATCTTAAGCTGCAAACAGCTCAGGTGTCATCACGTTGAGACCTTATCACCACATTGGATTAGGCAGACAAAGAAGGTAAGAAGGAGAATTATATGCAAAGGGAACATATTACACAAAAGCATGGAAAAGATCGTGAATAATATGGGAATAGAATAGAACACCAAGAATGGATGAGGCTGGCAAGGCTTTGGTGCACACAGTAAGGGAGTTTACATTTTACCCAGCTTATGAAAGGAAGCCAGTGAAGAATTTTGTCCCTGTGGCATTGTTTGAGGTGGATTAATCAAGGAAGAGGTCTATGTCTCTTACTAGTTAAGGCACTAGTGTAAAAACACGTTTAGACCAAGGAATATCTTATTATTGTTTATATTTCTAGAGTATGAGTTAGTGTTGGATATATAAGAGATACAAACATGTTTGATGAATGAATGAATGAATGAATGAATGAATAGATGGATAAGTGCTTTCTGAGATTATGGAGTTCTGAGCTGGCTTTGGAACACAGCAAAGTGTTCAAATGTATCTCTTAGATACTTTGTTGATCTGAGGGGATGTTTTGGTTATTTTATAGTATCTTTTGGTTTCAAACACTTTATTTCAGTTTCTCTTCCAATATATCAACAAATCGAACAAAACAGTCTTTTTCAGAGTTGCCTGTTTGAGATAGCTACTGCTGTATAACAAAACCCTCCAACATCCAACACTTGAAACAACAACAATCATGACTCATGAGTCAGCTTTGTTGTTCCATTGATTTGGGCTGGGCTCAGCTTGTCTCAGCTAGGGTCGTTCCTGTACCTGTGGGCAGCTGGAATCCATCTGTCTCCGTGCCAGATCTCCTGACCTCATTAGCTTTGTGTTCTCACTACGTTCATGTTTCTATTGCTGAAAATATGAATGATAGATTAGGACCACCTATGGCAATGACTATTATTTCCTTAGAAGGTGGATCATTCATTCATTCATTGATTCATTCAACAAATAGTGGTTAAAGTCAACTCTGTGCTAGAAATTGTGCATGATATTAGGAATAAAGAATCAAATAATTTTCTGACCTAGAGAAGCCAGGGACTAGTGGGGGAGACAAATGTGCAATAGAAAAATTATAGTACCAGAGTGTAACAATAGAAGTGTAACAATAGAAGAGCTATGAAGTGCAGAGGGAGGAATGATTACCTGTGCGAAGTAGGGTGTCAGTGGCATAACCAGGTAAGGAAAGATTTCTTGGAGAAATTGATGACTGAACTCTTATTCAGATATGCAATTATTTAGTACTTGGGCTGTCATGTATTATACCCTTAAGGTATTGATCTTTCATAACTATAATATTGTTATTTGAATTATGGAAATGATAACCCAGCACACTTTCCTCTGCTAGCCATTTGTCAGGACCTGGCGGTACAAAGCAGTGCTTAAGAATTCAGACCCTGTAGTGAAGAGAAGGGCCATATGCACCCCAATGTTCATAGCAGCATTGTCCACAATAGTCAAATCGTGGAAGGAGCTGAGATGCCCTTCAACAGATGCCTGGATTAAGAAGTTGTGGTCCATATATACAATGGAATATTACTCAGCTATCAGAAAGAACGAGTTCTCAACATTTGCTGCAACATGGATGGCACTGGAGGAGATAATGCTAAGTGAAATAAGTCAAGCAGAGAAAGACAATTATCATATGGTTTCTCTCATCTATGGAACATAAGAACTAGGAAGATCGGTAGGAGAAGAAAGGGATAAAGAAAGGGAGGGTAATCAGAAGGGGGAATGAAGCATGAGAGACTATGGACTCTGAGAAACAAACTGAGGGCTTCAGAGGGGAGGCGGGTGGGGGAATGGGATAGACTGGTGATGGGTAGTAAGGAGGGCACGTATTGCATGGTGCACTGGGTGTTATACGCAACTAATGAATCATCCAACTTTACATCAAAAAATTTAAAAAAATACATAAAAGAAAATAAAGCAAAATAAAATAAAGTCTGCGTGGAACCTCAAAAAAAAAAAAAAAGAATGCAGACCCTGGATCTATGTTGATGGGGTTTGAATCACAGCTGGAATTAACCGTGTTAATTAACCGTGCTTCAGTTTTCTCTTCTGTAAAATGGGGATGGCAGTGTGAAGACTGAATGCATTAATATCTCTAAGCGTAAGGCCTAGCACATAGTAAGTGTTCATTAATTGTTATTTTTAAGGATTTGGGGTTTTTCTTTCCAGTCTTTTTTTCTTTCCTTTCTCATAAAGTGGAGATAAGCCAACAGACACAAGAAAAGACGCTCGGCATCACTAGCCATCGGGGAAACGTAAATCCAAACCACAGTGAGAGATCGCCTCACACCAGTTAGAATAGCTAGTATCAGAAAGAAAAAGAAATAATAACAAACGTTGGCAAGGATGTGGAGAGAAGGGAACCCTTGCTCACCGTTGGTAAGAATGCAACATGGTGTGGCCGCTGTGGGAAACAGTACGGAGGTTCCTCAAAAGACTAAAAATAGAAATACCATAGGATCCAATAATTCCACTTCTGGGTATTTACCTGAAGAAAATGAAAACACTAATTCAGAAAGGTATATGCACTGTTATATTTATTGCAACATTATTTATGATAGCCAAGATATGGAAGCAACCTAAGTGTCTGTCAATAGAACGATGGATAAAGAGGTGGTATATATGCACGATGTATGCTCAGCCTTAAAAAAGAATGAAATCTTGCCATCATGACAACATGGATGGACCTAGAGGGTGCAATGCTAAGTGAACTAAGCCAAACAGAAAGGCAAGTGCCCTATGATTTCACTTACATGTAGAATCTAAAAACCAAACCAAACAACAGCAAAGACTCATAAGTATAGAGAACAAATTGGTGGCAGCCAGAGGCGGGTGGGGATATAGGTGAAATAAGTGAAAGGGATTAGGAAGTACAGATTTCCAGTTATAAAACAAAAAGTCACAGGGATGAAAAGTACAGCATAAGGAATAGAGTCAGTGTTATTGTAATAACTTTGTATGATGACAAATGGTAGCTACACTTATTATGGTGAGCTTTTCATAATGTATATAATTATCAAATCACTATGTAGTACACCTGAAACTAGTATATATTATTATATATCAACTATAATTTTTTTAAAAAGTAGAGCTAAAAACCCACTTGATAGGTGAAGTTGTGAAGATTTAATGAAATTAAATATATGGAAGACACTTTGAATAGTGCCAGCACATCATAAGTACATTGCAAGAGTACATTATTAATATTATTCTGTTTATTCAAAGAATTGAAAGTTTCTATTCTTAGTTTCTAGGTGTTCAAAACATTTTACTTCTTATTATACAGTCTTCTCTTTCACCAGGCAGAGGCCACAATTTACATATGTATTTCCATTTGGAAGCATGGTGGGATATTGGGAGAGTCAGGATTTCCTGAGACAGTCTCCAGGGTGCTATTTGAGTGGTGGGGGCTTTGCATGATCCTGAGGTTGCAGCGTGCTAGGAGAATGGGTCCTCAGGGTAAACCTCTTCTGACAGACCTGCACGCCTATCTTCCTTGGCGGTGGGCATATCCCATGACAACCCCCACTATATCTCCTTGTACCACTTACCTTTTGATTATGCAGGGAAGTGGCAGATCCCCAGGTTGTAGTGTTTACTGTCTCCAGTAGGTATTAGCTGTTGCTTAGAAGGGCGCTAACAAAAGTAATCAATAGCACAAAGAAAGATGAACCGCTGAAAAGAAAATAATGAGAGGGTAGAAGTCACCTCAGATATACTGTAGTTGCATTATGATAGAATCTTCTGGCTAAATTTTAAGTTAGTTAAGCAATAGGTAGAGTATTTTCAAAGAATATCTGGCACATAGTGAAAATTGAATAACTCTTAAGTGAATGGACGAATGAATGACAAGGTTATGAAAATGCTTATAACACTGATTACATGCTATCAGAGAAAACCATTTAAAAGCTATACTTTGATTATTCTACTAAGAATGAAGAGATTTTTCAGCACTGTGGAATATCTGTCAGAGTTGTTTCCCTGAATACTTAATGAATTTTATAATGCTGGTGGCCTGATGGAATTTGTCATTTGAAGACCACAGATATGGAAGAAATGGGAGCAGGCTGAAATTCTATTCCCGAATTAAGAGAGTAATTTGAGTATTAAGTATTTAAGATCTAATAGAATTGAAATGCCAATCTATGGCAAAGCCTTGCGGAGTCACTTCTCACTGTGTTGATTATGCTATAAGGCGTTATTTGATTCTAAGGCTTTATGGTGGGAAAAGTACTAGATGTGAAGTGAAACAGACTCTTTAACTATAGAGAGCAAACTGAAGGTCACCAGAGGGGAGGTGGTGGTGGGGGATGGGTAAAATAGGTGATGGGGATTAAGGAGTGCACTTGTGATGAGCACCTGGTGTTGTATGGACATGTTGAATCACTATATCGTACACCTGAAACTATTGTTACGCCGTGTGTTACCTAACTGGAATTTAAATAAAAACTTAAAGAAAAAGAAATAGACCTAGATTTGTAGCCAGCATGTATCAGGGATGCCATTAACATAGACTACAATATGAGCAGTCCCTCATAGGTCATGCGAAATTGTGGTCCTGCTTGGATTCAAATCCTTGTTCTGCTACCTACTAGCTTGTGTGATGTGAAGCAAGTTAGTTAACCTTTCTGAGTTTAGTTTCCTCTGCTACGAGTATGAGCAATAAGTTGGATAACACAGTAGTAGGTACAGTATCTAGCATTGTGTCTTGCTCATATTTGGTGATTTTTCTACATTGCCACTTGTTCATAATTATAGGAAGGCATTGACTCTGGATCTGTATTAGAATAAGCGTTTTTCCATCTGATATTTTACCTTACTAAGAGGCAGCTTTACATAATGTGATGGTTAAGACACAGACTCGGCTCATACCTCTTGGTTCTGCCACTAGCTATGCAAGTTTGAGTGAGTTCAATAGCTGTGTCTTATTTCAGCTGCTTCTTCTGCAAAATGTGGGTAATAGTAATACCTCCCTCACTGGGGTGTTTTGAGGATTAAATGAGTTAACATTTGTGAAGTATATGGAACAGTTCCTTTCTCCTTCTTTCTTTCTTTCTTTCTTTCTCTTTCTTTCTTTCTTTCTTTCTTTCTTTCTTTCTTTCTTTCTTTCTTTCTTTCCGTTTCCTTTCTTTTCTTTCTTTCTTTCTTTCTTTCTTTCTTTCTTTCTTTCTTTCTTTCTTTCTTTCTTCCTTCCTTCCTTCCTTCCTTCCTTCCTTCCTTCCTTCCTTCCTTCCTTTCTTTCTTTCTTTCTTTCTTTCTTTCTTTCTTTCTTTCTTTCTTTCTTTCTTTCTTCTTTCTTTTCTCAGAGAAGGAGGAGGGGCAGAGAGAGAATCTTAGGCAGACTCCATGCCCACCGTGGAGCCCAGATACAGGGCTTGATCCCAAGGCCCTGAGATCATGACCTGAGCCAAAATCAAGAGTCGGACACTTAACTGACTAAGCCACGCAGGCACTCCACTTTGATATTTTCTGTAAACACTCATGCTTGGAATTGTAAAGAGACAGTGGATTAGAAAGTACATCCGGTATTGCAAAGAGTTGTACGTATATAACGTAGTTTTAAGCTCTGTGTCTATATTACTCTCACTGTAACCTCAGTGTTCTGCCTAGTCTCTGGCACAGAAATGGAGCCCCAAATAAATATTTGTTCAATACATGAATGAATACATTAAAACTGGGAGAACGTTTAAGTGCAATTTCTTATTTAAAAATTTTTTTTTATTGAGCTATAATTGAGATATAACATCGTATAAATACAATAAGGTGTTCAACGTGTTGACTTGATGCACTTATATGTTGTGAAATGATGAACACCATAGGGTTAATATGCTTTCTGACGCTACCTTGTGCCATCTGAAACACTTTGGTATTGACCACTGAATGTAAAGGACTTTTCTGGGCTATTGCATTTTAAGAAGAACCCTGTTTTTTCTTACTTCACTCTTAGTAGAAACTTACGGAGTATTTTTAGTAGAAACTTAAGGAGTATTTCTGTGTCCCTTTCCTAACAAAAGAGAATACTACTCATTTTCTCTGTAATGATAATGTTTGGTCCTAAAACAGAGGCTGCCAAAATATTTTTTTGTACCAAATCTTTTTATACAGGATTTAAAGCCGATTGGACTACTTTGGTTTTGGAGAGTGTACTGGAAAATTGGAATCAGAATTGGTTTTCGTACCAAATTCTAAGAAACACAGAAAACATTGATAGATGGATAGCTGGATGTATGTGGAGTACTCACGTTTTTATTCATTCATTCAACAAATATTTATTACCATTCTACTATGTGCCAGTCACTCTGATGAAAAATATTGACTATATTACTGCTGTCGTGGAGCTCGCGTTTTAACCACTGAGAACTAAAAAACTTAAAAGGAGCTAATAAATGAACAGACAGCAATTTTAATAGGATAAAGGCTAGAAAGGAAATAAAAAGAATGTGAAAATGAGGACTAATAAGAAAGACTGGTCTGGGATGTTTCCTCTGAAGAAGGGATGTTTATGTTGAGAACTGGAGGATAAGGACCAGCCAGGGATCCCTCCCAGAGGGAGCCTCAATTTTATGTGCTCTGAAAATTCTACTAATAATTTCAGAGAAGTTCTTGAGGCATATAAAATCTTTATATATAGCCTATTTTTTTAATTAAAAAAATGAAACCAGTAGAGATATCTCCTAAATACCAAGGCGATTTAGGTTTTCTATAAACACTATCCATCCTCTGCCCCCTAAACAACCCCAAACAATTTAATGGACACGTTCTTATGTTGATTTTTGTCTCAAGGATTCTTGTCTGTAATGTGATATCGGAACTCACATTTCTTTTTAAATATGTAGCCTGATAAAGGAAAAAAAAAAAAGAAACATATAGAGGAACAAGCATGACTTGCCAATTTAAGAATCTGGATAATTCATTCTCAGCAGATTATGATCAGTTTCCTACTTTGTAGATTTTTCTCTTCTGTTGATTCTCATGCCTTTTCTCTTTTAACCCTCCGTTTGGTTATTACACTGCTCATTAGCATTTCTATGAAGCCATTCTGAGGAGGGGAAAAATCAATCAAGGAAAGGAGCTTCAATTTAAGGCTTGGTGGGTGAGAAGTTGAATCTATTGCCTAAAATCAGATTATTTTTGGATTCTCTGTGGATTTTCTTTATCCATGTTATTTCTTTCCCCGATAGCATAGACCAACACAAGCTGATTATATTGCATAACATAGAAACCCAGCTAAAGATTTTTGGAGAACAGACATATTTAAGCTAAAACTTCTAGGTGACAGTAATTTCAGTGATTACAATTTGAAGAGTGTTGAGGTGATGTTAGTAATAAGAACAGAGATTCTACTTGAAAGACATGACATGTTGGTGCCTGTAGCCACAAGGCCCAACACCTATAGTAAGGAATTCTTCCCATCCTGGAGTAGCTGACCCTGCATCACAAAAAAGTACACCAAGTTATGTTCCTGACCCTTCCCTATTTATGACAATACCCTTTAACTCACACAAGCTCGGTTCTTGTTAGTGAGGGTCTAGGGCAATAGAAACAGTGTGCTTGAAATATTAACCATAAATGTGAATACAGCCCAAGCACACACCCTAAATCACTTACTTCTTGTTTGTAAATCTTGGCAAAGCCTCCATATTCTTTCTTTTTGGCCTGAACCTATTTCTTTTTGAGTGACCATTGGCCCATTGTGCTCCCAGGGGGTTGAGTAGCTGTACAGCCATGAAATGCTTGAGGAAAGGGGGATTGGAGACCAGGTTCCATGGGTAGGTCAGAAAAGGACATGGGGAGATTCTGTGTCCTTGCTGGAGATGGATTTGTGCTGAACTTGCAAAATGTACGAGTTCAGTGTCATCTGTTTTCAGTATTTCCTGAACAATTGATTTATTCCACATTATTAATGAACTTTGCAGCAGTTCCACTTGTCAGAGCCTACTCTGTAGGGGTCAATAATGAGAGGAAACCTGATGTTAGTGAATCCAGCTTAAGTGATTCTGTCATGCTAACGATTCAATATATCAGGACAAATGTCAGCTCCTTCCAATATGTTAATTCCTCTGATCCTATTTGCATAAACTACAGTCAATGAAATACAGGCTCCCCCTCTAAGATGGTTAATGGAGATTCGTAAAGGATTTTTAATTTACTTTTTTTTTTTTTTTTTTTTTTTTGGTCTCCTTCAACATAAATTCTGAAGTTAAAAAAGGGACACGGAAAGTGAGAATCACAGATTGGGAAAAGGATGTAAAATAATACAAAACCAAAATATAAAGGAATATGAGATCCATAGGTATAAATATAGTAGTTTCTTAAGAATTCTGTGCATTTGCATTTACTGCCTGTAAGAGGAACAATTTTTTTTAAAGAAACTTGACAAAAAAGCACTGATGTATTCTTATATTTTGAGTTCAGTTTTCAGTGTCTCCAGTCTCCTGAAGTCAATCACCAGTTCATTAGTTTTCCCCAGGGACATTATATCTGGGTTTCCTATCTCTCCTCCTAACGCACATTATCTCTCTGGGGCCACTGCCATGTGACAGCAGTGTTTATTTTAGAATCACCATTTCTTTTACTCTCAAGTTCAAGGTGAATATAAATCACAATTTAAAATTAAGATTAAGAAATCAGAATTTCTTTTTCTGGGATGAAATACATAGTTATCTGATTTATCCACTGAAGTCATTTCCCTTCTTTTCTTTTTGTTTTTAAATTTTTTTACAATCTTTAAGATTTCTATTCATCTGGACTTCTACCAGTTTTTGTCAGTTGGTCATCACCTGGGATTTATTAGCATTCTGTATCTATTTGCACTGCCGGCAACTGTAACTCTCATTCAGACAGAAAACATTTCTCTTGTCTACTAATTTCCTTGCCTGTGGTTTTGTAGTATAGCTCAAAATTTTACTTCCTCACCCATGACCATTAGTATAGACTACTGTATTCATGTAACTTTGGTAGAGATAAGATAAAACCCAGATAAACCTTGAATTTTATTGTTGACATTTGCTTAGTAGCTTCATGCCTCCCAGGAGTGCCTGAGGTGGTTTTCAGGCTCACTTACGCCAGAGATAACAACGATGAAGCTAATGGCCGAGGGCACCATCAATCAGCAAAGAGCAGTATCAGCAATATGGACTGCATTTTCCATTTTTGCTGAAGTGCTTACCTGCCATCGGTCTGGTGACCTGTCTGTGTCTGTTTTTTTAGGTTGCAAGATGAGTCTACGAGTTATCCGAACGATTCCCCTTGCCTAAGTTGCTATGTTTCATCTTCTTCTACCCCCATTTAATTTTAAAGATGCAGAGCTTAGTACTTTGGAAAGTACTACAGTGAGTTGTTCAGAAGCTATTTTGCTCATCATTTGCCCTCATACATACAATTGGGATTAATATTTTCATGTGTTCACCACCTATAGTGAGTAGGTAAGAGTGTTTTGTTAAGACATCCACAGTATTTGAAGCCGAGGATAGTGGGCCGGGGATTACAGGTCCAATTAATAAGTGAGCCACTACCGTGCCTTGACTTTCTAAAGATAGCCTCCGGTGTGTGAATAACTTAAGAGAGTTCATTTATCCTCTGTTTTGACCTTCATAAGTCAGCTAGATTTTAAACTCTGAGAGAGCAAAGACTGACTTTCCTTTGTTTCACCATGATAACGGACACAATGCTATGCAACATAATAAATAGTGTCTATATGGCTTGTGGAATTTTCTAAAGGAAAAAGGATCTCCTTTTCTGTACCTATGTTGCTTTGTACAATAAATTCCTAAAGGTTTAAAGAGAAGCATTAAATTGGGATTGGTATTTTTCAGTTTGACCAGGAAACTCAGCTGATTTCAGAGTTGAGTCTTCCTTCCCTCTGTTACTAAAAAGCCTTTTAACTTTAGCTGAGCTAGGTCACAAATGTGTTGTACGAAATAAAAATCTGGGTACTCCCTTTAGCCTGTTGCCCCCTGTCAGGCCCTTAGGGTTCTCCTTCCAAGGTTTTCTAGACCTGCTGGTTTATCTCCTGGACCTTGTGACCTTGACAGTGCCTGATTCTCTGAGCACTGAGTCCACCAACTTTCTCCTCTGATACCTAGATTTAGGCTACTATTCTACCGTGCTAATTGGAAAGGACATAGGACTTCCTCTGTTCCATTTATACCAATTATCATGTATGAGGGGCTTTGTGGAGACAATGTCCTTGTGTGCGCTTCCTTATCACCTGATACGGGACAAGTGGGAAGACAAGTCAATTAGAAGTTAGAAGGTGGGAAGTTTGTGTCCTCTAACAGTTATTCCTACTCTTTGATTTTGGAAAATTTCTTGATCTGATCTCCTTGATGATTGCATTTCATCATCTTCTAAATGGTCAGGATCGAGTGAGGGGACATCTGTGCAGATAGGTGCCAGGCGAACTGTGGCATGCTCTCCTGAAGTAAGGCTCTCTCACTTCATCCCCTTGCTTCTCTCCTGTCCCTTTCTTCATCTTTGACTTACTTGGTACCTCTCTCTCTCTCTTCCTTCCTGCTTTCCTTCTACTCTTTTTTCCTCTTTTTTCATTTCTCATCTTTTTTTCCTCTCCTTACTCAGCCAACTTTCCTCCCTTCTTCTAACCCTTCGATGTTTCTCATCCTTCACCCTCATCCCCACACTGCGGTCCTTAAAAGATATGCAGTTGTTCACTACACAACAAAATTGGGGGGGAGGAAGTAGAATAAGAGAAACTATAGAGCAAATAGGATGATAACAACAAGGGAGAAGTTAGTATGAGGCTGGGCAAAAGGAAGGAGAGAAACATGATTAGATAAAATGTCCTCATTGTCTTTGAGGAAGAAAACACATACTTCAGGAAAGATAAAGCTTTTCCTAATAATTAGGTCTGAAGCAAATTTCTTATATGAACCTTCTTATGGAAGACACACTGATTCTGTTCTCAACAGATCCGTACGATTAAGCAGTGGTGGGCTTCTGGACGTTTATCGTATGTCTTCACACACATGAAGGCAAGAATCTCAGTTCTGTTTGGGGTCAGAACATGTTCTAGTGTTCTGGTGGCTTACCTTCTTGATGAAAAGATTTCACTTAAAGACAAAACCTAGACTACAAAGTGCAGACTGAGTTTCTCCTAATGATGTCACATGAAAGTAATAACTGCTAGTGACGTGTTCTTGGAGCCCTCCTGATGGTACTGGAGCCAGTCTCTTACAACGTCTCCTCCCTTATGACTTGAAGCACAGGTCAGTCTCACATGTTTCCACGTGTGTGCTGGTGCACTCTGATACCTGCACAACATCTGCTGAGTTCTTCCTCTCTTGCTCTGGCCTCTCTTCCCAAGACTTCGACCTCAAAGCTACTTGAGAGTTTGTACTGCAGCCATTACACCCGGTGATTTGCATGAGCTTAATAGTGTTGTGGCTCAGAGTGCTCCCCAAATGCCATGATTAGTCAGTGTTCCCAAAGAGCACCAAGGGATTATAGATGACGCTAGTCCCCAAAGTCCTCAATGTGTTAAAGCTCTGAGCTTAACTCTGGTGAAGTAGGGAGATTGTCTCTCTCACCTACTGTTAGTCACACTTCCTCACGGAGGGACCAGTCAGGGCTGCTGGCGGCCTACCTCAGAGCCTGTAACAGAAACACCTCCTTTATTTTCTTCCTTCAGACTCTTTCCATAGAGGACATTAGTGATTCATGGCACCGGGTCAGGAGATAAGCATGCCCTTTCCCCTCCCCTGAAACAAACTCCTTCCTCAAGTTCTGCTTAAAAATAAGTTCATTCAAATGAAGGCCTGAGGGCACCCACACCAACAGTTCACCACATATTCCCACACATGTCAGAGCCCCCACAATGAACCCAGCTTATGCTCAAATTGGTATCCAGTTACATCTTGAAGAATAAACGTGAGTCTTTTGATTCAATCAAATTGAACGAATTAAATGAAATAATCTTGAAGAATACACAGTCTTCAAATGTTGCTCCACATATATAATTTATTTCTACCATTAAAATGGATTATTATTTGTAGAGGAAATTTCAGGATAGAAAAGAATAAAGGTTGTTCTTCGTTGAAAATAAATGGACGGTGCCATGGGAGGCTTGGTGCTGGAATCAGTGATGATGTCTTTGGTTGCAAGTAGCAGAGAACTGACTCAAATTGCCCAACGTAACCAGGAGTGTAAGGAGAATGGAGTTCCAGTTCCAGTAGTTCTTTAGCGCGCTAGATTTTCTTCTGTTTGTTTCTTCTCCTCTTGGCTGCTTCCTCAGCCATTTGTTGGTTTTAGCCTCAAGCAAGACCACAACGTCTGTTGGGGGGGGGGGCGGGCACATCCAAAGAAGACAATGTCCAGAAGCAGCAGAAGAAACTATCTTTCTCTCTTTCTTCCTGAGAAAACTTTTCCCTGACACTGCCAAGCAAACCACCATTCATGTCTCACTGGCCAGAATTAGCTCACATGTTCTTTCTTAAACCAATCATTGCAAGGAGAACAATACCAGCTTAATTGGCTTAGATTAATCACATGGAGGTGGAAGGGAAGTTGGGGAGTTAATCTTCAGAACCACTCCAGTGCTTATGAAATCACACAGCCTGTCAGTTGTCTGGGGACAAGTTAGGTGCCCCTAGCCCTTGCCCTGTTAGTTCTGCCCTGATGGACCCCTAGAGGCACTCATTGTATCACAAGCCCAGTAATTGGTGTGCAGGTAGCTGCAAACTTCAATTAAAGTCTTTTTGGCTTTGATGTTGCTTTGAAAAGTTATTTAAGCAGAAAATTAATGAAGTCAAATATAATCTCTCTCCTAATCACTCTAAAACCTTTATATCTAGCTCTCCTCTCTCTTGTGAGCTTTGGCCATGCTTATCCAATTACCTACTGGACATTCCTGCAGCAGCATTTGTGGTGGATGTATGAGTGTGGCACTGTCCCCATTTCCACCACATTCTATTGGGCCTTCCTAAAGTGCAGGGTCTGGTAAGCAAACAAACAAAATTCAAAGCAAATGCAACATGGCATTTCCCAGACTCCCTGGTAGCCAGGCTTCTGGGTTCAAAGTAGGCTTTACCTACTAGATGCATTCTTGTTAGATTGGGAAGGCAGAAATGACCCAAGGCCATGATCTGGCTGCTTTGGCTTGTGCTACACCCAAGGAAGGTCATGGACATGCTAGGCTTTTCTGCAGCACTGGATCAGGGTCCAGTCCCTCGCTGGGGCTATGGAGAGCAGTTGTAGTGACAGCACTAGCTTCACGATTCTGGCTCACAGTTATGGCAGTGGGTTCTTGCCATCAGGAATTCCTGCGGCAGTCTCCTAACCCTCATCATCTTGATAGTGGCAAAGGTAACATCTCCCCTGGCTGACCAGCTCAACAGTATTTCTCTGGCACTTATTTCTGGAGGATCACCCAGGAACCCGCTCCTCTAGTGCTTCCAATTACTTGTAAGCATTTAATTCCCTGGTTTAATTTTTTTTCTGCTTGAATTAACTTAAGTGTTCTTTGGCTGAAACATGACTGATACAACATTCATTGTCACTTCAAACTCAATTTGTTTCAAATGAAACAGTAGTCACCTCTCCTAACTAACTCTTACTCCTGACATCCTAAGTATTGTCCCCCACAATTAATTATTTTCCCCCTCCTCTCTCTCTTTCATAGCCAGGCAAATCCTTCAAAATGTTTCTTTTTATGTGTACATTTCTTTCTAGTCCTCATGCTGGCATCAAGACTAGACATTACCACCTGTCAGGCCTGGAATGTTTGAATACAGGCCTATCTCAGAGATAATGTGTGCTCAGTTCCAGACTGTCACAATAAAGCAAATATCACAATAAAGCAAGTCAAATGAATTTTTTGGTTTCCCAGTGCATAGAAAGTTATGTTTACACTATACTTTAGTCTGTTAAGTGTGCAATAGCATTATGCTTTAAAAACCAATATACGTGCCTTAGTTGAAAAATACTTTATTACTAAAAAATGGTAACCATTACTTGAGCTTTCAACAAGTCATAGTCACTGATCACAGATCACCATAGCAAATAAAATAATAAGGTTTGAAATGTGAGAATTACCAAATGTGACACAGTGACATGAAGTGAGCAAATGTTGGGAAAAAGGCACCGATAGACTTACCCGACACAGAATTGCCCTAAATACTCAATTTGTAAAACAACTACAACAACTAAAACACAGTAACTGTGAAGTACGGTAAAGTGAAGTACGGTAAAACAAGGTATACCTCTAGACTTTCGGCCATTCTCACCTCCATTTCTCTCTACTCTTGAATCAATCATGCCCCAAATGTCAAATTTATTTTCATAAAGTACCGTTTTATCATATCACTACTAGTAAGTGCAACAAATCTTAAATGATTTTTCTAAATACTTAGCCTTGCATACAGTGCTCGCTAAAATACTGTGTCAACCTATCTTTTCAAATGTATGTCCTTCAGGGGGGTGGGTGGGTAATTTGTAGAGAATTTATTATATGAGAGGCATGATCTTGTATGGATGACTGGCAGTTTCCTTAAATCTCAGCAGCCCTTCAAGGTAAGTACTATTATACCTATTTTCCAAGTGAGCAAATAGCCGCTTAGATAAGTTAAATAGATTTCCAACATAAAACAGCAAACTCGTGGTAGAACCAGGACGCAAACCTACACTGAGTGTAGGTTCCAACGCTCAGCATCCTGTGTATATGTAGAAATTCTCTCATAGTCACAGTGGTTCACTGAGTGTCTCTGGAGCATGCTCACTCACTCTCGTCCAGTGCTTTTACATTCTCTCTCTCCTCTTCATGAATTTCTTTTCCTTCTAGTCATCTTACTAAGTTTCAAATCTCAGTCCAGACATTTTCTCCTTTATGAAAGCTAGTTTGAACTTTTCAGAAAAACCTCAGAAATTCATTTATTATCTGGCAATTGGTATTATGAAAACTCATATTGGAATGCAGTATTTTTTCTTAACTTGTTTCACAACTATCCACACCCAGCATGGAGCCCAATGTGAGACTTGAACTCATGACCCTGAGATCAAGACCTAAGCTGAGATCAAGAGTTGGACACTTAACCGACTGAGCTAGCCAGACACCCCGGGATTTCTGTATTTTTTTTTTAAGATTTATTTATTTATTTTAGAGAGGGGGGGCGGAGGGGGAGGGGCAGAAGGAGAGGTGCTGGTGAGTGAGTGGTACGCTCATGTGTTGCTAGTGGGAGTAACTTGGTATAAGCTTTCTGGGAGGTAATGGGTAATAGATAAAAAAAATCTTATAAATGCATACTTACACTAATCAGTTCTGTTTTTAGGAATTCCCTCCATGGTGCACTCCCACCCCCAGTTCTCAAGTGTAAAAATATATTTGCAAGGGTGTCATTCAAGCATTATTTATTAATGCCAAAAATTGGAGACAGTATATTTATGGAATTGGCTAACTAAATTTTAGCATATTCATGTAAGGGATACTATGAGCCTTTTACATATTGTTGTAGAATATTCAAAATATAATTTTAAAATGTTCGCATGAAATTGCTATGAAAAAAGAAAACATAAAATTATATGTAGAGGACAGAAAAAAAGTTATGCATAGCAAACAAAGCCAGAGAGAACATATACCGACATAATAGTGGTTATCTTTGCGTAAAGAGATAATAAAGCTTGTAATTTTGTTTTTTGTTTATTTGTGTGTTTTTAACTTTTAAAGAGTAAACATGCATTAATTTTATAATAAGAAACTTGGGGTAATGAGCACTGGGTGTTTTATGCAGCTGATGAATCACTAAACTCTACCTCTGAAACTACTAATACACTATATGCTAATTAAATTGAATTTTAAATAAAAAAATTTAAAAAAAGAAATAAGTTGTTATAGTTATGTTTATATCTGATGTCAGTTCCTCTTGCTTTTCTAAGTTTTAATGAAATGGAGTATATTTGATGGCCATCTTCCACATAGAACATTGACATAATTTATGATCTTTTTAAAGTTCCCTCTTGCATGTAGCAAATGCAGATTTCTTATTTTTTCTCCTAATTTGCATCTTACTTGGCTTCACTGATTCTTTTTTGGTATTTATTGTAGTATGTACCCAAAACTTACTTCTGAAGTCATTAACCTCTCTTTCTCACCTTTTGGTTTCTTTGACATGAATTTAGGAAGGAGATAAGATTTTTTTCCTAAACTAGTTTCTATTGTGCACTGAGGTTGGGGTTATCAGTGGCATAAAAAGACATTAGGAACTTAGATTCTGAATACCTGCTCTGAGATCCGGTTCAGTCTTTTCTTAATTACATAAGCTTTTTAAGAATCTTTAACCTTCTACCAACTTATATTTCTTACCTGTAAATGGTAATAATAATCCATCCCTCCATCCATCCCTCCATCCCTAACTGAAGTCAAAGGGCTGTGTTAATGGCTAAATGAGATGACATATTGAGGAAATTTTGAAAACCCCAAAGCACCGTAATATAACACATCTGAATTATGTTTGTTCTCTTGTCAAGCAGATTAGCAAAGGCATGGGGAGAAAGTGGTGCTTCAGAGAAGCCAGGAATCTTTAGTTTTCCTGAAGACTCAGAATTACGGATGCATGATGCTAGTAATCAGTCGTCCCCTCCTTGTCTGTGGTTTCACTTTCTGCAGTTTGTTACCCACGGTCAACCAAGGTCTGGAAGCAGATGATCCCTCTTCCAGGAATTGTCAGAAGGCCAAAGTAGCCTAATGCTGTGTCACAGTGCCTTCGTCATTCACCTCACTTCATCTCATCACATAGGCATTTTATCATCTCACGTCATCACAAGAAGAATGGAGAGTACAGTAAGATGTTTTGAGAAAGAGAGACCACATTCACATAACTTTTGTTAGTCTACTATTACAATTGTTCTATTTCATTATTAGTTATTGTTGTTAATCTCTTTCTATGACTAATTTATCAATTAAACATTATCATAGGTATATATAGGAAAAAACATAGTATATGTCGGGTTTAGTGCTTATCTGTGGTTTCAGGTATCCACTGAGAGTCTTGGAATGTATCTCCCGCAGGTAAGGGGGCCTACTGTATACCAATTGCTCACATCCTGGTTTCCTATTCACTTCTGCCTTTGCCCTTCCTTCTGTCTTCCTCCCCATTAAAAACTCAGATATGCTAAGAGGAAGCTTTCACTTTTTAAATAGCCTATATTGGCACAGTTTTCTTTTTCACCGTCTCTGAAAATTAACATGTGACCAAATCATTTCACCTCTGGTAGCAGAGATATATGGGACCAAACTCTTCTGTAATGCCAGAAAGGCATAATCCAATTTAGTAGAGGCAAGGAAAGAAAGGAATGGTGATAAATTTCAACACAAATGCCTCGTGTTGGCATGAGATCATCAACAATCTTCTTACTTGTCAAATAAAGAAATGGAGATTCAGGGAGTTGGAGTCACTTTCTATCACAAAGTTTGTAGCAGAATCAAGACTCAAGCCCAGTTCTTCAGAACAAAGCTTAGAACGTTCTATCACAGTTTTCCCCTGGCTTCTGTTCCTGGGACTCACCAAAATCTTCAAGACCAGGGAACAAAATTTTCCATCTTCTACTTAGAAAATGTCATCAGGCTTTCTGTGAGTATGAGTGTATGTGGGAATAAATTGGAATGTGAGACAGTTGGCAGGTTTTCCAAAATTCACGCAGGATAAAGTCATCATTATCCAATCAAAGCATCCCTATCAGTTGATGTTAAGGCTCAGTAATAAATTATATATGCCAGTCATTTTGCTTTGTAGTGGGTGGATATATCTGATTCCGTTTATCCAGTGGTCTTGCCTGAGTTGTAAAAGATAAGTCGGGAATTGCCATCTTGAATTTTTCTTCTTGGTTATGCTCCAACCCTCACTCCAGATTTTACAGTAATTAATGCAAAGGGGGCTTTCTTTTCTTTTTTGGATTGCAGATGTGAGTGTGTTGAAGTTTCTAGGGACAGAAAAGATAAGTGGCTGCTGCTTTGTTTTCTCTTGCTTCCTCCATATATGAAACCATTCTGATAGATCTGCAGGAAGAGATTTAGTCACAGATGGCAGAGGTCAGTGTCTTGTGTATTCAATGTAGTCAATAATAAAGTCAGGACTTATGCTAACTGAATGTTAATAAGGAAGCACAAGGACCTTGGAAAGTCATTATGTCTGGTCATTTGCTTCATAATATTACTCTAACAGGCTCAGGAGGCCAATGCAAAGAGATTTTTAAACGAGTATCAAGAAAAGGCCAGAAAAATAAGGAAACAATTGAAATGCTATATAAATCATAAGGTTCATGTTATATACTATAATTCAGCAGCAGAAGAATTTTAAATTGTGGTTTCTATGTAGCAGAGGGAATAGTATTATTTCTTATTGAAGGAAATCTGGTCTTTATCCAAATCAAAATGTTATGTTTTTCTTGTCTAAATAGTATGATTCCTTCTAAATATAGTGGGCTCTGACGGGCACTAATTACAGGTCCCTTGAATGAAGCTAGTTACGTAAAACCGGCAGTATTTTTCATGGAAGGATATTTATGCATCACTGCATTTGGATAAGTAGGTGGGAAGAAGCTAAGACCAGGTGACTGGTACAGGCAATGCTTGTAAATATAAACGAGCTCCAGCCTCCCACTCTCTGCATTTTCCACCTAAACTTCATTTCTTCACAGTATGAAGATTAACACTGTATCTATGAGTTCAGTCCAGGCTTGGTTTTCGTCTTTTGCCTCCTTTCTGGTCGTTCATTCTCTATCCTCAGTGGGTCTTGATGCCCATGTAGCAGTGGCTACACACACAGAAAAAGAATAAAGCTATCACTGTGCAATGATAAGGACCGAAAGGGAAACACCATCAGTTGCTCTGTCCCTAAGGAGGAAGCATCCCAGTTCCTCAGAGGAGCCACGAGCACTGCGATGTTTTCTCCATACTAATTTATAAGTACTGGGGGATGCCTGAGTGGCTCAGTCAGTTAAACATCTGCCTTTGACTCAGGTCATGATCCCAGGGTCCTGGGATCGAGCCCCACGTTGGGATCCCTGTTAAGGGGGGAGACGGCTTCTCCCTCTCCCTCTGCCCCTCTCCCTTGCCCCTGCTCTCTCTGCCTCTGTCTCTCTCTCAAAAAAAAAAAAAAAATCTTGTAAGTACTGGGAGAGACGCACGTCACCAAAGGCCCTACTAATTCACTAATGTTAAAAGATAATTGCACAATTTTAAAGCTTAAATTCCTTTAGACTTTAAGAGTTCCTTCGTGAATTTTAGAATCCTTATTATGTGGTCTTGTTGGTTTATATATCCATCCATCGATTCTACATTTATAGAACGTAGGTTCCATTCTTTTGGCATTGTGTTATTTCACCAGGAGTTAGAGCAAATCTCGTTTTTGTTCCTCTGTGATGTTAGCAGCTATCGATGCTCTATGCTTAGATGTATTTATTCACTGGGGCTGTGAAATGGTATTGTTCTGATTCCGTCATTGTATCTAATCCTATGATTTGGTTTTTATTTATTAGCTGGAAAAGCTGATAGAAAGTTTAAAAAGGGAAGAATTCCCCTTATATATCATTTGGTTATCTGGTGATAATGCTGTCTTTTTATTTACCCAATATTCAAAACAAATTGGGTCTTTTGAACTCATGGGTTTCAAAGATAATTTCAATATATTTGATGGACTTCGGTATACTGCAACACTTACCCTTATTGGAGTTTGAATAGTTTCATCTTTGGCCAATGGAGTCCTCATAAATTAATTTCTGGGTCTTTTTGACATGATCCTGGTAGTCTTAGATTTCTCACTATCCATTTGATACGTCAAGATGTTGCAAGGTCATCTTGTACATTTCCTAATCCTGACCTGAATCAGCCATATCTTTAAAAAGCTCTGGTTTCTTAAGATGGAGATGATTTTTCAAGACAATAGTCTATCTTGCTAGAGATTCTTATTTCTACTTGAGTGGTTATTTTTGCAGGTCTTTTATTAGAAATATCTAGGATATACATCACACGTATATGTGATATAGATTATATAGGCATATGTGTGTATAATATATTACATTATGTAAATAATTTATCATATGAATAAAATATAATATGCATATGTTTTATTATATAAATATAAAGATATAAAATAAAACTGAAATAATTTTCTCATATATAACCACAAAATGCTTATAAATTTATACCAATATTTCCAATTTATATTTAGGATTCAAGTGGTTTTACTTAACTGCAATGCAATCTATATTATATCTTTATCCTCCTAATTCCACATCAAGAATCTTAGTTCTCAAGGACACTGGGCTTAATAGATTTAGAAAATTCCCATCATTATTTGTTATCCCTCTTCATACATACACTAGTACCAGAACAACAATACTAAAACTACTGCCAATTCTAAAAAACTAAAAATTATTAGTTAATTATTTGTATTAGTTAATAATTAAATATAATAATTATTATTTGCATGTGCTTAGTTTCATATTCCCTACATTTTAATGGTGTACTGAATCTACATTGTCAGATCACATAGCCATTACATACTACAGTCTTCCCCTCTTAATCTTCACTAACTCTCAATTTTATAAGTAGTTATGTATTTCTTACTTGCCACCAATTGTTAGTCATCTGGCTTATTTGAAGCTTGACCCTAGTAGATTCTTCGAGAAGCACTCATAAGGCCAACAGGAATTGAATTATTGCTTGCTGTCTCTCCTTTCTATTTGAAGCTCAGTTTTCCTGAACATAGAATCTTTGCCTCCTATTTTTCTTTCCTAAAGTATTTTAAATTAGTTACTAAGTTGACTTTTGGCGTACAGGGTTGTTGAAAAATTTGATGACAATCTAATAGTCCAATCTATTACATAAGTTATGTGCTCTTTTAGTTTAGATTCCAAAAGAATTTTTTTTCTTTAAATTCCTGTGTTTTGTTTTTTGTTTTTATTAGAAAAATTTACTATTTATTTATTTATTTATTTTAAAGATTTTATTTATTTATTTGACAGAGAGAGAGACAGCCAGTGAGAGAGGGAACACAAGCAGGGGGAGTGGGAGAGGAAGAAGCAGGCTCCCAGCAGAGGAGCCTGATGTGGGGCTCGATCCCAGAACTCCAGGATCACGCCCTGAGCCGAAGGCAGACGATTAATGACTGAGCTAACCAGGTGC
The DNA here is from genome assembly GCF_024610735.1 of Ursus americanus. Lineage (NCBI taxonomy): Eukaryota > Metazoa > Chordata > Mammalia > Carnivora > Ursidae > Ursus > Ursus americanus. Next base: position 18,381,156 of record NC_142134.1, on the reverse strand, counting down.
CCCCCAAAATTTATTTTCTTGTTTTTGGTCATTCTGGGTCTATATTTTCAGGTATATGGTGTGCATTTTCAACATGTGGTTTCAAGTCTCTTTTATTTCAGTACTTTGTTCTTGAATTATACTCTGTAGAATTTGTTTTAGTACTTATTAACACTGGTTTTTCTTCCTCAAGTATTCCTATTATCTGTATATTGGATCCTCTTTGTCGGTCTTCAATATTTGTTTTCTTTCCCAAATCACTTTCATCTATTTTTCATTTGTTTTTGATTTTTAATTTTTTTCCTTTTTTAATCTTCTCATTCTCTTAATGTATCCTTTATGGTGGTTATTTATTCTTGCTTTCTTTTAATTTAGTCTTACTTTCTAAAATAATTTTTCTTCATTTTTAATTACTTCTTAAATATTATTATATCAATTCTGAGTTATTCTAAATAGGATTTATGTTTCATATTGTATGATGTTCTTAGTGCCTTTAGCATATTTTGAAATATTTTACTTCAGTTTTGGTCTGTTTTTGAGTGAGTCTTTGGTGGATTTCATTGTCTGTAGCTGTGCTGTCTGATATAGTATCTATTAGCTTCATGTAGCTATTTAGAGTCAAGTTCACTAAAATGTGATGAAATTAAACATTTGTTTCCTGGAGCTCACTAGTCAATAGCCACATGTGTTTAATAGTTTCTGTATAGGACAGCACAGATATAGAACAATTCTATCATTGGAGAAAGTTTTATTGGACAGCCCTGAACTATAGAGATGTTATTCTTCTCCTCATTATTTTTTCTTTTATAGTAACTATCTAAGATGTAGACCTCAACACTTTTCTGCTACTCATCTTGATATGAATCTAATGTGTGGAAATATTAGGAGGAGATTTGGTTCAGACAGCTTTCCTAAATTCACAGAACTCCCTCATCTCTTTTTTTATTGTTTGCTTATTTTCATGTAGTCCTAAAAAGCATGGTTTTAAATGTATTCCTAGATTGATTTCTAAGATTTCTTGACAATTTTCCCTGGATCCACTTTTATCTGGACCATTTCCTTTCTTTGTCTCTATCGTCCTCATCCTCCTTTATTTTGATTTCACTCTCAGCAGTTTCTCCTCATTATGAGACCCTGTCCTGGAAGGGATCCCTGGCTGGCCAGTTTCATGTGTGCACAGTGGTTGAATTGCTCCAGCCCTTTTGGGTTGTTCCTTAAGCTGCTTTTAAACATGCACTGTTAGATTGAGCGAAACCATGTTAGTGTCAGTCACTACTCTCAACTTGGCCTTCTGCGATTTCCAATAATACCAGTTGGCTATTTTGAGGTTCTCCTGTTCTCAGTCCACAGACCTCTGTTGTTGTCTTCTGCTTCTCACAGTAATGGTGGCATGCAGGTTTTGTGGCTGTTGGTGGTCTGTCCCCACTTGCTTGTATTTTGGATTCATATGACCTTATTTTGCTGTAGACATAGTCCCTAAGTTCTTAATTTGGCTCTCTAGTTGCTCTATTGTAATGGAAGAATTGAGCATATTCTAAGCCTCTGCTACTACTGCCATTGCCATCTCTGCTGATCCATTCCCCATCAAATTCTCTGAAGAATAAATTTTTTGAAAATGTGTAAACTTCTCTGCTACAAGGGAGAGAACTTTCTCTTCACAACTGCCTTCACAATTCTCTTTACAACTGTCTTGCTTTAGTTTGAGCCAAGTATGCAGGCTTCAGTCAGGATTTGGCTTGAAGTAAAAAGTTGTTAATAGACCATGCAGTTCATCGGCAGTACTCCAGCCAGTTTCTTCTGGGTGCAACACACAATGGTTGACTTTTCAATTCATTTGGAAATACATCTTAAAATCTTTTCCAGCCCAGGTGCTATATGTCTACTGTGGACACGTAATACATGTTGCTTAATTAGCTGGCTGCTGATAATCCCATCTCATAAAATATACCCACTAATGTTGTAAAATTCAAAGTTGAAAGCATCTTCACAAATCCTCTAACACAGAGTTTCTCAGTAGGCACTGTTGACGATTTGTGCTAGCTAATTCATTGTTGTGGGGGCTGTTCCGTGCACTGGAGGACCTTTAGTAGCACCCCTGGCCTCTACCCACTAGATGTCAGTAGCACCCCCCAGTTGTTAAACCAAAAATATCTCCAGAGATAGGGTGAAGGGGGTTGGGGGTAGGGGTCAGGATCGCCTCCTGTTGAGAACAACTGGTGTAATAATCCTCTCACTGTACAGTTGAAGAACAGGCAGAGAGAGGAGCAGTCATTTATATATAGTCATGTGACTATGTCAAAACTGTTTTCTAGACTCTCCTGGAGGACATCATCACAAAATATAATTATGCTTAATTATGGTTCATCTTTGAAGCCGAGTATTTAAAAGATTTTGAAAAAAATTAAAAAAATACAAGATTTTGGAAATTAGGATAAAGACTTTTTTTTTGGAACAAAATATTATTTAGACCACCTATATTATGGATATTTGTCGTAAGACAAAACAGCGTTCCGTGTTGGCTCTTGAAATGAAGATTAAAACACTCCAGGCATGTCTTTGGACTTTGAGGGAAATTTTGAAAGTAGTTGTTTGGATAATAGGATCTTTTGGGTTTGTTGACTTCTAGTAAGAGGATTATTTTGAGGCTGCCTCTTGTTTTGGAATTTTCTTTGAGTTTTTCAGGAAGAAGAAAAAAGTGTGCTACCGACATCTTTTTAACTGGTGGGAAAAATCCTAAATTCAATCTGGTAATGCCTTTATCACCATCTGCTGGAGACTTTTGACAATATATTGTTCCAAATTTTGTATTTGGGAAATTTGACAGAAATGAGAGAGAGAATGAGGGAGAGAAATGAAAAAAATGTACATTAGCAAGTCCAGCATAGGTTTATTACTAAATATTTCTTCATGGTGGCATCAATGACTCTTCTTGATGTTTTTATCAAGTATTGCTGTTTTCCTTCTCATATCTTTCTCAAAACTCTAAGTTTTAGATATACTAGAAGAAGAATGTGGAGAAGACTTTCTTAAAAGTTTGCTGCAATTAAGCTGGGCTGTAATTTTACATATATATATATATTTGTTACAGGTTATAGAATGGTATAGATGCACAAAAAATATGAGGGTTTTGTGTGGGTTTTTTTATTTCTTTGTTGTTGTTGTTGTTGTTGTTGTTTCGATTCAACAAAACTCTCTAACGCTACCCATAGATGTCAGGCAATGGGATTGTCTCATAGGTAAGTTCCATTTAAAAGACACCTTTTCACAATTATCATATGATCTCACTGATATATGGAATTTAAGAAACAAAACAGAGGATCGTAGGGGAAGAGAGGAAAAATTAAAACAAGATGAAACCAGAGAGGGAGACAAGCCATAGGAGACTCTTAATCATAGGAAACAAACTGAGGGTCACTGGAGGGGAGAAGGGTGGAGGGATGGGGTAACTGTGTGATGGACATTAAGGAGGGCATGTGATGTAAGGAGCACAGGGTGTTATATAAGACTGATGAATCACTGATCTCTACCTCTGAAACAAATAATACATTATATGTTAATTAATTGAATTTAAATAAAAAATTTAAAAAATAAAAGACACCTTTTCATTACTTTAGAAATTAATCATTCTCCCCTCATGGAAATCCAATATAAGTGTTCCTTAAATTGCATTTCAATTAGTGGTAAATTATGTTTGAATAAGTTGGAGGGACAGGAAGTGAAATAGAGGGGCGAATAACATTTGTTGAGCCCAAAAATGTATATATGCTATCTCCTATAGCCCTTAAAGCAGCTCTGGGAGTAGGTATTCTTATCCCCATTTTTCAGATCAGGAATATTCTAATACACATATATACACATACATATATAATATCCATAGGTGAAGCTCTTATATACGCTTTACAGTTGACACAGCACTTCAAAAATATTGAACATGTGTCAGGGATGTCTAATATCTGATTGGTAGCCTGTTATTAATATTTATGCATGAATGCTCTATAGACGTAAAGCTCTTCAAATGTATATCATCCAATGAAGCTCCATAAGTGAAAGGACTTTATAGTCTCATTTACTTGTAAACAATCCATGGTATGTAATAGATGCTTGAAAAGTATTGTTGAACAAATTAATATATCAAGAGTGTAGTAATGTACACCTCAAAGAATTGTAAAAACTGAATGAGATAATGCAGCAAAGCACCAGACCCTGTGTGGACATTCCATGAGTGCTCATTCCCTTCTCTTTCCTGAACCAGCTCCTGCTGTTCACGTACCCATCCTCGACACCCACTTGTGGATGACATTTACTTTGAGATGAAATCTTCACCAGCTTTTCTTGCTAGGCGTGCATCAGGTCACTCCAGCCCAGGGAATGGAAGTATCCATTGAAAAATCAGCGGCTTCTGAGGCTACTCCCAATTCCTAAGCCTTCCCTATGAAATTAGGCTAGCAAGTATGATTCCAACTGTAGGGCACAAAACAGGAGACATTTGCTGGAATTGTTCAGGAGGCATCGAAAGGAACATTTTGGGGAAAAAAGGAGGGGTGGCAGGAAATGAACATTACAGAACCATTTGCCTGTTGGTGTGGTTACTCCTCATTACTATTCATACAACCTGCATCAGTGCTTTGGGGCTGAGAGACTAAGTCATTCCAAATGTTCGTTGCAAATACTGTGTTCCGGTGCTCTTCTAGAACTCCCATTGAGCTATAAAAACTAATTTTATTTCATTGAATTTGTCGTGCAGCTCTATCCTGATGAATATATGACACAGAGAGAAACAGAACAATTTTCTGCACTTTCCTTTTTTATCTTTAATTTCAAACCTAGTTTCCCTATGCATTTGGGAGACAGAAGAAGCTTAGATTTTTAATAGGTACAGTTATGTGCATTTTAACCACCTTTAAACTTCAGAGATTAACTATGGCTTCCTGCTCTGCAGTGTGCTCACTGCTGCGTGCATAATGATGAAGATTGAGAACGGGGGAAGAGAAATGCTCCTATATGGCAATTATGTCTGGGAAAGATAATTTAGCTTTCATCAAGTTTACTGATAATCCTGAATCTTCATATGGAAATGTGACTCATTTTTCTGAGATGCCTGTCATATACATTTCAGAATATTAAAAAAAAAAAAAGAGGGCATATATTTTTCCCTGGCACCCCCACCTGTAATGGAAACTAGTTTAATAGAAAACTCCCAATACTGATGAACTTGAGGGGATGGATTACTGAGGGTTAATTTTGTATGGAGAAGAAAAGTGAAGATCTGCAGCTTCATGTCCTGAAAGGCAAGTTATCAAGGGTTTTTGGTAAATCATAACGTTTTCACTTGGAAGGGATAATCTTTTTGAGGGAGTGTTTTGGGAATCGTGAAGTGCCAAACGTTAGTGCCTACAGCCAAAGATCAATTATTTTTAATAAAACTTGAGTTTTGTCCAGATCTCACGTAACATACCTACGAGGTTCATAACACTTACCTGCCTCAACTCCGTAAAACTTCAGTGTCTTCCCATCCTCCACACACACATGAAAAAACGACAATATTAAAGCCAGAGACTGTCTGTTGTGCTTAGAAACAAGTTTTTCAAGCACGATCTCCAGCTGTCCTTCAATGCCTTTGTCCTTTCCCATGTCCACACCCCCTCCTAGCTTTTGAGCTTCTCTAGGAAAGGGACATACTTATTCATGGTTGCGTCTCCACAGTCCCCTGGCATATTACCTGGCTCATCCTTGGTGACCAGTAAATAGTTGTTGAACTGAATGACTGGATTCTGCTTCGTCATGCAGTATGCTGGCGCTGTCATCTGGGAACACTAGCAGCAGCCTGCCAGTGCTCTCTTAGTCATTAATGATGCAGGGGTTCTTCCATGGAATTTAACCCTTCATGGAGTAGAGGGTTGAGAATGAATGAGCTCTAGTATTTCTTACAGCTTCTAGAGACTTGTATCATTTTTGTTAAAGTGAGTTTTAGACTCAGACAGACCTCGGTATGAATCCTGATTTTGCTGCCTGGTTGTAGCATTGCCTTGGGAAAGTAACTTTCAGTGTCTAAACGGAAGGTGCTCAATAAATGTATGTTGAATGAGTTAATGATCTCTAAACCTCATTTTTATTATCCCTAAAATGGGAAAACACTAAGTATCTAGCAGTGCTGTTAAATAACCTACCTGGCCAACTCAGAAAGTAGAAAATTATTTTGATGTCTCCCAAACATACTTTTGGATATTCACCTGTCATTTTTTTACTCCCCTTTCTACATACTTGTGTTCTTTTAAATGTTATATATATATAAAACTTAATTCAGAGGAGGGTAACACCTGATATTATTTTTTATTAATAGGATTCCGTGTTTCTACAACACACTGTTTAATTTTGCCTCATACCAAACATCTGAGGTTATTAAGGCTATCATCCACATTTTGCAGACCAGAAGCCTGAGTCCCAGATAGAAATTTGATTTCCCCAGAGTTATAGCGGTAACGGAAGTATGACTAGAACCTAGATCCCCTGACTTAAAATCTGATAGGCTTTGACCTCTGTCCTGTTGCCTTCTCAGTGATCAGGATTTCTAAAATGAGCCAAAACATTTATTTATTTCTGCATCCCAGTTCTTTTTGATGAAACACAAAGGAAAGGAGACTGGAATCCTAACTTATTGGGTGGCTTTTATACTGGTACACTTGAGTTATATTTTTGATCTCCGCAGTTTGTTTGCGGGTGGAATGAAGAGGAATGGAGAAAGAGCCTATTAAGCCTGACAGCTGTGTTTGTGTTTGTAGCTTCTGATATGCAGACAGGGCTGCAGGGAGACCCAGTTCCCGGGCTAAGAGCTGGTCTCATGGTCCCTAAGTACATAGGTCCTAGGAACACCACAGCTTCCCTTGCAAGTGTTTAAGGGTTTGTTGGAGTTTAGGAGATACATGAAAGTCCTACTCAATTTAGGATTTTTAAAGCTAAAGCATATCCTTCTCCCCGTTTTCCTGTATTAGACAGAAGTTCATGCCTGATAAACTCCAGCAAGCAGGTTTGCTATGGTGGGGCTGGGGAAGATGGGGTGGCAGAAACTATTGATTGTTTCAAGAAGTAGAATAGAATATTGGCTAAGTGTGGTTTCTGGAGCTAATTGAGTACCTATGTGCAGGGTACGGGGGATATAGCAGAGGGGAAAAAAATCCTTGCTTTCATGGAGCTTGCATTTTAGGGGGAAGAGACAAATAAAAAATAAAATAAATAAGTAAATGATATAGTACACTAGAAGGTTATTTGTGATGTGGACAAAAATCAGTCAGGGAAAGGGACAGGGATGCTACTGATCCCTCTTCTTTGGCCCCTGGTCAGTTTTCATGATTCAACTTTCCAATGTGTCAGCTTCTAATTCTTTCACTGTCTTGATTCTCCTTTTCCAACACTTTCCTCCTTTTTTCCAGGCAAGGATAGGTTTTGCAGGTTGCATCTGGTATGAACAGAGTAAGTAGTCATCAACGTGGCATGGATTTGAGAGTGAATAAAGAAAAGAAATGAAAAGAGAAAGGAAGAGAAGAATTATATAAAAGTAATTAGACATTTTAAGTCTATATTAAAATTAAGCTTTCTTTCTTCTTTGGCTTGCTTTTTCCTGCATTTCAAATGTCTGTAATATTGAACTGACTTGTGACTTATTCACCAAACTCGGCAAGGCAGGCACTAGGGGCATATAGAGAAAAGACCCAGTACCCACCATAGAAAACCTCCCTGACCAATGGAGTGACATTTATATTTTTCACATACATTCTTTCTCTTTTCAAAAGAGGTTTGGGCGTCTGTCATTAGAATGGAGTAAACACAATGCAAACACATGAAAGAAAGCCAGGACTAAGCAACGGAGGAGGCCGAACAACATCGCAGTAACAAGGGTCCAACACTGCAGAAGCCTCGGAGCTTTCCAGCACTCAGGGTCAAAGGGAGGACACACCAGTTTATAGAGAAGAGGATTTTCTTTCTTCGCATTTCATAAAGAAACTCTTCGCGTTGGACAGTTAATAAGGGAACAGGAAATCGCTTAATGGACAGTTCCTCATTAATATCTTTAGAACAAATGCAGAATTTTGTCAGTTTTGGGTGTGACCAGGAATGTTGCTCCATCAGTCTCCTTCGACCCTCAGAGGTTTTAAGGAGAGATCAAAGGACAGGGCCTTGGAAATCTGGTTGAAACCATGAGGAGCTAGGTACAAGGTCTCCTTTGCTAAGGCAGGTAAAGGCTTGGGGCCTTCGAAAAGCAGGAGAGAGATTTTCTCATTCCCTGAGCCTACCCTCTAGTGTTGACCCTCCACGTCAATGACTTGCAAACATTTTTGACCGTGTTCCCAAGTTAGAAATATATTTTATATTGCCATTCCACACACACACACACACACACACACACACACACACACACACACACACTTCATTCCCACATTTAGAGCTCGGCAAGGTGGGGTAATACCTATCATATCTAATTCCAAGAGAGGGTCATTTTTTAATAATCTTCTCCTACTTCCTCTGTAGAAGTATTTTTAACAATTATGAAATGAAACAAAAATAATAAGAGCCAGAAAAGAAATGTAGATGTTGACCTTTTAAAAATTGAAGTTGGTATAAATAATCATGCTGATAAAAAACATTAAAAATTTAAGAAATTTTATATTATATATATTATATACTATATATATGTATACATATATACTGTAAATATTGTAGTACAAAAGGAGAAAAAACTATAGATTAATTGTGTTAACGTGTTTATTTGAAAAAAGAAAAACTTACTTGGTATAGTAATAAATAATTGTATTACAGTTTTTGTGTCTTTTGAAGCCTGCAAATTTGTCAATGACATTGTTAAATAGATCTTTGCATATTTATGTTCAGTAGAGTCATATATGTTAAACCATCTTTGATCATAGTTTAATGAAGAACATTTTTATTCCTTTGAAATTTGAAACATGGTTTTCCTATGAAGCAGTGAATATTTAAAATAAGAAAAGGTGTAATAAGAAGAATACATTTATCAGAAATTCCTAAATAATTCCATTTTACAAAAAAGTTTCTGGAATTTCAATACTGTCTATTTTGTTGTTCCTTTAGAAGCTTGCAAATGTCTCTGCGGTCAAAAACTTTCCACTGAAATATCTTCAGCAAAAAGTTTATTATACATTTCTGTTATATATACTGTAAAAACTTCGAGGTTTTTCATCTTCTGCAAAAATCAGAAGTTGGCTTAGTGATAGAGAGCATTGGCATGGTTTAATCCATTGCTTCAGAATGAACTACATAATTGAACTAACTCCAGCTCTATTTCTTCATTTCACAACCACGGTGCTGCTATTGTCTATTGAGAATCTACTGTTTAGAGACAGCCCTATGTAATACCACCAGAGTAGAGACACCAATTACAGCCAAGGCAAGCTCGAATGGACTGTATTATTGGAGTTCTCTGAATTAACTTCCATGTAGAATATAAAATACCTGCCAAAGAATAAGAAATACACATCATGATTTGAAGCTAAAATGCTCAACCCTCTCTGTAGCAATTGTTTTAAACTTAGAGCAACAGAACAATTTTCTGAGAGGAGTATTTGTTGTTGACTAGGGTGAACCGCTGGCACCATTCCATCCCTGAAATGCCACCGGGAACAGGTTTTTAGTGGAGACAGACTGATCTGAGTTGTGGTATGATAAGTTTCCTCTCCGAAGAGCATCGTGCTACAAGGGTAACAGAACTCTTCACCCTCTGCCCTGGGTAACGTTTGTGGTCTGAAGCAAAGTGACCCATCTTTAGCACTTGTGGTTTTTGAGGTGGGAAAGGTGTGGAGGGAAAGCCGGTGTGGCCCTACAGATGAAGCCTTTCAGACCAGAGGCAGTGTGTTTACAAGGGAGAAGTAAGGACTCGATTCAATCCCAGCGTCAGGTTCCCAGTCTGTCACTGATCTATGATACAAAATGTGGGCAAGTTACGGAGTCTCTCTCTGCAGCCTATCCTCGTCCGTAAAGCAGGAGTAATAATAGAAAAATCTGTCTGCCTCAGAGATTTTGCGATGATTAAATGAGATGGTGCATTTAAAGTGCCTAAAACCACGCCTTTTGTATAATGGTCATTAAGGCCAGGAGAGAAACGTGCAAATCAACAAAGACAGTTCCTTTAGGGGTTTAAGCAAATGTCATAAAAAACTTATTTCTTAGACTGATCTAATTCTAGTTTAAGCAAAAGCCGGATTTATCCCATTTGTGGTATTTTTAAAAAGAGCTACACCATCTATATATCATTCTAAATCTTGACACTCAAGAGACTAGCTTGGGTCGAATCCACACGGTAGGTACCTTTAATTGCACAAGAACTCACATTCCCAAGAAAATCCACAGAAGCAACCAAGTTTTAAGGGATGACTTGAGTCTGAGGGAAGCTGGTCCTCTTTAAGGGTTTGAATTATTCTTTGCCATCACGCAAGTGGAGGCCCTTAGCAGATTTGCATTGTGGAAAATATTTGATTTCCCTGACCTTGCTGCCTCGCAATTCATCCCGACAACCAGTATTCCAATTATTTCCATCCTCTGCTACTTCTGTTCAAGAACTTATCGCGATGAAATTAACCAGCAGGGTTAACAGATTGAAACTTTGTTTCAAAGGAGTTCCCTTGGCTTTAGCTTCTTGATTTTAGCTCAGCTTTTAACAGCTTCCAGAATCTAGCTTCACTACCACTTTATCGTATTTCCCTTTACTTATCCATTAAGGAAGCAGCCTACTGTATCTGCTCATTCTTTCTCCAGAGGCTTTTTTTCCTTTTACCTCTCGTACCTTTTCTCCTCAGTGCAGGGGAGCATTTCTCTAACTGTGCCAGCACAAGACGAAGAAACTGAGACTCAGAATGTGGGATGACTTGTCTGCATGGGCGTGTTACCTCGCTCGGTGGCAGAACTGATCCTACAATTCTGATTTCTAGTCTAGGGATTTTATTCTGAGGAACTGTTGTGATAAAGTTTCAGAATGCAGATGTAGCTAATTTCCCTGCCTTCACACGATTTTTTGTAACTGGGACCTGCTTTTTGCTCACCTCCCAATAGGCAGGAGACCTTAAAAACTCTTGGAAATGGGCCGCCTGGGTGGCTCAGTCAGTTAAGCACCCGACTCTTGGTTTCGGCTCAGGTCATGATCTCACGGCCCGATCCTCGGGCTCTGAGCTCAGTTGAGAGTCTGCTTGAGATGCTCTCTCTCCTTCCCGTCCATGCTCTTTCTCTCTCTCTCTCAAATAAATAAATAAGTCTTTAAACGAACAAAAACTCTTGGAAATAAGTTTCAATGCAAGTCAGGTTGTGTGTGTGTGTGTGTGTGTGTGTGCGCGCGCGCAGCCCCCAGTGGGGGAGTCACAGTGGAGAACAAAGCTAAGGGCAGTATTTAATTCGAGTATTTGAGGATACAGCAATTCAGTAAGACTTTCCCTTTGATTGGTTTCTTCGATCCCCACACGTTTGCACACCACATCAGTATCCTTTTGTCACTTTTGGCCAGTGGCCCCATGGTTTAGAATAGTGATTTTTTATCACTTCTGACTGGCATGTTGAAGGAAAAGGGCTTTGTCTTCTCTCTTACCTGTTTGAATTGAATAGAGACAAGGATTGGAAGCTAAGTGTGTTCTCACTTTCATTTTGAGCTTAAAATTAAAAGTGTGCCTCCCAGATTTCACGGTAACAGGCAATAGGAATGTAAATAAACATACTTCAGTGGAATTCTGACAGGCAGAGCCTAGGTACAGTTCATACAAGGACGTGGTTGTTTTTAACGGATCTCTATCAACTGCCATAATTGAGTCCAACAGACTTATATTGTTTAAATACTTAATATCATTTAAATTTATAATTAAATACTTTAATATTAAAAATGAATATTACTATTTCTGACTGTTTAGATGAGAATGTTTTAGGAGACATGCCTATAGGGAGAAATTCTTCAGGAAACTTGCAGAGAACAAATCCTCTTTTTATGCAAACTTTCAAGAACCTGGCAAATTAAAACACACTCAAGACTTTGTATGTCTGTGTTTATTTCATAGATCGGACACCTGCATGTATGATAATTAAAGAAAAAGTTCAAAGGAGAGCTGATTTATGTCACTGCTAGGCCCCCAATCTAGAATTTCTAAAGTTAAAAGTTTGGGTCAATGATTGGACTCATATGAGTTTGGCAAAATGTAGAAAAAAAATGAGATGCTTTGGATATCAATTGTCTTGGGCTCACAGGCATTTATTTTCCTCCTGCTATCATTTAGTTCAACTTAACTCTAGACACATTTAGAGTAGCTACTATGTACCACATTCTGTGCCGGGTGCTCTGCTTGATTCAAAATCAAATAGGATGCATTTAAAACTGGTGGCAAGACGGGCCCAGTATAGCTAAATGTAATATGGTTTTTATACTAGTGCTATGAATGGAGTAAGCAAGTCTCTCTTGACAGAGAAGTGGGATTGGCTGGTGGTAAAGCAGGGGAAGGTCATTGCAGGCAGAGGGAGCAGTGGGAGCCACGGTACACCTTGGATGGCTCAGAGCATGTGGAGGATGGGAAGGAGATGAGGCGGAAGGTGAGGGCAGGGCAGGTTACTGAAGGCCAGACCTGCACATCAACGGGTGCAGACTCTTCCAGGAGCGGTGGGGGAGCAGTGATGGTGGTGATGATGATGGTAGAAGCAAGTGGAATGCACAGAAGGAATGCTACTGGTGTTGATTCCTGACGGCCCCGAGTCTCCTGAGGAAGCAAATGGTAGGATTTCTGCTGAGCTGAGGACTTGGCATGGAGGTTGGGACACTGGGGACAGTGTAGTTAAATGTAGAATAGTTGTTGTAGGGGGTGCAAAAGGAAGCCGACCAGTAATGAGCAAGAGGATTGGTAAATAACATCCAGCTAAAGATGAAAATCACACATTTGTCATATAGCCAATTAACACAGTTAATATAAACTGTGGCGACATTCAATAGTCAAGGTGAAGGAAGTTGTGTTGATATTATTGGTAATTGATCATTTCACAGACGCATGTTGTTTGATGTCTTCCCAGTCCCTCAAATGCCCGTAGTCACTCATCTTTCATCAAGATCTATGATGAAGGCCAAAAATGTGCCGGTGTGTCCTGAGGGTTGGAGGCGGAAATATTTTACCAAGAAGAGACATTACGCCTTTTTGACAAGAGACAAATGTTTCATTCAAATGCTGCATTTCGCATATTGGAAACCATAATGAATTCTTGTGCACCTCTCTGCCTGGTTCACAGTGTCAAGCCCAGGCATTGAAACACCTCAGGCTTTCCTCACAAAATTAAATTTAATGTTACACCCTCCAGTAGAATGGTGCATAAATCAAGCATTTGATTTGCATGGACTATAGCAAGCAGCTCTCTTCTGGATAAATATAAACCCAAGTCTGAATATTATGTCAGGGACAGGAACAAAGCAATCTAGGACTTCCAATAAAAGTCTGGTACCAAGTGTAATTCATGCTGGTATTACACTGCTCTGTGTCAAGCCTGTTATTAAAACTCTTGTTTTAACCTCCTTTTTTCATTTCAAAAGAAAATGTTTTTCTTGACCTTCCTGTATTTGGAAAACCAGTGCACAGTCAAACCAGTACTATTTATAAACTGGTGTCTACTAGTGATAACCGTGGGCATATTTGGTTTTTTCCTTCATCTACACTTACCCAACAGAGAGTACAGGAAGGGGTACATATGAGTAATCAGGTGGAAAGAAATGAAACAAAGGGCATGGAATAAAATACACCATGGCAGATTAGGTAACATGGGTATTCACTAATGTTCTGCCTCTGGCCATAGTCCCGACAGGATGCAAAGAACAGCTTCAGGGAAGACAAGTTTTAAAAATGACTGACTAGCCAAAGTTAATGCGCATTCACATGCAGAACGTGCATCCAAGTCGGGAAGAGGGAGCCTAAGTATGCATCACGTGGTCTTGTTTCTGGCCTCCAGCATATGCTGAGTTATACATTTTCCTTACTCATATTTTCCCCATCCCAGGGTATCTGAGCTATCTTTACTAAAAGTAAGACGACTGTGATCTGAAATTGAGGGAGACCCTAAGAAGCATTTTTACCAATGCAAAATGAGTCCACTGTAAGTCCCCGAAGAACATAAATAGATCACAGACTCGCACATATTCTACTCTACATCAAGGCCCGTCATGTTTATTCTGGAACGAGATAGAGGTATTACAAACAGAGCTTGCTCCTAAAGCCAAGTGCATTTCCAAGAAGGCACAGCTGTCTGGAACACATAACCAGGTGAAGATGTGAGCCTGAGAGCTAAGCTGATGATTTGGTGTCTGCAGTGTAATTTCTCCCAGCTGTCCACAAACATCTGCTAGAATTTGGAATGCTTCAAGATCTGAATAGGTGAAAGCAGGTGTCTGAAAAAATAAATTGATGATGGTTTAAGGACAGTAAATTAGGATTCATCCCCTTATTTGTGAATGGAATACATCAATAAATATTTATTAAATGGATGCAGTATGCCAGTCACTGTGATAGGTACTATGAGGGGATGTAAAAATGAATTAGTCTTAGATTCTGCTTTCTTTCTTCTTTCTTTCTTTCTTTCTTTCTTTCTTTCTTTCTTTCTTTCTTTCTTTCTTTCTTTCTTTCTTTTTCTTTCTTTTAGATTCTACTTTCAAGGAATTTATATAAATGTTTTAAAAAGGCATATGAGATATATAGAACTATTGTACAAGGTAAAAGTGTCGTAAGATATATAGATACAGTTCTACGTGGCATGAGAAAGATACATTATTTTTAATTGGAGGAAATTAGGGAAAGTTGAGCAGGCAGGGCTTGGCCATGCAAAATAAATAGGGGCGGGAAAGGGAAATCCAGCGTGGGGGGTGGCGGGGTGGGCATGGTTAAACACTTGGAAAGGGGAAATTCCACACAGAGACCATGAGTAATGAATAGTGACTAATTCCACGTTACTGAACTAGTGAGCGGATGAAGACAAGTAGAGGGAAATTAGATTGGAAAAGGTAGATGGGATGGGCGATGGCCACTGAACACTGGACTAAGCAGTTTAGACTTTCAAAATTAAGCAACATGGAGCCATTAAAGATTTTTGAGCAAGGAAATGACATGATCTAATCTATGCTTTTGGAAGATTAATGTGGTCCTAGCATGTAAAGTAGATTAAAGAACAGAAAGACTGGTATTAAGGAGACCAGTTGGCCCTGGAGAGAAGTAATGAAGGCCTAAATCAGGACAGTAGCAGTGGGAATAGACTAGCAGGGACAGGATATTATACAAATAGAATCCACAAGACTTGGCAGATTGGTGAGCAAGAGGAGAGAAGGTTGACGGGGTTTAGGACAAGGTACCCCAAAATATGACACTTGACCATATTGAGTATTTAAGCTGAGAGAGTTTGACAAAATGCAGAAGGTCACAGTGACCTTTCCTCACCTTTCCCATCAGACAGTCTGTAAGACCCTCACGTGAGATGTGTTGTCCCTAACCCTGAAGACAGATGCATCCTTGTATCTGAGGACAAAGGACCACCAAGAAAAGTCTGAACAAACAGGCCTTGCTAAGTTTCCCTGATTACTACCATCACCTCGTGCTCCTTAACCTATCGTACTCTTCCACCCTTGGTCAAACTCAGCGTGGAATAACTCAGGTTTGTCTCTTTGGGTCTTCATTTTTTGGTGAAGGCTCCCATGCTGCATAAAATTTATATTAAATACATTTATATGCGGTTCTCCTGTTAATCTGTCTTTGTCAAGTGCACTTTTTAGGTCCATCCAGGGACCCTACAAGGGTTGAGGAAAACTTGCTGAGGTTTTGACTGGGTGAGTAGAAAAATCATAGACGTTAACAATAAAAACTCGAAAACGCGACATTATTTTTTCCGCTCTCTTAAAAAGATCAATGCTTTTGTAAAACAGAATGTAATGTAGTTGCTTCATATCTCTTATCTGAGCTCAAAATGTAATTTAAAGGCACCTGCTATTGTATGCTACCCATTTCACGTAGTAATTTGGGGAGAGTTGAATGACTTCTGAGTTGAGAGAAAGAAGAGAAGTACAATGTTTCTAAATGGTTGCTGCGGTTATAAAACCAGCATAAACGTTTTTGGCACTTATCATTCTATTATTCCACTAATATTTTTAGAAGTCATTACAGAGAGCCAGAGTTTAGCCTGTCCCAAATAGAGAAAATGGGTAATTTCAGGTACATTGACCTCGTTGATCATGATTTAAAGATTCGTATTGGAATAGAACAGCATCTAGACCAATCCAAGTTTATTTTGAAAGTACAGTCAGTCCACTTCATGGATAAGGTGTTTTCTAATCGACTGAAACACCGAGCAGGCTGATCTCTAAGCCAGCCTGTCAATACTCATACAGAGAAAACCAGTGCGTGCCCCCCTCCCCACACCAGCTCTCAGGCCAAGTGATTAACTGTGCATCGGTCATTTAGCGTAATAAATGTGAAGTCGGCGCGATTGAGTGTTGCCGCAGGACTCCTGCTGTGGAAATAAATGCCCTCCCACTTGGCATGCTTAGAGCGGACACAAAGAGTTTGCCTTGACAGGGTGAGGGAGCAAGAAGCACCCTTTCAGTTTTTGAAAGAGTCTCTTGTAGTTAATCCTAGCTGTCAGGCAATGTGCAATGTGCTGCCTATTATCACTGCCTTCTGAATTTGAAATAACTCTATTTTAATGGGAAACAAAAAGTGATACTTTCGTGTGCTTAGGATGTCCTGCACAGCCCTGAAGAGTGTTACTTCGCATTTGGAAGGAATCTTAGGAACTCTAGAAATAGTGAGGATGGAAGGAATGAAGACTCCATT
This sequence comes from Ursus americanus, assembly GCF_024610735.1. Taxonomy (NCBI): domain Eukaryota; kingdom Metazoa; phylum Chordata; class Mammalia; order Carnivora; family Ursidae; genus Ursus; species Ursus americanus. The sequence continues at coordinate 18,364,333 of NC_142134.1, read as the reverse complement.
TTGAACAGTTCTTCTCTGCTCTTAGAAATCAGAGAAAGAAGAAAAGTGGATGCTGTGGTTGGCAGTCTATTTATTCCCAAGCAAGTGCTGCAGACTCCCTTGTTCTCAAGATTCCTCAGCCTGTTAAGGAAATGGTCTATATTTCATTTGTCTGCCAAGTTTCTGATTTTGTAAATTTATTAAACCAGTGAAATAGCTAGTATAATCGGGTTGTTAATTCTAGCTAATGCCTCTGCCTGGATTATTTGATCCAGGGTATTGCTACTGTAAAAGAGACAGAGTTTCCAATAAAATGAAGCAACTGTTTGATCAAATTAGGTGATATCATTTGGGGCAGGGCACATGGAAATCCGTGTCCTCACATCTCACTTGCCAGCTCCAGAAATTTGCCTCTGACCTGCAATAAATAGTTGTGGTTCTTGAGCTATTTAAGCCTGATTAAGGTATTTGTTATGCACTTGACAGTACACAATAGTGCACCATGTCAATTCTCAACTGTCATCATCATGATTAAAAAGGGTAGAAGAGAGTGACCTCTATGTGGGATGAGCTGTGATAAATAATAAGGATGCCATGAACCTTTAATCCAATCAGAGTTTAGGCAAAGTGAATAAAAGCCCTAGCAAGATCTCTAACCAAAAAAGTTGCTAAACAAATGATGCTAGATTTTCTCGTTAACAAAAAGTACTTTCTGTCGTCCAGCTATACCATATCTTCAGTTGTTGGGGGATGTTGTTAAGAATACAAATGAGAAGAATGCAATTTACTTCAGAGAAGCACCCCACATGACCTCCTTGTTCAAGGTTGGCTTATTGGAAGTTTTTTAATTTGAAAAATAATTTAAGTGGAGGGAGGCAGCCCAGTCAAAATGCCAGCAAAGAGAAGACTTCGACATGAGAAGAAAAGCCTAAAATGTAGTGCAGCTAGGTTACAAAATCTTACAGTTTTTTTTTTTTTTTTTTTAAACAACACTGACAAGTGTTCATTGGCTCAGTCCTAAGAAGGAGCCAAAATACAGCAGGTAAAGCCAGGCTCTCTTCCTGAGAACCCGAGTCTCAGTGTGCTTCAGACGTCCTGTCTGGCCCCACTTATTTACAGAATTGTGGGAGAAATTCCCACATTTTAACAGTGGTGACCCGAATGACAACAGCAACAAGAAGGACAACTGCAGTTAAAAGATCAATCACAGCTTTTATTCAGAATCCACCATGACCCAGGCTCTGTGTTAGACCCTTTGCATGCAGGACCTCTTTTACTGCTAATGTCAACAACTGAGGTTGATGTTATTATTACCTCTGTATTATGAAAGAGGCAAAAGGCTAAGTCATACGCGTTGGCTAATATGTGGAGGATTTGGGGGCCAAACTCCAGCAGTCTTTCATTCTTGTTTTTCCCATCTGTTAATTCTATAATGTAAATCTTATAGAGAGATTTAAAAAATTGAATCTGGTTTTTTCATTGTGAGAGATCCTTTTTTTTTTTTTTTACTTAAGAGATTCTTAAAGTTAATCTGTTTATAAAATGATTATGATCTATTCATTTAAAAAGTATTAAGGGGCACCTGGGTGGCTCACTCAGTTGGGCAGCTGACTCTTGATTTCGGCTCAGGTCATGATCTCAAGGTCATGAGATAGAGCCCTGAGAGCCTGTTATGTGTCCGATTCTTGATTTTGGCCCACAATCTCAGGGTCGTGAGTTTGAGCCCCATGTCAGGCTCTGCGCTGGGCATGGAGCCTGCTTGAGATTCTCTCTCCCCATCTCCCTCTGCCCCTCTTCCTGCTCATGTGTTCTCACTCTCTCTAAAATAAATAAATAAATAAATAATAAATAAATACTTTTTTTTCCCAAAAAAAAGTATTTACTAAGCATCTGCTATGTGCCTGGTATTGTTGATGTTAAGGAGATAAAGGATAAAATGTGAACCCCAACTTTAGAAAATCCTCTCTATGTCTATTGGATTAATTTAAACTAAGATACAACAATATTCATATATCTATCTTTTTGGCATAATCATGGTCTTCATGGTCGTGATGATAATGCCCAACATTTATATGGAGGTTGATCATAATAAAACGTTTTCGAAGACATGATTTCATCTGTGTCTTCTCATCCCCTATGAGGTGGGCAGGGCCAATTTTTTACCCCTCCTTTATGGCTGAGGGAGCTGAGAGTCGCAAGGTGGAATTCCCCTCCCTTGGGTATCCTGGGTCCAGCCCTCCTTGATGAGCGCCAGCCCACCACCATGATGTCTGCGGAGGCCTCTCCTGTTTTGTTTCTGACGCTGCATATGAAAAGAGGTATGAACTTTGCTTTACATAAGCAATAGTCTTTGCCTTAAAGAACTTTTATTGTATTTATTTCTTCCAGACGGACCTGACAGAAGTCTGACTCTTAACCGTATTTAGCCCCAATAGCAGGCCCATTTCCACTCAGGGTTCCGGCTGCCTCCTGAACTGCAGTGTGAGCAAATGCGATCAGTACAAAATATTCCTACACCACTGGCTCCATGCTCTCCTCATATTCAATCATGAAGACTAATGAATCAGAGATGATTGCGGTGGTAAAAATCCAAATGCAGATTTTTGCTGTCCTTACTAATGAGAGAAAAATATAGTAGACCGTTGGCCTAAAGGCTCCAGATGCGATTCCTTTGTAACTTAGAGTGCATTAAAAAAGCTTCAGTCAGCAAGATAAGTTAATTTTTTTATGACCTTTATAAACTCTTTTAGCCTGTATCTCAGGAGCTCCTCTTAAAGATTAAATTTTTAAAAATCCTTTTAGCTCAGGCCGACAGTCTTTTTTGCTTCAAAGGCTACATCCAAAATCTATAAAGAAATTCTGTTTGTGACAATTATTGTCAAAGTAATGATTAGGTAACATGTCATTTTTCGTTTTTACTGTTCTTGTCTCTACGATGGTAATCCGATAGAGCTCACTTCTTCTTAATGTAAAAGTTGCGTAAAGGATGCGTCATTCCCAGTTGACTTTGCCTACATTTGCAAATTCTTCAAAAAGCAAATTGAATTGTCACTGGCAGCCTCTCTTTCACATAATGACCACTGGGTTAAAGTGGGAGTGTGGGGCACAGATATCAAGATTTCATTAAAAGAAAAAAAGCACTTCGCCATAAGAACTGGAAAGTTGTATTAATATATCCTTGAGTCCATGGGTTTCAGTAGACCTTAGGGTACAGTTACCCAAAGGTGATGGGTGTAGTTTTGCAGGGGAAGAATTTTGGAGGAATGTGAGGGCTTTTCATTAACGGTACCACACATTTAATTGATTGCATGAAATACATAGTTTCTTCTAAACTTTTTAGTTGTAGAGTTTCAGTTTCTTTTAAACACTATGTTTTAACTGGCTTGATTGGCGACTACAAGAGTCATCATCACGGCATCTGTCACTACTTCTATTATATCCAACCTGCTGACCCAGAAAATCTGTGGTTGACACAATTGATTTCTCTATAAGATTCATTCAGCATTTATTTTATTTTTGACATCCACCTACAAGGTCCCACAAAAACTCAGTTCCTACATCGCTGTGTCAGAGAAATATAGCTCTTCATAAAAGGTGTGTATCCTGAGCTGAGGGGCTGAAACAAAGCATGAGTGCTACTTAGAATGATTCACTGATATAATTGGATTTATTAAGATACATATGAACTTTGGAGACTAGGCCATTGAGGACATAGTGCCAATCTCCTAAGGCTCTTGCCTTTGGAAATAACAGCAACAGCAGCAGTAGCAGCAGAAAATAATAATAATCATAATAATAATAAAATAAAGAGAAAAGGCTCAAGTTACAGGACTTACTTTGCACTATCAAACTTTCCCCGGGATCAACTCTTAACTTTGCCCCATGTTACTTTCTCTCCTTCCTCTTGGAATCCCTCCTTCTAGGTCCCAGAAAGCATCTTGGTTTCAAACTAAGATATACAAATTGCATGCTTTAAATAGGTGCTTGACAGTTATCTATTACTTTCCATCTATTTTCTTTGTGCTACTTAATTATATAGAAAGGCTACATGATTTTTTTTCAAAGCATATAGATAATTAAGTGCCAGATTCAGAATTCAACCTCAATTGTTTATCTTATAAATAAATCGACATCTTCCTCCGTGCTCTAAAATCTAATGATCTGGCTTGATCATGCATCATCCTATGAATTTTACCAAGAAATGAGCAATGGGAAGGAACGTGGAAGTCTGTATAAAATTGCAGTGGTGGTCTTTGCTTAGTGAGTTCACATATCTAAGCAGATTAAATTATTTCCCTTTTTATCTTGTTAGATGAGACTTCCAGCTTACACTGAGTCTCAGGTCTAGTCAGGTCTACTTACTATTTAAGACTTTTCATTTTTTTCTAGTAATTTCAATGTTTTATTTTCATTTTTAGTAACCTAATGGTAATATGCAGAGACCACATTTTCTAGAAGAGTCTTTTTGGTTTGACAGAGAGCAATGTAAAGTGTTTTATTAATCATTTACATGACTGGACAGAAAGCTCTTAAAGTGAATATCATTTATCAATTTCTTCTGATTCTACTAAATATTGCTTCTACTCCACAACAAAAAATGAGTGAGTGTAATGATTTTGGAGAGGAAGCAGCAGCATTGGCTCTATCCAAGATGAAACACTTCCAGGGATCTTGGGGCTGACTTTTACTATAGTGCCACCATGAAAGATCTGAAGATCATTATTTACTAGAAATAAAGGAACAAGGCAGAAATCGATTACTACGACACTAGATTTATGTTTCCATTGCTCTCTATATACATCTCTATTTGTCCTAACTTCACGGGGAAGATATTTAATACATAATGGAAGGAGGCTGTTGCTTTTGATTTATTTTTTGTTTATTATTTTTGGCATTCCATGGAGAAATTCTGGAAATCAATACTGTCTGTGTGTGTATACGTCTGAGTATTCTGGGCACAGTGTAGGTTTAAAGGTTCGGGAGGAATAAGGAAACTTCCCTCACTTGCTGAGTTCTCTTTTAATAAGCAAATTATATTATGCACTCACGTAAGGGAGGTACTTTTCTTTCTTTGTATTTTTTACGTGACATCGTGAGTGCAGATACAAAGACTAAGTTAGCTATAATCTCAACAAGAAAATGCTTTGTAGTGTTTACGCTTATAGACTATCTCCTCCTTCTCTAGAGCTCATGAAGGGACTCTCACTAAACTTCGCTAACTGTCTCTCAGCAATTTATTAGAGAATTAGGATATATCTTAATGTCTTTTAAGGCACAAATACAGAAATGTTATGAAATTTTAAGTTTGTTTGGGGTGAATAAGAGGTTGGCTGGTAATGCATGTAAGGTAATATGGGCCCTGTCTTTAAATACTTTACAATTAAGCATTTGGATTTGAAAAAGAGAGTCAGTCCTCACTAATTAATCAAGACCATATAAACAGGAAAGTCTATATAAAGGAAGGGATGTGTTTTCTGCTCCATGAATTTATGACCGCTGAATAAAAATCTAGAAGGACATAATACATGTAAAAAGGATAAAAATATAATGGTCAAAGAGAGTAGACAGGTGGAGCTGGAATACTTTTAGAGACCGTTGAAAAACCCAATGAAAAAATATATTTGAACTGGATTGTTGCTTTTGAGAATGACTGAGTGACATGGTTAAAAGAGCACAGATTAAGGCCCCACCTGCATAGAGTAATTCCTGAGAAGTAGTTAGGTCAAGTATTAACACTGAAATTTTACAAATGAGAAAGCAAGTTCAGAGAAGCCATATTAACAAAGACATGAAATACGGATTTGGGGAATTGATAAGCAGGAGCCGCAAGTACGTTCTCTCTTTGGATTTTTTGAATGTTAGATATAAAAGAACAAGCGCTTTAATGTGACTCAAACCCAGAACCTCCCATGTCAGAGCAGGTATGAGAAGTGAAAGAATTTTAGGCACAGAGTAGCTGCTTACCAAATGGTTCTGACTTAACCTTGAGTTTACCTTCTCACAGAGCTGACCTGGCTTTTACAGCTGACTTGACCTTACCGTGGAGCTGTCTCATGTTGAACCTCTCTGCCTCGTCTGGGCCAAGAGCCCCTGTAAAATCTGCTACCCAAGCATAAACTCTTATTCTTGGTTACCTCTAACCAAGATGAGAAAGTCTCGGTTTTAAAAATGAGGGGAACTAAATACTAAAGACGAAAGGAAAATAAAGAGAATTCAGAAAGGTGATATTAAAAAGAAGGTTTTTAACCCCATCGTCCCTAACTTGTTCCCAAGTTGTAGCTTTTGCTTCAGTATATACTTGGTCTTCTTTTTTTTTTTTTTTAATTTTTTTTTATTTATTTATGTGACAGAGAGACAGCCCGCGAGAGAGGGAACACAAGCAGGGGGAGTGGGAGAGGAAGAAGCAGGCTCTTAGTGGAGGAGCCTGATGTGGGACTCGATCCCGGCACGCCAGGATCACTCCCTGAGCCGAAGGCAGACGCTTAACGACTGCGCTACCCAGGCACCCCACTTGGTCTTCTGAAACAACTACCTCGAGTCATAAAGGGCAGGTGTGTCTTCTCTTAAAATTTTCCTGACATCTGGTTTTTCCAGCCGTTAACTTTTCCCCTGGCAGGCCCCACTATGATTTCCACCACCCAAGAACTGGTTCTTGGTAACACTGGTCCAAAGGCCAGAAAAAAATTCAAACGGACTCTTCCTCCTGGAATTCTGGTTTCTTGTCTGAGAGACTTGCCTCACTCATGGCTGGTTGTTAGGCTATGGTTATTGACCCCTTTTCCTCAAAGTATGATTATTCCATAACAATACACTAGACAATAAAGTTAACATAAACAATAACAGAAGAATACTTTTTTTCCACACAGTGCCAGTGTGCTAGATATAGAATTCCAAAGAAAATTGGGAATATGTATTTGGAATTCAGGAAAAGGAATTACATATTTGGGACCGGTCAGCATATGAGTCTAAGTGATTGGCGTGGTTAAGATTTCCCTAGGAGAGTATTAGTAAGAAAATTGAGGCAGAGGACAAAATCTTGAGAAATAACAGCCATAGTAACGATAAGGGGATTTAAAGAAGGCCGAGAAAGCAGTGTTGGAGCAAGTAGCAATTTTATAGAAATAGCATGCCCTAAGTGCCACATTGAGTCAGGCAGGGTTAGGATTAAAAATGTCCACTGGGCTGGCCTCAGGACGTAATTGGTAATCCCTATATGAAACAGTTTCCAAGGCTAGGTAATTGTAAGTTTGCCTGGGTATTCTTAAAAGATGACAGCTTTTTGCACTTGCAACTTTCTCTACCAAAGTGACTCCTTTGAAAGTCAAGCCACATTTTCAGCTAAGATATTCCTTATCCAACTTTTCCAACATTCCTTCAAAGTTAGTGAACTTTTGGAGAGGGGTGGTGAAATCATGTCCCCTTTATTAAGAGTGAAGGGAAGAATTAGGTAAGAAAGATTGATATGCTTTATGTTGGCAATTGTAACAAGCGCCTTCACTGAATCTTGAAAACCTTACCCACTAAAATCAAAGTGCCTTGAGGAGCAAGAGTTTGGAATATGCGTGTGGTAGTCCATGGGCGTTTATCAGGTTAGCCCCGACCCCCCACCTGTTCCAGCCGGCATGCACTCCTCTGTAGTCGCTCATTCCTCCCCTCCGCAGCTTCCAGTGACTCGGCTGAGATGTTTGTTTCATTACCCATCAGTCCCTGAAGGTTAGTTCCTCTACCTAGAGATGAATAGTATTTAAAAATGCTAGCTACAAAAGACTAAGTGCTTGCTCTGTGTTATACACAGTGATAAGTACATCAAATAGCTTATTATATTTGACGCTCACACACAAAAACTACCACCTCTGGGAAGCTTTATCCCCATTTTATGCATCAGAAAACTGAGACTCCAGCTCACACAGCCACTAGGTGGCAGAACAAGGGCTCAGATCTGGGTATCTCTGGTGTCACAGATTCTTGCTCTTAAGGACTGTTTCTACGACTTCCTGGTTATTTGTATGATCAGCTGTTAATACATTATTCCCTGCACTTTTGAGTTGTGGCGCTCGACTTGTGATTACTCTGCCTTCAAATCTGGTGCAATCATAAATGCAGGCATAATAACTAAGTGCAATTTGTTCTTAAACTGTGCACGCATCTCCATTAATCTTAATAAATAATTGAGATGCTTATTAAACAATCTTAGATACCCTATTACTTTTTGAAATGTCAAGCTAAGAGTAGTAGAACGTTATATGATATATTAAAACATTCTGGAAGTCAAATTCCAATTTCAACACATTCACATATTTTAAGAAGCAAAATTACAGTTACTAGAATTTTCCTCAGCAAATAGGAAATTCTAAATTCCTTCTGTTGTTATTTATATTATAATGTATAGGATTCTCTCCAATAAAGAGTTTTTTAAAAAAGATTTTATTGGGGCACCTGGGTGGCACAGCGTTTAAGCGTCTGCCTTCGGCTCAGGGCGTGATCCCGGCGTTATGGGATCGAGCCCCACATCAGGCTCCTCTGCTATGAGCCTGCTTCTTTCTCTCCCACTCTCCCTGCTTGTGTTCCCTCTCTCACTGGCTGTCTCTATCTCTGTCAAAGAAATAAATAAAATCTTAAAAAAAATAAATAAAATAAAAAAATAAATTAAAAAAAATTTATTTTTTTATTTGAGAGAGAGAGAATGAGAGAAAGCACAAGATGGGGGAGGGTTAGAGGGAGAAGCGGACGCCCCACTGAGTGGGGAGCCTGATGTCAACCCTGGGACTCCAGGATCATGACCTGAGCTGAAGGCAAATGCTTAACCCACTGAGCCACCCAGGAGCCCTCCAATAAGAAGATTTAAAAAAAACCGAATACACCTTAATATACATTGGCATAAATCGGTTGTGTACCTTACCCCATTTTTAGTACTAAAGTAGCTCTGTTGTATATATAATAATATCCCATCATTTTCAAGTCTGTGAGTTAGATTTTTAATGGAGAAGTTAAAAGGTTTTAGGGAAGAGTGATAAGTAAAACCAGGTCATGAAGATGGGGATTTTTTAAATTTAGTGACTTAAAAATGTGCCCCTCACGTGGATTTGTTGGAAAATAGGACTTCATAGGCCAAATGCCCAACTCATAGCTAAAGCTTTAGTTGGTAAAGAAAAGCTATTAAAGCAGAATGTTCACCAGGGTCCTGTTAAATAACCACACATACACCTTCCACCGTCCTCTGAATGGTATTGAGATCCATCTGTTGGGAGTGCCTCGGTTCTTCTTCGAACCATGCAATCATAGTGCTGAAGTACACATTAAAAGAGCTTTATATATCTTAGTCACGCACAATAAAAGACAAGTTGCCCTGCCTTTATACAGAATCAGTAGACATTGTCTTCTGAATAGAAATCAGGGCCTTCCAAGACAAAACTGTCTACCTGCATTCACTTTCTTCATATCGTTCTTCATCAAATCCCTGCACCTGCAACTAAAATTATAGGTATTTCTTAGTCTATAGTACAATTGCTCTCTTGAAAATCTCTTTTCAGGTAGGTGGCAGATCACCAATAAGACTCTGATAAAAGAACGGTTGGACGCTGAACCCCCAGAGCCCTGAACCTCACCAAAAGTAGACAAGTAACGACGCCCAAGTTCCCTTGTAGAGCGCGCTGATGGTTATCAGAGGGCTGAACTAAAGGCCCTGCTCGGGGCCAGTGTGTATCAGCCAATGTATGGACAGATGATCTTTTATCCTGGGAGGCTGAATACCCTGCTGCTTTTCAGGCTCCCAGTAGATGTGAACAAACCAGTCAGGTTGTCTGTTCTTTTTCAGTCTTTGGCATAATGTGGGATGTTTTCAGGCTGTACAAGCTCTGAAAACACTAGAAATGGGCGCCAGCATTTATCAATAACACTTTATAGCTGATATATAGCTTTCTGGAAAAGAGTAGGAATCCACTGAAGCCTAACAATGCAGCTCCCACAAAGGTTTGCTCCAGGGCTGGGATCAATGTCATTAGTGAAATTTATGGGAACGCCGTGAAACCCTCTGAGATGCAGTGGCATTCTCTGCAACTCTTCTTGGATCCCATCGATTCTGGTCTAATAAGGCCTTTCCTGCCATAGGAAAAGGTTTTTATTCCTTCACTGCCTCTCTCAGGTGTACCTGTATAAATAAATCAGCTGTTTCTTTATCCTAAGTGTGGCCTTCTCAGAGAGAGGTCTCTAGTGTCTTCCTCCACCTACTTATCTGGGTTCTGGTAAATCTCTGGTTTCCCTCACTGGGTCTGTTTGCTCAAGTGAACCTAAAGGGCCCATCGCTAGCTCTTGAGATCTCTCTGAAGTAAAAACAAACAAACAAAAAACAAAACCAAAAATACTTGTCTGTAAACCATTCTATATTTCCTGCATGTTGAAAACCCATAAAGTGGACATATGTGACTGAATAGTATGGCAGCGGAACACGTTTATGGAAACAATCCAAGGCTCTATAGGAGAGGAATAGACTGTGGGATGCTGGATATGGATTTGCTCTAAACTTGCCTCCTCAACAGGGGTGGGGTGGGGTGCAGAACTGTGGGTCTTCGGACCTTTGCCTCCCCTTCAGGTCAATTCTAGTTCATCTTGATTGTGTCCTCTACTTAACTTACCAAAAGCTGTGTCTTTGAGAGGTAGGTCTGTGGCTCACTCTTGGGGAGTTGTTATGGGATTCCATCTTCCTCAAAAGAGCACTCCGTCATTAAGGGAAAATAATTTTCACTTCCATGATGCACACATACGCTCACACATATCCACATTTATACACGCATCTGTGCTTGCACTTAATATCCACACACATACGTGTGCATGTATTTCCATGAATTTTAGGAAAGATGCTATAGGAATGTTACTTTTTAAGAATAACACATCATTACTTGTCATGCTTTTTCTCTGGATGAATAATGCTTTATTTTCTTTATGTGATCATCACAGCCTTAGCTCAGGAATGGGCTGCAGACAGAAGCCAGGCTTCCTTCTAAGACTTAAGTCACATGTTTGATACAAAAAGAAGTCTTACACTTATGCAAAGCAGACTTCTGAGGTAAAGTCTGGTTAGAAAGAAAACCTAAATGGGAAGAAATGGGAATCTTTCATTTAATCAAGGCACCATTTGGCCTTTACTATTCTTAAGAATCCTGAGTGACTCAGGGTCACTTTACCATGGGTCAGTCTTCTACTTTTACTATTAATAATTTCGGTGTCAAATTTAAGACCATAAAGCCCTTATTAAATGACATCAGGGTTAAGACAGGTGAGCCAACCTAAATACCTGGGGCAGCCATCACAAAGTGCCACAGATCAGGTGGCTTAAAACAACAAAACTTCATTGTCTCTGAAGGATAGAGAACGAAATCAGTGCGTCAGTAGGGCCACACTCTTCCTGAAGGCTCTAGGGGAGAATAAGCTCCATGCATTTCTCTCAGCTTCTGGTATTGCCCACAATCCTTGTTGTTCCTTGGCTTGTAGACCCATCACTCCAATCTCAGCCTCAGTCATCACATGGTGTTTGCTCTTTGTCTTTTTATGTTTTCTCCTCTTCTTTTAAGGACACCAGTCAGATTGGATTGAGGGCTTTCTCCACTCCAGTATAACTTCATCTTAATTACATCTTCAAGAAATTATTATTATTATTATTTAAGATTTTATTTATTTGACAGAGAGAGACACCGTGAAGGAGGGAACACAGCAGGAGGAGTGGGAGAGGGAGAAGCAGGCTTCCCTCCGAGCAGGGAGCCTGATGTGGGGCTCGACCCCAGGACCACGGGATCATGACCTGAGCCGAAGGCAGACGCTTAACGACTGAGCCACTCAGGAGTCCCCAAGAAATTATTTCTAAATAAGATCACAATCTGAGGTTCCAGGAAAGGCATAAATTTGGAGGATGGTGCCATCTAACCCAGTACAGTACCTAGGGGGTATTACGGCCCTTCATTGAAACACTCCTCAATGCATCAAGTTAACATATTAACTTGCTGCCGTGTAGAAGAAAATCGGCAAGGTAAGTATTGGGGGAGAGCAAAGATGTGGAAATAGAAAATGTCCAGAACAGTGATGTTCCATGCAGTAGCCACTCGCCCCCGTGGCTATTTAAATTTGAATTAATTAAAATGAAATAAAATTAAAAATTCAGTGTTTCAGTATCACTTGACAGTCACACGTGGGTAATGGCTATACTATTGGGTAGTGCAGAAATAGAACATTTCCAACCTTGCACAAAGTCCTTTTTTTTTTTTTAAGATTTTATTTATTTATTTGACAGAGACAGACAGCCAGTGAGAGAGGGAACACAAGCAGGGGGAGTGGGAGAGGAAGAAGCAGGCTCCCAGCAGAGGAGCCAGATGTGGGGCTCGATCCCAGAACGCCGGGATCACGCCCTGAGCCGAAGGCAGACGCTTAACGACTGAGCCACCCAGGCGCCCCACAAAGTCCTTTTTGGGCAGTGCTGGTCTAGAACACATTGCGAGTAGGAGCTGTGGTGGTGTTTCTCAGGAAGAGTAAAGATGGAAGAAAGTGAAGCTGAGTAATGTTGCGGCAGGCAAGGGGAGGAAAGGGAAGGGGGAGGTGAAGGCAAATAATATTATATGCTATTATCTTATATTATTATAATATTGTTATAGTGTTTCCTGGCACAACCCAACTACTGGATGTGGCTCTCATCTCTTGACCCCTCTATTTTGCCTTGCGGAGAGCTGGTACTCACTAAAAACTTGTTGAACCATTGAAGGAAAAGATGAATACTTCAATCAGGATGGAATGTCGTTCAGACTGGCAATGCTGCTGACAGAAAGGCAGGAGTTCCGTGAAGGCTTCTGGGAGACAGTGCTGGGGGTATTAGCAAATCTCCACACGCTGACCTTCACTTAAAGCCGGAAGATGCTTGCTTCTCGCGCCCTACTCCTTCACCAACGCCATCTGGACTCTGCCCCCAAGTTATTGGGCTGCCCAGGAACATACACAGCTGCCTTCTCTCTCTTTCAAGGAAGCATACGGTGGCATTATGTTGCGGGCGCCCTTCGACCTGTGCTGGTTCACACTTTCTCTGTCGACTGCCATTACGGTGCCCTCATACAAAGCCACCAGCCACTACCATGCATGTCCAAAGCCCTGCGGCAAATCCCTTCCTGACAACTCTTCCTCTCCCTACAAGATGGGCAGAACACACTGCAATTGGGTTTGAAAGGGATGGGTAACTTACCTGGTCTCGGGGGCTTTCACAGCCTCCCGTTGCCGTGCCCACTGACTGGGGGGCTGACACAGCTCAGTTCCCAAGGCCGGGTTTACCGTGATCCCCTGTCACGGCTCTGTGATGAGGGAGGAGGAAAGGGAATTTTTATCAGTGCGATGAATCCTTGTCGTAGCTCCCTGTAGTGAGCTTCCGACACACACACGCACACACGCACACACACACGCATACGTGCACACACACACGCACACACGCGCACACACACGCACACACGCGCGCACACACACACTCACATGTGTTGATCCATCCCTAACTATTGTCATCAATATAGACAACAGGTTTTCTATATGTCCCAAAGCAAATTTGGAAGATCCCCCCTAAGTTCCCCTGTTTATTTCTCTTAGCTCAATTTTGATTGTGTTTTAGACACAAAGAAGAAGGAACGCTTCTATTCAATACCATGACAGAAGCGTGTTGATAGGAGAAGCCAATGGGCATATTCTAAATAAATAAGTCCTCAGGATGTCGTCTTCTGAAAGTGTGTTGGGCTATACAGTTTTAATTATTTGGATGCAAGGGACTGCTATGGAATGATATGGTGGAAACACTGTGAATAATGAGTAGCATTGCATATTTATCGAATAACCTATCCGAATTCTAAAAGGTAACAAAAGACTTCTAATTTTTTCTTTTGGAGAGTAAAACAAATTCTACAAATTAAATTCAAAGCATTCCAAATTACATTGACTAAAAAGAGATTAATGGTTACCTGGTGTCAGAGGTGATGTAGGGGTTGGGACTGACTGCAAAGGGGTAGCATGAAGGGTAAAGGAACTGTTTTGGGCCTTGATTGTGGTGGTGGCTGCACGAGTGTATGTAATTACCAAAAGTCATCAAACTGTACACTTGAGTGATTTTATTATGCTAATATCTTAATTAAAAAGTTAACATAAAAATTCAAAAATTTTAATTGCAATATCTAGAATGAGTTAAATAATGGAGACTTTGGAAAGCTGATTACCATAGAAGATATTTTTTAAAAATCTCTAAGTAGATGAGAGCTTTCCTTATGAAATATTGTTTGGGTGAATCCAATACCATACATAGATGGTAGAATTATTAGTCTTTTCTGGGCACTCAGAAGTCTACCCTTCTTAGGTCCTTTGCAGTTAGCTGGGGCCTTGTAATTGGTTCACTCCAGAGAACTGGTAGTAGAATTGACATGTGCACAGGAAAAAGCCCCTGCACGACCTTCTAGATCTCTTGCTGTCTGCCTCAGCAATACAGGAAGCCACATGTCAAGATGGCAATGTCACAAGAAGATGGACCGCTCTCAGCCAGGGACACTCTGTGACTACTTAGGGATGGAACCGCTTTGCCAAACTGCTTTAGACATGTACACAAGCAAAAATTGAACTTTTGTCGTGTTTATCTACTGAGATTGGGGGACTTACTGTTGCTACATTATAACATAGCTTGCGTTGGCTAATATAGTATATTGCCATGATTTCAAAATCCTCAGAGTTTAATGGCCATGGATCCCATTGAAAGGTTGCCCCACTGGAGAGTATGGATTTTGATAGACACACTATTCCAGTAGGCATTGTTGATAAAAGAGGAACTCAGGTGATGCCTTTCTACTTGGTAATTCACACTGGAGAAGAGAGAGACCAGGCAATAGTAACCTGAATGTTATGAATGCATTCCTGTTCTGTTCTTACTATCTGGGTGCTCTGGGACATGGTGAGATTTCCTACCAATAGCTTCATCAGAGACAGAATTCACTTGAAGAGCCTTGAATTCCAGATTAAAATACAAAACTATGAGTGCTCCCTTAATAACACAAAATATATATACAGCAGAGAATTTATCAACTGACTAGGATTCAAGTTGAAGCCAGCCTGTTTGTCCCTTTCTTGCCCTCTGTGTGTTTTATGAATCGTACCTTTACCACGACTTTGTTACCTTTTACCATTTTGTATTATATCTTTAATAGACAGGGTCTGGTTTCCCACTAAAAAAATGAATTCTTGGCCCTACTGAATCAGTGCCTGATTGTTTACTCCAGAATTTCTGTGTCAGCTAGTGAAATCTCTTTTGCACTGTTAAAACCTACATTGCTATCAGCAAATATTCAGATGTTTTAAAATAATTTATTTTGGAAGAGGCCCTGGCCATGTGGGAATGTAACTAAAGAACCAGTTTGGCAAATCACTCCTAGTAGTAACTCACAATAGACCCAGTAAAAGAGTGTATTTACCAGAAGGGGTGGAGAAGCATGTAGTGGGTTTTCCTGCAACAGAAGAATGGAGAAGGATAAAGTCAGAGGCAATCAAGTGGAGAAAAAAATACTTTTCTAATCAATGAGAAGACAGTTTTGTAGGTTCATGCTGTTCATATAGAAACACACCATGCGGGGGCGCCGGGGTGGCTCAGGTCATGATCCCAGGGTCCTGGGATCGAGCCCCACGTCGGGCTCCCTGCTCAGCGGGAAGCCTGCTTCTCCCTCTCCCACTCCCCCTGCTTGTGTTCCCTCTCTCACTGTGCCGCTCTCTCTGTCAAATAAATAAATAAAATCTTAAAAAAATAGAAAAAGAAAAAAGAAACACACTGTGCGGTAATAATTGTTCTGTTTTTGTCTCACAAAGAGACGCAGGAATGGAGACGGAGGAGAAATTTTTTTCTTTTTCCCAGAATCCCTTTCGTTATGGGTGAGACACTGAATACTACACGATTAAGACAGCACGTGGCAATTAAGACTTCCTCTTGCTGAAAATTTGAAGCGATTGTGTGGAACAGGAGAAGGAAGGCAGGAAGCAGTGCAGTAATCTTCCCTTCTACCCCCTCCCCGTGACAGGGACCCAGGACATTGCAGTATTGTGCATTTGTTTCTATATTCCTTCTGCTCGTGCAGGATCTTGGAATAAGGAATTGGGATGCATTAGAATTCATAGACCTCTGGGACTCTTGCTTTAACTCGTTCTGGTGTTGCTCCCTATTCAAGTGGTCACCTTGTGCTAGGTCTCACTGAAACACATCTACAGCGATCATTGAGTTAGAGTTTCTCTCTTGGTGCCTTAACATCATATTACTAATATTATATATTACCCTGTAAAAACAAAGTGTAAATACTTATAAATTAGGCTAAAGTTGTTGGTTTTTTTTAAGATTTTATTTATTTATGTGACAGAGAGACAGCCAGCGAGAGAGGGAACACAGCAGGGGGAGTGGGAGAGGAAGAAGCAGGCTCATAGCAGAGGAGCCTGATGTGGGGCTCGATCCCGGAACGCCAGGATCACGCCCTGAGCCGAAGGCAGATGCTTAACGACTGAGCCACCCAGGCGCCACCCTAAAGTTGTACAGATCTTAAGTACAGTATACTCAGGGGTGAGAGTGAATCGTGCTTTCGTTGGGAGAACAAAGAGGGTGGTCATTGTAGGTTCTTCCTCAAAGTTGAGCCAGGAGGGTTTTGTTTTTTTTTTTAAGATTTTTGGTTTTTTAATTTATTTGAGAGAGAGCATGATGGGGGCAGGGTGAGGGGTGGGGCAGAAGGAGAGGGAGAAGCAGACTCCCCACCGAGTTGGGAGCCCTATCCCCAGTATCATGACCTGAGCTGAAGGCAGATGCTTAACTGACTGAGCCACCCAGGCGCCCCAAGGGGTTTGTTTTTTGTTAATAACTCTACAATTCGTACAACAAAGAAAAAAATAAGAAAATCATTAGGGCCTGTGTTGTGAAAAGTAGGTAAGGATCTAGTGTTTGACAGGCAGGGTGGGAGTGGGAGGAGTGGGGGGGTGGAAGGAGAGGGTACAAGAAGGCCTCCCTCCAGCGGTATAAGAATACAGGCTGCCGCAGACAAAACCAAAAGCTCGTTTTCAACATTTCATTGTAATTTGGGAGAGAGATCTTGGAAGGTTTCAAGGTAAGAGAAAACGGATTTGGAATAAATATAATCACCTAAGCTTGAAAAAAGCAGTCGATGTGTTTTGAGTATACTGTCTTTACCATTTTAGTTAGGTATATTTAGCAGAAGTTATGGAGGGGTTTCTAGGTGTTCCTTGTTGAATTAATTAAACAAAGAAGCCATTTGGCTGAGGTGGCTTTCATGCCTTAGCAGCCTACAGAACCAAGCCCAAACCAGAGCCTCTAAATGCCTCAAAGTTAAGAAATTGAACCCTGAAGTGCAGCCAATCACAAATGGCCAATTAGCCTTTCCCGAAGACTGCAGCCGTTCAAACAATAACACGCTTGCCCAGCTTCCCCCTCGTCTCCGTAAGTCTTGCTCCCAGCTCCCGTTGGTGGAGCGCTCCTAACCAGCTCCCATTTGGTGCTGCCTGATTCAAGTTGATTTTTGCTTAAATAAACTCTTCAAGTTTTTATTTTGCCTCAGTTGATCTTTTAACAACTTAGAGCCTCAGTTCCTCAGTCTGACTTTTCTAAGAAGGTCTTAAGTTGATCAACTGAATTCTTCCAACAAGAGCTACTCCTAACCTTTGTGTTGGGAGAGAAACGCTCAATTTCCCTAAATCCGTAGAGTGAAGCGCATATGCCGAGTTTCAGGATATTTTGGGAAGCCTCACTTGCGGAGTTTTAGATGCATCTTTTACCTCGTGTGCTTTAATTTTTAATTAGCCTGGGATTTTAATCAGCCTGGAAACCAGCAACTTGTTCGTAGTCTAATATAAGAAAGGGATCAGAAAATAGTGAAACCTCTTTTGGTCAACTAGTTCTTAGGCAGCTTCTTACCCACTTGTTGCTTTTTTTCCTGTGGCCACGGGTTTTTAATACACGTCCCTTCCCCGTGACAAGCTGTTCCCACCCATAGTTCAGGTTGACCACAGTATTCTTTTCTCTCTCCTTGTCATATTCCACAGTAAGTATCTTGGACTTTTTCATTTTACAGTTTTACTTTTAATCATGATGAAGAAACAGACGTACAAACATGGACAAAACACAGCATTATGAAATCTTACCAGGTCTTTGTACTGCTTGTTACTGGCCCAAAGTCTTACCCTTGATTTCTTTGCTGCAACTGCAAAAGCATCAGGTGTGGAAAGCCTCTTGTTGGTCTTCTAAGTCTGCCCGAGGTGGAATCTCCACTGTAGCCCTTGCAAGGTGTGTGTTTGTACCACTGCAGAGCCAATTCAGTCCTTTCCAGAATCTGCATCCCACTTTTCCCACCCACTCGGTTCCTTTGCTCTGCTCTGTGTCAAAGGCCCTTGTGGGGTTGGCTTCTAATGATGTCAGCCCTTCTTGCAGCCCTTGTAAATGCCTCCTTGCCCCTCTGGGGGATTCCTCTAGCTGAGAGCTGATGAAAGCCCTTGTTCTTTTGCATGTCTCTCCTACCTTTAGAAATTCTCCTATGTTTCAGACCATCCTGCACTGGTCCGGAATTTTTTTTTTTTTTTTTTTTTTTTTTTTTTTTTTTTTTTTTTTTTTTTTTTTTTTTTTTTACTAAGCTTCCATAGCAGCATCTTTGTCTTTTGCCTGACTCTGACTGGCCATCGCCACAGCATAATGTATGGACCACGTGGTACAAACCAAGCACTGGGCTATGTGCTTCGCATCAGCTAGAATGTCCTTTTGATTTTACTTGCTGGATATCCAGCTGCTCGTTGATAAGCCTGTTGCTACCCGTAGTATAAGCAGACTTGCCCCATCTATTACTCCAAGCAAACATTTCAGTGTCATCTTTGGTTTGGCTATGTGATCCTAAAGTCAGTTTTATAGCCTTTGTGCTTGCCTCACATTTTCCCATTTTCATAATGCTAGCAGCTTTGTCCCTTTCCTCATTCAAAGAGCTCACACATTTTCTTTGACTTTTCAATGAGTTTTGGTTCCTAATTCAAGGGAAACCACCAGTTCATAGGGTTGTCAGAGAAATGCCCTGAATCCATTGAGTGATTTAGCTCAGTGGTTCTCAAACTTCAGCGTGCACGGGAATCATCTGGAGAGTTTTTGTTAAAAATGCAGATCCTTGGGCTCCACCCTAGTTAATTTTATATTGAAATATATCTGGGGTTAGGCCCAAGAATTTGTTTTTAACTCTCATCCCACGTGATTTTGATGTAGGTGATATGGGACTACATTCTTAGGAAAGCGATTTGACTTTCTTGCTTCTGGTTCTTACTTCTGTCCACTACCTTAGGCTCTTTAATGATCACTGCTTCTGGTGTCCCCATTCAGTTCTATCAGACACTACATTTCTACAAGCCACCACAGACATGTACAGCCTACTCCAGGCATAATTTCCACCAAAGAATAGAAGACTTGCCCTTCTTCTCACAGATATTTTTTAACACATACTCAAAAAAGTGAGTTAAGTATCTGGAGATGAAATAAAATTTTTCTTAAAGATTTTATTTATTTATTTGACAGAGACAGAGACAGCCAATGAGAGAGGGAACACAAGCAGGGGGAGTGGGAGAGGAAGAAGCTGGCTCCCAACGGAGCAGAGAGCCTAATGTGGGGCTCGATCCCAGGACCCTGGGATCACGCCCTGAGCCGAAGGCAGACGCTTAACAACTGAGCCACCCAGGTGCCCCTGGAGATGAAATAAATTTTCGAAAAGATTTGCAAGGTACTATTCAAGTCAGCATATATTTATTTTATTTATATTAAAATATTGAATGTGCACTCATTAAGATTTAACCATATACTTTATGTAATGCACAAGCACAAAAAAGTACAGAGAATACTGTAAAACAGACATGTATGAGCTCACACCTCTGTATTAACGTTTTACCACATTTAAAAAATCTATAATGTCCATCTTTTTAAAAAAATATTTATTTATTTATTTATTTATTTATTTATTTGACAGAGAGGGAGAGAGCACAAGCAGGCAGAGCACAGGCAGAGGGAGAAGCAGGCTCCCCGCTGAGCAGAGAGCCTAATGTGGGGCTCGATCCCAGGACCCCAAGATCATGACCTGAGCCAAAAGTAGACGCTTAATCGACTAAGCCACCCAGGCGCCCCTAATGTCCATCTTTTTAAAACATTTATCACGTCTTATCTTTAAACAATAAATAGTATTGCTTTCAGCACTTTTAAATTATACATCAATTGTATATACTCTATGTATACCTTTGCAGATTTTTAAAAATCAGCATTTGTTTTGATATTCATATTGCTCCATGTAAACGTAATTAAGTTATTTCAACTTCCATACAGTATTCTCTTTTATAGATCACAACTTATCATTCCCTTATTGATGATTATTAGGTATTAACTTTTTTTTTTTTTAGCTAAAATGTTGATTCACATAGGTGCATTAGAATTTCTTTAGGTTATAGCACCTAGATGTGACATTGCTGTATGATATGACCTGTGCATTTGTAGTTTTAAAAAATTGTACATTTAAAATTTAGAGCCAAAGGTAATAATCAAACTAAATTTTTATTATATTTTATTAAAAATTTACTTTGAAACACCTACACTTTGATAATTTCTACTCCATCTACTTTTCATTCTGTCCAGAAAACTCTTTCAGAGTTGTAATCAAAGGATACGCATGATTTTTTATTCCATTTTTTTTACCTAACCTATTTACATATAAATATTTCATTCAGTCGACACAATAAATGCTTAATTAGTGACTCTCTTGGGCCAGTCTAGCTCCTGAGAACAGAGACAGAAAAACTGGCCTTCTTGGATCTTTCATTAATGCCACATAATCACAAAGGCCATAATTTCATCATTTAAATAGCAATTAATATTACATAATACCAACATGCCATGATTTACTTATTGAAACCCTCAAGGAATTGTGTTTATTTTAGAAATGTGTACATACATGACATCCATGTTAGAATTAAGGGCTGAATTTGACCAAGGCAATATTACCATGGGGAGTTTATGTCTGTAACACTCAGATTGACTTAAAATAGGCCATATCTCAGCTACTATCATTAACAGTAGTCCCTCCTCCCCCTTTTCTCCTTATTCACTCTCCGCAACTCCGCCTAGAACCCAGGTTGTTAGAGTGGTAACAGATCTGGACTTGGGAGTGGGTTCGAGTATGGGCTCCTTGGCTCGTGAGATACATGAACTAGGAAAATTAATGAACATCCCATGTCTCAGTTTTCTCTTCTGTGAAATGGGGGTAATAAGATATTAATAAGACAGTTAATACTTGGAAAAATCCTTAAATAAGACAGCAAGAGTTAGTTCTGGCTAGGTAGTAAAGCTCTGGTTTTTTAAAGTCTGGTTTCACTTCCTAAAGCAAGTTACCTGGGGGCTATGTTGGGAGATTGAAAAATAAGGCAGAATAATATGACTCTGTTTTCTTTGCAAGGAGTCTGGGGTCCATCTATCTGCATCAAGCTTAGAGTCCGTGGCTCACTGGATGCAAGGTGCTCGCTATGGTTGCCTCTATCAGATGTCTGCCTGGAGCTATGACTTCTGGGATTCCTGCCTCACAGACAGGTACTGCGTGTACACACACACACACGCGCGCGTGCACATGCACACGCTACACACAGATGCACAAAGGAGAGAGGGAAAGATGATTAAAGAAGGGAACTAAGCCAGGAAATTATTGTTAGTGACAACAAATTCATCAGTTTGAGTATTTTAGTACAGCAGGTTGTTTCTAAAATGCGAAAATTAATCAATTAGGTCTTTAGGCTGCTCTCGCTACATGTGAATACAATAGTCATTTAGTCACACACCCCGGCCAAATAATCTAAAAGTGGAAGAAGTACAAAGGAACAACCAATCTTAATGAAACCAGTTTCTAGTGCACTTCTCCTTTCGAAAATGCTCATTATCACCCACCGGCTTCTTTCCCCTCTTCTTCCTCCCTCACCCTTTTCTCCTTTTTATTCTTCTATACCAGCCTAACTTCTAGCCATGGGGAAGATGAACTAATATAAAATATGCCTGCATCTCTTTCTCCAAATTGCTGTTTAAGTTCAGTTCAGACGTGAATCAGAAAGTGCTAGCAGTGAGTTAAGGAGTGCATTCTGTATGCAGCGGGCCCCTATGAAGTCACTGATTAATATAATTAAAAGCCTGAGTTAATTGCATTACTTTCCATTAGCTTTCATTGTATACTTACCTTCCAAGGACCTGACTCCCCGGGCCCGTGGGGCTCTGGTCCCACGTTTATCCAAGTGAGATGGCTGCTTTCAAAACGAAACCTTTCATCAATCCCCTATTAATTAGCTAAATGCCGCACCGGATTACGCATTCATGCCTGCCAGCCAGGCGGTAGCATCAGGAGAGCAGAGCTCACGGTCCTCTTGGCTCATCCTCCAGCCTGGTCATTGGTATTCCAGGACAAGTCAGCTTACTGTAATTTGAAATTGGTCTGCCGTCCCATTAGGAATCTGCCCGATCAATACCAAGTGAATTAGAGTTTCAGTGATCTGATTAACTCCCCATTATTTTCTACCCTGGCTGATTTAGAATGCATGATGAGACAATATTCCAGTTTCTTTGCTTTATCCCAGTTTAAGTGAAATATAGACATGTAAGGAAGCAGTGCCTGTGCATTTGCTTTGCCTCGGCTGTAATAACGTCAAACACCGTGAGCATCTCCCCCATCAAGACAGTCTGAAGTGACTGAGGGCCGCGTCCTGCACCCCAAGGAGCTGTGGGCGGCAAGGGGCAGAAGCAGGTGGGAGCACACACTGCTCATCTCTCTTCTTTTTGGCTCTATCCTTGGAATGGACTCCTCTCGGGCATTCACCGGGGTGGGTTAGTTATCTGTCATATGGTCAACTTTAGCAGATTTGTGACTGAAGTTCTGGGTCATGCGGCTGGAAAGCAGACGATAATTCTCTCCCAAAGGCACAAGAGCTTCACGACAATAGAGTCACTCGATGTTGTATCTTGATGACTGAAAACGAGCATTGCAGCCAGTCAGTCGGGCTGGGGCTAAGTGCTGCCCTGGGGGAAAAAAAAATTCTTGGTGTCCCCAGGGAGTGAATTTGGCTTCCTGTGCAGGAAGACTGTGTTCATGGCCTGGCCTAGGGCTTCAGAGAAATCAGAACGGACCTCTGTGAGTCAGTATGGGTCTCCAAGAGGCTCAAAATTCAAACTAGTCGAAAGCACAGGATCTGAACTAGTGCAAGCAAAGGTACCACATCCTTTAAAAATGCAGTTGTATGACTTCCTCAGATGTGTGAATTTGGCTGGCCAAGCATCATCCGGCGGAAGTTCTTATTATTACTTTAAGCGTGTGAGTTGTAATGGGTTTATCAGTTGCTTTCATGTTGTCCAGATGCTTTAAAAAATAAAAGCGGTATATTTTTCAAATAGACGGGAGCTATTGTAATGTAGCACAATAGTTTTCCACTGGTGACCCAAAAAAGATTCGGCATAGCTTATATATGATCGTAAATAATAACTCATTAATACGGCTATGCCAAGTATCATTCCATTTTCCCCTTAGGATTTACTTAGCAATTTAGAATATTCTGTTTGGATGGGTGAAGACATTTGACTAGAGATGATATCATGTGATCTGTTAGCCAGTTATGTAAATACCTGGTTCGGAAATAGAAATGTATGAGTGGAGTAACTTGGCATCGACAACTGCTAGCTTGATGAGAGGTTTGGTCAGCCCCAGGGCTTACGAATTTCATTGCTATTCTCCACTATTGATTGTTACTCAACCGAACGTTTCTGAATATCTTCTGTGTTTTGTCTCCCAGTTACGGTTCATGCAAGCTACTTAGAGCAAAATCATAGTGGGGATTTACAAAGACAAATAAAGTTTCAAACATCACAGATCAAAACAAAGAAATTATTCGTCTTCGGTTTGCATCCTGCCATTTACAGATAGGTTAATTTATTTGCCTCTTTAAGCTAAGGATTTTTACACCTATAAAATGGAAGTAAGTTCTGTAAACATTATAGGACAGTTTTGTGGATTCAATACAGTAATATATGTACAGTACTTAGTGCATATAAAATGCTCAAAGGTTGTTAGCTTTCTCTTCTTTTCCCCCACGTGTTTAAAGAATCAGTGAGAACATTTTTCATGTCAATCTCTGCTTTCAAATGTTCCATTTTAAAATCTTAAATTGAAAAGAAAAAAGAGTTTCAGGATAAATGAGTTGTGTCAGATATTTTTTATGCATATGATTTAAATGGAAAATTACTGGGATATTGCCAGTCCTCTGAAACATCTCAAATTTCTCACCTGGGAAAAATTGAAGTTACATAAAGAAATGATTCAAACTGTATCTAAAAGTGGAATGACCAAAAGCTCTAATTGATTATTCATACAAAGCCAGCTCAGCCTCTCTGGTGGAGACAGATGCCTGCCGCAGGGCTCACAGGCTATGGCTCAGCAGGACCGTGTTTGGTATTTCTGACCATCACCCTGTCTACCAGTCCCTGTCTTCTGACTTCATCCTGACAATAGGCCCCACCCCTCAATGGTTTTGATTCGGTATTTCTATTCATAGATTGAAGTCAATATTCCGTTGTGTTTCCGGTCAGTTAAAACTCTCAAGCTTTTATCACATCTACTTCTGTTCTCTTTTTTTGTGATTGATTGTTTTGTAACATGTGCAATGTAACATTTATTTTCCAAATATTTGTTATTTTGTTGATTGAACCCTATCATCCCAATTTATTAACATTTTTTGAATATGTATTATATTATGTATATAATTATTAACACCTTTTTAGATATGTATTACATTATGGACATAACTGATTATCTTCCGAGCTTAGAGTTCTTCAGTCACTAATAGAACACTGTCCACAGTAGCACTAATACTCGTTCTGATTTCACTCTCAGAATTCACACCTTTAGCCATGGGGTTGAAAAAACATGTAACTTGTGCTGATACCCAACCCACTTTTCTCTCT
This sequence comes from Ursus americanus, assembly GCF_024610735.1. Lineage (NCBI taxonomy): Eukaryota > Metazoa > Chordata > Mammalia > Carnivora > Ursidae > Ursus > Ursus americanus. The sequence continues at coordinate 18,339,321 of NC_142134.1, read as the reverse complement.
ACTACTACTGTGCTGCATATCTTCCAATTGTCCCCCCACACCTTATCTCTCTCCACCCTACTTTGTATCCTGGGAGGCTGGCCTATATGGACCACCTCCATGTCTACTTAGCTCTCCGGCTTCTAATTGGGTTCATCCCATGGGGTACTAACTGGAGGTAGAAGGGAGGAAGAGGAGTGAAATCGTGGTATATTTTTCTCCTAGCTCCTTCCCTGCTGAATTCTCATGGGTTGGGTGCCTCTTTGACCCAGGTTCCTGGCTCCCACAGGGAGACTTTATGCGTCTCATGATTATTGCACATTTTGTGGACTGAGACAAAATGGACAGTTACCTTACATATACAGCTGTTATATTAATATCAATTTATGTCTATTACAAATTACTGTTAAGATTTGCTGACTTGTACATAGGCAATGCATAAAAACATACATAAAATTTTATCATCTTTGGATCACTATATTTGATGACACCATGCTGTTGCATTTTAGTGATAGTTTGAATGTTGCTTGAAGCTTGACATATAACCCAAATGTCACAATTAAGTTATTAACTGGATGGTGAAAATACTCATACTTAGCACTTACATGTTGCTTTTCATCATTAATGTGTATGACAAATAGGAGCCAATCAATAGCATAGCAGTGTACTCAGTAATGATCTTTTACTGTTGCTTGGTTCATTTCAGTTCAGAGGCCTTTTACTAGTAAGCCCATAAAACTGGTGACAAGTTTCAAGTTAATAGACAAGATTTATTTGAGTATCTCTCTGCATCCTCTGACTCTTTACCTGCATGGCTTCCCACTGGATGGTGAACCCCTAAAGGCAGAGATTGTCTGTATCTCTGTATTTCCAGTGCCAACTACAGGGCCTGATACCTGGTAGACATTCAAAGAAGTACTCGTAGAGTGGATAAACAAATGGAAAATATAGAAAAACTATTGAAGTGGTCATTAATGTTGTTCCTAAAACCTGCAGTAAGTGTTGGGGGAGCTACAATGTCAGAAATTTTCAAACTCCTCTGGCACTGAAAAGAAGAGCAATTGTTTGGGGGCGCCTGAGTGGCACAGCGGTTAAGCATCTGCCTTCGGCTCAGGGTGTGATCCCGGCGTTATGGGATCGAGCCCCACATCAGGCTCCTCCGCCATGAGCCTGCTTCTTCCTCTCCCACTCCCCCTGCTTGTGTTCCCTCTCTCTCTGGCTGTCTCTATCTCTGACAAATAAATAAATAAAATCTTGAAAAAAAAAAAAAAAAGAGCAATTGTTTGAAACTTTTTGAAAGCCACGCCAGTATTTTTTGAAAGGCAGGAAACAGCATGTACTGATGAAATGGACACAGCTCACCATATTGGGGGAGACCAAAGCCTGTTCTTCCTTGGTCACCGTTCCCAGCAGTCTTCGCTCCATGCAGCTCTGCCACACGCACAGGAGTCAGGCTGCCAGAGAAGACCTGGGAGATATTTACCAGCAGTGTGCAGAGCTTCCATCACCTTTCCCTTGGTGCCTTGGACATCAGGGAGAGGGCTGGGTCTTTTCTGACTTTTGAAGAGAGATTCTGCAGTTTTCCAAGGAGGCAACCAGTCCTGGCCGTCGTAGTGAGTGGCCTTGACAAGTGACGTCTGACACGTTGGGCATCTGCATCATTACTTGTCAGCACCCACCTTAGAGGATAGGAGAAATGTTTTGGAATGAATAAAGAGAAGACTGTGGCAGAAGACAAAACCCAATGTGGAAAATAAGTAATTGCACAGTTCTATGTGAAAAAAAAAAAAAAGACATCTCAATGTCATGTGTCAACAAGCATGAAAAAGAGGACTGAAAATAAGAGTCCAAATTAGTGTTGAAGGAGAATCAGATTTAAGAAACCATCTTTGAGGGGCACCTGAGTGGCTCAGTCAGTTGAGCATCCGACTCTAGGTTTTGGCTCAGGTCATGATCTCAGGGTGGTGGAATCGAGCCCCATGACAGGTTCCACACTGGGTGTGGAGTCCGCTTGAGGTTCTCTGCCTCTCCCTCTCCATCTGCCCCTCCCCCTGCTCACACACATGCTGTCTCTCAAATAAATACATAAATAAAATCTTTAAAAAGTAAAAATAAAATAAAAACAAAAAACAGTCTGATTCAATTCAGTTTGACCCTTTCATTTTACAGACGAGGAAATTCTGACCCAAAAGGGATAAGTGACTCACTCAAGATCATATAGCCAAGGCTTGTTCTACTGTTTTTCTCAATACCATCTCCATTTCCAAAATGCTCAGGACTCAAGGCTCTATTTAAATTTTCTCAGAGTTTTAGAATTTAAAATTGAATTATGGACATTATTCACCCAAATATTTAGTGAGAGTCGATTTTGTGTTAACTATAGGTAATATGCAGATAAAACATTCCTGGCTTGACTAGCTCTGGTGACTGACCCAGTCCTAAGGACAGAGGGAGAATATTCTTATGATAAATAGCAAAAATGGAGCTTCTTTAGTTCAGATTCTTTTTAATTTAGAATGAGTCTACTAATTTAGAAGTAATGCAGATTCTGTGATTTAAAAAAATTACTTCCTCCCTCACATTGTAAGTAATGTCAGTTTGGTTTAAAATAAGTTGCTTAGGGTCACCTGGGTGGCTCAGTTGGTTAAGAATCTGCCTTTGGCTCAGGTCACGATCCCAGTGTCCTGGGATCAAGCCCGCATCGAGTCTCCTGCTCAGCGGGAAGCCTGCTTCTCCCTCTGCTTGTGGCTCCTCTTGCTTGTGATTTCTCTCCCTCTCTCTGTGACAAATAAATGAATAAAATCTTAAAACAAAATTTTTTTAAAGTTGCTTAAAAAATAAAAAAAAATCTAGTATTAACAATTCTATCAACTTGTCTTCAACTACTAGTAATTTATTCTCCTATTACTATGCTTTCATTTTTCTGATACATTTTAATGTCATAGAGTCCTATTTTAATTTTTGTTCAATAATGAATGTAATAAGACAGTGAAACTGAGGTGCGATAGGAAGAGGTGAGGCTGGAAGACTTAGAGACAGAGCAGTCCTTGACAACAACCAGTTAAGAGTAACATGTGATGTTCTTGTCTAAACTAAAACAGCTGTGTGAAACAGCGAAACACTACAGTTGGGGCTGCTGAACGCTTTCTTTCCACTGGCACTGGAGAGGGTTTCAGAGCAGTATTTTACTGGAGTGGAAAGGAAAATGGACCAGAGACAGGATAGTTTAAATGTAGCATGCAGCCTTCTGGAAGGTTGGAAGGGACCTCTTCCACAAAGCTGGAGTTAGACCAGTGGGCAGGGGATGGCCATTTGATTGGCATTACTCAGGAGGAATGCCTAGCCATTTCAAAGGAGTAGCAAGTTCCGCAGAGCCTTAACAGAGCTGGAGGACCATCCCATCATCTAGCCAGTCCCTGGGGGAAAAATGCATGTTTACATGGCCGGAGTTTGGATTGTAAAGAAGTAGTGGCAAGTGATTAGGATAGAGAATTAAACAAGGGCTGGTATACAGAAGATGCTCAATTAACAGTGAATGGCTGGCTGGCTGGCCTGAGCCAGAATGAAGCAGTCTGAATGTTATCCCAGGCCAACGGGTATCCAACAAAGGATGACAAGATCAAATCTGCACTTCGGAGAGATCTGCACTGCAGTGCATGGATTGAAGTCGGAGATCCGGAGGCTACTTCGGAGACTTCTGCTGGCGGCCCGAGTAAAGATAGTAGTTACTCAATTAATCTTTGGAGTTTGGGGCTTTTTTTTTTTTTTTTTGCGTTTTACATGAATTAAAATAGCTCATATAACTATGTGGCAATAATTTGTGCTATGTGTATCAGATAATCTCAAGAGTGCTTTTACCATGCTACCTGGCAGTATTATAACATTAGGATTTTCAGGAAAGTACAGTAAGAGCTAATTTATCTGATGTAATTGGAACCATTATGAAAAGTTGGATATTGTGGGGCATGATTAAAACATGACGCATGAGTATCTGAAATATTTTACCTAACTGAAAACTCTAAGTACACATTCATTTACCAATCTTTCAATCTAGAGCCAGAAGCCTTTTTTTTTTTGAGCATAGATCTTTTCATTGGAGTTATCTGTAGTCTTCTTCTGCACACATGACAAACGTAATGCATTTTTATGATATCCAAATTCATTTTCATTCACGTAGAGTGAGAAATTACAAACCCTTCTGAAGCAATTTGAAAATTTTTACAATTGTTTTTCCAAACTTTGCTTTGCCCACATTAAATTTGATAGCGATATTTTATTAGTTACTTGCCTTTATGGTTTTCTAAAGCAATCACCTTATTATTATTTTTTAATGGTGTATGGACACCTCACATCATCTTGGTACACCTTTTATTCAGGTCTGGTGGCAGCCACAAGAATTTTGCAGATGTAAACTGCCAGTATTAGTGTCAGCTACATTGTCTTCCAGGGCTTTCTAATGCCACGAGCACAAAATGCCTCTGGTATGCCTTAGGGAAACTCTCTGAATACATGTGCAAGGGAGTTATGCCCCATGGGAGACCTTTGATCAGGGGAGGATGGGACCTTGTAGATAACACTTTACATGGCTCCACAGGGGATTCCAGGTGAATTCAGCCCGAGGTGCTAACACCAATAGCCTGCTCAGTAGCACACCGTTATATTGGTTTTCTGCTCTTTCCGGTTCTTTATTCTTGGAATCACATTAAACTACCTGCATGTAAATCCTTATCTGAGATTTGATTTTCCAGGACGGGAATCAAACTAAGACACATGGAAGCAACACCTCTGTTTTTAAAACATATTATTTTACCGAATGTTTAATTGTATTACGCATTTATAACAAGTGCAACTGGAATAAACAGGTTTGGGAACAAACCTGACTGCCCTTGGTAAATAGCCACGTGGTTACTGGGAGCTGAGGTAACAGAGAGGAGCCTCCCAGCCTCTAGCAGTCAGCCCGCCGTTTTTTGCACGGGAAATCTGCTTTACAGCGGGGCGGGAGTAGGTGTTGGTCAGTCTGAGGATGTTGCTGTGTGGAGCTCGGGTGAGAAGTCTTCTACAGAGTGGTGTTCTCTAATTCATCAGAATTTATACGATGCCTTAGCTAGCCTAGGGCAACAGTGTGAAGAAGATGAAGTTTATCTTTGGTGGTTTTAATCCACTCTTTCTGTTTCTTATCTTTCTCAGAACTCTCTGCATGCTTTACCAACATTGGTTTTCAGGAAATACTGATACTCATTTACTCTCGGGGATAAAGTACTACGAATGATTGATGTGTGACCGTCTCTAGACTACCTGCCAACATTCTCAGGAATAGGTGCATTTTTTAATAAAACTATTAATTCGCTAACCATTTAGCATTTGGCATTTAAAGTATAAAATGAACTTGGGAAAGAGGTATGTTTTGAAGTTGGTGGGGAGAAAAAATAGGGAGAAGGAAACCTCTTGATGTCTTTAGAAATCACACTATGTAGGTGTTTATTGATACTTATTGAACTTTAAAGATAGTTTTGTTCAAGTGGATTCACCTATTATCATTTGCCTTCTAAACGATTTCCTTACATAAAGTTCTTATATCCCTCATTGGATAAAAACCCTCTAGTATCTGCTTCTTTTTCTGTCATCTGGCTCAGAATTAGTTGAAGTAATAAGACTTGATTTGGAAATTTCCAATAAAACAGCAAATGCTTGTATCACGAGTATTATGTGCCAGACACTGCTAATTCTCACAAGAAACCTATGAGTATTATTATCACCTTATAGTTGGAGAAACTGAGGCACAGAGAAGTTAAGAAACTTGTCTAACATCACAGCAAGTAAATGTCAGAGCTGGCATTTGACCTTATTTTCAATTAAAAACATACATGAATAAGATGAGAACATAAATGGAAAGCAAAATCCTTGCAACAATTCTAGGATTGTTGTATTTTAAAATAAATTTAGGATCATATTTGAAGGAAGTCCTAGCCCAGCCACTGAGCCAGCTGTTTTGGGGCTGAATGGGGCGGCAGTTTATTCTCCAAGCAGACTCCTGTCTAGGGAAGAATAGGACTCAGAGCAGCCCACTTGAACGCTTCCTGTAACTACTCTCCAAATGGAAGCACAAAACCTCTACCCTCTACCACCCACAGCAGGGTCTGGAGCAACCCCCCAAGAATGGCTGTGCTCAGACAACCTGTGCTCAGTAAAGCTGGTTCTGTGGGCTTCTGAGAGAAATATGCTAATTTGTAATTTCCCAATGCTACCTTATGTGTCAGACGTAATTTTCCTTCTGCATCCTTATTCACGCAACCAGTAGAGCTCACAGTTTAGAGATTATAGTAATTCCAAGACATATAGCTCTGTGATCTTTTCTGTAATTCTGACTTTTACTTTACAGTGATGCTCTCTTCCTCCTCCATCCTTGTCAGCAGTGCTCTGCTGTATTTATTGAGACGTTTCCTAGTAAATACTCTATGTAGTAGAGATGTATGCCTGTTTTTCCTCTTGGAAGGACTTTTAGAATCTTAGAAATTCTGTATGACGAGTTTTGACATTGACTTTTATCATTGTATATTCCCCGAGGATTACGAAAGATTCATTTTATAGGATTAACAAACACCGCATTCACAGTGACCTTGTAGCTTGGTTTTTCTTTGCTTCACTTAATTCCGTTTTTTTTTAAAGTGAGTGTAAAATGCTTAAGGCTTGACTTACTTATGACGACATCTTTGCAACAGAGTGTTCCTAGAGCTTTTATTATATTTCTTGCTAAATCAGATAAAGCAGATATAATTGCCATCAATACTATAAATATTAAGCTAGATTTTCAACAGCATTGGCAAAAAATTATCTTCACCAACCAAAGTTGCACAATTTATTTATATTTTATAGTTGTTTCTCAGAAACCTTAATAGCATTCTATTAATTAAAACTCACTCTGACATGTGGGTTCTAATAGTTAGGAAATACTGAGATTTTATCTCATTTATGCATTTATAGCTTTATTTGTGCCGCCAGTTAACCACTATACTTCTCCAGTGTAAGTTTTACCATCCACAATGCACCTGGGCTGTCCTCTACTTGGCTGAAATACACCATGGGATGGCAGGTGCTTTAAAGAGGTCTTCAGTGAAGTATGCTCTCCTTTCAGTGTCCTGTCTTTAGGAGTTTGGTTTTCTGCTTGTTGGATACTCTGGATTCTTTCTAGCTAAAAATGGGCAATATTTTCAACTCACTTTCAATTTTCCTGTCTCTGATTTTACAAATAGACATCACTGTAAACTTTGTTTAGAGAGTAAATGTAGGAAAGTTTTGCCTAAACTCCTTAAACCAATGAAGCATCAGCAGTGTGTGCCTACCCTACGTCTATGTGATGACATTAGATCGATAAGAAATGACACCATGTCCCATTGACATTGTAACCAATGTAATTGTGTCTTGGTATATGGTTTTCTCTAGGTATGATAGAGGTTATAAAAAAATATAAATGATGCAAGAGCAACTGAGCTAGTTAATAAAAACAGCATTTTGTTAATTTATTGACTCTATAACGCTCATAAAAATACGTTACTTTCTTCTGATCGGTAAATATTTGTTTGGAACTTCTGTGCACCAGGGACTGGGGCTTTAAAGATCAAAGAAACAGGGACCTTCCCATCAAAGAATTCTCAGTCTAATCATGCTCTGTGACTGTTTCTCATCCCCAGACACTAAGGTTATCTTGTCTCCAGATAATCTTATTTAAAGATGAGACTAGTAAATTTGAGCTAAATGGTTTATTGGCTGCCTGCTGATTAGTGATAGGATTGGTATTAAGCTATTTTGAGGATTATAGACAATATTTGGTTTGGAGGAAAGTTCTGCAAACTGGTAGTCATTACTGGCCTATAGGTATTTTATTTGGCATTCACAGTGGGTGTTTTGGTTTGTCTATTTGTTTGCCTGAAAATATCTTTATTTGCCTTCACCTTTTTCATCAAATTTGGGAAGTTCGAGGACATTTTTTCTCACTCCCTTCTTTTGGGACACCAACCTATACCTATGTGTGCTAAGCCGTATGCCTTTTTCCACTGATCCCATGCTCAGCTTTTGCATCTTTGGGAAGTCTCTCAACCTATTGCTGATCTGATCCCACCTTTAGAGTTCTGCTTCCAAGCACCAGTGAAGGATGAAGGCCTCAAAAGGACTTTTTTGGGGGCATTTTCCTCTCCTGTCTCCAGTCTCAGTGGTTTGCCCCTTTGCACTTGGGGAAGGCCTCAAGGTCTCCAGCAACCTCTCTTACTTCTCTTATTCTACCCCAGCATTTGTTGTACTACTTGCATGCCCTTGCTGAAGACACAGCTGGTGGGATGGGTGCAGGTATGTTCTGTGGCTGGAGGTCCTTGGAAATCTAATCCATAATCTTTACCTGCATACAACTATTAACAGTTTGTGAAAAGTTTGACTTATTTTTCTTTACTGCAGTCTATGGCAGATGCTTCCTTTTCCTGATACTTCATCAGGGATGGAAATAGCTGTGCGTCACCTCCTCTGTCTTAGGAAGGGCGCATTACTTTATTTAGGTTTCTCAGTGTTCTCACCTCTGCCAGGGTGACAACAACTACAACAACAAACTATGATTTTGTAGCTTAGCCATCTTGTTCTAATTATTGAGGGTAGGGACAAAGGTGTCTTGTGAATTTCTAATGTCCTAACCAGAAGCGGAAGTCTGCTCCAGCGGTCAGACATTGAGATTAGTTATTTACCAACACTAAAATGTTGAGAGATTTCCATAACAATCTTATTTCTGGTTTCTCTTGATAAGAGAAGCTCTAGCAAGAAAGAGGAGGCCTAAATTTTCTAGCAACCGTAGCTGGAGATGAGCAATAGCTGCTCCATTTATATGAAGGAGATACGGCATTTATCTATTCCTTTATAGGAGGATACTTCATCGTATCACCGGATACAGACGCAGGTCAAGAAGCAGAAAGATATACAGTACTAGAGATGATCCTTTGTTTGGGTTCATGTAGCATTTTCAGTTAGGCCATTTAACAAGCTCTTGGTGTGGTTTCTCAATGTGACAATATTTCTCTTGATCTTTTTCAAGTACAATGCATTCCTAGCTCTTTCTTGTGGGTTCATTAGTGTTAAGATCTATTTACGGAGACAGACTGTCCCTTTCAAAGTAATTATCTTTCATTGAGTGAAAAGATTTGTTGAAATGTGTTATTTCCCCAGAGCATATGAGATTTTCTGACAGACTTTTCTTTCTTAAGACTTTTGTTTAAATGTGTGTGTGTGTGTGTGTGTGTGTGTGTGTAAGAGTATGAGCTTCTTACCAATAGAAGGGATTGAGACTTTGTTTCCATTATTTGTAGGAGATGGAATAACAGTAAGAAAAAAGAAAGTAGTGAATTATATATTTAATAAATTATAATCAAAATACTCAAAACTTTACCACTATCCTCACTGATAAAGAAATTGTACTGTTTAAAGACATTCACTTGCACTACATATCAAGGTCTACTTTAAAAAGAAACAAAATCACGAACTCCTTGCATTTTCCTTCATTCCTTTATTCCTTCTGATAGTCATCAGCTACTTGCTGGTAAACTTGCTAGGCACTGGGGATGTAATGTAAAGCCAGGCAGACCTGGTTTTTGCACTCATGGGAGTTGGGGATGTTAAATAAGTAATTACCCAAATTGTGTGAGGTCCTATAATGTATAGTGCACTATGCAAGCATATAACATGGGTCTCACCATTACTGACCTAGAAAATAGTATCATAAGTGTAAAACTGGGAAATATGTACAGAGGATCAGTGTGATCATTAGGGTTCAAAGCCCGAGAAATCATGAATAAGCATGGGGGTTTAGATTTCCTTGGCATTTAGATTTATCAAAGCCATATGCTGAGGGTCAGTGAAATTCATTAGAGCAGGACAAACTAGAGGTCAAGGTTGTGTTCTCAACCTCAGGTAACTCTTGATTATCCACAATTTCTAATCAGAGGCTGCTGTTTCCCAGACACGTAATCTAATAGGTCACTCCTCCTCCAACCAGGTCTAGGGTTCACAAAGTCTATACTCACTTGATTTTTGTTTATTAAGGCTATAGGTGTGATGGCAGAGCATTTAGAAATTAATGATAATTCATTTCATATCTAATTGGAAAATGGCTTCGAGATGATTTTTTTTTTCTTGTTCTTTCCAATGAATATATCTTTGGATTTCCTTTCCAAATCTATGCACATTCTTTTGACTATTCTGAGCGGTAGAAACATTTTTACTTGTGCAGGAAAGATTCACTTCTTGAAATCAGCCAAACATATTTAAAATCCAGGTCTATTGAATAAGACAGGGTAATACTATTTGAGGGGATGTGTTTGTTGCTGTTCCAAAGCAGTTATAATTATAATCAGGAGGGTGGGTCTATGGATAACTAGCTCTGGAGATAATTTTTAAAGAGTAGCTCCAGAAATCATTTGGTATGCAAGATTATTCATGAATCGTTTTCTAAGATTGTTGAAGAACAACAATCACTTGAATATAAGCATTTATATATTTACTAAAAATCTGCCTTACTACAGGGAATTATAAGAAGGCAACAAAAATAAAGTTTCAAAAATATGCATTGTCATAGTTTATTTGGTAGCACAATGCCTATTATGCACATGTAGCAGCTTATAAAATAAATGAACTGTATTTCTTTGTAGATTTTTGTATTTCCGATGTGAAAATAGCTTACCTAGACATGTTGCTTTCAGATTGAGAATGTGCTATGATTCAATTCTAAAATATATAACATTTTCTTAAGGCACTTATGGCTAGCAGTTTTGAAATTATATATATTAAACATCTTTTTATTAAAAAAACATCAGCATTATATACAAAATTTTGGAAGTAAGACAGGGCACTGGTGAATTATACATAAGGAGCATTTGACTAAACAAATAGCTATTTCAGGTTGAATTAATATTAGATTCATTAGAAGCAAATGATAAAACAAAATGGCATTGACTTTGGAGCTAGAGAAACTTAAGTTTGAAATTTACTTTACCAAAAAGCTAACTCTCCGTGATCTCAAACAAATTTTGTTCTTGTTATATATATATATAAAATATATGTATGTGTTATATGTATGTATTATATATGTATATATATTATATATGTGTATATATATTTTATATATGTGTGTGTGTATATGTGTATATATATATATATATATATATATGTAGTGCCCATCTTGGGGCACCTGGGTGGCTCAGTCGGTGAAGCGTCGGACTCCTGATTTTGACTCGGGTCATGATCTCAGGGTCATGAGATTGAATCTTGCATTGAGATCTGTGATGGGCATGGAGCCTGTTTAAGATGCTCTCTCTTCCTCTCCCTCTGACCCTCCCCCCATACCCTCCCAACCCTGCTCGTGCTCACTCTCTCCCTAAAAAAAAAAATAATAATAATAATGCCCATCTTATTGGGCTAATGTGTGTAATGTGCCTGGCATCTAATGGGCTCAACAAATGGTGGTTACTATTAAGAGATGATATGGAAAAACAGCAATTACCTTTTACATACTCATAATTTCCTTATAATTAAGAAAAAATTTGTTAAGACTTACCAAACGGAATTTTAAAAACAACCTAACTTGCTTTCTTTCACCAGTGCCTACTGTGGTGCTGGTGGACAGTCAAAGGAGGCTCCCAGTAGTTTTGGAATCCATGAGTTTCCAAATCATAACATAGGAGTCTGATCTCCAAAGTGGCAGTTGCTGGTCATTATAAAGAAAAAATTAGTTTTCTTGGAGAAGGTAAATCTAGCACTTTTCTTTGAGCTAAGATTGGGGCTAAAATTAAAGCTCGGTAAGGAAAGTCCTAATTTTTGTTCTGAGTCTGGGTGTCCGTGAGCACTTGAAGATTTTCCTGGGATTACTGCTGGGCTCCAGGAACATAGTGTGATTGCTTTTGTAATACATCCATGTGTGAAAGCCAGATGTTTTAAATTCACCTTTCTTGTTGGTGGTGTGAAAGAGATTATCATTCCAGAATAGAATCTCAAGAAAGTTCTTGGGCCCTGTTTCAACAAGGAAAAGCCTGGTGTCTCTTTACCAAATCCAAGGAAAGGGCTTTTTATTATATGAAAAGAATAACATCGCATTCCAGTAGAGGAAACGGGCAATCGCCTTTTGATCCCTAATGTGGGTGCCCAAGTTTGTAAATTTAATAAAAAGATAAAAAAATGTGGCAGTGTTTTTATCTGAAGCAATAAACTCTGATTAAATCTTGCCAGTTTGATGCTAGCGGTCTTTCTGGGTAGCGTGAAGGTGAGTGAGAGCTTTGGACAAGATAATAGCAACAGACAAATGTGAAAGAATATGAAGTTTTAAAGAGCCTTTCAGAACACTAAAGAGTTTAGGAAATTAAAATAATCAGTATGGCTTTTCATGCTCCTGAGTAGTCTTAACTGCCCGGTTCATTCACTTCTCTGTCATTGAGTAAATCTATCTCCTCCATTGTAATGACTGTTTCTTAGTCTGTAATGATTATCTTTCATGTTCCTTTTTATTAATATTTAAAAGTAAAGATGGGCCAGAAAGTAATATGTGTATTATCTGTTGAGTCTAACAGGGTGCCAATCAGCTAAGCTTCATTGCTCTTACAACTAATGAGATGAGTTTGGGAAAGTAGGATGTAGAACATATAAAAATTCAGTTTTATCATTATGTTGAGCAGAGGCTATAGCATATAAGAATAAACAGTATAAGGTGTTATAAATGCCTGGCTGTGCAGACACAGCTTTGAAATATCAATGTCTAACAGTGATCATAAAAATCAGAAACTTTGGATGGAATGCTTTATATAATAGATATTCGGTGCAATTCAGTTTAGTTATGCATGCTTATACGTATGTACAGAGTATGGTAGGGTCTTCAGTTAAAATAAATTGCAACTAATGTTGAAATTAGGTTTTCTTTATATCAACCCTGTTTGTTAGTTTATATCTATCCCATATGCATGAGGATAACATCTTGATAAGGGAAGTGAGAGTTTCCAGTATAGATACGAGGCAGGGATTGCCATACTGCTCTTGCCTTAATCACTTGTTCTGGTTAATATTAATAGTAATCAGGAAATTCCAATATTAACTAGTTTATGATTTTAGCAATAGCTTATATTTTTATTTAGATACTAAGTTGAGCTGGCTTCTTTTAAGGTTTCATAGTTGTAGTTATACTAAACATATTAGTTTGGCACAGCTTTCAAAAGTGCACCCTCTGTTAGATAAAGGGTGCTATAATGGCTTCTGGAATGATCTATTATTTTTGGCATATAAAAAGAAGTTATAATGCTGTTCTTTAAAATTTATGTTTCATAATAAAATGAATAATTCATTCACTCATCCACTGACAACCAGAATACTTAAATTAATGTCTCAAAGTAAAAAATCAGCACCAAACCAAAAAGCTAGGGTTGGAGGTAGGGAAAGAAGCCTGGCTATTAGGATATAATACATTTTCAAAAGATAACCGTAATATAAAATGAGTCTGAAAGTCATTTATAAAGAACAGGATATTAAAAGCTATAAGAAAAAAAAAGACCATTTATCTATTTGTGTACTATTTTGAAGACTTGAGCCAAATGTTTCATCAGTGGTTTGGGTGCCTTCCAATAAATTGGGCAGGGTTGATATGTGCTGGGGGAAGGGGGTGGGCAGCAATCTCTTTTTCCTTCGAGCTTGGTTTATTTAAGCCTTCATTCATTAATTCAACAAATGCCTATTGAGCAGCTGATATGTATAAGGCAAGCCGCCAGGCACTATAATATATATACAAAGATATCTAAGGCATGGAGTTTAGTATTTACAAATGGAGAGGACATACGTAGGTGAACTTAAGAAAAGATTAATTTAAAAAATAATTTTTAAAAAATAATAAAATGAAATTGATTAATGACTGAGGATGGATAAATAAATCTTATTCATTGTCTCTTTTCTGCAGGTGCAACAATGCGTCATCATCATCATCTTGTTACCAACACAATGATAATGATAATAGCCAAAATGTTGTCCCTAGGCACTATTCTATGTGTTTTACGTGTATTTACATGTACATAATAACCTACGGAGCAAATGCTATTATTACAACCATTTAACAGATGAGGAAACTGAGGAACAGTTATGTAACTAGCCTGGGTCACACAAGTAGTAAGGACAAACTTACCTCCAGAACCCGAGCTTTTTGCTATTAGAAATGACATAAATGCGGGCATTGCTATCACGTGGAATCGAGTTGGCATGATTCCCTGATAACATCCAGCAGATGTTAGAATTGTGAGGATGTTTTCAATTCGGTTTCCCAGTTTCTTCAAAGTTGTCAGTAGCAATATCCATATAGTTAGCAGCAAGTCAAAGAGCTCGGATTTTGGTTATAAAAGGAAACAATATGAGTATGACAGAACTTCTTTTGTTTACATTTGAACATTGACCTTTACAAAGAACTGTTATTTTCTAAAACTAGTGTTTATCAGGGTCAGTCTAGAGAGCTACAAATCAAGCAGGGATGGTTTCTGGATTGGTTAGATTACATTCATAATAGAAGACTTTGGACTGGGCTTCCGTGAGCCTGGCCATATCACTTTTCTGGACCTCATGTTTTCCCTGTACAAGATGAGAGAATTGGATCAGGCCATCTCCTGGGTCTATTTTAAATCTTATGCTCTGGGGGTTTATACCTCTCTGGCCCAATTAGGTCCATGAAGGTCTGGATTTAATTTAAAAAAAAAAGATTTTAGTGGGTTGCCTGGGTGGCTCAGTCAGTTAAGCATCTGACTTTTGATTTCAGCTCAGGTCATGATCTCATGGGTAGTGAGACTGAACCCCAGGTCAGGCTCCCCAGTCAGTAGGGAGTCTGCCGGAGATTCTCCCACTCTCCCAGCTCTCTCTCGCAAATAAATAGATAAATCTTTAAAAACAAAAGATTTTATTGAGGAAAATTGGCAAAATTCAGACAGATAGAAAGCAGCTTAGATAAGCAATTTATCTTTGTTCCAATAACACCTATCTCTGGCTAAGTCAACTAGCTTGCATTGAATAAATAAATATACTACATGATATTTCTTACCAATTTAAAACAGTTGTTTCTATTTAGAAATAGATGTTATTTTGTTTAGTCAAGAAGTTAATTGTCATATTTAAACACTTGTTTATGACTTCCCATCTGCTGGCTGTGACACAAAGTAAGTTTCTTAAGAAGAAATGTCTTAAGTTCTAAAAAGAAAACATTTTCTTACCATTTTGGGTGTATACCAGTTATTTAGAAAAGAAAATTGAAGTAGCAAAGTGTAAATTTTTTAAGGCTCCTTTTTTTTTTTTTTCAGTAGTAAATGGTCAGTATCCGTCTCTTCTGAATCTAAAGCCTCCGGACAGTGGAGCCTACTACACCTTCTGGTGTTTGGCGGACCTCATCTCTGTTTTGGAGAGCAGCAGGAAAGAGCTTTAGGTCTAGGTCTTTTATAATTCGTTCCCATATTCACTTCAGTTCGCAGGAAAGAACAATGATCTCAAACTGATTGTTAGTCTCATTGGTCAAATGTTTCCATTTCAGCAAATGCATTGCTCACTTGACATATAGTGATATAAATTTCCACTTTGACATATGCCTACCTGTATTCTCCTATCTCAATTTTCCCTTTACCTCATAACTTTTTAGGCAGATTAAATAAGAAGAAAACCCTACAGGGACCCCTGGGTGCCTCAGTTTGTTAAGCATCTGCCTTCGGCTCAGGTCATGATCCCAGGGTACTGGGATCAAGTCCTGCACTGGGCTCCTTGCTCAGAGGGGACCCTGCTTCTCCCTCTGCCTGCTGCTCCCCCTGCTTGTGCTCTCTCTCTCTGACAAATAAATAAATAAAATCTTCAAAAAAAAAAAAAAGAAAGAAAGAAAAAAGAAGAAGTAGAAGAAGAGAACCCTACATTAACACTCCATTTGGGAAGGTAAATCTGTCCAAGGAAGAAAATGTCCATCTACGGAGGAAACTCAATGTATTATTCTTTTTTTAAAAAAATACAAATTAAAGGTTTCTAATTTACATTCAGAAAAATGTTTTTGATTCACTAAAAACAAAGACTAAAAATTATGACATCAACAGAATATAATCTCATTTCTGTTTTCTGGAAGATGAATACACATGTATACACATATACATTTTTTTCATTCAGATATAACTTACAAATAATAAACTGAACAAACCATAAGAGGACAGTTTTGCATATATATCTGTGTGTAGATATCACCGAGATTTCCAGAAGATTTCCAGCCCCTCACAGCCCCCACTCCCACCTCCATTCCAGAGGCTACCTTTTATTTTGTCCTTTATCACCATGTATTAATTTTGCTTGTTTTTGTGCTTCGTATAAGTATAATCATACAATACATACTCTTGTGTGAAGCTTCTTTTCTGCTCAACATTATTTCAGTGAGAATTTTAGTCATGTTGAAGCAGGAAAGAATATCCAATAGAAAAAGGACATTGTCTTCAATAAATGGTGTTAGGAAAATTGGACAGCCACGCATAGAAGAATGTGATACAGGAATCCATCAAAATCCTAAAAGAGAACACAGGCAGCAACCTCATAAACCTTGGCTGAAGTAACTTCTTGCTAGACATGTCTCCAAAGGCAAGGGAAGCAAAAGTAAAAATGAACTATTGGGACTTCATAAAGATAAAAAGCTTCTACACAACAAAGGAAACAGTCAACAAAACTAAAAGGCAACCTATGGAATGGGAGAAGATATTTGCAAATGACATATCAGATAAATGGCTAGTATCAGTGATCTATAAAGAACTTACCAAACTCAACATCCAAAAAACAAATAATCCAGTCAAGAAATGGGCAGAAGACATGAAAAGACATTTTTCTAAAGAAGAATACAAATGGCCAACAGACACATGAAAAGATGCTCAACATCACTCATTATCAGGGAAATGCAAATGAAAACCCCAATGAGATATCACCTCACACCAATCAGAATGGCTAAAATTGGGGCGCCTGGGTGGCACAGCGGTTGGGCATCTGCCTTCGGCTCAGGGCGTGATCCTGGCGTTATGGGATCGAGCCCCACGTCAGGCTCCTCCGCTGTGAGCCTGCTTCTTCCTCTCCCACTCCCCCTGCTTGTGTTCCCTCTCTCGCTGGCTGTCTCTATCTCTGTCGAATAAATAAATAAAATCTTTAAAAAAAAAAAAGAATGGCTAAAATTAATAAGACAGGCAACAACAGGTATTGGCGAAGATGCAGAGAAAGGGGAACCCTCTTACACTCTTGGTGGGAATGCAAGCTGGTGCAGCCACTCTGGAAAACAGTATGGAGGTTCCTCAAAAAGTTAAGAATAGAGCTACCCTAGGACCCAGCAATTGCACTACTAGGTATTTACCCCAAAGATACAAATGAAGTGATCCGAAGGGGCATCTGCATCCCAATGTTCATAGCAGCAATGTCCACAATAGCCAAACTGTGGAAAGACCCCAGATGTCCATCGACTGATGAATGGATAAAGAAGATATGGTATATATACAGTGGAATATTACTCAGCCATCAGAAAGGATGAATACTTATCATTTACATCGATGTGAATGGAACTGGAGGTATTATGCCGGGTGAAATAAGTCAATCAGAGAAAGACAATTATCATATGGTTTCATTCATGTGGAATATAAGAAACAGCACAGAGGATCATAGGGGAAGGGAGGGAAAACTGGGAAGTCATCAGAGAGGGAGAAAAACCATGAGAGACTTTAAACTATAGGAAACAAACTGAGGGTTGCTGGAGGAGAGGTGGGTGAGAGGATGGGATAATTGGGTGATGGGCATTAAGGAGGGCATGCGATGTGATGAACACTGGGTGTTATATGCAACTGACAAATTATTGAACACTACATCTGAAACTACTGATGTGCTGTATGTTGGCTACTTGAATTTAAATAAAAACAACAACAACAAGAATTTTAGTCACATTGATACGGAGCATTAGTATCCTTTTTCACTACTATGAGTTATTTCATTGTATGACTATATAAACAATTTATTGTTGATAGAAATTTGGGGTGTTCCCAGGTTTTAGCTATTATAAATAATGCTGCTATGAAAATTGTTGTGTTTTTGGAGTACATAGCACTAGGAGTGCGACTGCTGAGTCACAGGGTAAACACGTGTTTAGATTTAGTAGATGGACCAAAAGTATCCCAAAGAGGCTACTCCAGTTTATACTCAACAATATATGAGAATTCCATGTTGTCACTCACATTTGATATTACAGGACTGGATTCTCACTTTTCACCATTTTGGATGGCGTATGGTTGTATTTCTTTTTCTTTTTTTTTTTTTAAGATTTTATTTGTTTATTTATTTATTTGACAGAGATAGAGACAGCCAGCGAGAGAGGGAACACAAGCAGGAGGAGTGGGAGAGGAAGAAGCAGGCTCATAGCGGAGGAGCCTGATATGGGGCTCGATCCCATAACGCCGGGATCACGCCCTGAGCCGAAGGCAGATGCTTAACCGCTGTGCCACCCAGGCGCCCCTCTGGTTGTATTTCACTGAGGTTTTAATTTGCGCTTCTTCCGCGGGCTAAGCGTGGTGAACTTCTTTTTACGCTTGTTGGTCATATGCTTCACTTTCATGAAGTGCCTAATCAAGTCTTTCCCCATTTTAAAAAAATGTAGGTTGTCTGCATTTTCTAATTGGTTGATAGCTCTTTTTATTCTAAATATGAGTCATTGGTTGGATATACGTATTGAGATTCCTTTTTTCCAGTCCGTAACACGCTTTTTCATGTTTCAAATGGTGTCTTTCAGAGAATAGAAATTTTTAATTTCATACAGAGCAATTTATTTATCTTTTTCTTATGGCTCTTCGTCTTTTCCAATTTAAGGAATATTTGCTTATCTCAAGATCTTGAAGATATACTCCTTTGTTTTCTTCCAGAAAGTTTATTGTATATCTTTCATATGGGTCTTTGCTCCATATTAAATTAATTTTTGGGCATGGTGTAAGATGGAGGTCAAGGTTCATTTTCCCCCCATTCATAGACTGTCCTTTCCCCCACTGGACTGCAGTGATATTTTTATTATAAATCAGGTGACTGTATCTGGGTGGGTGTGTTTCTTGGCTCTCCATCCTGTCTCTTCGGTTAACTTATCTGTCCTTGGGCTTACAGCTGACTGTCTTAGTTATCTCTGCTTTACAGTACGTCTTGTGCTCTGGAGGAGGTCCTTCGGCTCTGTTGTTCTTCATCTTCTAGGTTTTCTTGACTATTCGAGGCTCTCTAATTCTGTAAATGATGTTTGAAAGCATTACTTTTGAAAGATTTTTTAAAGAGATTTTGGAGAATTAATAAGAAGTTTTCCAAAGCAAAATACCGCCTCTCAAACCGACTGTGATTGGAAGATATTTGGTGAGTGAATGGATTCTTGAGATCGCAATTTCCATCAGAACAGAACTAAAAACTACTCATCAAGCTCCTTGGATGCTGTATGACTAAAACACAAATGACTGTAAATCTGCAAATTGAATTCAGTACTAATGAATTGGGGTCATTAATTTAGGGATGGAAGGAACCTCGAGGATTATCTAATTCAAGCCCTTCATAACAAATGAAAAAGGTTAGGTGATTTCCCAATGTCTGCCTTTCGATTCACAAGCCAGTTTTCTTTCTGCTAAAGCTTGCCATCTTGTAATCAAGCCTACAGTATTTCAGGAAGCACTTGTCCCCGTACATATATCTCTTGCATCTACTGGAGGAAAGGGATGTGTGACCTTGAGAATGTTAAACTTCAATAAGGGGGAAAACAGTTTATAAGAACTGTTCCTTTGTGATGTAGAGAGATGCTTAATTAACTAGAACTTCATTGAAAATTGTAGTGTACATCTTTTAAAAATTAACCCAAGTCCCCATGAATTATGTCTCCCCTGATTGTGCAGTCCAAAAGATTTTAAATCAGCAAGGCACAGCTTGATCTGAGAACAATGTTAGTGTTTGCGCTCTCTGCATTCTCATTTGCTTCAAGAAAAGAAGGCTCCTTCATTCCAGAGGCAACAGCCAGATTTTGGAGGCCGAACACGAACAATCTACAATGAAAAAGCATTTCAGCTAATAACGAACTCGAACATCTGCGGTACGTCATCGACAGTGTATCTCCCCCATCCCCGGCGCTCTCCCCGAAAACACTGTTTCCCCTTTCTTTTATTTTCTTTTAATCACTCTTCTGAGACATTGTTGGGGTTGACTCTTCGTCAAGGTGTCCAGCTGAAAAATGGTTATCGGATCCTGCTGAGGCAGGGACAGAGGAACAGCGGCCAACACCGGCTGCAGAAGTGCGAAGTGCGAACTCTGGGAGGCGATGGTGATTAAAGAGCATATGGTCCGTAATAAATCCGTGCGGTAGTGCAAGCTCAGATTAATCGAGGGATTAAGAATAATAGCACATCCTTATGAATAGCGTGTTAAATCTCAAGTTACGCTTCCTCGGCTCAGTGTAAATTTGGTGGTTTTTCTTACTTGATGTAGTATGTACAGTGTGAGAAGCTTTATGATATAATTTGTGTACATGTACCCTGATCAAAATGCCTGAGAAGGGTCTGCCAAAACATCGACATCTGGAGGTACAGATGTCACTCCCATGAAGCTGAAGACTGCTGGGGAGCAGGAGCATATGACTGTGAGAGCAGCAGCGCTCAGAAGTGCCAAGTTTCACATGAGTTTGATAGAAATGTGGTAGGAGTGCTTAACATCTTGGCTGATAGTTTTAGGTGAAGAAAAGTATCCCCTAAGCCTCTGCCTACCTTTTTGTTTTGTTTTATTTTGGATTTGTTCTTTATTTTTACTCTTTCACAGTGCCAACTTTTACCAGAAAAGGTGTTGAGTTTCAAGCTTGGAAGATAGAATCACACTTCTGAAGCAGGGAAAGCTATGCTGGACAAGGTGGCTCATATCCATGTTTTGCTCTGGCCTGAAACAGCATTACCAGCAAGGAGGGCAGAGATGCTGAGTTCCTCATTCATTTGCATGTTCTCAGTGTCTATATATTAATATTCCCAAACCGGCTACCAATAACCAATAATATGTGTGTGTGTGTGTGTGTGTGTGTGTGTGTGTGTGTGTGTGTGTGTATGGATATCCTAACATATTAATAATGTTATCTGTGTTTACTGGAATTATTAGGAGATCTTTTCTATTTTAATTTTCTAAATGTTCATTAAGGAATAAGATTAAATGGTGTTTTTCGGAAGAGAAATACTGAATGGGCCAGCAGGGTTCCAGTTCTAATTCATCAGTCTTTGACCCAGTGTTCTCCTTCTGGTTCCATCAAGGTGAAAGAATGACTACTACTTTTTTCCTTTATCTCATTATCACCAAATCAAAATAAAGTAAAACATAACTATTCTTGTCAGTTAAAATGGACTAGTGCAGAATATTTGAGCCTGGTAATTTGAGCCAGAAGATTTGAGCCTAGGTAATTATGAACCTAAATATGCAAAAACATTTGGGACTGTATGGTAAAGATATAATTTTATAAGATAAAGTGGTGCCTATTGCCAAATTCTAGAGGCCAGGCTTTGGAAATTCCTGGAAGATCCTTCCTAGAAGAAGTACCATATCGATATCAAGTTAATTAGTTTTTTCTCTGATGAATCAACACTCCACTGGCTGAAGATTTTTGGGAATAGTGTTTAGAATTTGTATCTTTTGTCCTCACTGGAATAGTCAAAGCTGATTTTAAGAGTTCTGGCTTACCCCTGTGTTCTGGGCCAGGCCTCTGAGACTTTGATGAAAAACTTCTGTCAATTCCCATAATCTCTCTATAAGTTCAAAGTATAGGTGCCATCTTAGAGAATATAAATTCATGTATATAATAAGTGAATGGTCTTTTTATTCATTTTCGGATGTAATGTTGAATCAGGAACATAATGGATAACAGCAGCAAAGTAATTACAGCAATGCTGAGTTTCTCTTGCAGAGCGACAGACGATGATCGGGTCGCCATAAACTCTGGAGTTGAACAGTTACCTTAGCTGATCAGCCGCTTGTTCTGCACCCTATGTCATTCTGTTCTTTTCTGGCCTCTTCGAGCCACACTGGAGATGAAGAGCCGCACTCCGATCGCCTGCTCCGCCGGCCTGAGGAAGCAGCTGCTGATGCCGTGGGGAAGCCCGGAAGGGGCCAGGCTCTGACCGCCGTCTACTGGGGCCTTTTTTTTTCTTTTTTCTTGCCAGCTTCTAACGAGCACCTTTATATTTCATACTGGCAGTTCTTCATCACAGCCCGAAGAAGGGTTAATGGCTCAAGAGATTAGAGATGAGGTTCCACGTGGGAGCATAATCTACCCTCAAGGAAAGCTTCAGTATCGTCACGGAAAATTTCTTCAGCATGGAAATACCAGGGAATATTTTTGCATTACTCCTGGAAACAAGCAGAAAGAGAAGGAGACATGGGGCGCCTGGGTGGCTCAGTTGGTTAAGCGTCTGCCTTCGGCTCAGGTCACGATCCCAGGGTCCTGGGATCGAGCCCCACATCGAGCTCCCTGCTCAGTGGGAAGCCTGCTTCTCCCTCTGCCTGCTGCTCCCCTGCTTGTGCTCTCTCTCTCTCTCTTCCCTCCCCCCTCTTTCAAATAAGTATATAAAATCTTTAAAAAATATATTTAAAAAAAAGAAAGAGAAGGAGACAGAGAAGCAGTACACAATAGGCAGCACACTCAATTCTCTTCCTGGTGTTAGAGTTTTCTAACTGTATAAGGACAATACAAAGGGTTAGCTAAAAGACCAAGTATATACTCTGGAATGATCTACACGGTTACCTCAACTGCACATGTGTACCTACGTGTCTATGCATATATGCACACATAATTACCATACGTGTTACACACAGTAGTAGAACTAAGATGTGGTTCTGAGTTTTGAACCTACAAATCCTTATTCACTGTAGAGTAAAAATCATGAGAGAGCTGTGCCTTTTCTTTGTCTTAATCTGTATCCTTTTCTTTCTTAGTCCCGGTTCTAGGTTCACATCCATGTGTCATAGGTAATTTTGGAAAATACCTAGTCTTTCTGCTCAGAGTTTAGAGTCTTAGGCACCTGTATTTTCATAGTGCTAGACTTTTTTGACCCATTTCCTACTATATCAATCTATGTATTTATAAGACCTTCCTGAGTTGAAATTCTAATCCAATGCGTGACTTGCAAAAAATCCTACTGGGTGAGGTGTTACAAAGCATCTCTGTTGCAGCAATGAGAAAGTTTTCTTTGTTGGTTTGTTGTTTATTCTAGCAATGATGCCTTGGTTTTGATTTTTTAAATATCCCCCTCTTGGCATAACGTCTCTTAGAAAAATCTGTCTCCATTTCTTAGGATTCTCGGGCTACGGCTATTTTAAGTATTAAACTATCAGGTGTCACCTGTAGCGTTATTTACTATGTTTAGATGATGTAATTAGTGCTTTCTTGGGATTTTGTTGCACAAATCAAAAAGAGTTGCTGATACAGCCAGACAGCCTGGTGCAGAAAATTTCCTTTCTTGGCAGATGTAAAAATAATACCTTATTTTGAGGAAATACAAATCTAATATTTGGGAAAATTGAATACTCCTAAAATGTTCATTAATTTGATAATTGTTTTCAGAAGAAACCGCAATAAACAGTAGAAGAATGTTGCCCAAAGCCTACACACACGTGCACACACATACAAATCTCCAGGAATTATATTCAAATGATAAAAGTAGAGAACCCCCCAAGGATAGCAGAGTCCAGGATTAATAGTGCAAGGTAAAACTGTACCTAGTGTACAGGTAGTTTCATTGTCGGCCTTGCACAGGAAGCAGCAGTCCTATATATTACACTCCACCCTTACCCCTATGCCCAGAAGCAAAAAACCCACCAGAGCTGAATTCATCAGGAATTGACAACAGACACAAAGGAGGAGGGGCGTTCTTTACTGGAAGCAGAGATACAAGTCTGTCTCTTTTGGAAGCTAAGTTGGAACATCCTGTGGATTTGGGGGCTGAGGCTGCGATTTTGGAGCGTGTACAAGAAAACTTAGCAGAAAAAGAAGCCTGTGGAATGAGAAACAAATTGACAGAAGGACAGGCACCGTGTGGCCCCTGAAGAAAAAAGGAGGGAAGAGTATTAATTACATGACTTGACTGATTTCCGAATTGAGGTCCCTCGAGGCCCTGCTCCAGTGTTCTCACTATGGCATTGTCTCCTAGGTTTAATGCCTTTGCAGGTGAAGAAGGGGAGCTGGATGAAGTCTGAGAAATATGTTAGCTTAACACCTGATTTTGCAGATTAGTAAATAGAAGTTTATTAAGGTTAAAAATAAAACTTTTTCAAGATCACATAGTGATACAATAATCACTTCTCTTCTTGATTATAATTCTTAGGATAGACACAGTATAGTCCGATTTACTATCAATATCAATAACGATATCATTTGCAGAGTCATGAGTATTAATGATTTTTTTCACTTCTAGAGACTGAAAGTATTTTCTCTATAGGCGTTAAGGGAAAAAGTTGCTTTTCTGACAAATAGTCTGTAACTTTCACTCACTATGAAAAAATATGGCCTTCCACGATCTTTCCCAAGTTATATTTCTAGACCAGTTTGCGCTATTCGTATTTGTAGACTCTGTGTTCTAGTCATATTGTTGCCTGAGGATGCCTTTTACTCTTTTTAAAATTTAGAACAATTATGTATAAAATAATATTTATTTTTATAGATGCATTTGGGGCATCTTTCTTTAGCAGCTGTTCTTCAATCTGGCTGCATATAAGTTCCTGTGTAGCTTTAAAAAACACCAATGCCCAGACCTCTGAGGTTCTCATTTAATTGATGTATGTTATGGTATCAGCTAACTGAAACATAATTAATGTACAAGAAAATTCATCCATTTACTATAGAGTCTGAAGATGTGTTAACTGTATACAGTCGTAACCACTGGCACAGTCAATATTTAGAAACTTCTATCTCCCTAAGGTTCCTTGTGCCCATTTATGGTTGATTCCCTACCCTACCCCAGGCAACCACTGACTTGCTTTCTGTCACTATAGTTTTGCCTTTTCTAGAACTTCATATAAATGGAATCGTAAAGTATATAGTCATTTAGGTTTGACTTTTCCTACTTAGCACATATTTATGTTTTTGTGACTCAACCATATCGTCCCTTTTTATTGCTGAGTAGAATTCCATAGTATGGGATAAGCCACAATTTGTTTCTCTTTTTACCAGTTGATGGAGGGTTGAGCTGTTTCCAGTAATCTGGTTATTATGAATAAATTCACCATGGATATTTCCATACAAGTCTTTGTACAGATATATATTTTCATTTTTCCAGGATGGGATTGCTGGGTCATATAAGTATGTGTTTCCTTTGTAGATACCTGCCATATTGCTTCTCCAAGTGGCTGTACGTTTACATTCTCACAAACAATGAGTGAGAGGTCCAGCTGTTTCACATCCTCACCAACATTTAGGGATTTTCGACTTTTTAACTTTAGCCATTCAAGTGAATGTGTAGTGAGATCTCAGTCATCAGTATTTTTAATCAATATTAATTCAAGTATGAGTATTCTAAGAAACATTCTCAGATGATTCTAATGTCTGCTATGGATGAAAATGACTATCCTATAAGGTCTTTTCATGACAACTCTCAATCTTTGAATTTTATGCATTCTTCGGGCATCAGCTTAAATCCTGACTTTTCCATGAAAACTTCTCTCATTCAAGACAGGAGTAATTTCTTCTTTCCTGAAACCCCCTATCAGTATAACTAAGTACTTGTTACTTTGCTATAATAGTTATTTATGTATGTGGTTATCATATTTACTAGACTTTAAGATCTTTGAGGTCAAAGACTTTATTTTTTTACTTTATCTTTGCAGAACTTAATATTTGTTGAATGAGTTCTGAATATTTGCAATACTTACTTCATATTTCCTGTAATAGAGTGACCGTTTAAGAACACAGATTCTGGAAAAACAAAACTGAAGGTACTACAATTCCAAATTTCAAGTTACATTACAAAGCAGTAGTAATTAAAACAGTATGGGACTGGCACAAAAATAGACACATAGATCAATGGAACTGAATAGAAAACCCAGAAATAAACCCACAATTATATGGTCAATTAATTTTC
The DNA here is from genome assembly GCF_024610735.1 of Ursus americanus. NCBI lineage: Eukaryota > Metazoa > Chordata > Mammalia > Carnivora > Ursidae > Ursus > Ursus americanus. Next base: position 18,313,201 of record NC_142134.1, on the reverse strand, counting down.
AACAAAGGAGGAATGAATAGACAGTGGGTGAAAGACAGTCTTTTCAACAAATGGTGTTGGGAAAATCGGACAGCTACATGCAAAAGAATGAAACTGTCCCAACTTCTCACACCACACACAAAAATAAACTCAAGGTGGATGAAAGACCTACATGTGGGACCTGAAACCATAAAAAATCCTTGACAAGATCACAGGTAGTAATTTCTCTGACATTGGCTGTAGCAGTATTTTTCTGGATATTTCTCCCAAGGCAAAAGAAATAAAAGCAAAAATAAACTATTGGGACTATTTCAAAATAAAAAGTCTCTGCATCATGAAGAAAACAATCAACAAAACTAAAAGACAACTTACTGACTGGGAGAAAGTATTTACAAATGGCGTATCTGATAAAAGGCGAGTATCCAAAATATAGAAAGAACTTATGCAACTCAACACCAAAACAACTCTCCAAATAATTCAATTAAAAAATGGGCAGAACACATGAACAGACATTTTTCCAAAGAAGACCTACAGATGGCTAACAGACACATGAAAAGATGTTCAACATCATTCATCATCAGGGAATTGCAAGTCAAAACTATGATGAAATATGACCTCACACCTGTCAGAATGGCTAAAATAAAAAAAACACAAGAAACAACAAGTGTTGGCAAGGATGTGGAGGAAAAGGCACCCTTTTGCACTATTGGTGAGAATACAAACTGATGCAGCTTTTGTGGAAAATAGTATGGAGGATCCTCAGAAAATTAAAAACAGAACTACCCTAAGATCCAGTAATCGCACTACTCGGTATTTACCCCCAAAATACAAAAACACTAATTCAAAGGGATACATGCACCCCTATGTTTACTGCAACATTAAGTAATGTAAGCCAAATTATGGAAGCAGCCTGTGTCCATTGACTGATGAATGAATAAAGAAGATATGATATACATATACAATGGAATATTATTCAGCCATAAAAAAGAATGAAATCTTGCCATTTGCAATAATATGTATGGAGCTAGAGAGTATAATGCTAAGCGAAATAAGTCAGCCAGAGAAAGACAAATGCCACACTGATATATGGAATTTAAGAAACAAAACAAGTGAGCAAAGGAAAAAAAAAAAAAGAAAGAGAAACCAAGAAACAGACTCTTTCTTTAAAATAATTTTTGTTATATTAGTCACCATACAGTACATCCCCAGTTTTTGATGCAATGTTCCATGATTCATTAGTTGCGTATAACACCCAGTGCTCCATGCAATCAATACGTGCCCTCCTTAATACCCATCACTGGCCTATCCCAATCCCCCACCCCCTTCCCTCTGAAGCCCTCAGTTTGTTTCCCAGAGTCCACAGTCTCTCATGGTTCATTCCCAAGAAACAGACTCTTAACAAACTGGTGATTACCAGAGGGGAGGTGGGTGGAAGAATGGGTGAAACAGATGATAGGGACTAAAGAGTACACCTATCATGATGAAAAAATAAAATCCTCTTTGGAAGAAGGTATGGATATAAATAAATAAAAATTTCTATATGAAAAAAATAATAAACTGGTTCATTGTCACACTTAAAAAAAAGAGAGAAAGAAAGAAAAGGTGTAAAAGTTATCCAGATTGGAAAAGGAAAAAAAAAAAAAAACAAAAAACAACTCTGGAGCTAGACTGTCTACCTTCCAATAGTGACATTGTGTCTTATTAGCTCTGTTATCTTAGGCAAGTTAATTAATCTCTCCATATCTCAGTTTTATTATATAAAAATGGGGCTATAAATGGTACCTATCTCAAAAGGTTAGTCTGGTAATTAAACGAATTAATAGTCATAAAACATTTAGGATTGTGCCTAACACATGGTAAGCAGTATGCAAGTGTTACCTATTTTAGAGTGTGCATGTGTACGTCTGCTCTTTGAGAATGGGAGTGAAAAAAGCAGAGATATTAGGAAGAGAGGGGAGCATGAGAGAAAAGAAATCTTGGAGTTGGTTTTGGGCAAATTAAAAATCAAATATTCTTTTAATCCTCCTCAACCCAGGTCTCTAGATGGGGCTTTGCTATCAGCTGAGTGACTTCCTCCCCAAGGTCAAGCACTGTGACATTTGGCTGATGTCTAATTGTGAAGATTCTTCAACTTCAGTCAGTCTACTGTCACTTGCTCTTTCATCAAAAGCCAGCTCAGATCTCCAGCCAGTCGATTCAGCTTTCTCTATCGGGCAGTGGACTGGCTACTTGCTGTCTACAGTAGTGATCTGGGTTTCCTCATGGCTAGAGGCACCTTTTTTGTCATGACCCAGTTAATAATGTCTACCTGGTATGGAATAACTTTTTACTGAGAATGATTCAGTCCCCAAGACATATTTCTGTGGTCAGTTGGTTTAAAGTTGTTATGTTCTATCTCTTCACTCCTTTTCCAGTCACAGAGCCCTAATATCATGGAAAAGGGAAGCCCAGCCATTGGAATAATCATAGCGGTGGACATTTCTTGGATTGTTACAAAATATCAAGCATTACACTAAACATAGTACATAGGTTATCACACCTGATCCTCCTCACTTTGCAAAGAAGAAATAATGGCTCTCCCCAAATTATGAATGAGGAAACTCAGGCTCAGAGTGGCTAAGTAACTTGTCTGACGTCATAGTGCGAGTAAGAGTCTAAACCATGTTTATTTTCTCATTCGTCCACTCATCATTAGAGTACCGGTACCTCATTCTCTAGTTTCACAGCTAGCCGAGGGAAGATTGGTTCTTCAAAGAAGCTCTAAAACTTGTCACCTATAAGGACTCCCCTTTCCCCCAACTCCCTCTTTTAAAATTTTTTTTTGCTTTAGGTCTTTTATATGAACTTGCTTGTCCAGCAGTGAAACTAGAACACTTACAAATACAAAGAAATCAAAGTAAGAAAACAGATTGGTGATGTGCCTTCACTTCAGCTCAACAGCGCCATCTTGAAACAACTTCCCAAGCCCCTGCCGGCGCTCTGGCTTCCCGTATTGTGTTGGATCAAAGAAAGCAGATGTGTTGAACTTCAGAGAGGTGGTGAAGGCAGTGGTGTAGATTTAAACTCCCAACTCATAAACAAATTTGTGATCCTGAACCTAGTCTAGCATTCCCAGAAATGATCTTTTTTGGGTGGGCATCCCATAGGATTTTTCTGCCTTTTTTTTTTTTTAAGTCCCCAAACACTTTCAAGGACTGCATAATGATTACTCTCCCTCTACCAACTGGTCAGGTATTAATCAGTGGTATTTTTAGTCAGAGCAATTACTGGAAATTTGGTCAGTTTTGCTTCTCAGGAATTCAGCTAGGAATTTTTTTATTTGTTTCGCCTCTCTTCCACATGACAATGTATCTTTTATTCCATGATAGGGAATAGACTGGTGTTTGTGCATTCCAGGGTATACCTTTTCAGAAGAGCTGATTAGGATGATTTCTAATTGAAATAAATAAAATATTTCACCAGATCCTGGAAACAACAGCCTGCTTATACTCAGATTGTATTCATGCTGTGGGAGGAAAAGGACCACTGGGATTATTTGAAGTTTTGCTATTGGGGGGAAAGAGAGCAGCTTTGAATGAGGAGACATCTTTCTTCAAATGCTATATCTCTGGGGCCTGCCAGGGTTGGGGGGATTCCTTTCTTCAAACATTGAATATTTTGCAGCCACCCTATGGTCTACCAGATGTTCCCTGGCTCCTCCTGGCTGACCCAGTGTCTGCTGTTCTGGCTGCTCTTGGCGGTCTGATTGGGAGTCCTCTGCAAGATTAGAATACGGTGTTAATGAGGCCTGAGCCACAAGCTTGCTCCAGGTGTGAGCCAGTCAGCTTCACACAGAGAAAAGCTTTGTCTTTTAAGCCTCAGTTTTCACCTAGCCCCTGACAGCCGTTCTACCGATGGGTCAGAAAAGGAACCAGGTGAGTGAGCACATGCTGATGAATGAGGGATTCATTTCCCTCTAGGAAAATCAAAGCACAGGACTTAATGCCACCCAAAGTTATAGCAACATTTTTATAAGTGTAGGCCACTGGGTGGTAATTAATAGGAGGCAGGCACTTTGAATGAAAACATAAAGCTACACAAAAGTACCTGTTACGGACACAAAGGAGGCATGGTTTTTATATTCATGCTGTCCAGAAGGAAAATGAAGAATTTAATTAAACATTTACTTATTGAGTGTGTAATATAGCCAATTCCTCTTCAGGTTGCTGAGTGGGGCACTCAGATGAGTCTCTGTCTTCAAAAAACTTAATGCTGGTAGAAAACAGAAATGAGATAGGTACACAGATAATTATAACACAGAAAACAGGAGTTATGAAAGGGGCAAACAAAATGCCCCAGGAATTCGGGGAGGGAGAGATCACAATTACAGAATCCACCAGTGGTTTCCCCAGTATTCATTCCCCTCTATTTTCCTTCCTAACAGATCGATGATTTTTTGGTTAGTATCCACGATTCTCCACATAATCGTGGGCCCCAGGGAAACGGACTTCTTGCCTAGCTTCAGAGGACTTAAGCTAATTAGTCTAAGTCAACCATGGGAATCCTATTATTCTCTCCTGTGCATTGTTCAGGAATGGTTATGCATCCCACTCTGGCCAATAATGATTGTGGGGGGTGGGGACTTCTGGGAAACATTTCCTCACCCTCTAGCAAGAGGGAAAGTTGATCCTTCTTTTCTCTTTGCATGTTGCCATGACCTGGCATGATCCCTGATACTGCTGCAGTCAACTTAGCATTAGCCTGAGGAAAAGGCTAAGCCATGAAGGAACACACCATAGGAACTTCAACAGCTTTGAGTCAGGTTTCCTGTTACTTGAAGGTGAACTTTATACAAGTTGCATTCAGTAAGTGGGAGTGAGAAAAATTTTATGAGAAAACCAACATTCAAGATGAGCACTGAAGAACAGATACAATTTTGATTACTGGAGTAGAGAGAGTAAAATATTTTAGGTGACGGGGTAGTGATGGTGAGGTGGGAATAATTTAGGTTAAGAAAAAATCAAAAGAAGGCACAGGGATTTGAAGGTTTAAAGTATGTTTATCCAGACTGGAATCTGATCTTTTCATACACGCTTCACTTCATTCTATTAGGGATATAGACCATTTATAGGAAAGATATTGTTAAAAATAATTATAAAAAGGAACATAATCAAATGCATGGGAGATAAAAATATACAAATTATAATAAATAAGTTCAATACCTATACAAGGGGATTGAAGAGAAGGGAAATGGACACAGAAGGGAAAGTTCTAAAATCATACAGTAACTAGATTTGAATATGACTGTCAAATTCCTGGTGATCAAAATGAAAAAGAAGCCTGGTTAATTACACGTCTTATTTCGTATTTGGAGGAAATGTGCCAGTTTCCCAAGAGGATTTGTTTATGTGAATATTTGTATGTGGAACAGTACAAGTTGTAAAGGATGATGTCCCCATCAAATTCTCTACAGGAAATTCATCATTGATTCTGATGCTCTTTTCAACTAAACACAAGTCAAAGTATGTAAAGTATTTGGTGAGTCTGAAGAAGAGAGGCAGAAAAGTTAAGTGGAGCCATATCTTGAAGCAATTTGGGTAAGACCTCTAGAATTCATTTCATTGTCAATGAGAAAATGTGGAGTTTGACTGAGGATCAAATGAAAACAATTATAGCTAATCTCTTGTAGAGTTTAATCTATTAATGATCTGTGAGTAACATCGGAGGGAGATGACCATGGAGATAGGAAAAGAAACAAACTAATAATATTTTGAGTACTTACTGGATGCTAGGCATTACTTATGGTAGTTGAAATAAGTATGACATCACATTTTAAAATCCTATTGATGATCACACGAGTTTTCTCCTTTATTTTGTACATGTGGTGAATTATGTTGATGGATTTTCACAAATCAACTCTTTGTTCCTAGAAGAAACTCAACTTAACATATTAACTTAAAAAAAGTCACTTGGATCAATTTGCTAATTAATACTTGTTTAGGATCTATGATTATGAGAAAGATTTGTCTTATACTCTACTTATAATACCCTTATAAAACTCAACACCCAAAAAATGAATAATCCAATTAAAAATGGGCAGAAGACATGAATAGATATTTTTCCAAAGACATACGGATGGCTGCCTGAAAAGACACATGAAAAGATGCTCAACGTCATTCATCACCAGGGAAATGCAAATCAAAACTACAATGAGACATCACCTCACAACTGTCAGAATGGCTAAAATCAACAACACAAGAAACAACAGGTGTTGGCAAGGATGTGGAGAAAGGGGAACTTTCTTACTCTGTTGGTAGGAATGCAAACTGGTGCAGCCACCCTGGAAAACAGCATGGAATTTCCTCAAAAGTTAAAAATAGAACTACCCTATGATCCAGCAATTACACTATTAGGTATTTACCCAAAGAATACAAAAATACTAATTCAAATGGGTACATGTACCCTGATGTTTATAGCAGCATTATCTACAATAATCAAATTATGGAAACAGCCCAAATATCTGTTGTCTGATAAATGCATAAAGAGGATGTGGTAAATACACACAGTGAAATATTACTCAGCCATAAACAAGAACAAAATCTTGCCATTTGCAATGATGTGGATGGAAGTAGAGGATATTATGCTAAGTGAAATAGGTTAGTCAGAGAAAGACATGCCATATGATTTCACTCATATGTGGAATTTAAGAAACAAAACATAGGGGAAACATTGGGGAAAAAAGAGAGAGAGAGGCAACCCAAAAAAAAGACTCTTAATGATAGAGAACAAACTGATGGTTACCAGAGGGGAGGTGGGTCGAGGTATGGGTGAAATTGGTGATGGGGATTAAGGAGGGCACTTGTTGTGACGAGCACTGGGTGTCGTATGGAAGTGTTGAATCACTAAATTGTACACCTAAAACTAATATTACCGTGTATGTTAACTAACTGGAATTCAAATAAAAACTTTAAAAAATCCTTGATATCTTTTAATGTTAGATTTATGATGGCTTCATTAAATGAATTACAAAGTATTTCCTCTTTTTTAATTCTTTGGAAGAATTTGTTAAGATAGGTGCTATTTCTTCCCTATACGGTGAGAAGACGTCTCTGCTAGCCATCTGAGCTTGGAGATTTCTTTAGGGCAAGGCTTAAAATTATATACATCTGTGTGTGTGTGTATTTAGATTGTATATTTCTTTTTGTGTCAGCTCTGGTAAGGTGTGTTTTTCTAAGATTTTTTATCCATTTCATTGAAATTATTAAATGTTGGCATACATACGTTTTTAATATCCTTTTCATTATCTTTATTTTCTGTAGGGTATATAATGATGCCTTTTGTTTCATATATCATACGGATAATTTTTACCTTCTCTTTTTCTTGATCAGTCTTCTTGAGATTGATCAATTTTATTTCTTTCATATGTTTATTTTTCAAAAGGCAAATTTTTGGCTTGTTGATTTCCTCTATTGCACATATGTTTTTATTTAGTTAACTTCTGCAGCCTTACCATTTTTTTGTCTGCTATGCTATCTGTTCCTGAGAAGTATACTCTAGTATCCGAATACAGTTATGTAATATGTAATTATATGTAAATATAATATGTTATTATATATGTAAATATAATATGATTATATTATATATAATTAATGTTTAACTATGATATTTTTTACAATAATTCCATTTCTTAGAATGAAACTTAAAGCAAACAGTGTAAAGATTAAGTTTATGTCATCATGCATTTCTCCTCTTAGACCTGTGCAGTCATCCTTAAAAATAAATATTTTAAGCAAATTTTTGGTGCGGCTACAGCTACCATCTCTAACAGAATAAGTTATTTTGTGAACTCTAGCCTAGAAATCAACCAGGTATAATTTTGCAGACAACAGTCAGAAAGCTTTGGGGCTTCTGAAGTGGCTACTTCTCAGGTATAGAGGTTAAAAAAATCATGGAGAAGGCCCATGCTTTCGGAAAGGCTGCAGAAAAGCCTGACCTGCTGGGGAGAGGGGCAATCCTTAGGCTTTCAGGTATGAATGGAACTCCAGGAATGGTCTCGGCTCTTTACCCCTTTACCCTATAATACAGCCTTTCTCTGAAAAGGTTTAGGCTCTATTACTATGCAGCTAAGTGCATGGAAGAAAGTCTGAACTCAGTTGACTTTCAAAATACTGTGTTCATTTTTTTTAAGAAAGGACTGAAGAAACACAGCAGGTTCCCCTACAACCAGCTTCTGGCCCCTTGTCACATGGAATAGCTCTCCATCAGTGGCCGGCAGGGAGCCAAAACTTGCAAGGAGGGGCAAGCAGTGAAATAAAAATCACATTTGCAGAATTTCTCTTCCCTGCTACCCTGGGTCATATTTGATTAATGGACTGCATTTATTTTAAAGGTGTGATTGCACACACGTTACCTATACTGTGCCACCGTGCACTTGGCAGAGAGAAAGCTTGTTATGAATTCTGAACCACAGCAAGATGCTAGCACATCATTAATATGCAGAGGTGCAGATATCTGTCTGTTGGTTTATAATGCTATTTCATTTATATAGTGCCGGCACTTGACGGATATAAGAGACTCCATTCCCAGCTAGAGAGATTCCTAAATAAAACTAGCAAGTAATTGCAGAAGTAATCAGACAGAGCGAAGGAGTTCAGGTTCTTGTGTCTCTCTCTATATGGGGCCAGTTCTTGAGTTTCATTTCAAATGTCTCTCCATGTGGACTAGTTTACCTTATTCCTTTCTTTCACTGACCGCAAATACACCTGTTTTTACTTTTCTTTTTTTTTTCCTCCCTTAATTCTGTTTAATCTAAAAATGCAGTTTGCTTCTTATTTTGATTCCACCAGCTTGAAAGCAGGCTCAAGAAAATAAAACCTCAGAGGGTATAGGGCCAGGCTGCTGGTACACACTGCTGTGTATAGCGAGGGGCCACCCTGACAGGCGATGGCCTATGATGAGACTCAGTGGCCTAACTGCTATGAAGAAATGGGACATACGGAGTCACACTTATTTATCTCGAAGTTGTCATTTCAGTATCCTACTCCTAACCATCTTGAGGAGGAAAAACGTCAACTCCCTAGGACCACATGCAAAACATTCCAGGCCCCCGCCCATCTCTGTAGCTGCCATCCTGCACCGTCACTCCTGCGCCTTCACTCCAGACGCATAATGTTCCTTGCTGCTTTCCAAAGCACCGTCTTGCTCCATGCTGTTTCCCTTCTCTTTGCCATCTCACATTTTCCTCCTTTAGTCTGCAACATATTTCCTCTCCTCTGATTGGTGATTCCATCCACATTACTGCAAATGGCAAGATTTCATTCTTTTTGATGGCTGAGCAATATTCCATCGTGTGTGTGTGTGTGTGTGTGTGTGTGTGTGTGTGTGTGTGTGTGTGTACCACAATTTTTTTATCATATCCATAATTTGGCAATGGTAGATAATGCTGCCATAAACATCGAGGTGCATGTACCCCTTTGAATTAGTATTTTTGTATTCTTTGGGTAAATACCTAATAGTGCAATTGCTGGATCATAGGGTAGTTCTATTTTTAACTTTTTGAGGAAACTCCATACTGTTCTCCTGAGTGGCTGCATCAGTTTGCATTCCCACGAACAGGGCAGGAGGGTTCCCCTTTCTCCACATGCTTACCAACACCTGTTGTTTCTCGTGTTGTGGATCTTAGCCGTTCTCTCAGATGTGAGGTGATACCCCACTGTAGTCTTGATTTGCATTTCCCTGATGATCAGTGATGTTGAGCATCTTTTCATGCAGCCATCTGTATGTCTTTGGAAAAATGTCTATTCATGTCTTCTGCCCATTTCTAAATTGGATTATTCATTTTTTGGGGTGTTGAGTTACAAAAAATCTTCCCAGGGATCTGCTTTTCTGTGGAATCTATCATGAATCCCCACATGGAGTTCCCCTCTATCTTTTTCATGTTTCTGTTGTACCTTGATATAGTATTTATTAAAACATCACTTACATTAAAAAACAGGAAAAAATACATCAGGAACTTTGATCTTGAAAAGCTGTGTGACTTCTTAAACCTTTGTAGCTTCTCCATGCCTATTACTTATTAATCCACTTTTCTGATAATAAAGAAGAGCAAACCCTTTTAAAAATCACTTACATCATACAATAAATTCTTTATATGTCTCGAGTTTTACTAGACTATGGTTGCCTGTGAGGGAAAGGCTGTGTTTATTGTCCTTGTATCTCCAGGGCCCTAGCACAGAGCCTGGAAATGATAGGTTCTAAATAAATATATATTGTGTATGTACCCTGGCTATGGGAAAAGAACACATCAGAAATACCGGACTGTGTATTTGAGATAATGGGAGATTCCATCTGAATAGAGGAATCCCTCAATGTCACCTTCAAGTTACTGAATTGAAACCAGTCACTGTCAGTTCCTTCCTTTCCTCAAGGCAGGTGGGAATGGCTCTTCCAGGAATGACTGTGGCAATTGTACCACGGAGGTAAGGGGTCTTAAGCTGGAGTCCCTGGACAGGCGTTGCACACCTGAAGTCTCACTAGTTACACGGAGCCCTAAAATGTGTTTATTTGGCCTATCCTATGCTTATTTTTATTTATTTATTTATTTATTTATTTATTTATTTATTTATTTAACCTTTTGCACTTCACATTTATTTGTGAACATTTGCATTGTTATTAAACAACCACTGCTATATTATATTAGAGGCCTATCCTATGTTTAAAAAAATTAATTAGTTATCAACATGAGAAAATCTGGAGATCCCCCCTAAAGGTCTGAATTCCGATCTCCTCTGAAAGCAAAAGGCGTGCAGTGGTGCTACACTCTCACTGCGGCAAAAATCAGAGGATATGTGTTGTCCATGTGCCACAGATCTTCCCCTCTCATCTCACCTAAATGCCATATAGGCATAGGGGTTGTGTGGAGACTCAGTCTGTGTGACCTCACAGGCATTTCGAAAGGACGGTGTCCTTAGATTTCATCGTAATTCCAAGGAGGGGTATGAACTTAAGTAGGCTAAATCTGAGTAAACTTACTTGGCTAAAACTGCACATAAGAGAATGGTATTGAGCCAGGAGTAGAGTACTAAGATAGAACAGACATCAAAAAGTCATAAATGAACTAGATTCATCATTTGTCAGTGACTCTGAGTGATTGGATGGGAAATCCAGTGGGTTTTGAGTAGTGGACGGAGTTTTGTTATGGTCACAGGGCTAATATAATTGAACATACACACACCACACCCTGCAAATACACCTGCTAATGAGAAAAAGCATAGCAAATATTGAAATGCCACTCCAGTGATTTTAAATATTCTCAGTGAATAATTGAATAAGTGAAGATGACTAAGATTAGGATGATCCATAGAATAATTACATAACTCAAGTCTATCGTAGATAATTACCCAAATTACATATGAATCTAGAATTCCAATTTCCTGAATTTGATCTTGGTTTCATAATGGCAAATTCTTGCTATGAATTGAGTACAATTTAATTCCACTCATCCTGTTAGTTTTATTATTATTAAGGACAGCCTTTTAAATATGAGCCTGGAATCAGCTTATTGTGTTTTATTGTTGCTTTTTAGCTTAACAGGAGAATTCCTCTTTATTTTCCATCTCTAAACATTTTTAGGGAGTAAAATCCATTATTAATTTGGAACTACTTGATCTGCCCAGTTTTCTTTAAGTTACATAATGCAGGAAATACATATTTTATTCTTTGTTTTCTGAGAGTTGCACTTACTAGAGATTTTGGTAAGTTAATAACTATCATTGAATTAAAACATAGTAATGATTTAGTTACAGATTTAAAACTTACTTTACTCTCTACCGATAGGTAGACAAATCCTAAGTAATAGAGATGAAAAGTAAATTCTATTTGAAAGAAAGGATAATTGAACACATTCTTCAGTAACTTGTCTCATTATTAGAAAATCTTTACTGCTATAAAATTCTTCCTTATAACAAGGCAGGAATCATTCATGACAAAGATAAAGCTCAGTTTTCTTATCCATTTAGAAATAATGTATGCTATCCTGTCATTATGTCATTTGTATTAGTTGAAAGAAAAGTAAGAATATAGCTAGAAATTTCTTAAGCTACAAAAAAAATTCCTGGGGGACCAAATTCAAAGGCTTAAGGAATCTTAAGTATAAAATAGAAGATGTAAACTAGTTCCTTTACCAGCAATATTTCACTTAATTTCTAACACTTAGAGCAAATAAAAAAAAGATATTTATTGCTGACGGAGTTACAGAAAATAACAGCATGACTTGGATATGATATTGATTGAGTTTTCTCCAAGAAAATTTGGTAATGGAAGTTGTCAAATGACAATGAAATAGTCTATTAATTCTTATTAAGTTTACCATGCTTATCTCAGAAGATGGTGTGATCGTATATGCTTTATAATACATATTCCTTGGGGATTTATAGTGATATAAGTCAGGCAGAGAAAGACAATTATCATACGGTTTCACTCATAGGTAGAACATAAGGAATAGCGCAGAGGACCACAGGGGAAGGGAGGGAAAACTGAAATCAGAGAGAGAGACAAACCATGAGAGACTCTGGACTCCAGGAACCAAACTGAGGGTGCGGGGATGGGGTAACCGGGTGATGGGTATTAAGGAGGGCACACGCGTGGTGATGAGCACTGGGTGTTTTATGCAACTAATGAATTGTTGAACACTACATCAAAAACCAATGATGTACTATATGTTGGCTAAGTGAACATAATAATAATAATAATAATAAAGAAATTAGTACTAGATGTTGGAAAAAGTTGCTACTCTAACACTCTTCCCAATGAAATCATTATTAAATTGAAGCATACTCTGCCACCAAAATTTCTAACAGATCTTTTGCCTTAAAATACTGACTAAAAAATGGCAAGTGATTTGCAGTGGCCAGACATGGGCTCTGCTGTCCCGTGGTGGCCCCCTCAGATATTGCCCCCCGCAGGCCACCTAATGGAACATCTGAGAATTCTGTGGCAGTATCAGCTCTTGTTCATGCAAGCCACTTAATATATTTCATCAAATCTAAGACTTCATCAATTATAAGTCACACTAATATTTTATGTTCCATTAAGAAATAAAAAATGCTGCCAAATTAAGCTAAGACCCACCGTTGCTTATAAGACATTTCTGATTTTAATGAGAAATGTTAAAATGTGAAAAGAAAATATGTCTTGGAATGATGAGGAAAGGTATTTGCAATAGTCTTTGAGCTCTCTATTGCCAGGGCCTCTCACTAACCCACCTGAGTCCTGCAGTTTTGGAAAATGGTAATATAGCCATGTCTATTTAGAGTAAATTCTAAATAGACATGGTGATGCAAAGTGTGCTTTTCTGTGTGCTGTTAACATGGAAAAAAATAATCTGTCAGTTATTTAAAGATACATTTTTCAGTCTGAAATATTTTCCAGAAAGGTGTTAACTAAAGTTAGGTTTATGTAATAGGATGTTTTGAACAGTAGAACTTTCCTCCATCTGTCGTCAGTTTAGACCCTTGTTGTTCAAAGGCTGCAGATCTTTTTATCAGGAGTCCTGATATGCCCCCAGAGCCCTTAGAACCTCACATATGACTCTATCCACATGGTTGTATACGAAGCTATGCAGGCATGTTGCATCTCTAAATGGGGCAACACACTGGTACTAAAAGTTTGGTGCACACACCCGCATGCATACACACGGAGCTCTATATCTAATGTCTAGTTGGGGAGCCCGAGTTATGTGCCAGGCATTGTTTATGCATTTTATAAACATTTGATCTTAATTTCAAACTATTCATAACAACCTGTGAGGTAGATAGCACTAGTGTGTCTACTTTACAAATAAAACTGAGGATTAAGAAACTGTTACTTGTTCATGCTCTGTAATTAGAAACTGGTAAAACCAAGATTCCAGCCCAGTTTTGTCACAACCCAAAGATAGCTTTGCTTTTTAACCACTGGGAGGCCTCTCCCAGACACATCACATTTTTATTTTTTGTACTTATTCTATTACATTGTTTTATTTATTTTTACTCAAATTTGTTCCAAGAAAGCCTTCTGGTAGTGTACCTCCCCTCCTACACACACACATGCATCCTACACAAAATTATATAGAGATAAAGGAGAGGAAAGAGAGAAGGAGAGGAGGAGATGAACGTTTTTATGCTATCAAGTGATTTTAACAATATACTAGAAATCAGGAGTTTAAGGTTTGATTTTTCTGCTCCTGTTTTTGTTTTGGTTTATTAAGTTCTTAAGATGCTTCAGTATATCACGAAATGAATACTTCTTTGTAACAGTTTAGATAAGCAGGTGTTCTACCCCACTCTGTTCTTTTCCCCTTTTGAATGAAATAAATGGTTTTCTTTGGAAGGATGCAGGACGCAAATTTGGACCTATTGCTATTGATCCTTTAGTGTTTTCCTAACGTCTTTACTGTATAGAGTGTGCAATCAGAGATGCAGGAATCTACCCGACGTCCAATGGGTAGTATTGGATGTGAGGAAAATAAGCGCTACTAAGTGATATAGTTTGAGAAATGTCAGGGTACAGAATTTGGATGATTCCAGGCCCAAAAAGTTAATGACAATATGCTCATCTTTTTAATGGAAACATTACTAGGAGGCTCCTGGCTACATCATCCATCATACTGCAGAAGACTTGCTGACTTATGCTTTGTGACGGGCCAGTGAGAAAAATATACAAACTCATACACCAATGTTGCAAATCAATTCTGCCGCAAAGTGGAAATAACTCTTGTACCAATAAGCAGTAAGATCTACGGGGGGAAAATCCTTTTCTGTATTTCCAACTTGCAGATAGAAAGAGAAGCCATCAATCATGCTGGAGAGCTTCCATTTCAGGGCTGTTGTTCTTAAAGACAAACCAGATGAAATCAGACAAGACCAGAATATGCAAAGGCCTTTGGATTTTTCCAGTCTTGGTGCAGGAAGGAAACAAGGAGACAAGGCATTCTCTCTTTTTCTTCTACATGTGAAACTTGGAGTCCAGGAAGCCATGTACATAGGCTCTGTTTATTGTCAAAATGACTAATTAATCACTTCACAAATGGCTATTAATCATACATTAATGAGATAATCTCTTAGCTATGGCAAATAGAGGTTCTGTGGAAATCCTTTCTCCTTGGTACCCGGAGGAAGCCAAAAGCATGCAGAACTCAATTAATCTTGGAGCAGCATGGGGTGTTTGAAACTGCTCACAGTGTGAAAAGAAGCAAATAGCAAAGACATTTAAACTGTCCATATTTCACTGTGTAAATTCAGAAGCACTTAATCATCCTTACACATTCTTTTGTTCCCTTTCTTCCTCTGTCATGTTATAACTGTGTTTTAAGCCTCCCCTATTTCTTTTCCCAAACTTGTACACGGAAGCACAAACCAAAAAGATTGGGGCTTCTAATAAATTGATTCTCAGTCCTCTTGGGTAAACAGACAATGAATAGAAACAACATGCATATAGATATGATATTCCAGCAAAAGCAATGCCTATACCCAGGCGCATAAACTATAAACTGAATGTCATCACTTACTAAGCATCATCTATGTTAGGCTTCCATCTCCATTTCCAGATTTCTGGCTGACCCAGGGAGGGAAAGCCATGAAATGTGACTCAGTTAAATTCTCCACAAACAAAGGCCTCCATTTTTTATGATTGAACGCTTTAGTTCATTCAACAGACATCTACTGAGTACTTACCCTGTTCCAGGCACTAAGGATAAAAATATGAACCAGTTTTATTTCTTCCCGTTAGGGAGCTCACGGTATAGTGATGGAAAGGAACTGCTGTTTGCCTACGGGAGTAAAGGAAGCGGGAAGAGCCAGTGTGAGGCATGACTGCACAAAAGAGCACGATAGGTGATGGTGAGTAATAAGGGAAGGCTGGATACTGGCTGTCTGGTGAGGAGGCTGAATATACATACGGACTGATGTTGGAAAGGAGGGGGCAGCCAGATTGTGAAGGGTGTTGTCTACCACTCTAAATGCATTGGGCAGTGACTAGAAGTTTTTACTCAGGGAACTGACATGATTTGTGTCAGGACTTTGAGCCCAAGGCCACACCTGAAAAAAAACTTGTGTGTCCTGGAATGGATCTGAGCAGATTTTGCACATGGGAGGGACATGAATAACTTCCCCCATGGGGGTTGACTGCAATGAATTTATTTCATTAACGGCCCCAATTGTTCACCCCTCCCTGGATCCACACCCTGTTCACCGTGAAATTTTGCAGTGTCCTCCCTCTGTGGGCAGGGCTCCTTCCTGCTGGGTACAATCACATGATTTATTGACATGTGGTCATTTCTGGCTTGTTTTAAAAGTTTCCACGCCAATCACCTCCTTCCTTCTACCCACTCAGGCTGAATTTGGATATCAGAGTGTGTTCAGCTACTCAAGCTTCAGTGGGCTCTGGAGGAAAGAGGAATGTGCTCTGGGCTGTCAGTGATGGAGGATGCAGAGGGGAAACAGATACCTCGGGTCTGGGTCCAATTCACCATCAGCAATGGCTGTCACTCATTTTGCTTTTTAATAGTCTAAGAACAAATATGTTTTGCTACTGCAAAAAAGAAATTATTTTCTTCTCAAGATCACTTTGTCTCAAGAATACTGAAGTTTACATGTTATTCCTTCCAAAATAAAAACCTTGGCCACCTTATACTAAATAACAATTTGTCTCTTTTCTGGGCCTGGATTACATTTACAAATTCTCTCACTTTAATTGAAAAGTTTTCCCATGAACCATATGGGACAAATGTAACCAATTAAACACAGTTTCTCTGATTCTTAAAAAATGTCCTACTTAGCTGTGGAGGCGTGTTGGGTGGGCATCTCTTAGCCCTTCCTTATTTTCTCCTTCTTCCATCTTTACTTTAAATGCAAAGGGAACACATAGAGAGGGCTTTTCCATATTTTTTTAAGACTAACTTTAAAAGGTGTAGTGTATGTACAATAAAATGCACTCATTTTAAATGGTGTTTGATGAGTTTTGACAAATGACTCATCCATACACCCGACATCGCAATCATTATATAGACTCCTTCCATCCCCGGAAAAGTTCCCTTGCGCCCCATCCCAGGCAGTCCCTAGCCCCAGGCACTCACTCCTATGCTGCCAGGCAGGTTAGATTTATATTTTCTAGCATCTCATTAAATGGAAGCCTATAATACAAATACATGCACCCGATATTCTTTCTGTTCAGCATAATGATTTTGAGAAACTGTGTAAGTCCATTTTTTTGTAATTGCTGATTAGGATTCATTTTTTATATGTACAACAATTTGTTCATTCACCTGTCCATGGATAGTTAAGCTGTTTCCAGTTTGGAGCTATTGTGAATATAGCTCCTATGGATATTTATATGCAAGTCTTTGTTGTGGATGTATGTTTTCATTTTCTTGAGTAAATACCAAAGAGTAGACTTGCTGGGTCATATGGTAAGTGTATGTCTAACTTTATAAGAAACTGCCCAATTGTTTTCAAAGTGGCTGTACAGTTTTACATTCTTATCAGTAGTGTGTATGAATTCATTTCTCCACACCCCCACCAATATTTGGTATTGACAATCTGTTTAATGTTAGCCATTCTTGAAGCTATGTACTGGGATCTCATTGCATCTGAAATTCCCTAATGACTAATGATGTCAAACTTATTTTTATGCACTTATTTGCAATTTCCATGTCATCTTGGTGAAATGTCTGTTAAAATATTTTCCTATTTTCAAAAGTCAGGTTGTTTGTCTTCTTATTGTTGTCTTCCTACTGTCTTCTTACTGTTCTTATCTTAATAGTTCTTTGCATATTCTGGAAATGAGAACATATCCTTTATCAAATACATGTTTTGCTAAAAATATTGTTTCATGGTCTGTAACTTGTTTTCTAATCTATTAACACTGTCTTTTAGAAAGAAAAGTTTATTTTTGATGAAATCCAATTGATTAATTTTTCTTATATTTTGTTTTTTGTATCTTAAGAAATCTTTATCTAATCCCAAATCATAAATATGTTTTATTTTTTTCTAGATATTTTATAGTTTTATACCTAACTTTTTGGTTTATGATTCATTTTGAATGAACTTTTGTATATGGTGTGAGGTGTGAGTCAAAGATCATATTTTTTTGTATATGACTATCCAATTGTTTCAGCACCATTTATTGAAAGGAATGCCTTTTTTTTAAAGGAGTGTCCTTTTCTGATCTAATTACATTGACATTTTTGTTAAAAATCCACCCATTAACCATATACATGTGTGGGTTCAATTCTGGACACGCTATTCCATTTCATTAATTTTTTAAAATCTATTCTTACCCCAATGCTGTTGTTTTAGAGTATGTCTTAAAATAAGTCCTCCAACTTTATTCTTCATTCTTAAAATTGTTTTAACTTTTCCAAGTAATTTGCATTCCCATATATTTATTAGAGTTAACTTGTCAAGTTCAACCAAAAAAAAAAAAAACCAGAAAATAAAAAACTGAGATTTTGATTTGTATTCTATTGACTCTCCAGATCAATCTGAGGAGAATTAACATGTTAACAATATTTGGACTTCTGTCCATTAACAAAATACATCTCCATTTACTTAGGACTTGTTAAGGTTCCCTCAGTAATGTTTTATAGTTTTCAGTATTTCTAGCACTACATATCTCTACATATTTCAAGGTTTTGATGCTATTTAAATGATATTGTATTTTAATTTCTAATTGTTAATATATAAACTATAACTACTTTAAGTTTTTTTTATGGGGAGCCTGGGTGGCTCAGTCAAAAGCGCCTGACTCTTGGTTTTGGCTTAGGTCATGATCTCAGGGTCATGAGATGAGCCCTGTGCCTGCTCCATGCTCAGTGCAGAGTCTGCTTAAGATTCTTTCCCCCTCCGCCTCCCTTGCCCTTTGCCCCTCCCCTCCCCACTCACCCTCTCATGCTCTCTCTCTAAAAACAAATAAATAAAATATTTTTAAAAGTTTTTTTAACTTGATTTGTTAGAATAGTTTTAGACTTACAGAAAAATTGAACAGATAGTACAGAGAGATCCTATATATAACACTACCCCTCCCCCAACAGTTTCCTATTATTAGCATCTTATACTCATATGGTACATTTGTTATAGTTAATAAACCCATATTGATACATTATTATTCATTGAAATCACTAGTTTATTCAGATTTCCTTAGTTTTTACATAATATTCTCTTCTCTGTTCCAGGATCTATCCAGTATACCACATTGCATTTACTTGTCATGTCTCAGGTTCCTCTTAGCTCTGACAGTTTCTTGGACTTTCCTCATTTTCATGACTTTGACACTTTTGAGGAGTACTGGTTGAATATATTGTAGGATGCCGCTCCAGAACTTGTCTGATGGCTTTTATCATGATTAGACTAGGGTTACAGGTTTTAGAGAGGAAGACCACAATGGTAAGGTGCCATTTTCATCACATCATATTGTTAAAATTAGAAACACATAGAGATCAGCCTTGAAAATTCTCTGAACAGGCAAAACGAGTTTAGTCATACAAACAAAACTTAATTTAGCTTATTTTGCAAGACTTACTTGGCCTGGGTCATTTCTTGCTTATGCTTCTGAAAATCCTAAGCAAAATTTGAACTGTTTCCCAATGTTGATATGAGGTAACCACTCACCAATTCCTTATCATTTAAGAAAACTCTAACATTAACCAATCCCTGTGAAGAATAAGCAATCACTGCCTTCCCACTATATGTAGGTGCTTTATAACAGTATAACCCTGAGCCTCGTTCCATGTTTTGGTTTGAGTGCTCCCAGTGTGCTCCCACAATAAACTTTTACTAATAACTAATTTAGTGTTTCATTGGTTTTACTTTGGATATTTCTGAACTTTTGACAATATCAAGGGTATGTATTGTGAATGTGATTTATAACTATTGATGTTGACCTTGATCACCTGGCTGAAATAGTGTTCGTCAGTTTTTTCCACTGTAAAATTACTGTTTTTTTAAAACACCCTTTTCTATAATCTACCTACTCTTTGGAAGGAAGTCACTATGCATAGTATGTACTTAAGTGGTGGGGAGATATGGTATTCCTACTTTAGGGTAGAGTCTCTGCATAATTTATTTGGAATGCTTTTGTAGGGGAGATTTGTCTCTTCTTTCCACTTATTAATTTATTCAATCATTTATGTTACTATAGACTCATGGGTATTTATTTTATGCTTTGAGTTACAATCCAACATTATTTTATTCATTTCATTGCTTAAATTGTTCCAGCTTTGGACATTGGGAGCTCTTTTAGTTGGTTCCTCTAGCTCTTTGACCCACATTCATCAATTTTTTGTTTGTTTTTGATCACCTTCTTACTTTCTGACCCCACAAGACACTCAAGGCTCATCTTGTATATTTGCTGTCCCAGTTGTCCCAGAATCAGCCATTAGGCCAAGGAGCACAGATTCTTTTTTCTTTTTTTTTTTTTTTTAAGAATAATATTAGAAACCAAAATCTAGGTTCCAAGTGTGCTTGTTTCTACTGGGGAGTTGTTTCTTTTTGATCCTCTCAGCTAATACAGCAAAAATACATGTGCATATATTTCTCAACGCAACAATCTCAATATTAAGTTAAACATGAATCTTACTCATGTCTCCAACTCGAATCCATCAGCACACCCTTTCATTCTGGCCTCCCCCCTTGCTTATCTGTAAATTCCTATGCCAACAGTGAAAAACCCGGAGTACACCACGTTTATCCATTTTGTTCAATTCCAGTGTACACATCTAGCAGTATCAGGATTGTTAACCCATACCTCTGTGGGAAACAACTTTATCAAGTAAGTTCTATTTATGTGCAATTTCATTTGCCTGTAGTTTTACAGATTTCATTCATTTCCAAAGTTAAAGTCCATATTTTGTCCCCTAACTTGTTTCATACAGTTAGATTCCCTTGTCACAATCTTTATTTTTTTCTTGGAATCCTCTGACCTCTTAAATGACTTTTAAAAATTTATGTATATTAAAGTTCACTTTTTGTGCTGCAGCATATTGTAGGTTTTGACAGGTGCATAGTGTCATGTATCACCATTACAGTGCCATACAGAAGTTTCACAACCCTAAAAATCCCCTGTACTTCATGTATTCATTCTCCCCTATTTTCCCTCCTCTTGGCAGCCACTAATACTGTTACTGTCTCTATAGTTCTGGCTTTTCCAGAAGGTCATGTAATGAGACTCATACAATATCTAGCCTTTTCCGATTGGTTTCTTTCAATTAGCAATATGCATTTAAGGATCCTCGATGATTTTTTTGTAGTTTGATAGTTCATTTCTTCTTATCACTGAATAATATTCCATTGTATCAATGTGCCACAGTCTGTTTATCCATTTACTATTAAAGAACATTTTGGTGGCAGTCATTAGTAAAGCTGCTATAAAGTCACATGCAGGTTTTTCTGTAGACATACATTTTCAACTAATTTGGGTAAATACTTAGGAACGTGATTGCTAGATTGTATAGGACTATACTTAGCTTTGTAATAAAATGTCAAAATGTCTTCTAAAGGGGCTGTACTATTTTGCATTTCCATCAACAATGAATGAAAATTCCTGTTGCTCCACAGCCCGACATTTGGTATTGTCAGTTTTTTGGATTTTGCCCATTTTAATGAGTATGTAATGGTATCTCATTGCTTCAATTTGCACTTCCCTCATGATATATGATATTGAGCATATTTCTTTTTTTTAAATATTTTTTTAAAATTTAAATTCAGTTGATTAACATATAATGTATTATTTGTTTCATCAGTCTTATATAATACCCATGCTCATTACATCACATACCCCCCCCCCCAATGTCCATCACCCAGTTACCTCATCCCTCTACCTCCCTCCCCTCCAGCAACCCTCAGTTTGTTTCCTAAGATTAAGAGTCTCTTATGGTTTGTCTCCCTCTCTGGTTTCATCTTGTTTCATTTTTTTCCTCTTTTCCCCTATGATCCTCTGCCTTGTTTCTTAAATTCCGCGTATCAGTGAGATCAGATAATAATTGTCTTTCTCTGATTGACTTATTTTGCTTAGCATAATACCCTCTAGTTCCATCCATGTCTTTGCAAGTGGCAAGATTTCATTTTTTGATGGCTACGTAATATTCCATTATATATATACCCCATCTTCTTTATCCATTCATCTGTCGATGGACATCTGGTTGAGCACTTTTTCATATGCTTATTTTCTATCCATATATCTTCTTTGGAGCTGTGTCATTCAGATTTTTAGCTCGTTTTTTAATTGGGTTATTTTCTTATTGTTTAGTTTTAAGAATTATTTATATATTTTGTAAACAAGTCCTCTATTAGTGTGTGTTTTGTTAATATTTTCTTCCAGTCTGCGATTAGTTTTCTGATTCTCTTAACAGAGTTTTTTGCAGAACAGAAATTTTTAATTTTAATCAAGTCCAACTTTTCTTTCATGGATTGTTCCTGATATTGTATCTTAAATGTTCTTCACCAAACCCAAGACCACCTAAATTTTTTCCTATGATATCTTTTAGAAGTTTTGTAGTTTTGTGTTTTGCTTTTAGGTCTCTGATCCGTTTTGAGTTAATTATTGTGAAAAGTGTAAGGTTTGTGTCTAGATTCATTATTTTTCATATAGACATTCAATTGTTCCATCACCGTTTGTTGAAAACCCTTTTTTCATTGAATTCACTTTTCTCCTTTGTTAAAGATCAGTTGACTCTATTTGTGTCAGTGTCTTTCTGGGATATTTATTCTGTTCTGTAGATTTATATGTCTCCTGCCCTCCCAGTACCATGCTGTCCTGATTACTATAGCTTTACGGTAGGTCTGGAAGTTGGGTAATGTTAGTCCTACAACTTTGTCTTCCTCTTTAGTATTATATTGACTATTCTGGGTCTTTTGGCTTTCCATATATACAGTTAGAATCAGTTTGTCAGTATCCACAAAATAACTTACCGGAATTTTGATTGAGATTTCAATGACTATAGATCAGTAGGGGAATTAATGACATCTTGACAATATTGGGTCTTCCAATCCGTGAAAATGGAACGTATCTCCATTTATTAAAAGCTTCTTTGATTTCTCTCATTGTAATTTTCCACATATAGATTCTTCACGTATTTTAAAAGAATCATCCCTAAGTACTTCATACTTTGTTAGATTTATATGTACTTTAAATTAAACCAGAGCCTTGGACAAAGCATTTGGCTAAAAGTTGTATTCTTGCCAATGAAACAAGGGGAGCAAGGCTTGTGTTAAGGAGAGCTGACCTAAGAAGCACAGGGGACTATCCTCCATGCCTAAAGCTGATGGCATGATGTGGAATAAGAGTTGAAGAGTTGGGGGCAAAGAAGGTTGCTTTAGGAAGTGGATCCAATTGTGTCATTTATTTCCAAAATTAACTTATATCTCGCCTTATCAGTCAGCTAGCATCACATCATACAAGGTCATGATAAAGTAGTAAGGACCTATGTGTTTGAAATATATGTAGGATCTATTAATCAGTTGGGGTGATCATTTACAGATGGAGTAGTTGTTCCCCATTTTCTATAAATCATATAGTCTCCTTTTTATACCATTTGAATACATTTTGTCAAATATAACCTTTTAAACATTAAGCTT
This sequence comes from Ursus americanus, assembly GCF_024610735.1. Classification (NCBI taxonomy): domain Eukaryota; kingdom Metazoa; phylum Chordata; class Mammalia; order Carnivora; family Ursidae; genus Ursus; species Ursus americanus. The sequence continues at coordinate 18,289,637 of NC_142134.1, read as the reverse complement.
CTGAGCTGCTTAGGAATCATCATGCATGTGTACACTGTCTTCTCCTTCTTAAGAGCTTCTGATATCTTCCTACTTCAAAGAAAAATTTCTGGGTCCTTTGGAAAGTAGGAAATTTTCTTTGACCCCTTTTCCTTCCATAATTTTATATTCAACCACCCCTTTTGCAATAAACATTTCTATCTCCACATAAATACATATTTATTAAAAGTTTATTCCATTGCTTGGGTCTTTGGCTGCTACTATTTTTTATCACGTGTTGTCACATCTTAAAGGGCAGATCTGATAGAGAAATACAATGAAACGGGCATTGAATAAATTCCCTGATGCAATAATGACTGTGTATGGAGGCGCTAGGCCAACAGGCTTAATGCCAAAAAATGATGCCAATGTCAGCATAACAACATCAACTCCAACACAATGCTATTGATATCAGCATTTTAGTATTTGAGTAATAACATTGGCACTAGTGGAGAATGGACCTAATATAGGCTATTAGACCCCTTGCTGGCTCAGAGTCACTCATCACATGCTTTCCGGGGGTCAGAACATGTGGCACAATTCATAAGTGGGAGATAAATGGGCACTTCAACACTATTTGATGGCATCCATATTCTATATCTTTTCTTGCTAGCAGGTATTTTAAAATGTACTTATTTTCAATTTAATAAAATAAAATGGCAAAATGTGTAATGGAAAGACTGAATTTCTTTTGTTATTTTAATCCACACATGCTTTCTAGATTTGGAGACCTGAGAAGTTTTGGAATAAGGAGTATAATTCTAAGCATTGCTACCAGTACGTTAACACCTTTTCCATGAGCATAGTGAGATGCCAGCCTTGGCTTGATTCCCAGACTTTACTGACCTTCTTGCTACATATCATGAGGACACTTGATCTTCACTTGCAACCTAGACCTCTTCTCAAGCTTGAGGTCAAATCCTAAAACTTTTCAGTTTTCCAAGAGAATCGAATAAACATAGAGAAGCTGGGACTCAAGCAAGACAAGAAACAAAGAATCCCACCTACCTCTAGATATTACAACCTTGCTCTGTCAACAAAGACTAGACTAATGGAGAGCTCTGAGCCTCTGGGCTAATGCTCCATTAGGATTCTTTCCCTAATGATGTTTTTCATTCCTTAATCTGCTGAATTTCAAAAGTAATTGCCATTTCTCCCAAGACCTAGATTTTTATCTCTATCTCCAAGGTTGGTGCCTGAGAGAATTCCCCCAACTACCTACTGGTTCTGATCTAGGAATAGTGTTAAGTCATGGATATTATCACCAAGCATCACTTGACTTTTCAAAGACAATGATACCCTTGTTTAAAATATCATTAAAAATATTTCAGTTCCAGACTACCATGTATTATTTTATCCCATAAACAGTGAATATCATATTTTATTTGCCCCACATATCTGAATCACCTTCATTCCATTTTTATTTATGCGCTACAGATATTTTAGAGAGCTTTATGTGTTTCTATCACTGTATTAGGCACTAGAGATTTAATGGTTAGAAAAAAGACGTGACCTTGGTGTTCTACTACCAGCTGGAATATAGAAAGATGCACAAGACTTCTACTCTCATGGTAACAAGAATCCCACAGAGATAAAAACTACTTTTTTTCTATGGGGTAGAAAAAAGCAGTAGTCACTGTAAGCCCTGATAAAGTGAATTCCAGAAGGAAATGAGATTTTCACAGGTGAGCAGAAAACTTTGGTCTAGCTTCTAGACCAGGGGGCAGTTTTCTGATCTGGCTGAGATGATGGGTGGGGTGAAAGGAAGAACCAGCCTGACACAGATAGAGCCATCTCTACAGAAAAGTAGGCCATGGAAACAGACTGGAAGCTGAAAGAGTCACAGATACAACAACAAAATTACTAAGCCTGAAAATTTTCTTCACACTATATATTTTGCCAAGAAAGTGGCAGTGAGTGAAGATCTGGAAAACAGAGAGAAATTGCAAATGTCTGTACATTTTAGGGTTTGAATTCAAGGGCACTGCTTAAGTTGAATCAAAGAAAAAACTGAAAGTATCTGAAACTAAAGCCCAACTTCATTCCAGCTAAAATATTGACAAGATGAAAATGTTAATTTTGCTTCAGAAGGTTAGAAGTTGGGCTAATCATAGATGAACTCAATCTAATGAGAGTTGAAGTCCAGTTCTAAATCAACTTGATTCTAGCTATAGAGAAAAGGCTTATAATCTCTGTAAAATAAGCAAAATAAAAGAAAAAAATATATTTCATTATCCATTGTTTTATGTTTTTAAAATTACAAGTTATATGAAAAAGTAGGAAAATATAATCCATAATCAAAAGCAAATATGTTTAACTGAAGAAGACCTGTAGGTGGCCCAGTCATCTGAAGTGGCAGAATAGACCTTAAATTATAATATTAAAGCATTCACAGAAAAAAGAGGGGTGTATGGTCAAAATACGAGATACTTCCGGAGAGAAATGGACATTCCCATAAAGAAATAAATGGAAATGCTAGAAGTGAAAAATAAAAATATCTGAAATCAACATTTTTATTGGATGGAATTTACATTGAATTGGATGAGGGGAAGAAAAAAGCATCACTGAACTTTAGTATATATAAATTAAAAATATCTAATTGAAATAGAAAGAAAAAAATTGGGAAAACAAACATAGGCAGACAAATCTTTGGGGTTAGTATAAGTAGTCTATGGAACCCTGTAAAGAGAGGAGAGAAAAATGGGGCAAAAAAATCACTTGAAGAAATAACAACTGAAAATTCTTCAAATATGATGGGAAGTAATAATAACATAGATTAAATAACTCAACAAATCTCAAGCAGGATAAATATCAAGAAAACCATACTGAGGCACATCATAACCATACTATTAAAAACCAAAAATAAAGAAAAACTCTTAAAGCAGTGGGAGAAAAAAAGACATTATATGGAGGGTAGCAACCATAAAGGTAATGGCTTGCGTTTCCTCAGAAACAATGCCAGAAAATTTCTGAAGTAGCACATTAAATATTAAACATGCCTCATTTATTTCTTATTTTAATTACTTAAATGATAATTGACTATCTAAAAGCAAAAATAATAAAATGTAGGGTTTGTAAACATGTAGAAATAAAAAGTCTTTAAATTTAATATAATTTTTTGATGTGGCTGAGTTTAAGTCTACCATCTTGCTATTTGTTTTCTGTTGCTTTATTATTCCTTTCTTTTCTTCTTTGGACAAAGGCAATATATTTTTAATATTCCATTTTATCTTTTCTAGCTATACATCTTTGTATTATTTTCTATGTCTCCCCTAGGTATTGAAACATGTCTTCTAAACCTTTTACAACTTAATTTGAATTAATTTTATGCCACTTTACATGCTATGTACAAAGCCTAAAGTAATATTACTCTGTTTACCTCACTCTGCTTTAGAGAACGGCCAATTAAAAGGCAGAGATCATTGGCTTGAACAAAAGAGTTAGATCCAAATATATGCTGTTTATAAGATATTCAAAATAAATATAAAGACACAGATATGTTAAAAATGACAAGATGGAAAAAAATGTACCATGCACATAAGGAATAGCACAGAGGGCCATAGGGGAAGGGAGGGAAAACTGAATGGGAAGAAATCAGAGAGGGAGACAAACCAAGAGACTCTGGACTCTGGGAAACAAACAGAAATTACAAAGAAAACTAGAAAATATTTCAAATTGAAGGAAAATGAAAGTAGCATATCAAAATTTGTAGGATTCAGCTAAAATTTTATTTAGAGGGAAAATAATCTTAAAATGCTTATTATATAAAAGAAGGAAGGTTTTAAATCAATAATCTAAGCTTCTACCTTAAGAAGGTAGAAAAAGAAGAAAAAATGAAACTCAAATTAAGTAGAAGGAAAATACTGATAAGTCAAGATCGTTGAAATAGAAATCAGATTTTGAAAAACTGAGAAAATCAATAAAGTTGAAGTTAGTTCTTTCAAAATATTAATAAAATTGAAACATACTTAACGTTGAAAAACTTGAAGCATTTTTACACCACACAGAAAGGAATGAGCTAGCAAAGACTGAGAAGGAACAGCCAGAGAAGTAGGAGGAAAACCTTCTGTGATATCACAGAAGCCAAAGAAGGAAAATATTTCAAAAATGAAAGAATGGCAACCAGTGTCTAATGCTATTGAGGAACCCAGCAAGAGAAGAACTAGAAAATCCTGATTGATGTATTGGTAACATAGATTTAGATGTTGATGGCATCTAAAAAGTTTCAGTGCAATAGGCATTCAACAGATGAGCTAAGGGGACTCAATAAATTCCCATAAATTGTAAAATTTGTATGTAGGCAAGTGACTTTTTCTGTGGAAAGGACTCAGAGTTCATCATATACTCTCCAAGAGGGTCAACTGCCTCCTTGCTCCTGTTTGGTGTATGTGTCTGTGTGTCCATTTTTAGATTCTGGCTCCTGCAGCTCTTTACTGAAGAATACTGATAGTGTATCTTTCGCACATTAACAGAGAATAAACATTCAGCTGGTTTTGTTTTTGTTTTATCCTCTGATGAGCAGCATGAAGGAATTCTGACAACCTTCCAAGTAGAACTTTTTTTTTTAAAGATTTTATTTATTTATTTATTTATTTATTTATTTATTTATTTGACAGAGAGAGACAGCCAGTGAGAGAGGGAACACAAGCAGGGGGAGTGGGAGAGGAAGAAGCAGGCTTCCAGCGGAGAGGCCTCATGTGGGGCTCGATCCCAGAACGCTGGGATCACGCCCTGAGCCGAAGGCAGACGCTTTTATGACTGTGCCACCCAGGTGCCCCACAAGTAGAACTTTTGATATTGAATTTAGGCTCAGAAAAACTGAATTTGTAGCCACCTCCTAGCTGTGAGATCTCAGGTAGGATACTTAAACATACCACACCTCAATTTCTTTGTCTGTAAAATAGGCAAAATAATATTAATCTAGAAGTGTTATTGGGAGGATAAAATTAAGACGTTGATTTAGAAAACACTTTGAAAATTATGAACTGCTATGAAATGGTAATTATTCTTTACTACATATACTTTATTGAAGAGATGTAAAAAATGGAAGAGAGAATCTTAATTCATGTTGTGGTGGAAACAAATAGATGGAGCAAAGGAGGAAGTACTTTCCAGGCACCTTAAGGAAGGTGGTCCCTGGGCTTTCCACCCTGCTAGTATTCCCAACACTGACTCCCATCAAAACAAAACCAAAACCAAACTCCTTTATGAGGTGGATGAGAGCACATCACAGAAACCAGGAAGTCAGGCCAAAGGTCTTCATTCATTTTTTGGTAAATAGAACAATCTAACAGAATTAGGTACATTTTATTCAAAGCAGAATATAAGGTGACATTTAGTTTGGGAGTAAAATCTTCCAAGGCCTAAATGTTGCCTCCTCTTTCTTTGCCAAATAGCTGTTATTAGTTGCTCATGTTTTCACTTCTGGAAGAAGTTTGTATTCATGTATGATAAGGGGGATAAAATTTTCATCAACTTCTCCATTAATAGTACAAATTTGTTGCCTTATTGAAATGTCCTATGAAATTGCCCTATTTTGTTCACGTCTGAAAGTCTTCCCCCTCAGCAAGTGTTTTGAGATACTGCTTCTGATTCTGTGAAATAAAATATGGTCCAGATTTGACAAGTAAAGATGAAGTTGCAGCAGGCCCTTGGCATCCCCTCCTCTCATGGCTGAAGAGAAGCCCAAAGAATGCCAGGCTATGCAGGGACTATTACAGAAGCCATCAAAATGATGTCCCCACCTGTTGAATACTTGTTGGTTTATATCATTTGTTAAAAAAGCAGCTAAGGACAACTCCAGAGACTGTAATGGGAAACGATCTCTTGGAGAGTATTGGCGCCAAATCACAATTAAAAAGTAATGCAGGTTCACTGAAAATTGAAATGCCTTTAAAAAAAAATTCAGATACAAATATGCTTGAGAAAATCTTATTTTCAAAGAACTTAAATATATTTTGTTAATATTTGGGGTCTTTTGTTAATTAATGTCAGTTATCCCATATTAACTTTTTATGCTATATTGATTTTTAAAAAATGTTGGGTTATGCCTGGAAACTAGCAAATTATTTTCCTTTGCAATTATCTCCTTTCAGTGTAGCCCCATGAGAGGACTGGAGTCTTATTTCAACATTGTTATCAGTGCTTAAAATAGTCCTTAAAATATATTTTGGTTTATTGTCAGAGTATTTTCCTGCTTGACCTTCTTTATCAGATTTGTCTCTGAATGAGTCTTGACTATTCAGAGAAATGAAATCTGCCCTCAAAGATGAAGATTTTCTACCACAGAGGACATTTTCATAAATCAGCTTCAGGCTTTGAGGGCTCTATTTTAAAAAGGCATTCCAAACATGCTTTTAGGGTTGGCAGTATTATTGAAGATAAGCATAGAATGTTTTTGACTTTGTCAAAGGTAGGGTGATACCTAATCCAGATTTACTCAGAACTTTCTCACTTTTAGTACTCAAAGTCTGCATTTTAGGCAACCTCTCAGTCCCAAGAAAACTGAAAAGACAGACCACCCTAGGAAGGGACTACAGTTGCCGTTTAAACAATGCAGGGGTTAGGAGCACTGAATCCCCACCCAGTCAAAAATCTGCATATAACTTTTGACTTCCCCCAAACTTAACTAATATCCTACTATTGACCAGAAGCCTTACTGATAACATAAACAGTAGATTAACACATATTTTGTATATTATGTATATCATATAATGTATTTTTACAATAAAGTAAGCTGGAGAAAAAATCTTATAAGGAAAAGAAAATACATTTACAGTACCATACTATAAAAAATCTGGGTGTAAGTAGACCGCGTAGTTTAAACCTGTGTTGCTTAGGGTCAACTGTATTTTTATTTGGATGATGGTGATCTTAGAATCTCTTCTACTCTATTAAAACATAGAATTTATAGCTTGGCACAAAACAGCCCATAATAAAGACCTTGTCTTTTAGCTTTCTTTCCAGCTAGGTATCATCATGTGACTAAGGACTGGACAATGGAACATAAATGTGAGTAATAAATGGAACTTCTGAGAAATGTCCTTAAATGAAGGGATGTGCCCCACTTCACTCTTCCCTATACCTGCCACCATATTGAATACTGAGGTAATCTTGGGGAGGAAAGTCACATCCAGTAAAGCCTGGGTCTTTGTCACTGTGGAATGCCATATTAGCTCTGGATTGTTTACCTCTGTACTTTTTGACGAGAGAGAGGAAAGTAAATGTTTTATTTGTAAAGCTGCTGTTATTTGAGGTTTTCCTGTTGCACAGGGAAGCTTAATCAAATCCTCTAATATGATAGTAAGAAGTTTTAAAAGAAAGATGATTTTTTTCCAACCCCTTCATGATCATAGGAGAATCTAGACCTTAGAGCATGATTACTCATCTTAGTTTTGCATATTTGTCCCCAGATTGACAAAGTTCTAAATTTAAAATTAATTTTAATTTACCTTAATTTAAGGTATAGAACCGAAGTCAAAGGGATGCTTTACAAAGGAGGAGGAGATCAAACCAGACCTCTGCTTTTTTGAAGCTTCTGTAGCAATTCCTCCCAAGAGATTTCGGAGGTGGGAATTTTGTACAGTTTGGGAGTTTTGAAACACTTCACCATGCTTGTCTTTAATGACAGCCCACTCTCCTGGCTTTCCTTGTACCTCTCTAATTATTCCTTCTCACACTGCTTTGTGGACGCTCCTTGCTCACCAATATATTTTTCTTTTTTGATGTACTTCTCTTCCCTCATCTTTAATCCAATACTTTTCCCCTTTTATACCATATTTTTAATTGATCTCATCTACATTCTATTGAAATAAACTTAATTTATTTAAAGCCAGACTATATACATCAGCGTATCATTCTTTATTTTACCTTTATGTAGTTCCTAGCTCTTCTCTTAAGCCATGACTTGTTTGCCTCTGCCTTAATTCTAGCTGTTTCCCTCAATACAAATGTGAACTGGCTGTTAAATGTTAACTTGCTATTTTTAGAATAATATTTATTTTCTCTTTTCACCCCTATCTAAAAGAGACCACTTTTAATTTGTCTCAGTCTGGGCCAGGGATTTCAAACGTTTTTGACCATAGCCCAAACACTGCAACCCAACACATGCGTGCACACACACACACACACACACACTACATGAGGAGAACTCTGTTTTCGAGGCTCTTCTATTCCACTTTATTTTGTTCTCTTCTATTTGGTTCAAAATGAATATTAAACAAATCAACAAAATTAATTTTACAATCCAATAACAGGTCATAGTACACAGTTTGAAAAGCACTAAAATATTCTTATTGGAAGGGAGGAGAAAGGGAGAATGCCCTTGATGTTTTCCAGGATCCAGGGAGTGTTCTAAAAGGTCAGATATAATAAGACCTGCTAGTAGCTGTATTCATGGTATCAAAACTATATTTTCACTGTCAAAATAAGGCAGAGGATTGGATCTCATCCTTTGTATTTTAAACTACTATTATAGGGGCACCTGGGTGGCTCAGTGGTTAAGGGTCTGCCTTTGGCTCAGGGCATGATCCTGGAGTCCTGGGATCGAGCCCCATATCAGGCTCCTCCGCTGGGAACCTGCTTCTTCCTCTCCCACTCCCCCTGCTTGTGTTCCCTCTCTCACTGGCTGTCTCTCTCTGTCAAATAAATAAATAAAATCTTTTAAAAAAAAAACCTACTATTATAACATTGACTATTTCCACAATTTTTTTAATAATTTTTATTTTGTTATATTAGTCACCATACAGTACATCCCCAGTTTTTGATGCAACGTTCCATGATTCATTATTTGCGTATAACACCCAGTGCACCATGCAATATGTGCCCTCCTTAATACCCATCACCGGCCTACCCAATCCCCCACCCCCCTGCCCTCTGAAGCCCTCGGTTTGTTTCCCAGAGTCCACGGTTTTTATCTCTAGTCTAGACTTTCTGTTCCAAGTTCCTACAGTCAACCTGTGCGACCCTCTGGTATCTTTGAGGTGCGTAGTCTATCTGCTCACAATTCATACTGTGCACAATCCAAACTGATTGAAAAGAACTCTCCTTTTCTCTAAACCTGTTTCTATTGTGGACTCTATTTCTCTACTTGAGTGACATAAGCAGTCACCCCAGTTAGAAATCTGTCATTCTCAACTCTGCACTTTTCCTCACCCTTCAACTCCCAAATCCATTTTTCATTATTCAGTAAGTCTTGCACATTTTAGAGCTTAAATATTTGCTGAACCCACCCCAGGTTCTTCAACCCTACTGTCTCTGTCCGGTTTCTGACTCTCCCTATATCTCTCCCTGGGTTACCACCACAACTTTTGAATCACTTGACTGCTCCAGTCTTGTCTGCCTCACATTCCATTCCTCCACACAGGTATCATAAGGAATAATCTGCATTTCAAATCTGACTATGATGTTCCTTTAAGTAAAATCTTTCAGTGACTTTGCATCATCTGCAGGATATAATCCAGGTTCCCTGGGGTGTCCAAGAAGCCCCTGGCCCTCTCGTCCTGGCTTATCACTCCAGCCTCATCTGCTGCATGCAGTTCTTTGCTTTGAAATAGGCGTTCCGATGACACAAAACTGCTCTAGGACAAACAGCATGCCAAGTTTCACATCTATGTCTTTGCTAATGCTTCCTCTGCCCCTTTTTCATCATCAACCTTTAAAACTAGTTTCCCTTTGAAAAGGCTTCCAGAGAGACTCCAGGATGAATTAAATACCTCTTTCCTCTGCTTTCAAATGATTTTTCTCCCATTTTACTCATCATATTGTTCTAGTTATCTGTTTAAATATGCATCTTCTTATTAAGATATATTGTAGGCCCTCAATAAATATGTTTAATAAATGCATAAATTCAGTCATGCATTAAAGAGTGAACTAGCAAGTAGCAATGTAGTGCATGGAACAGAGACAAAACAGAAATAATTTTATTTGATTCTGGATATGAGATGAGCTGGAAACTCTGCTATCTGAAAGGTTTGATTCATCTGATTTTCCTAGTTGGATAGGTATATTTTGCCTTCCATAATTCTACATGTGATCTCCCTGAATTGAAGGCTTAGAATAGGTGGCCTTTGTATTGAGGGAAAAAAAACCCTCAGTTTACATTGTTTTCTGTAAGCAGGGTTGATTCTATAATATTTCAGGAGATGGACATTAATGATATCTTTCCTGACAAAGGAATTAATTCAACCAACTTTACATTTTATGTTCCCAATTATATAAATTCTTAGAAAACTAGTCCATTTGAATGAACCATTTGATGGCTCAAAGATTAATTTCTGACTAGAAGGAAATTGGGCTAACCCAACTGTGTATAATATTTGGCAGGAAGTTAACTAGCTTCAGAATAAAAAGAAAAAAAGTTAGCAAATATAAATCTTCCTTTTAGAAAGCACCTTGAAGAAATGTTAGATGATTTGTGACTTTTTACTCGTAATCCTAAAATTTGCTCAAATGCCTTTTTATTCTTTATGTAGAACTATTCAATTATAGTAAATTTTCTATCATATTAGAAGTATCCTTTTACTTTCTGTAAACTGAGTATACAGGACACCTGGGTGGCTCAGTCGGTTAAGCACCTGCCTTCGGCTGAGGTCCTGATCTCCAGGTCCTGGGATTGAGCCCTGCATCAGGCTTTCTGCTCAGCGGGGAGTCTGTTTCTCCTTCTGCCCCTCACCCTACTTGTGTTCTCTCTTTCTCTACCTCTTTCTCAAATAAATAAATAAAATTTTTAAAAAATATAAATTGAGTATATATTTCAGTTCTTTTTTTGTCAAGACCTAGTCCACTCGTTAAATAGAGATAATATTTTTGCAATTTATTTTTTAATTCCAGTAAAACAGGCAAACAGTGTTATATTAGTTTTAGATGTCCAACATAGTGATTCAACAATTCTATACATTACTCAGTGTACTTTTAATTCCCTTTACCTATTTTATCTCCCACCCACCTTCCCTCTGGTAACCACCACTTTGTTCTCTATATTTAAAAGCCTGCTTTTTTATCTGTTTTTTTCATTGTTCATTTGTTTTGTTTCTTCATTTCCACATATGAGTGAGATCATACTTGTTTTTGTCTGACTTACTGCACTTAACATTATACCCTCTACATCCCACCATGGTGTTGCAAATGGGAAGATGTAATATTCCATTGTATATCTTCTTTATCAATTCATCTATCGATGAACACTTAGGTTGCTTCCATATCTTGGCTATTGTAACTAATGCTTCAATAAATGTAGGAGTGCATGTATGTTTTTGAATTAGTGTTTTAATTTCTTTGGGTAAATACCCCATAGTGGAATTACTAGATCATATGGTAATTTTATTTTTAATTTTTTAGGAATCTCCATACTGTTTTCCATAGAGGCTGCACCAGTTTGCATTCCCACCAACAGTACATGAAGTTTCCTTTTTCTCCACATCCTTGCCGACACTTGTTGCTTCTTGTGTTTTTGACATTAACCATTCTGACAGATATGAGGTGATATCTCATTGTGGTTTTGATCTGCATTTAAATAGAGATGACATTTAATTAGCAGAAAGAGTCAGGCATAAGAACAGTAAAACCTGCACATTGCTAATGCCTGAGAAATTTGGACTTCTAATCCTTTTAGGAAACTTTGGAACTAGGTCCACATGTCACAAAGGAGGTAGACTGATCAGCTTTTATGCAAGTTACAGAGAACTGTTTGTATGTCCAGGCCAGCTGGGTTAAAATAGAGTGAACATGGGGTAGTGTGGCATAACATGGGATTGGGAAAGTATCTGAGTGAAAGGGTAAGAGTGATCTTTAAATGAGAAGTGTAGTAAAAGAACTATTAATAGAGGACTTAGGCAAATGTTCTCTTCCATTATTTCACTTGGGTCACCTGTAGCTAGCACAGTATGACATGGCCAGGATAGCATCTCTCTTGGAATGAGACTTAGGCTGCTCTTGAAAAGGCAAGTACAAAGCAGGGATGGGCCTAGTTTTGAGGACAGTAATGCTTGAGGGGACAAGAAGAGCCTGTAAAGCTTACGCATGGTCTGGTCTAGGTCACCAGGATAGAAAATCCTATAGTGAACTGGGGATAAATGTATAATTAGTTACAAAGAGTATATATTTGTTTGGAGAATCCTTTGGAATTGTGGCTGTAGCATAGTTTGTGAATTTAAGGATACTGTTATTCTTTTCATCTCTCACAACTAAAATGAGACACAACTGTATTTATCATTTTAAATAACCATGTCTGCTTTTCTGACAGAGCTACTGTGTGAGCAAGAAGGGTCGGAAGAAAGATTGCTAGAAATAGATATATACAAATCTATACATACTTACATTTAATATATGTTTGACAGTGAGATTTAATATTTGCTGGCATTTACTCCAATGTTTTCTTTTGTCTTAAAGGACTGAGGTTGATTTTCAAAATGATTTATCCCTATGGCTCATACTAATACATCACCACTTTAAAATTTTGCTTCATACAGCTGTAGCATTACCCATATGCCACAGGAAAACAAACCTTTTTAATATATGAAGGGTGTCAATGTTAGTCATGTGATTTGTAATGCTTTTGCTTAAATATTGATTTTTTTCAAATTCAATTTTTATTGATTTCTCTTAAATATTAATCATTTCTAATGACAGCTTAAAAAATAGGCTGAGGCCCTTGAACATTCTTGCTATCCACTCCTTCTAGAAATAGAGTACAATTTTAGTATGCTTCAAATTAACTCAAACAAAAACATACTGCTTTTTCATTTAAAGGTTTAATGTCATAAATCAAAATTCTATTTGTGCCGAATCAAGGGATTTATGCAGAGTATTAACTGTGGCTGTGCAGTTTCTCCATGAACAATCCAATGCCATCTGTGATCTCTAGCCAGTTTACCTGTAACCTGCCACCATCATTGCTTCATGAAAAACCATTCCTGGCCTATGGGAGATCAGTGTTCTGCAGCATCAGTGAAGTGGATTGGGCTCAACTTAAGTATGACTAGAAAGTGGCAGACTGTCAAGAGTTCCAGCGGACTAGGCTTCTAGGATATTAGTGCATGGAAGATGCTCTGGCTCTTAAAAAACAAAAGAAATGTCACTTCCCCACATTAGCTGTGTTTTAAAGTTTTGATTGGAAATCAGCACTCCTGCTTGATTGATTGAGAGTTAAACTTGGCAATGCTAGGGGTGAAGCTTACATACAACATTTAACCCCTCTAGCTTGGTTTCCCCATCCAGAACATGAAGGAAATAATGCCTGCCACTGGCTGTTAAGATCTTGGTGTGGATAAGTGAATTAGCTTCAGTGGGTCTTTGAAAGAAGGGCAGATTAGGCAGTTCCCAACTTCAGAGGGTTTGTATTCAGAATTTTTTTTTCTACAGGGATAGAAATTTTGGGATACATTTATCCATATAAGCAATTTATAACTGGTAGTTGGATTTCAATCCAGTTCACAAAGACTTTTAAACCCATAAGGCAGCTAAAAATAAGATATTTTTATATGAATTCAGGATTAATGAATTAAATATTTTAACCTGTAAGGTAAAAAAAAAAATTAAAAAAAGGAAATATCATTGAAGTACTAGAGTGGAAGACCACAAAGGAAGGGAGGAAATCTGAATGGGAAGAAATCAGAGAGGAAGAAGAACCATGAGAGATTCTGGACTCCAGGAAACAAACTGAGGGTTACAGAAAGGAGGGGGGTGAGGGGATGGGGTAACCAGGTGATGGGTATTAAGGAGGGTACGTGTTGGGATGAGCACTGGGTGTTATACACAACTAATGAATCGTTGAACACTACAACAAAAACTTATGAGGTACTATATGCTGGCTAACTGAACATAATAAGGAAAAATACTAGAAATTAACTTAAAGAGAAATGCAATAAAGCAGGATAGTTTTTTTCTCCTCATGTTTTTGGTGATGATGTTTCTGGAAACAAAGGAAAATGAGAATGGGGTTAATGACAAATTTTAAAAAATATTTCTATATGCTGTGAATTTATTAAAGTTGATAGCAGGTTTTAAGAAATGTTTTTTCTGAATCTAATGTTTATTTGTATTTGACATAGGAAATTTGGAAAATAAAGATAAACCTACAAAAGCATATAAAAATAATCTTCCACCAGCCAGAGATATTTATTATGAACATATTTACCTTGGCTCTTAATTTAAACTAAACAAGACATTTAACTTTGCCTTTCTTTAATAAAAGTGCCTCGCCAGCACTATTCTTCCATTTAACCATCATGGTAAAACTTCTCTGTCTCACAAATAAACAGGGCTAAAATATAGTATAATAAGTAATATATCCAAGCATCTGTTATGGTCATAGTGGTGAAGGAGGAAGCCTGAAGGATATGGAGGAAGTAGCATGTACCAAGGGCCAGAATTAAAAAGACTACTATATGCTTACAAATACAATTAGTTCTGTATATGAACCACTAATGAATTTAGACTATTCATCTTTTTTTATGCACCTGATTTAGCCAAACCTGACTTTCAGTCTACCACTTAGTAACTGTAGCTCCAGACAAAATTTATTTAACTTCCTTTTTTTATTGGGGTGAAGTTTATATAACACAAAATTAGCCACATTGATGTGTATACTTTCGTGACATTTAGTACCTTCACAGTGTTGTGCAACCATTGCTTCTAACTAGTTCCAAACATTTAGACTACCCCAAAAAAAAACTTACATCCATTAAGCATCCCTCCCCATTCCCCCTTCTACCCAGCCCCTGGAAACTCATCTCCATGGATTTACATATTCTGGATATTGCATATAATGGAATCATACAATCTGTGACCTTTTCTGTCTATTTAACTTCTTTTTGAGCTGCAGCCTCCCCCCACTATCTTTTTGACTTAACAAGTACCTTATGGGAACATTGTATGATTTAAAATGAGGTATGTAAAATAGCAAACAGAAACCCTGGAGCCATCCAGACTGTCCAATTGTTTCTCTTTCACTGTTTGGTTTTAAATCATTGCATATATTTCTGTATGCGAACAGATATTACAATAATCTGTGAGGACTTACTTAAAATAAGCTTTCCTCTCTCTCACTAATTAACTGCTTTTGTGACCCTGTTAATGTGGATATTTCTAGGGATTTTCATCTTGGCCTGTGGTGCTGCCCTGTTCCCTCACCTCATCTCCTGCCTTCTTTTCTAAACATAGTTGTATTTCCATCTATTTGGTGGGTCCTGGGAATTTTCTTTTCATATCTGTGAAAACAGCAAGCTGACAAGCTTCTCCTTGGCATGACACAGCATGTGTGAATCTGTGTCATGTCCAAGCGACTTTGTTCATAGTTAATTTGTTAAATTCCTTTGGAGAACAGACATGGCGTTCCCCACTGAGCAATCAGCACAGCTGCGAAGCCAGGCAGTGGCCAAACAGAACCCAGTGTGAAATGTGTATTCAAAGCCCAGACTGCGGTCATGGCTGAGCCCCTGAAAGTTTACTGGCCTCTCTGGGAATATGAAGCATAACTTGCCCCAGAGCCCCCACATTGCCAGTAGATCTTAGATGCATAAGATGCATGGCTGTGAACATTTAATAGACACAAACAAGCAGAAGGCGATGCCCAGCAGTGATGCTGTAATCCCATCTCTCCCTGTGTTCTTCCCTCCTTTGTTCCTGCTTTTCTTTTTTCATTTTCCTCTCCTTTCCTTTCCTTTCCTTTCCTTTCCTTTCCTTTCCTTTCCTTTCCTTTCCTTTCCTTTCCTCTCCTTTCCTTTCCTCTCCTTTCCTTTCCTTTCCTCTTTTTTGTTATCCTAATATTTTCCTTCCATCTCTACAGCTGCTTTGATCTTGGTATGGTGCTCTTCTGACAATTAAGTGATGGGGACTGCCCCCTGACAAGTCATTATGAAGGGAGCTGGACTTTAAAAAGAAACAAACTAAACCTTAGGCACCAATTGTGTGAGTCAAGAAGAGACCATGTGCCACTACCTTGCCTTGGGTAGACAGTGGGTGGGCAAAAATGACCGCATGTGCACGGTGTTCAGTAAGCACTCCTAATAAAGTTCCCCCCAGCTGAGATGATCAAAGGCTGCTTTCCCCAAAGCCAGCCTATGAATTGTGAAAGTCAGCTTGGCATTCAGAGGTCAGAATCGCATGTTTCCTTGAAATATTCCATACAGTCCAGGAACAGATCCTTGAAGTCATCGATAGGAAAACAATCACGGGCTGGACAAAAGACTTCAAGGAAATGGGCCAAATGAGATTATCATAAAACTTGGTCTCTCTTTGTATGTCTTTTATCAGGGCAGGTTGGTTCTCTTAGACTAATGTGATGATGGCTAGAAGGCATGGACAAGGAAAAATGTGAGAATCTCATGAAAAATGATTCTCATAATTCCCGGGAAAGTTCATGGAATTCTGCTGGAATTTTCCAGTCTTCCTATTTGGCTGAAGGAAGAGCTGCCTACAAATTTGTCTCATAAAGTTGTTTAGGAGCATTATGTATAGAAAAGAAGTTTTGGGAAACTTCTGATTAGACCTGTGTGTGTATGTGTGTGAGTGTGTGCACACACATATGGGATGCTCTGAGCATTATGCTAAGTACTTTACAAGGTTACATCCTTTATTTTGACCAACATAAGGTGGGTATTTGGGAAAACTGAGATTCAGAAAAAGCAAAGCAACATGTGTAAATTGGTCAGGTAGCTAGTAGGTATCAAAATCAAAATTTGAACCCAGGCATCTCTGACTCCAAGTCTGTGCACTTTCTACTGTGTCACCTGTGCCCCCTGCCATCATACTACCTAGTAACTGCCTACATAAGATGTAGTTTCCCCTCCTCTCACTAATTCCCTCAGAGCCCACTCATTCAACAAATGTAAATTGGATAATTTGTACAAGCAAAGTTCTAGAGGGCATAAACGTGAGGAACACTTCCTACCCTCAGAAAGCTCACTGTTTAGATGTAGAGATAAGGCATGGAGTCAGATAACAAGAACATAGGGACACATGTGCTGGGGGAGTACCAGGGCAGGAGAAGCTCATGTCCAGCTGGGGATGCCCAGGAGGTTTCATAGAGGAATGGCACTAGAGCTTGGCCTTGAAAGGTGGGATGATTAGGAAGTGGAAATAGGGGAAGAATTTCAGCTGGAAGGACAGAAAAGAAAAGTGAGGAAGGGACTTATAGGTTGAGGGTGAGGAATGGTGACTCTTCCAGTTTGTCTGGACTCTAAGCTAAGATCAAATCAGGTCTGAACTTCAGTCTGATGGTTTTGGACTTTGTGGTTTACTTTGTATTAAATATCTGCAAGGGAGGAAATAAATAATGATGAGATATTAGGCCAGAAGTCACAAACGGATGATTAGCAAGTAGATTATCAAAGGCTGAAGTATTTTGTTGGACTAGAACAATGTTTAAAAAAAAATTTAGTAATTATTTAAAACAAAGGAACTTCACATAAAAATCTGGATTTTTAAATTATGTTGAACAGTCATTTGGCATGGCAACAATTGATTGCAACTGAAGAGAAGTTGTCCCTTCTCGACATGCCATACATGTCTTCAGTGTATTACTCTCTGCCTGATCCAATACCTGAACTTTCATTCATTTATGTTATCTACCTCTTCCCTGTGGGCATTTGAGTTGCCAGTCTCTGTGTTAGGTGGTCCCCAATAGATGGTCTATTGTCATAAAGTAGAAAAGTTCGAGATTTAATTTAATGACAACACTGAGGTTAATATTGTTATCATAACCATATTATATATATTCTTTATAATCTTATAAAAATAGAAGCCAGGATTTATTGATAAAGATCAATAGATCTTTATTATTCTTTTCTTCTTGTATTTCTTAGACAAATGCTTTTGGATTTTCCACTAGTGATCTCTTCAGTCAGAATCTGACCTTGGTCTCTGTGCTAGGCAGAATAACACTCCCTCCCACCCACCCCCCCAGATACTCACACCCTGATCCCCACAACCTGTGAATATGTTACCTTACATGACAAAAGAGACTTTGCAAATGTGATTGAGTTTAGGATCTTCTGATAGGGAGATTATCCTAGATTATCTGGGTGTGCCCAATGGAATCACAAGAGTCAAAGAAGTGAGCATAGAATGACAGACAATAGATAAATTACCAACATAGATGCTTAATATGTTCCATGATACCATTTATTTAAACTTACTATGCACTTGGCGTTTACCTACAAAAGTTTATGTAATTTATAATGCTATGAGGTAGGTGCCATTATCTCTATTTTACAGATGAGGAAATAAAAGTACCCATAGGCAGCAGATGGTAGAGTCAAATGAAAATCATCAGTATAAATTTACTCATATAATACAAGATACTCATATTCCAATGGTCTCTTCACTACACATGTAAACCCCTCATTAATCTTTTTCTTTCTGAGCTAATTTTGGAACTTGGATTTTACTAATATCATATTTATGTGAACACAAAATCACTTTATTATATTTTCAAAATTGAAGTACAATTAACATACCATGTTATATTAGTTTCAGGTGTACAATATAAAGATTCGACATTTCTATACATTACTCAGTGCTCATCATATGTGTACTTTTAATCCCTTTTACCTATTTCACTCATCCTCCCACCTACCTCCCCCACAAAAGCCCCGTGACATCTGCTCCACAGATTACTAAAGTGAGGTTCATAGAAGATAAGTTCAAGATTGTACAACTAGTAAGGAGAATCGCAATCCTTTCCACAAGTACTGCTATGTACCCACCAGGTGCCAGGGATACAATAAGAGCAGACTCAATTCTTGCCCTCAAGGAGCTCACTGACCAGTATAGAAAATGGAAGAATAAGCAGGTAATCACAGTGGGGTGTGGACAATGCTATGACAAAGGTAGGTATATGGTGCTATGGGAGCTCTTAACAAAGTAAAGGAGAGAAGAGGAAGATATGCTCAGGGAAGGCTTCCAAGGAGGATACCAGAGCTGAGCCTTCACAGAGGAGTAAACCAAGAGGATCACTGAGAAGGGGGCTTCTAGTCCAAGAGTTTCCATGAGCAAAGGACTGGGTGGATTCCGGAGAAATGTACAACAGGGAGCTGCAAGAAATTCACTAAGGCTGGAGGTGAGAGGGGAACTCAACAGAGGTTTGACCATGAAGAGCCTTGTGTACCACATTAAGTAGCTTGGATTTTGTCATGAAGGTAAGATTTGAGGACATCTTTAAGCACAGTGTATAGGAGGTAAGATTGGTGATAATGACAGTATTTTTACTCTGAGCTGGAGGGTGTGCTGAAAGCAAAAGTGTTAGGAGTAGAATAGACATACCAGTTAGAAGCTTAGGTGAGAAACAGGAGATCTCTGAACTAAGGCAGAGGTAGTGGACCTGGAAAGGAGGAGGAAATACCTAAATCTACTTAGAAGATGAAGTGCCAGATATGGGGAATGGTAATGGGTATGAACACTTGGAAAAGGATGAAACTAAGCTGACTCCTATGTTTTGGCCAGACAACCAGGGTACACAGTGAGACTTTCACTGAAATAAGGAATAAAGAAAAAAGTGCAGATTTCAAATGAAAGACAGCCAGCTTAGTTAGAAACACATTGGGTTTAAAGTCAGGCCACTGAGGGTGTCTGTTGGACTCGTTTGGAGCTAGGAGAAGGATAACTATATGCGAGGGAGAGTGTAAGTCTTAGCTGAAGTCATGGGTGAAGATGCAGTCACGGAAAGAAAGTCAGCCAGGACTTGAATGCAGGTTAATCTAACTCCAATGCCCACACTCTGCCTATGACCCACATTGCCATTTCCCAAGGATAGCATCTGTTTACAATTGTTCATACTGTTTCTTACACTTGGGATGCACTTTCTCATCATCACTATGTCCTGAGATCCTAGCTGTTCTTCAGATCTCAGCTCAAGTCCCACATCTTGTACAGGGTCCCCCAGATTGTTGTTGTCAGCATTAATCTATCCTGCCCATTCTTCCAATGAACGTTTTTACTCCTCAAATACAGCACTTAGAATCTTAGAGACCTCAGAAGATCTTGACAAGTCGATTAGCCCAAGCCTCATTGTTAGAAGAACCTCTTCTTCAACAACCTTAGGTAACCCTTCCTTTAACAATTCTATGAGCGTGCAGTCCAAGCTTTTCAGAAGCAACCCATTCTAATTAAAGACAGTTTCAACTGCTAGAATTTTTTTTTTTAAAATATCCAGAGCTGTCTGTTTTAACTTCCATCCACTGGTACTGGCTTCGCCTGCTGACAGCCCTTCAGTTATTAAAGACATTTGTCATGTACCACTTTATTGCCCTTCCCAGGACTAAACATCCTCGGTTCCTGAAGCTACTCTTCAGGACATGTTGTGTTTGCTTCCTCACCATCCTTTCCCTTTCATTTCAAAGTACTTCAGTTTGTCTATATCCCTTTTAAAATATGATACTCGGAGCTCAACCCAATAATATAAATATGATCTAATCACCACCAAATACAGCAAAACTATTCATTGTTCTGGACATTTTTACTACCTTAAATATAGCATAATATTTTATAGGTATTCTCATGGCCCTTATCTATTGACTTATATTGAATTCACAGTCAGTGACTTATTATAGTTGCTTTGGATCGTGGTTATTTTTAAATGTGCCTCTTCCTTCTTGTAATTATAAGTCTTTGGATTTATCCAAAAGCATGTATTATTCATCTCTGTAATCACTTTGCTCAGCACAGTGCCTCTTGTGTAGTTGGAGCGTAATAAATGCTGCACCTTCAAACCGACATTGCTTGGAGTGATTTTCTAAAGGTGTATTTTCTTAAAAAGCCACAGCCAAAACAATGACACCATTTTGCCTCTTTTATTAAGTAATGAAACTTTTTTGTCTGCTTGAGTTATTATCAAAAAAGGATTTATTGAAACAATGTTCTGCTAAGAGAAGATGAACTTTAAATTTGAGTTTAAAACACCAAATGAAAAGAAGACTGAACTTTCTTTATGATAGGATGGAATTTATACCTCTGCTTTTTTAGGAACATGTCTGAACTCAGCTTTGATCTCTTGGAGTCTCCAAGAACCCTGTCTCTGCAGTTTGCTATAATTAGTTTCTAAGTCAGCTGAGAGTATGCTCTTCTCATCTGTCTTCCTAGCAAGTCTCTCTCTTAATACAATGCTGAGAATAAATGCAAAGTGACCCAAATGTAGTATCCAAGAGTAGAAAGATTGGATATTCAAGGGGAACATGCATGCCATAGTAATTTTTAGGAAAAGTACTCAAGTGAAAGAAACATCTGAGTAACTTGAGAATATTTAAACATGAATTTAGCTGTTCACTTGCATCTAGGTGACAGATGAGGAATATAACCTAATGTTTTTCTGCAGTCAAGAAACCTAGAATCTCTGGGGTACCTGGGTGGCTCAAACATTAAGCATCTGCCTTCAGCTCAGGGTATGATCCCAGGGTCCTGGGATCGAGCCCTGCATCGGGCTCCTCTGCTGGGAGCCTGCTTCTTCCTCTCCCACCCTGCTTGTGTTCCCTCTCTCGCTGGCTGTCTCTCTCTCTCTGTCAAATAAATAAAATCTTAAAAAAAAAAGAAACCTAGAATCTCCAAGTTAAAAAGATCACAATAGGCCCTCTAATCCAGCATTTTTAACAAGACTCCCCTCCAAACATCCTTAACTATGATGAGTTTGTCTCTGAAAACTGGCAGCACTTAGGATTACATTAAACGTGTGTGTGTGTGTGTGTGTGTGTGTGTGTGTGTGTGTGTGTGTGTGTTTTAATCTCTCCTACTGCCAGAGTTGAGATTCCTTAGCTGTACCGGATTTAGGATCATCTCTGACCTGCTTTCCTGCCTGGTGGTGCGGTTAGAATGAATCATTCCCATTTCTTCTGCTTTGTACTTTATTCCATGTGCAGTTTTTCCTAGAGACAAATTATTTGTGAACCACAATGAAGATGGATCTTTGCCAGGCCAAACTGATTAGAGCCTCCCTGTGTCATTTCAAGGCACTTAAGATGAGTCTCTTTATTATTTTTAAGGACAGAGGCAGTAAGAACCCAAAGTATGGCCTAGGGAGGGGGATGGACATTAAAATACTAAAAATCTCCAAGACCAGGCCACCCTCCCTCCAGCAACCATAAGTAAATACATAATCTAAATCAAAATATTGTTTTTGTACGTAATTTTCCTAGCTCCTAGAAACATTCCTTCCCATAGCACTTCCTCTGTCAAAATTCTAGAGTCTTTAGTAAACAGGAGCTTCTGATTCATTTACAGATACACAAGGCACTTTCATTAATGTTACAAGTTTAGTTGTTGTTAGAAGCAGGTATTGATATAGTTGGGGGGCTCAATGAAGAGTAGATTGAGACCATTTATGACACTGAGATGTCTTGGTCCTTCTCTGTCACCTTCTCCATTTGCATTAACATCTGCTGGTATCTAGGTTATCTCTACGATGCATAAGAAAGTGATCATGAATGCCCCTGCTGTTTCAAAGATGAAAAAAGAAATTAAACATTTTCTGAACATCCACTATTCATTCCACTATATATGATGCTTGGTGTTGGCTAGGTTCTTTATGTACATAATCTTAATTCTCTAGAGATCACTTTCCCTCTGAATGAACATAAACCCATGCATTCCTAAAAGAGTTGTCACAAAGATGAATCCATAAAACTCTAAGTGCAAAAATTTTGAGCCAACTCTAATGTCTTCAGGGTTTAATGACAATGTTGCCTTTAATGGTCTTCACACCATTTTCAAGAATGAATAAGTAGCTATTTGTTATGGGCACCTCAGTAGTTACTGTACCAAGACCCCTAGTTTATAAGACATTAGGAACCAAAGAAAGGATGGAGAGAAATTATTTTTTAAATACAAGGAAAGAGGGGCACCGAGGTGGTTCAGTCGGTTAAGTGTCTGACTCTTGATTTCAGCTCAGGTCATGATCTCAGGGTCATGAGATCAAGCCCTGCGTCAGGCTCCATGCTCAGCACAGAATCTGCTTAAGATTCTCTCTCTCTCTCTCCATCTGCCCCTCCCCTCCTCTCAAAAAATTTAAATAAATATATATAAATAAATAAAAGTAAAGATAATAATGGTTGTATTATGTTTATTAAATAATTGAGCAACTAATGAGTTTCTGTATGCCAGGTGCAGGGTGAGGTGCTGAGTTTCAGAGGTTTAAAACAAACCTGCTCTCTGCCCTCATGGAGCTCACAATGAAATATAAAATAATGACCATTAAACAAAAATCAGAAAGATCTGGTTTTCAATCCTGGTTTTGCCTCTAACTACCTTCAATAAGTAGTTTAGTCTCTCTGGGCCTGCCTCAATTTTCCTATCTCTGAAATTAATGAATTGACTAATACCAATTCTTTGATTTGTATTTCTATAGATTTTATTTTTTGCCTTATGAAAGTTGATTTCATCTGCTTTGCATTAGGTATCTTCCAGTTCCTTGACCTTGTGATTTCATGAGGTGATGAAGCATCTTTCTAGTGAGGAACTGATATCAGTTACAGATCTTATATATTTCTCTTTTAAGAATTTCTAAAAGGAAGTTTAAGAATCTGGCTGTCAATTAAAATAACTTCTGCTCAATCCAGTCCCTTGGTGTCCCTGTAGTTTTTGCCCCGCATTATATTTTAGTGTTGTTATTTATGACTCTTCAGTTAATTTTAATTAAGTAATTCTATTCCTTATCCAGCCAATCAAGAATAACTTTGGGCACAAACTATTCATGATATGTAATACTATATATGCCTATTTTATTATCTGGCAGTCTTCTTATTGTACATATAAATTATTGACTCTTTTCTGATGTTACAGTCTTATGATGCTTAATAAATGTTTTCCTTGGCTTTCCTTAATAAGTGTTCTGTTTCTTTTGGGTTATTAAATAATTCAAATGTACATTATAGTGGCTAGGATCTTTTTATTTTTATTTTTTTTACTTTTCAAATTCTTTTCTTGACTCCATTTATATTTGCTGCCTCCCATTTCCCTCTCTCTGCTCTCAATTTCCTCTCTTTAACCTCACAATTCTTGAAAACAATGGTCTGTAGTTTAGTAACTTCATTATGTGCTCACCTCTGAACTCTAGGATGCATATTTCCAAGTTACCCTGATTTATTCAGATTTTCTGAGCATTTTTTAACCTACCTTATATTAATAGCAATTTTTACAAGGTCTTCATTACTTCCTAATTCTGCAAATTCCATTTCCTTATTTATCTTGCCAAAGACAGAGTTGAAAAAGGAGTTCATTATCTCAGCTATTTTAGAGTCATTATTAATTTCACTCCTTTCCTTATTTGTTAATGGCTCTACATATGCTCGAATATTTCTTTTCCCTGGTACAGTTGTAAAACACCTTCTTACTCCCTTTAATGTATTTGGCCAGCATTAGCTCATTATTCCTTTTGGCTGTCCTTCCCATTCCATTCCTGAGAGTCCTGATAGATTTTTGTGTCTTATGGGGGAAGTGGTATGGGCATGGGCAGATTCAGGTCTATGGGCTGCCTTACAAGAAAAGATGATAAATTTAAGTAGAAATGTATTTATTGTAGGATAGAACTGGCAAATACTATATTAAAAAATCATAAAAAATAACAATAATTTTCTTAATTAATTCCCGACACCCTTCTCTAAGGCTTCCTTTCCTGCATTTTTGGTTGTGTGTTTTTTGGTTATCTCTTCATATACTAGTGATTTTTAGTTTGTGTGGTTGCCAGACTCAGGAAATAAAAATCTAGGATGTTTAATTAAATTTTAATTCTATGCAATATTGGGAATACTTATGCTAAAAATTATTTGTCATTTATCTGAAATTCAGATTTAACTAGGCATCTTATATTTTTATCTGGCAACCCTAGTAACATCATTTTCCTGCAAAAGAATAGAAAAACAATTTAGTCTTTCCTCTGGAATAGTCAAAGAATGTTTAATTTACTGGCAGTTCAGAAGCTTTTCTACAGACTCATAATTTGTTACTGGTAATGTCATGCAAAATCTTAGAATTGTCAAATCTGGGAAAACCTGTCAAGTTTCTTTCATATATGAGCTATAATATTTTTTTAATTTCTCCAAAGATAGCTTCTAACTCTGTCCATATTAAATGCCTTTCTCCTCCTCCAGTCACATCCTTCTGGTGCTCGCAGCATGGGACATATCCATATGGCAGTATGAACTCTGGCCCTATGATTGTCCACTTTTTAAATATATCCCACTGAATTTGAATCAAAGGTATTTCTAACTTAACTGCCCCTTAGTCTCATCCTCAAATGTGCATGGTCCCTCCAGTACCACCTGGAGAGGAAAGTCAAGTGGAAAGAGCCAGTGGCCTTAACTGATTATGGTGTAAAGATCTTTAGTTTGCAAATTTAATAAAGCATATGTGAGAACAGATAGCTTGGGCCACTCCTTGGGGTCCTGGAAGGGGACTTGAGCAAATGAGAGGCTCTAAAATTTAAACTTTATTAGCTTCATGGTAAATTTGCCTCTAGCAGTGATGGATATGTGTGTTTATGGCAGGGAACGGAGCCCTATAGTATCTTATTTCCCATATAGTACTTTCTCATCTGCTCATTCTCTTCTTTCTCTTTTCTCTCCTTCCCTCTTCTCTCTTCTCCCCACGTGCTTTTCTCTTGAATATTCTGCTCATATCTCAGTGTGGAACCTTACTTTTTCATGGAAAGAAACTACTGAGCCACAATGATGTTATCTTTGAAGACTCTTCAAACTTTCTCCCAATATTTGGATTTTAATACATTCTCTCAATGTTCCTAATGCACCACACTCTTGATTCTCTAAACTGTGATTCTTTGAAATCCGAAAGTCTTCTAGGACTGGGACCCATGAAGTTATTCCTTGCTCTGCTGAATTCAGGCTGCTCCTTCTCAGGGATATTAAGCTCCATAATAGACTTAACATTCTTCAGTGGCTTTGTTTTAGTTAGGAGGAATCAATCTCAGTGGGGTCCTCCCTTGGTGGGCTTCCTACTTACACAGGGTATGACCTAGATCCACACACATCTTTAGGGGCAACTGCATAATGAATGTTATCTGAGTCCCAAATCTCCTGGACTGTGAAACGCAGATTTTCACATTCTCCGAGGCCTATAGTCCAAGTTTCTAAGATAGGAATTAGTGTGAGAAATCCCTGCGTTTAGAATTAGGACTTAACAGTCCATACTTCACTGTCTCTCACATCCATTCACTCCTCACCCTTTCACTCCTTTGCCTTCTGTTGCTCTTTGTTATATACACTCCAAAATCCCATTGTGAATACACTGTTTTCAGAAATACGGGATGTATCTAAAAATTGATTTCACTATTAGTTTTTTTTTTTAAAGCCAGTTGAATGATTAAAATAGATGACCCATATAGCCATTTAGTTGAAAAAGCTTTCACTTCCTGGTATAGTATATAGAATCAGTGTGAATGAAAGTAAAAGTTGAATTGATTCTAAAACCACTGTACTAATACCATTAACGATAGCTACCACTTATAAAGCATTATTTAATTTAATCCTCACAATAACCTAGTGAAGTAGAAATTATTATCCCCATTTTATTTGCAAGGAAACTGGGATTGAAAATCTGCTCAAAGTCATGGACGTAGTACATGGTAGAAAGGGGAGCCAAAGCCAGACTTTCTGATTTCAAAATCTGTGCTTTAATCACTAATACCACATATGTAACAGGGTTTCCAATAATCTCAAACTGGAAAATCTCCAATTTAGAGAGTTACAAGTATTTCTGCCTTCTAGGAGGGTGACTGGCATTGGACTCGGAGCAGATACTCTCTTTGTTTTAATAGGTATCACCCTGGTGGGAAAGTTAGGACTTAAGATAGGAGGTAAATACCTACCAAATGGTCTTTAATTCAGTGAAGTTGCCTAATTGCAGTTTATCAGACAAAAATATTAAGAGTTCTGTTTAGTAATATAAATTGGGGGTTTTAGTATATCACTTTTGAAGAGATAGAAAAATCATTTTTTAGGTCCTTAAATTTATATTTAGACAGCCTTAATCCCTTGCTCTTCTTTGTCCATTGTGCCTACTTTCTCCTTTTTGGAATAGCATGTCCTTTCCTTTGGCCTCATCTATCACCCCATGTGGTTCTGGAGGAGCTGCCTATCTCCTCTCAACTGTAATGACTGGCCAAGGATGAGAAAGTGACACAGAGTGGATCAGAATCCTTTCTGCTCTCCCCTTTGGGGTTTCTAGGATGGGATGGGATGGCAACTGGCCTAGAGTTGTCTGCAGCCATGAAACCCTCAACATCCTACCTGCTACATGAAGGAATTTTTCCTAAAATGAGAGAGAAACATAACAGAAGGTAGAGAAAGAGGGAACCCAGATGTGACAATGGGTGAGTGTATGGTATACTTAGGGAACTCCATTCCAGAACTTCCTAGTTATATAAGTCAATCAATTCCCACCTCAGAGTATTTCTTAATTTGTTTGTTTGCAATAAGACCAAACCAGTAGGAAAATCATGCAGGCCCAAGTTCCTTACCTCGTGACAGAAGAAATAATGCAAAAAAATGGATTGAGCCTAAAACAGTGCAAACTGGACCAGACTCTGTATATTGCAAATGTAACCATTTTAAGCCCCAACGAGTTTGGCCTTGGAAAAGTTATTCTATTTTAATTGTGTGATTCTAGGGCCAGACTCCAGCCTATGAGTAGACGTTTACTCTTGAAAGGAATTTATCTGTGAATTGTCAGTCATCTTGTGAACAGGCTAGCACTGGGGAAAGACATCATAAGTGGCTTAGACTTGTGGAAGGAAAGGTTGCAGGAGGAGGGCCTTTCTCTTCTCTTTGGGCTTGAGGGGATGGGAGTTCTGAGAGGGGCTGGACTTTGAGGCCAGAAGAGACCTGAAGCATGTTTACCCCTTGAAGTGAACTGGGGTCTCTACATGGGGGAAAACCAAGGGACAGGAAAGACACTATGCCATGGGATGTTGGTGGCTATCACCAGTAGACGATAGTGCACCAGGAAAGTGGTGATCTCAAGATGCTCATTAATAGGAGAAGGAGCCACTGATGGTATGAGGGGCAGGAACAGAAGAACATGAAGGACCGACCAGTTCCTGAGCATAGCCTCTGGGAAGTTCAGAAATAGCAGGGGAATATTTTGAGGGGAGATGTTTTCTAGAGACTAGCAAGTAAGGGCTCCAGGAGAAAATAAGTATGATTTCATTTTGTATGCAAAGACTAGCAAGGACAGGAGCATTTAGGTTTTATATAGATGCGATGTTCAATAACTAATTACTGATAGTTGTTGCTAATTGGATTTTCAGAGACCTGCCAGCAGGGAGTTCTCTTCTAAGAAGAGTACTCAGCTCTGAAACTCTGTACCAACCCTCTATTAAACAGACTAGTTCCAATGGAATAGTGCCAGGAAATTACTGGTTTTAATACCATCTCCCCTTGGTTGTAGCTGTCATGATAAGCCATAGTTTATGTACTTTAATTAAAATGGAGATGGTGTTCTTTAAACTTGAACCCTGAGTTGGTTCATGTAGCTGGCACTATTTTTTGTTTAAAAAGGAAAGTAAATAAAACTGACATTTTCATTCTTAGTATACCTAGCCCAGATTACATATCCAAATCAGCTCTCTGCCTAAAAACTAGATCTCACTAGCACACTAATTCTTGGCATATAACAAGGATTCTCACATACAGTGTTTGAATACCCACTTTAATATTTACAGAGTTTGCAGGTCCTTTATCTTTTTTGTTCATCAATGAACTCAGTGAAGCCCATATGGCAAGAATTATTGTTATTCCCAGTATGCACATGACACAATTAGGTTTAATGAAGTGAAGTGTCTTGCCTAAGATCATAGAGATGTTAAATGGTGTTCCAATGTCTTTTGAATCCAGAGTCTACTCTCTTTCCGTTATTCTTTCTAATTTCCTACTTAAATTTTGTTGGTGGCACTCACTGCTCATGGTGTGTTCCAAATCTCATTCTATCAAAGTTAGGAAGGCCTTTGGGCAGACCAAGACATTCACCTTGGATTTCATATATATTTGAGTGTAGAAATGGGAACTAGAGCACTGATTGAGGTGGAGTTGGGTAGGACTGGATTCTATTTACATTCTGTCACATGGAGAACACAATTTGCCTTCTCAAGAACTAATTTCCTCATATACAAAATAAAAATCCTTGACTAGGTGATATTTAATTTCTTTCCAGCCCATAAAGATCACATTCTACTTGGCATCCTTGGCTGCAGACCCCATATGTTTTATTTACCTCTAAGTATTTTACTCTGTGCCATTTATTTGCATTAAATACTTTTACCATATTTCTAAACTCTATTTTTGAAGAAATGAAATTGGAAGTCATAGAAATACCTCCAATAACCTTCATATAATTTCTTTTTATATGTTTGTATCTTGAAAATTTTTAGGGAAATCTAGCTACACATGTCCTAATATTCTTAAATTCCTGTGGTAACAGATGACTTTGAAACATGTTGGATTCCATTGCACTTTTATCATAATGTTTTGAATCAACTTTGTAAGAGATACAGAGAAATTTACACTTCTCGAGATGGGTCTTATTTATTGGAATTATGTATCGCCACAAGTCAGTAACCAGCCAACAATAATTCCTCTGTGAAGGAGCATCCGGGAAACAAAATCACACAGCTCTCTCTAAAGTTAGAAAAAAAAAACCAAAAGCTGTCTGAAATAGCTATATAAGCAGGTGAAGCAAAGTGCTTTTGCCACCTAAACTGAGAGAACTGGATGTTATGGGCTGAATCGAGTCCCTCCTAAATTCATATATTGAAGCCCTAAACCCCAGTACTGCACAATGTGAATGTATTTGCGAATGGGGCCTTTAAAGAGGTGATTAAGATGAGGCCGTTAATGTGGGCCGTAATCCAAACTGGCTGATCTTCTTATAAGAAGAGGAAATGAGGACAAGCAGAGAGATACTGGGGTATGCTTGCACTGAGAAAACACACTGTGAAGGGGCAGCAAAAGGTGGCTGTCTGCAAGCCTAGAAAAGAGGCCTCAGAGGACATCAAACCTGCAAACACCTTGATCTTGGACTTCCAGACTCCATAACTGGTAGAAAATAAATGTCTGCTGTTTAAGCCACTCAGCCGTATTTGGTTATGGCAGCCCTAGCAGAGTAATACACTGGCCTTACTCCTATTTCTTATTTTATAGTCTTAGTGAAGAGTTTTATTCATACTCACCTGAATGAAGTTCAACCCACTGTAACCCAGAAGTACTGTCGAGTATGTGACATGTATATCCCACATCACTAGACAATGCTGGTTCTTCCTTTTCTCATCCCCACTTTCCTCCATTTTATACTCAGTGGCCTCCCCCCTTACTACCATCAGAAGAGTGAATGATCTGAGATGACCTTTTTATTTACTTATCAGCAGATTATATGTTTTAAGCTTTTTCCTGCATTTCATTCAGCATTTATTGAGCATCTGTTATGTGACAGATACTAGAAATACATCAGAGAACGGATCAAATGAAAGTCCCTATATGCATGGAACTCTCCTTATAGAAATGAGAGAGACATAAAAAACAAATAAATGAGTAAAATACCTTAGTATTTAGACAGTGATAACTACAAGGAAAAATAATGCTGGTAAGGGCTGAAGGCCTTATGAACAAGATTGGTTATGTGTGGCATCAAAGTCTCTGTCTTAAAAAATAGCAGGAAATACCAATGAGCAGTGAAGCAGAAATGTGGGGTAAAAAGGGGCAAGGAATAAGGGCCTATAGCCTTTAATAAGGCTAGCCTCAAGGATGAGCTTGATTAAGCGTTTTATAGGACAACTTGGTAGAAGGAGGTAAAGTCTTCCAAGATGATCCCTGGAAGTCCCTTCATGATCTTCCAGCCCAAATCCTACCTGAGCATGTCAATCCCTTTGTAGCTCCTTTTAAGTTAGTCCTTTATCAGTATCTGTCCTCTACTTACTAAATATGTGATTGATGTTTTCTGACAAGTTTACCTTTTAACCCAGCATTTAATAAATTTTGTTTTGGCAGTAGATATCTTTAATTGTGAAATTATAGGTGATAATTTTTTCTTCTTTTTACTTATCTGATTTTTTTTAACTTATCTGATTTCCTACATTTTCTACAATAACAGGTGCTACCTGGGTAAAGGGGAAAGTTTTAATATATAGTATACATTTCATGGACAAACTATAGCAGCAGAAACTGAGACATCATTAACAACCATCCACAATGCTATCACCATGCTCCAGTATTTAAATTTTCTTAATTTCCTTTCAATCTTTATCAATATGCATACATATTAAAACAGGATTTTGAGGAGTAAAAAGATAGTAAGAACTAATATTTTTTGAGGGTCTGTGCACAAGGTATGTGCAAAGCACAGATGTTTCAGTTAATCCTTGTAAGAAGCCTATGAGTCCTCTCATGTAGAGATAAAGAAACTAAGATTTGGAGAGGTTAAATAACTTATCTAATATTGCACAGCCAGAGAGTGCTGGAACAGTGATTTGAACCCAGAAGTCCATGTTCTCACCACTCTATGTCATGCCTACTTTATGAACCCTGTTATAGAAGGACCTTGGTATGGTAAAGACAACTTTGGGACTGGCAGTCTGAAACCAGAATCCTATAATATTAAGACTCTGGCCCCAGGATTCTATAATATTAACAGTCTTGACAAAATAGTTTCTGGACTAGGAGAAAACTTTTTGGTGGTTAAACAGGGTTGACATGTCTGTGTGCAATCCTCAGACACTTGCTGATTGCCCATGAGAAGATACTTATGACTCCACTATGGGCTGGTGTCACTCAAATGACTTCCAAACTTGCTTGGGAGGAAATTCACCATACCTTCCTATAGAGTTTTAGAGACTCTGTGTTTAGCAAACACTTGTAAATATGTGTTCTATGCCTGTCTTCCCAATGACAATGTCTACCATGAATATCTCTGTGTCCTTAGTTTCTAGAACAGTATTTTCCACATAACATACACTAAATAAAAATTTTATTGAGTGGAGGAATGAATTAACAGAAGAAACTGTAAGGAAATGGAAGAAACAAGGCACAAAATGAAAGCCTTTGAGAGAGCCCTATCCCACCTCCATGAGGACAACATTGGAAGCCACAAAGCAGTGGCTTTGTTTTGGCAGTATGATTGGCAGCTGAGCATGATTGGGCCAGGAGAGTTGTGATTGCCATTGATGCAGACATTGTTCTCATAGGCATCTGGCCTCAGGACACAGAGCAGTAGCTCTGACAGGGAAACTTTTTTTTTTTTTTTTAAGATTGATTGTTGGTGGGAATGCAAGTTGGTACAGCCACTTTGGAAAACAATGTGGAGGTCCCTTAAAAAGTTAAAAATTGAGCTACCCTATGATCCAGCAATTGCACTACTGGGTATTTACCCCAAAGATACAGAGTAGTGAAGAGAAGGGCCTTATGCACCCCAATGTTCATAGCAGCATTGTCCACAATAGCTAAATCGTGGAAGGAGCCGAGATGCCCTTCAACAGATGACTGAATTAAGAAGATGTGGTCCATATATACAATGGAATATTACTCAGCCATCAGAAAGAACGATTTCTCAACATTTGCTGCAACATGGACGGGACTGGAGGAGACAATGCTAAGCGAAATAAGTCAAGCAGAGAAGGACAATTATCATATGGTTTCACTCATTTATGGAGCATAAGAAGTAAGAAGATCAGTAGGAGAAGAAAGGGAAGAAGAAAGGGGGAGTAATCAGAAGGGGGAATGAACCATGAGAGACTATGGACTCTGGGAAACAAACTGAGGGCTTCAGAGGGGAGGGGGTGGGGGAATGGGATAGGCTGGTGATGGGTATTAAGGAGGGCACATATTACATGGTGCACTGGGTATTATACGCAAGTAATGAATCATGGAACTTTACATCAAAAACTAGGGATGTACTGTATGGTGACTAACATAATATAACAAAAAATTATTATAAAGAAAAAAGATTGATTTGTTTGAGAGATAGAGAGAGAGAGCAGGATGAGGGGCAGAGGGAGAGGGAGAGAGAATCCCAAGCAGACCCCCCACTCAGCACACAGCCTGATGTGAGGCTCAGTCTCACGACTCTGAGATCATGACCTGAGCCAAAATCAACAGTTGGACTCTTAACCGACTGAGCCACTCGGTCACCCCATGACAGAAAACCTTTAACACAATCTGGGCCCTATCAGAGGAGGAGAGAAAATGTGGGCTATGACACATCTCAATAGTTCTTCAGGTAGGAATGCAAAGGCTGTCATTTGTTAATTTTATATTAGTATTCACACCTTTTTTCCTTCCACAGGCTACTCATAGTTTTTACAGTTTTAATCTATTTATAGTTAAAAACTTGCCTTTTGGGGCGCCTGGGTGGCACAGCGGTTAAGCGCCTGCCTTCGGCTCAGGGCGTGATCCCGGCGTTACGGGATCGAGCCCCACATCAGGCTCCTCTGCTATGAGCCTGCTTCTTCCTCTCCCACTCCCCCTGCTTGTGTTCCCTCTCTCGCTGGCTGTCTCTATCTCTGTAGAATAAATAAATAAAATCTTTAAAAAAAAAAAAAAACTTGCCTTTTGCTTTGTAATTCTTCAGAGTAGTATTTAGGTATATTGGTTTACAACACTTTTTTCTTCATGTCTAGAACTATATATTAATCTATGTTTCATATCATTTCTATCAGTAGGAATTAGGGAATTTTATATCTAAAAGTGATCTTCCAGATCATCTGATCCATCTCTCATTTTGCAGATACAGAAGCTTACACTTTAGGGAATTTAATGCACTCATCTATGTTTAGACAAATTTGCATCAAGTCATGAACCAGAACCCATGAGTCTGCTTTCTGTGCTGCCACGAGCACTGAGAAATGTTCACAAGAATGTTAATCTGTGCCATGCACAGCCATGGTTTCCAACTTTATCTACACCCTCAATTTTCTCAGAAGCAAAAACAAAATACAAAAACAAAATTATGTCTATTAATTTTTCACTTCCAACTACTAACACTGCCTATCATAATATGGAAGGAAGGACATAGAGAGGGTGGGATGTTCTTGAGCTAAACTCTTTCGTTAATATAGCATTACTATTTGTGCTTCACAAAATCAAATGAATTCAAAAATAAAAATGTTCTTCCTGTTGATATGTTGAACTAGAACATTGTTTTATGAAAGATAACTATTACTTCTATAGATTAGGGAAAAATTATTATTGTTATGTATTTTAATTTTACTATTATTGTTATCTATTTCCATTAAAAAGGCAATACCACTTAAGTAAGCCAAAAATATATTTAATTAAAACAATTTATTATCTTCTGTTACCTTCCAATTCTTATTATATTTCCGTTGGTTTACGGATGTATTCCAAGTGCCTAGAACATCAAGTGGTATATAATAAGTGTTCTTTAAATGTTTATTTGTTTAACAATTATGTGAAATACTTGTTAAACATCTTTTTAAAGTAACTTTCCGATGGCTCAAATAGGAATCTCTACCATACTATGTGTAGCATAAGAAGCTAATTGTCAACCTTGATTTTCATTATGATATTAGAAAGTTAACATTTTTAAATCATTAATTTCAAGGATTTTATCTCTAAAAATTCCATTCAGAACAGAAAAGTATGAGGTATGAGCATGATGTTTCTTATCACGTAGATTCTCATTTGTACTGATACTACATAGTCTTAGTATATAAAGTACTCGGTGTTTGGACTTCATGCAGCTCTGTGTGTGCATTTAAGTAAACATGGGAGAAAGACTTGCTATTTAAATAGTTGAGAAACCACATTTCGAATTAACTTTATCTCCAAACACTTGGTTTCAAAAACCTAGTCATGAAACATTGGCATTGGGGAAAAGAGAAATAGAGAGTGATTTATTTCCTTAACTAGATTTCATTAAATGTGACTGTTTACTTGCCTTTTCCATTTGTGATGGACTGACTTTTTAGTTATCGTTAATGGACTCATTTAGATTTTTTCCCCTGCAGACCTTTAGCTGTACATTTCTTTTTTATCTTGAATTTGTGGTAAAATATTCTTTTTTTGTAAAGATAAAGTGACTGGAAATGTATTTTATGAAGGGAGATGTGAGGTCAAAAGTTAAATGGGAGGTCAAAAGAAACCATTGAATGGACTTAAAGAAAACACCACATACACATAAATAAATTACACACACACACTATATATATATATATAGTGTATATATATACACTATATATATATACACTATATATATGTATAGTGTGTGTGTGTGTTGTTATAAAAGAAAAATGTCTTACATTGTTGTCATGGTTTCATCTTTCTAAGTACTTTCATATTTTATCTTACTTGGCCTTTAAATCAACTCTGTAAGAAATACAGAATGGGTGTTATTATCTCCATTTTTTTTAAAGATTTTATTTATTTATTCGACAGAGATAGAGACAGCCAGCGAGAGAGGGAACACAAGCAGGGGGAGTGGGAGAGGAAGAAGCAGGCTCATAGCGGAGGAGCCTGATGTGGGGCTCGATCCCAGAACGCCGGGATCACGCCCTGAGCCGAAGGCAGACGCTTAACCGCTGTGCCACCCAGGCGCCCCCCTCCCTTTTTTTTTAAAGATTTTATTTTATCTCCATTTTTTTAAATGGATGAAGAAAGAGGCCCCTTGTTAGTTAAGAGAAATGCCCTAAGTGTGATTAGAGGGACTTGTGGGTAGTTGAAACAGGATCAGACCCAGGTCCTATGACTTCTCTGTAGCTCTGTCACTAACATCCATAGGTCCCTGTGGTGTCTGAGTGGCAGTTCTCCATTTAGATGGGCAGACCTCTCTCAGCTCCTTCCACTAAAGCATGAATGGATGTCCCTCACGTCAGATGAATTGGGCTTTGCAGAATGATTTGCAGTAGGAAAGGGCAGATATGTGTTCTTGCCCTTTCATTTCTCCTCATTGCATTAGGTCCTCAAAGAGGAATTAAAAGTCTTTTTTTTTTAAAGATTTTATTTATTTATTTGACAGAGACACAGCCAGCGAGAGAGGGAACACAAGCAGGGGGAGTGGGAGAGGAAGAAGCAGGCTCCCAGCAGAGGAGCCTGATGTGGGGCTCAATCCCAGGACTCTGGGATCACGCCCTGAGCCAATGGCAGACGCTTAACGACTGAGCCACCCAGGCGCCCGGATGAGCCACCCAGGGGCCCCTAAAAGACTTTTTCATGAGTACTAACATTAGAAAAATAACTTTAGTATATATTTGTATAGCCTATATTAGACAAAAAAGCAAAAACATTGGTCTTTATAGACCATGTGAAATATGTGTCAGAGAAGATAATATTTTCCAGCTTAAAGATGAAAACAATAATCAGGAGATGACTATCACTTCAAGTTAAAAACATCAAAGACATAGTGATAGTGGTTGAACTAGAATGGAGCTCTGTCATCATACAAACACTCACTCTTTTTTCCCCGTCACTCCACACGCACTTCAACACACAATCTGCACATGCTGGTAGTGCATGCTGGCTGAGGAGCTGCCTAGAGATCTGATGAGAAATGGAAGTAGACGCCTCAGCGCTATGTAGCGACAATCCAAATAAACATTTGCCGGAGATGACCTGACTGGAATTCATACGGCTGCTTATCATGTTTGAGAGCCAAAGTACCTGACAAGAGGGAACCTACTAATGAATTTCAAGGAGGTGCTCCCCAGGGTTCCCTAGGCCCTGATATTACAAAAGTAAGCAATCTTCACAGGTACTGCACAGGGCCATGGCTACAGCCATTTACAACTACCATTCCTCCCATGCATTACAAGGCTTGAATCATCCATGGGATATCCAATGTGTTGTGATACCAGAAGCAATGATTAATTGGCATGGATCCTCCAACACTTCTCACCTTTGTGATGCCAAGCCTGGTTTTCTATGATGGTGGACCAGACCAAAAGGTTATAGTTCATAACCATAGAACTGCATGGAGTTAATTGGATTATGCTCAGGATATTCACTTTCTTGGGTAAGACACTTTTATTAGTTTTAACTCTTTGGTTGTAAGTAACAGACAGAAACATTCATATAAAAATGCTGAGGTGTGAAGAATAAGAAAGCAACCAGATGCCAGGAAAGACCACCAAAACTAGATGTTTATACGTCATTTCTGCTTCTCTCCATGGGTCTAGTAGCCCTCTATTTCTCTCTGTCTTCCTACAGACCTATATTTTATTCTCAATCCACTTGGAAGGTAGAAAACTTTTCCTGTGAAGTCCCCACATTTACATTTCCTTCAATGTAATGAGCTCAAACTATCTGCCTACCCTTCAGTTATAAACCAAATTCCTAGAAGAAAGAATATCATTTGTCCAGCATGGGTCAAGTCCCCACTTATGGCCCAGACAGAGTGATGTGCAGATATTGGCAGCTGAGGATACTCCATGTTGACCAGGCAGGCAATTTCCAAGGCTCCTCTAAAATAATTACCCTCCAAGAGTGCTATTGAAACAATAACAACAAAAATTCACCTTATATGCTGCTGTACAAGCTATAATATGCTTTTGTATACTTTGTTATGTTTAATGATAATAGAGAAAAAAGTGGGGTTTTATTTTGGTGGGCATGAAGGAACAGTATACATGTAGTCATAAAATATCTCCAATTAAATACTGGCACACATATTTAAAACAGCAACTTCTCTCTACTGAGTTTATATTATGGGTTTAATGAATTATTCTAATATATACCTCTCTCTGTGTGTGTGTGTGTGTGTCAGGGGTGGGAAGAGATGAAGCAAAAGTAATAAAAACAAAGAAAACCATCTCTAACATCACCTTGGAAAGAGCAGTAAACTGAAAAGACACCTTATTTTTTTAAATTTTATTATGTTATATTAGTCACCATACATTACGTCATTAGTTTTTGATGTAGCGTTCCATGATTCATTGTTTGCATATAACACCCACTGCTCCATGCAACACATGCCCTCCTTAATACCCATCGCTGGACTAACCCATCCCCCACCCTCCTCCCCTCATAAACCCTCAGTTTGTTTTCTGGAATCCATAGTCTCTCAAGGTTCTTCTCCCCCTCTGATTTCCCCCCCTTCATTTTTCCCTACCTTTTCCTAATGTCCTCCACGCTATTCCTGATGTTCCACATATAAGTGAAACCATATGATAATTGTCTTTCTCTGCTTGACTTATTTCACTTAGCATAATCTCCTCCAGTTCCATCCACGTCAATGCATATGGTGGGCATTCATCCTTTCTGATGGCTCAGTGATATGCCGTTGTACATATGGACCACATCTTCTTTATCCATTCATCTGTTGAAGGGCATCTCGGCTCCTTCCACAATTTGGCTATTGTGGACATTGTTGCTATGACCATTGGGGTGCATGTGGTCCTTCTTTTCACTACATCTGTATCTTTGGGGTAAATACCCAGTAGTGCAATTTCTGGGTCATAGGGTAGCTCTATTTTTAACTTTTTGAGGGACTTCCACACTGTTTTCCAAATGGCTATACCAACTTGCATTCCCACCAACAGTGTAAGAGGGATCCCCTTTCTCCACATCCTTGCCAACATTTGGTGTTTCTTGCCTTGTCAATTTTTGCCATTCTAACTGGTGTAAGGTGGTATCTCGATGTGGTTTTGATTTGAATTTCCCTGATGGTTAATGATGTTGAACATTTTTTCGTGTCTCTGTTAGCCAGTCAAAAAGCCACCTTAAAGAAGAATGAAAGCAAATGTGGTAAAATGTAAGTGATAGAGCTTAAAAATTGTGACGATTTGGGATAAACAATGATAGGAGTTAAGAAAGTGACAAAGAAGTTTTCTTTCACAAACCAAATGTGTACTTGAAATCTGAAGCTACCCAAGGCAGGGATTCCACTAAGTGCATGACTCAGGGATCAAGAGAAGGTGAAGTGCCAAATTAAAGATGGTAGATTGAGGAAGAGAGGATACAGAGGGAAGTTCAAAACAGGAAGGGCACCCTGAGCTTCTGGTTAAAGGTGGTAACATAGGAAGACTCTGAACTTACCTCCTCCACAGAACAAACCAAATTACACTTATCAATAGAACAATTTCTTCTGAAGAACTGAGGGCTGACTGAACAGCTACTGAACAACCAAAGACAGAAGGAAAGGCAAGAGAACAGCAACAGAGACAGAGACACAGTAGCAAAAAGAACTCCCACCCCGAATGCTCCGAGCTGCAGTGGGGAGGGATAGTACTGAGGGATTGGGAACAGGAAAAAACCCTCTGTCCTGGGGCACAGAAAAAAACCTGTGGTTTAAAAGAGCAACCAGCATATAAAAGAGACACACTAGAACTCTGCCAAGTGGCTGAGGAGCTGTGGGGAAGCTCTGCAGGTCAAAAGGAGTGAAGAGCAACACGGTTTACATTCCCATCCCAACTTGGAAGCCTAGACCAGAACAGGATCAGGACACCATAACTGGTGGACCCAGTCTGGTTACTTCAGTGAGTTCGAAACTTCAGTGAGCCCAGGGTACACAAGCCCACAGCAGCCCTAGGTTTAAACCAGGTTTAAAAGGGCCAAGGAGGGGCACCTGGGTGGCTCAGTTGGTTGAATGACCAACTCATGCTTTTGACTCGGGTCATGATCTCATGCATCATGAGACTGAACCCCCGGTTGGGTTCCGCAATCAGCAGGGAGTCTGCTTGAGATTGTCTCCTTCTGCCCCTCCCCCCACTTGCACTCTCTCTTTCTCTCTCTCAAATAAATAAATAAATAAATATTTAAAAATAAATAAAAAACAAAAGGGGCAAGGTATTGCAGGAACATTCTCTCCCACTCCACCTCTAAAGCCCAGACTGTGGCAGGGTCTGTCTGCCATAAAAGGAGCAAGTTTGGATGACATATTTGGAAGTTCCTGAGGCCACAACTGGCAGGTCCAGTCATCACAGGGAGCTTGTCACCTCAGCAAGTCCAGGGTCCTAAAGCCCACACCAACCCAGGTCATGCTGGAGCACAGAAAAAAAGCCACGGTTTAAAAGGATGGAGGAACTGGGGGAATGTTCTCTCTCCCTCCACCTTAGGAGCCCAGACCAGAGCACAGTCTGGCTCATAGTGAGCTTGTGACCTCAGCAAGTCCAGGGTCCTAAAGCCCACAGCAGCCATCCTGTGGTGCTGGGACACAGAAAACAAGCCACAGTTTTCTGTTTTTGTTTGTTTAATTTTTACTGTTCTATTTTATTTACTTTTTAAAATTTTGGTATTGTTTTATTTTCATTTTTTTCTTCCTGGTTTTGCTCTTATCCTTCTTGTTCCTTTTCTCCTTTCTTTTCTTTTTAAGTTTTTCTTTTCTTCTTTTATTTTATTATTTTATCTTTTTATATTATTATTTTCTTCCCTTTATTCTTTCTATAAAAAAAAAAACACAGTGAAAAGAGTAACTAGAACATATAGCCACAGCTCCAGCCAGCCAGCAAGTCACCAAATCTGTATAGGGGTCACCATACACAAGACCACTCCTCAACTTGAGGAGAAGTAGCAGTTTCACCAAATCCATAGAAACAAACATGGAAATTCAAGCAAAATGGGGAGACAGAAGACTATGCTGCAAAAGAACAAGAAAAATCCTCAGTAAAAGAATTAAATGAAACAGAGATAAAGCAATATGCTTGATAAAGTAATGATTCTGAAGATACTCATTAGGCTGGACAAAAGAACGGAAAAACTCAGTGAGACCTTCAATAAAGAGAGAAAATATTAAAAAGAACCAAGTGTAGCTGAAGAATACAATAACTGAAATTAAAAACAACACTACAGGGAATCAACAGTAGCTTAGAGGATGCAGAAGAATGTATCGGTGTTCCGGAAGACGGGGTAATGAAAAGCACACAAGCTGAACAGCAAAAAGAGAAAATAATTTTTTAAAATGAGGATAGATTAAGAGATCTCTTGGACATCAAGTGAACAAACATTTGCATTATAGGGGTACTAGAAGAAGAGAGAAAGGTGTAGATAACTTATGTGAAGATACAATAACTGAAAACTTCCTTAACCCAGGGAAGGAAATAGACATCTAAGTCCAAGAAGCTCACACAGTTCCCAACAAGATGAACCCAATGAGGTCCACACCATGCAGAAAAATGAAACGGGACCATTCCCACGCCATACACAAAAATAAACTCAAAATGGATGAAAGACCTAAATGTGAGACAGGAATCCATCAAAACCTAGAGGAGAAAAAAGGCAGCAACCTCTTTGACCTTGGCCGCAGCAATTTCTGGCCAGGCACATCTCCAAAGGCAAGGGAAACAAAAGCAAAAATGAACTATTGGGACTTAAAGATAAAAAGAGACTCTTAACCTTAGGAAAGAAACTGAGGGTTGCTGGAGAGAAAGGGGGTGGAGGGATGGGGTAACAGGATGATGGGCATTAAGGAGGGCATGTGATGTAATGAGCACTGGGTGTTATATACAACTGATGAATCACTAAATTCTACCTCTGAAACTAATAATACAGTATATGTTAATTAACTGAATTTAAATTTTAAAAAGGCAAAAAGAAAGTAGATCCCAAAATAGGAAAGAAAGAAAAACACATATTTACAAAAATAAAACAAAATACAATGAAAGGAAACAAAAAATAGTACATATACGTTATATAATATAACATATATATAAAATAAAAATTAAAAAAGAATAAAAAATAATTGAAAAAATAAGAAAAAGCTAAAAAAATAATACTGAAAGACTAAAGAATAAAAAAAAAGCACAAATGCTATATACTGTTTCCCCCAAGAGTTGAAGTTTGCAGTTCTCTATGATCAGTAAACTTGGCACTAGCCAGTTGTTCCTTCTGGTCTTCTGAGGGAGGGGCCTGTTGCACTGATTCTTAGTTGCTCTTGCCCTTGTGGAAATGTGCGTCCCTTGCTAGGGGGCTAAGCTTAGTGTAAGTGGCTTTGGATTCTACTCTGTGGTGCTGTTTTGCTCCCTGAAGGCTTTCAGCACCAATGGGTGGAATGAAAATGGTGGCATCCTGCTCTCTAGCCCCAGAGCTGAAAGTTCACACCCCCCATTCTTCAGTGAGCCCTCACAGAAAAGCAGTCAATCACTCTTGTCTCCCTGGTTTCTGGCCAAACTCTGTGTTCACCCAGCCTGTGACAGAGCATTTTTATCTCAGGCATGTGACTGAGTTTCAAGACTCCAAATTTTACAGACTCCTGTGACATGGACCAACACTATTCCTCCTGGGGGAGGGAGCGGGGTCTTGCCATGCTTCTGCCTTTTGCTGGGCTCCTGCCAGGAAAGCAGTCACACAACCATGCAGCAGTTCATAGTTTATGGTAACACAGAGCAGAAAGCAGGCACCTAGACTCGCTGTTTTCAGTTGGCTTCCCCACTCCGATGCCTGGAAACTCTGCTGCACCCAGGCACTCTTGTTCTTCTCATGACCCTGGGGATCCTGAAACCATGCTGTCCCACCCGGGATTCTGACCCACTTCACTTTTAAGTCAAGGATGTCCCCCACTGTAGCTGACTTATAAAAGTTCTGATTTTGTGCTTTGCTGCTTATAATACTTTGTGGTAGCCTCTTTAAGTCGGCTCCCTCCCTTCTGCCGTATCCTCCAATATATCACCCTGGATTCAAGTCTCCACACCTCCTACCTTCCAAAAAGTGGTCTCTTTTCTATTTGTAGAATTGCAGAATTTCTTTTCTCAGATCTCCAAATGAGTTCACAGGTGTTCAGAATGATTTGATAACTATCTAGCTGAATTCCAGGGACCAGACAAACTTAGGGTCCCCTACTCCTCTGCCATAACTCCTCCCCCTGTTTTTTTAAATGTGTTTGAACTTAAATGCCCATCGAATTAATATGGACTCTATTTACTTAGGATGTTATATACAAACCTCATAGTAACCACAAACCCAAAACCTATGATAAATACACAAAAAATAAGAGAAAAAAAGCTAAATGAAATATTATAGATATTCATGAATTCCAAATAAAAAGAGCAAGGGAAGAAGAAAGGAACAAAGAAGAACTACAAAAACAACCAGAAAATAAATTTTTAAAATGGCAATAAGTATATATCTATCAAAAACTGGGGATGTACTGTATGGTGACAAATATAACAAAATAAAAATCATAAAAAAATAATTACTTTACATGTAAATGGTCTAAAAGCTCCAATCAAAAGATATAGAGTGGAAGAATGGGTAAAAAATAAGAACCATATATATACTGCAGACAGAAGATTCACCTCAGACCTAAAGATGCATACAGACTAAAAATAAAGGGATGGAAAAATATTCACCATGCAAATGAAAGCAAAAAAATAAAAAAAATCTGGGGTAGCAATACTTATATCTGACAAAATATATTTTAAAATAAAGACTGTAACAAGAGATAAAGAAGGGCATTACCTAATGATAAAGGGATCAATCCGACAAGAGGATATAATATTGTAAATATCTATGCACCCAACTGGAGCACCTAGAAACATAAAGCAAATATTAACAAACATAAAGAGAGAATGGTAATACAATAATAATAGAGGACTTTAACACTCCATTTATATCAATGAATGGATCATCGAGACGGAAAATCAATAAGCAAGAATATCTTTGAAGGACACCCTGGACCAGACGTATCTAACAGATACATACAGAACATTCCACCCCAAAACAACAGAATACACATTCAAGTGTACGTGGAACATTCCCCAGAATTGATCATGTATTAGGTGATAAAACAAGCCTCAATAAATTTAAGAAGATTGAAATCATACCACAATAGTATGAAACTAGAAATAAATAGAAAGGAAAAAATAGGAAAAAGCACAAGCACATGGAAACTAAACAACATGATACTAAATAACCAGTAGGTCAATGAAGCAATCAAAGAAAGAATTTTAAAAAATACATAAAGACAAATGAAAATGAAAACACAACAGTTCAAAATCTCTGGGATGATTTCAAGCTATACTACAAAGCTGTGATCACAAAGACAGCATGGTACTGGCACAAAAACAGACACATAGACCAATGGAACAGAATAGAGAACCCTCGGCTCTTTGGGCAACTAATCTTTGACAAAACAGGAAAAAACATCCAATGGAAAAAAAAAAAACAGTCTCTTCAATAAATGGTGCTGGGA
Source organism: Ursus americanus (assembly GCF_024610735.1). Taxonomy (NCBI): domain Eukaryota; kingdom Metazoa; phylum Chordata; class Mammalia; order Carnivora; family Ursidae; genus Ursus; species Ursus americanus. The sequence goes on along the minus strand of NC_142134.1, from coordinate 18,245,561 downwards.
AAATTGGACAGCTACATGCAAAAGAATGAAACTTGACCACTCTCTCACACCATACACAAAAATAAACTCCAAATGGATGAAAGACCTCGATGTGAGATAGGAATCCATCAAAATCCTAAGGGAGAACATAGGCAGCAACCTCTATGACATCGGCCACAGCAACTTTTTTCATGACACATCTCCAAAGGCAAGAGAAACAAAAGAAAAAATGAACTTGTGGGACTTCATCAAAATAAAAAGCTTCTGCACAGCCAAGGAAACAGTCAAAAAAACTAAGAGGCAGCCCACAGAATAAGAGAAGATATTTGCGAATGACACTACAGATAAAAGACTGGTATCCAAGATCTACAAAGAACTTCTCAAACTCAATACACAAGAAACAAATAAACAAATCATAAAATGGGCAGAAGATATGAACAGACACTTTTCTAATGAAGTCATACAAATGGCTAACAGACACATGAAAAAATGTTCAAAATCATTAGCCATTAGGGAAATTCAAATCAAAACCACACTGAGATACCACCTTATGCCAGTTAGAATGGCAAAAATTGACAAGGCAGGAAACAACAATTGTTGGAGAGGATGTGGAAAAAGGGGATCCCTCTTACATTGTTGGTGGGAATGCAAATTGGTACAGCCACTCTGGAAAACAGTGTGGAGGTCCCTTAAAAAGTTAAAAATTGAGCTACCCTATGATCCAGCCATTGCACTACTGGGTATTTACCCCAACGATACAGACGTAGTGAGGAGAAGGGCCATATGCACCCCAATGTTCATAGCAGCATTGTCCACAATAGCTAAATTGTGGAAGGAGCCGAGATGCTCTTCAACAGATGACTGAATTAAGAAGATGAGGTCCATATATACAATGGAATATTACTCAGCCATCAAAAAGAACGATGTCTCAACATTTGCTGCAACATGGACGGCACTGGAGGAGATAATGTTAAGTGAAATAAGTCAAGCAGAGAAGGACAACTATCATATGGTTTCACTCATTTATGGAACATAAGTAGTAGGAAGATCGGTAGGAGAAGAAAGGGAAGAAGAAAGGGGGGGTAAACAGAAGAGGGAATGAACCACGAGAGACTGTGGACTCTGGGAAACAAACTGAGGGCTTCAGGGCGGGGGGGAATGGGATAGGCCGGTGATGGGTATTAAGGAGGGCACATATTGCATGGTGCACTGGGTGTTATACGCAAGTAATGAATCATGGAACTTTACATCAAAAACTAGGGATGTACTGCAGGTGACTAACATAATATAATAAAAAAAAATCTCTGGGACACAGTGAAAGTCATTCTAAGAGGAAAGTATATGGTGATACAGGCCTACCTCAAAAAACTCAAATAAGCAGCCCAACCTTATACCTAAAGGAACCAACTAAAAGAAGAACAAAGTCCAAGGTAAGTAAAAGGAAGGAAATATTAAAGATTAGAGCAGAAATAAATGATGTAGAGACAAAAGAAAGAAAAAAAAGAAAAGAAAAGAAAAGAAAAGAAAAGAAAGGAAAGGAAAGGAAAGGAAAGGAAAGGAAAGGAAAGGAAAGGAAAGGAAAGGAAAAGAAAAGAAAAAGAAAAGAAAAGAAAAGAAAAGAAAAGAAAAGAAAAGAAAAGAAGGAAGGATACCAAGAGCTGGTTCTTTGAAAAGATCAACAAAATTGATAAACCCTTAGCCACACTCATCAAGGAAAAATTAGAAAGGTCTCAAATAAATAAAATCAGAAATGAGAGAGAAGTAAAACAGATACCACAAAAATACAAAGGATAAAAGGGAATACTATGAAAAATTATATGCCAATAAACTGGACAACCTAGAAGAAATGGATAAATTCCTAGAAACATACAGTCTTCCAGAACTTAACCAGGAACAAATAGAAAGTCTGGGTAGACCAATTACAAGTAATGAAATTGCTCAAAAACTATCAAAATTTCAAAGTCCAGGACCAGACGGCTTCATGGGTTAATTTTACCAGACATTTAAAGAAAAGTTAATACCTATTTCTCCTCAAACTCTTCCAAAAAGTAGAGGAGGAAGGAAAGCTTCTAAATACATTCTATGAGGCTGGCATCACCATGATACCAAAACCAGATGACACCACAAAAAAAGAAAACAATAGGCCAAAATCCCTGATGAACATAGATGCAAAATCCTGAACAAAATAACAGCAAACTGCATGCAGCAATACATTAAAAAGATCATTCACCATGATCAAGTGGAATTTCTTCCTGGGATGCAAAGATGGTTCATTATTCACAAATCAATCAAGGTCATACTCCACATCAACAAAATGAAGGATAAGAATCATACGATCATCTCAATAAATGCAGTTAAAGCATTTGACAGGGTTCAACATCCATTCATGAAAAAACTCTGAACAAAATGGGGTCAGAAGAAATATACCTCAACATAATAAAGGCCATATATAAAAACCCCACAGCTAACATCATACTCAATGGTGAAAAACAGCTTTCCCTCTAAGGTCAGAAACAGGACAAGGATATTCACTCTTGCTATTTTTATTCAACATCGTACTAGAAGTTTTAGCCACAGCAATCAGATAAGAAAAAGAAATAAGAGGCATCCAAAATGGTGAAAAATAATGTAAACAGTCACTATTTGCAGATGACATGATACTATACATAAAAAATACTAAAGATTCCACCAAAAAAAGTAGTAGAAGTAATAAATTCAGTAAAGTGGCAGGATACAAAATTAACACCCGTAAATTGGTAGCATTTCTATACACTAGCAATGAAGTTGCAGAAAAATAGATTAAAAAAAAAAAACATGATTTACAATAGCACCAAAAAGAAAAAAATACCTAGGAATGAATTTAACCAAAGAGGAGAAAGACCTGTACTTTGAAAACTATAAAACACTGATGAGAGACATTGAAGATGACACAAACAAATGGAAAGATCTTCCATGCTCATGGATTAGAAGAATTAATATTGTCAAAATGTCCGTATTACCCAGAGCAATCTACAGATTCAATGGAATCCCTATCAAAACACCAACAGCATTTTTTGCAAAACCAAAACAAATAATATTAAAATTTGTATAGAACCACAAAAGACCAGAATAACCAAAGCAATTCCAAGAAAGAACAAAGCTGGAGGTCCCACAATCCCAAATTTCAAAATTCACTAGCTGCAGTAGTCAAAAACAGTATGGTACTGGCACAAAAACAGACACATAGATCAATAGAACAAGATAGAGACTCCAGAAATAAACCCACATTTATATGGTCAATTAAATTAATCTATGACAAAGGAGCCAAGAGTATACAATGGGGGAAAAGATGGTCTTTTCAGTAAGTTGTGCTGGGAAAATGGACAGCTATATGTACAAGAATGAAACTGGACTACTTTCTTTCTTTTTTTTTTTTTTTAAAGATTTTATTTATTTATTCGACAGAGATAGAGACAGCCAGCAAGAGAGGGAACACAAGCAGGGGGAGTGGGGGAGGAAGAAGCAGGCTCATAGCAGAGGAGCCTGATGTGGGGCTCAATCCCACAACGCCGGGATCACGCCCCGAGCTGAAGGCAGACGCTTAACCGCTGTGCCACCCAGGCGCCCCGAAACTGGACTACTTTCTAATATCACACACAAAAATTAACTCAAAATGGACTAAAGACCTAAATGTGAGACCTGAAACCATAATAATTCTTTTTTTAAAATTTATTTATTTATTTATTTTAAAGATTTTATTTATTTGACAGAGAGAGAGACAGACAGTGAGAGAGGAACACAAGCAGGGGGAGTGGGAGAGGAAGAAGCAGGCTCCCAGCAGAGGAGCCCGATGCGGGGCTCAATCCCAGGACTCTGGGATCACACCCTGAGCTGAAGGCATATGCTTAACGACTAAGCCACCCAGGCACCCCTGAAACCATAATAATTCTATAATAGAACACAGGCAGTAATTTGTCTAACATTGGCCATAGCAACATTTTTCTAGATATGTCTTCTGAGGCAAGGGAAACAGAAGCAAAAATAAACTATCAGGACTATACAAAAATAAAAAGCTTTTGCACAACAAAGGAAATCATCAACAGAAGGCAATCTACTGAGTGGGAGAAGATATTTGGAAATGATGTATCTGATGAGGGGTTAATATCCAAAATTTATAAAGAACTTACACACTAAACACTAAAAAAATAAACTATCAATGCTAAAAATATAAAACTAAAAAAAAAATCTGTTTAAAAAATGGGCAGAGGATCTGAATAGACATTTTTCCAAAGAAGACATACAGGTGGCCAACAGAGACATGAAAAGATGCTCATCACTAATCATTAGGGAAATACAAATCAAAACCACAATGGAATATCACCTCATATCTGTTAGAATGGCTAAAATCAATAAGACAAGAAACAACAAGTGTTGGTAAAGACATGGAGAAAAAGGAATCCTTGTGCACTCTTGGTGGGAATACAAGCTGGTACAGCCACTGTGGAAAACAGTATGGAGGTTCCTCAAAAAATTAAAAATAGAAATATCATATGATCCAATAATTCCACTATTGGGTATTTACCCAGGGAGAATGAAAACACTAACTTGAAAAGATATATGCACCCCTATGTTTATTGAAGCATTATTTACAATAGCCAAGACATGGAAGTAAACTAAGTGTCCAACAACAGATGAATGGATAAGGAAAATATGGTATATATAACAATGAAATATTACACTGCCATAAACAATGATGACATCCTGCCATTTGACGCAACATAGATGAAACTAGAGGGTATTACACTAAGTGAAATAAGTCAGACTGAGAAAGACAAATACCAAATGATTTCACTCATAAATGGAATCTAAAAAAAAATAAAATGAATAAATAAACAAAAAGCAAAATGAGAACTATACATGCAGAGAACAAACTGACAGTTGCCAGACGGGAGGGGGTGGGAGTTTGGGCAAAATGGGTGAAAGGGAAAGGGAGATACAGGTGTCCAGTTATGGAGTGAGGAATAAAAATCAGAGCATGAGGAATATAGTCAGTGATATTGTAACAGTGATGGGATGGGACAGATAGTAGCTAAACTCGTGGTGAACATAGAATAATGTATAAACTTGACAAATCACCAAGTTGTATACCTGAAAGTAATGTAACATTGTGTGTCAACTGTATCTGAATAAAATAATAATAATAAAGGAAGAGCAAGGACAGGAAGGACTGGGAGAGAAAACATAGGAAGATAGAGTTGAAGTGACTAGAACCCAGCAGGTGTCACTGATCAACATGGAGGCTAAGCTGAGAAGCTAGGAAAAGCTGGTCCAGCATTTCCTGAGCTCAGAGCTCAGGAGACATGGGACAAAAGTTGGTGGATCAGGTGGCTGACAGGGAGGAAATTCTCATTTGAAACCAATGGAAATGGGCTTGAAGTACAAAAAACCCAAAGGATCCACTCTCTTTTTGAAAAATAAAGCCATGAAGTAGAGTCCAGGTCAAGCTTGGGATGGAAGTAGAATATTCCAAATCTCTAGAGGAAAAGCTTGTGGACAGGAAGAAGGAGTAACTACAGGGAATTCCAGGAAGGGCTCCATTGCTGCTTTACCCTGTGTTAAACGGCCTGAATCTTGAAAGATTCTGTCCTTGAGATGTGTGTCTAAGTTTTAGTTCCTCCTCCAAAGTTTACACCCAGGGTAGTTAATACTTCATATGCAGTGCTGAGGTAGATACGCAGCAGCTGTCCAATGCTGCTAGTCACAGGGGCTTTCTTAAGTCCAAATTTAATTAAAATCAAATAAAATTTAGGGGCGCCTGGGTGGCACAGCGGTTAAGTGTCTGCCTTCGGCTCAGGGCGTGATCCCGGCGTTGTCGGATCGAGCCCCATGTCAGGCTCTTCCGCCATGAGCCTGCTTCTTCCTCTCCCGCTCTCCCTGTTGTGTTCCCTCTCTCGCTGGCTGTCTCTATCTCTGTTGAATAAATAAATAAAATCTTTAAAAAAAAAATAAATAAAATCAAATAAAATTTAAAATCCAGTTCCTTGGTCACACTAGCCACATTTCCAGGCCTCAAGAGCCCCAGGAGACGACCTGTTGGGCTGCACATACATAGAACATTTCTATCATTGCAGAATATTCTATTGGACAGCACTGCTCTAAGGAAAAAAGATCAAGAGAGGCCAAAGAATCCAAAGTTATCATCTGAGAGGGGAAAATGCCTCCTGAGGATTCCTGGGAGGATTCCCAAGATAAAGGAATCCTGCAGGAAAGAAGATCCTTCCCTCCCCCCTGAGTATTTTCGAGTTGCCACAATTTGTCACAAAATCCGGCCCCCTCAGGTTCCCTCTGTCCTTTTTCCTCTCCTCCCCTTTTAATATTCTCGATTGCAAAAGGAGTGGGCAGACAAAATAAACAGAGAAAGAAACTGCATAGTCACATGCGCAGGGCCCTTTGAGGATGTGTACAGCATCATTTTTAGTGCACATGGTGTGCTGCAGACTCAAAGCTCCGTAAGCGTGCGGAACTTTTTCATGGATCCTTAGGGATCGCTAACACTACTTTAAAAAATCTTGGGATTCTCCCAATATGTGTCCCTAGTAACCATAAATCAGTCATACAGTTACACATTCCAATTTACTATCCTGGTTATAATCATTTAAACAACAGGATAACACATCGCCTCTTATTGAAAAATTGGTGGGCAGTCACCAGGATGAGGAAAACTCACATATGCAAAATGCAGGCTATTCTGTGGTTAGAGAAACAGAGATGAGAATAATTACCAGGAAAAAAAAATAATATTTTCACTGACAGTTGAGGGCAGTTAGTTTCCCAGGGAGAAGTGCTGGTGGCAAACGGCTTTACACAGGGAGGCCTTTGTCATTTTATGGATGCTCATCTGTCAACTGTCAGCATGTTTCAAAGGGACTCAGGCCATAATGTTTTCCTCTGCACCTTTCCCATCACGGTGGCCCAAATTTCCCTGACTAACCATCCGTCTTCCTATTTGCCTAGTCTGGTCACTTACAATGAGCAGGGATGTAGTGGTGATTCTGCAGCTGCAAAGAGTAAGGAAGAGGGGCGGGTGGCTTGAGGGGAAGGGCTGGAAGGAGGGGGCTGCTCAAAGAATTCGCTTAGCATCTCTATGGAAGCACTTCTGCCCAGGGAGGAGTTTTTTTGTCTTTACCGTTGTTCCTTAGGAAAAAAGGGTTGAGCCAAGTGTGAGGTTGGTAGGACAGAAGCAGGGGATGCAACAAGGCGCAGTAAATCATAACACCCACACACCCACCCCCAAGGTTCTTAGGGTCCCACCCAAGGGACAATGTCCTTCTCTAAAGTTCTAGGACGAAATTAAGTGTAATTGTCTGAGACGTGATAGTACATGAGATCAGCTATGATGACTGTGAACTGTAAGTCACAATTCTATTTGTTCTATGACAGCGTAAATATCATAAATATTTTTGGCAACTAAAATAGCAATAAACTATCCATCAGTAGGTTCAAATTCTGTCCCATCTACATGCTTGAAGGGCCTTGGGCAAGCCCCATCAGCTTTCTAAGTTTTTATTTCCTCTGTTCTGAAATAGGAATTATAAAAATATCTGTGCTATAGTTGTTCAAGGATTAAATGAGATAATGTGAGGAGAGAGCCTCTTGAACCTTTTAATGTTGTCCTGACTGTTCTCCTTAAATCGTTTTTCACTATCTATCTCATTCTTGCTCAGTGTCCTTTCCATTGCTCAGGTGTTTCCCATTCCAGCCTCATCCCACAGGGTAGGTTGAGCTCACAGCCACTCACAGGCCTGGCTCTGCACCCCAGAAAGTTCCCATCCATGAGACGGGACAGACTACTAGAAAGGCCAAACATTTCCCATCTTCTTTCTTCATTTCTCCTGTGAATTGTTCCCTTAAGCTCCTTTTTCATTCTGAAGGGTATTTTTCCTATTGATTTTTGAGAAACTTTGATATGCTGAGCTTATTAAAGCTTCATTTGTCTTGCATGTTATTCCCCACCAGCCCCCATTTTCTCATTTAACTTACACATTAGGGAGGTTTTCTTGACCCAAAAATTTTAATTCTGCACTGCATGTATCAATTTTTGCCTTTGCAATTTTTTTCTTCTGTTTTGTTTCTAAAGTCCTTCGTTATCCTAAGATCTAATATCTAATTTTTCTTTTTTTTTTTTAACATATAACATTTAACCAACTGGTATTAAATTTTGGCTTTTAATAACATGGACTATGCTGTGTGTTTTAGGAAGTCAAAAAGCTAGACACTTGCATTCCCACATCCCAGACAATTAGGTTTCAGGTACAAGGCTGAAGCTTGGCCATTGGACTCTGTCATCGAGAGTCCCTGAGTTAGTGAGGTAAAAAACAGGAACAGCTTCAAATTCACTTCAGTGGTTATCACTCTATCTTGGGCCCAGGGACATCTGCTGTGGCATCCAGTGTTTAGGGTCAGACTCTCCAGGCCAACCACCTTAGTCTTGTGAGCAGGCACGACTGGCCTAGATAGCGCCCTTGTGCAAATTAGAGCCAAGCATCCCTCCAGGTGGACACAGGCCCTGGGCAGCACAGCTTGGGAAATAGATAGGGTTTTGTGTGAAGACATAAGACATCTTTTTCTCTGGGCCAATGTGGCATACACAAGGACACATGGCTTGGTGAGCGGAAGATGAGTTGGATTTCTATCCCTAATTATCTCCCCAGCCAAATGCGTTTTTGGGAGTAGACAACCTGTTTAACTATAATGTTAGGCCCCATTTCCCAAGATAGTTTCATGGGGTTCTCATTAATTGTGTGAGCTACCTAAAATCCTTCTAATAAACTTTTTTTTTTTTCAGCTTACATACACAGAGTCAGTTCCCTTGTTAGTAACAAAAAACCTGGATTGGTACAATGGTGACCTAGCTGTATGTATGTATGTATGTATTTTTATTTATCAACTAATACATAACAAATTGTTAGTTAATAGACCTAGCAATACTTTTCTTAATATATCTATTTTTCATACTAATTTGAAATACCACCTTTAGAGTAACACTATTTTTTATACTCTAAGGAGCACTTACAGATTTTCTTTCTGCCCTATTTATCTGTTTATTCTTGCACCAGCCGCTGTGTAGAAGCCCACCTACAGAGCCCACCTCTTAAGACTGGAAATACAGGTAGACTCATGCATTGGAGAATGAAAACTGACGTAGTTCCTGCCTGATTGTCTCCATTTTCCTTGAGAAATAGGAAGGTAGGTCAAGGATACCTTGCAGCTTATTCCTAAGCATAAGCAGACTTTTCTGGGGACACTTTCAGGAGGGGCAGAGTGTGTAGATTCCTCTCTGAATGCAAATCCACCGAGCACAGGGATTTTACCTGTCTTAACAGTCTGGCATAAGATTTATAGTTGCTTAACACAAATAAGAGAAATAGTTCCCCATGACAGTGTCTGAATTTGATGTTTAAATAAAGCAAATTCTGAAATAGATGAGAAACATCATTAAACTCTCTGCCAATGTGCTGTCATATTAAATTTTAGCAAACTTAATGGCAGAAGAGAAGTCGCAACAAAGAACACATCATGTCCCAGGTACCATATGCCTTGATTTTTTGGCTTGAATGTGAGTGAGTTGTGGTATGAAAGCTTTGTGTGTGCTCAGAGCCACAAAGTCCCCAGGGCATCACTGTATTTCCTTTTGCTGAAACAAAGTGAACATTGATTTTTCCAGGAAAAAAAAAATAAGAGAGAGAGAAAAACCAAATAGGAAATGCTACTACACATTTCCATCTACATTGATTGACCATTTCTTGAGCATGCAAGCCCAGTCAGCCTAGTAGAGCATTTAAGAACACAGATACCAGAGAACACTGCCTAGTTCAATCCTGGCTCAACCACAACTTAGCGCTGTGACCTTGGACACATCCTAGCTGTGTGCCTTGGTTTTCTTGTTTGTAAAATAAGTTGGTTTTGAAGCTGAATAAAGCTCTTAGAACAATGCCTTACACATAAATGCTATATAAGTGTTACCTATTACTCTCCTGTGCAACATAGGTAGGGCAGGAGGTATTGGCAATGCTACAACCTTTGAGTCTGTGAACAGGAACAAGTTGTGCTCTAAGCTCTAAGAGCTCTGTGAAGACTTCTGACAACTGATTTTCATAAATACCCTGTTCTGTGAAACACTGAGAATGGGAACCTTCCCAGGGGGCTAATATGGGGGTAGGCTCTCCCAGTTCACTTTTAAAGCACTATTGCAGGATCTGAATGGATGCCCTAGAGACTACTAGACATAAGCAGTTCTCATGTGATGAAAAATTATAAATTGAGATGACACAATTTTAGGATCACAAACTAGACATGGTCTTAATCGACAACTGGCTTGTTATCTATGAATTGCTAGAAAGAAGGGCTAACGATCAACCCCTCCAAAATCAAAGTCATTACTGTTGGCGAGCTCACCTCAGCTTTAATCCAAACGTCCTTTGTAGCAGCTCACTTCACTTAGAAAAATGAGAAGAAATGTGTCACTCATTTTGCAGAAGGCACAAGAAGCTACCAAAAGTGCAACGGAAATGGCATGTGATGTGAGTGCTTTACTGGGATTTTTTAATGGTCAAGGTAGAAAAATCCGTTTTGTAAATTGTCCAATTAAAATTCTCACCACCCACACTCAATGGCAGAGGATATCATCTGCGTTATTGGTTCTGCACATTCAGGTAGATTTAAAGAATTACTTCCTGAAGAGAATCTTGGCCCTGCCTTGGATCCTCTCTACTCATCTTCACAGGGAGATGAGATGGCCTCTATCCAAGGCTGCTCAGCTTTTATTCATTCTCTCCTCAGCATAGTCGGCTTTTAAACTATGCAGCTCAGTACTTACCTTGCCACATAAAATAACTGCACTCCAAGGACTTGTTAGGAAATATATTCTCAAAATCACTACCAATCAATAGCTATTTAAGTCTCTTGAAGGCAAAAATATTAGTCCCGTTGATTTGAACTCCTAGTATTTCTCAGATCCATTCTCCTCTTCATTTCCATCACAACACTGTAATCTCAGCCACCTCGATCTTTTGTTTCACAAGAGCCTTCTAACTCTACTCCCCATATTTATTCTTTTTTTCCTTTTAAGAATTTTTATTTATTTATTTGACAGAGAGAGACAGCCAGCGAGAGAGGGAACACAAGCAGGGGGAGTGGGAGAGGGAGAAGCAGGCTCCTAGTGGAGAAGCCTGATGGGAGGCTCAATCCCAGAACGCCGGGACCACGCCCTGAGTCGAAGGCAGACACCCAACGACTGCGCCACCCAGGCGCCACCCCCCCCCCAATATTTATTCTTATCATAACCTCTTCTGGCTCTGTCCCTGCACCCTGAGCTATTACCACACCACACACACACACACACACACACACACACACACACACACACACCCCTGTTTCAAAGCCTTCTCACTGGCCTTAGGTTAAAATCTGAAGTACTCGTCCTGTACTACGAGAGTCTTATCTCAGAACACTCTTCTCCTGCCTTCTTGCCTCCAGCCACACTGACCTTCTCTCTCCCCTCAAGGGTACCCAAATTCCACCTCAGGGCCCTTGCATGTGCTGTTTTCTCTGCAGATTGCTTTTGTACCCATCCCCCCCTTCCACTCTCACTATCCTCTCTTGCCCTCTTGATACCACAACCTCCACCCGTGCCCGGATAAATCTACTCTGTTTGTCATTAACTTTCTAGATGTTTCCCTTAGCCTACTTGTCATAGTTTATATTTCCATTTTTGAGATTATTTGTTAAACATCTGTCATCTTCCTCCCCAAATAAAAACAGATGCTAACACTACTTGAAGGACTCTATCCCCTTAATTTACCATTGTGTTTTGCACAGAATAAGTACTTAATTAATGTGAAAGAAGAAAATAATTGCCACAAGGGTATGCAGTTCTCCATTCTTCTAGATATTTCAGAATTTATCCTCAGATAAAGTCAATTAATAAGAAATATACATACCTGGATCCCTAGACATTGCCTCACCACCTCCACCCACTATATAATTCACTTAAATGTGCCTTGGAATGATTTCATCAGTTTATAATGGAAGATGTTATAAGAGATAATCTTATGAAACAAGCATTTGCTATAAAGCAAATTAAGGACATTATCCACTCTATGAGGACCCATAGGGCACATGTCTCTCTGAAACAGTCATGCTTCTTTGGAGCTTCATTTTTGTCTTGCAAACACTATAAAAAGCATAATTAATGGTATCTTATTCTTTAAACAAATTGGTGGCCCACTTTTGGCAAATGTATACAATTTCATGACAGACTTTTTATATGCTAATCTTTTTACTTGTAACACCTTACTTTCTTACACATTTTATTTTGCCTCAACTTTCTCACCTCTTGTGAGTTTATTTGTGTTACCATGTGCATCTTCATAAACCATCTTAAATCCTTTCTGGAATAAGGTAGGGCATAAATAAACAAGAAATGTATAATATATGCTTCTCAGCAACACTTGTGTGCATTTCCCTGGAGGCACCAAAACAATTGTGAAAATAAGGCCAACGAGTTCTTTTCGGCTTCCTCTACAGTCACAGAAAATCACTTAGGGCTCACTGAAACTGCTCCCTAGATGGAGTCAGGTTGCTTCTTTAGTAATTCCATTCATAAATACACATTGGCTGTCTAGTAGAACACTTGAAATCTTGATAATCAAAAGCTTATTGTATGTTTGAGAAGCTTGAAAAGGAAATTGAAGTTAATACCAAGGGAGAATAGAATAAAGTTAGCTGTTTTCCTTCAAAACCAGCAGGAGGTCATCGAAAGTATAATGTAATGTACAACTTTTAACTTTATGAACATTTTTTGCTTTTCTTCTTTTTTGTTTTGCATTTACAGTAGTAAGGTTACTCTATCATACATAATTAACTTGCCATCTATAGAAGAAAAATCCAGAGTTGTACTGGTGCTTTATGATTGGACAGTAGGCATGTTTGGCATTGTAAATTTCTTATTTGCAAAGCTATCAGAAGTGAAAAAGTTAAGGACTTAATATAATCATACCTATACCTAGTTATTTATCTCTCCTCTAACACATATCCAACATACAATCGTGAAATAGAAACAGACTCACTGTAGTAAAAAACAGCCATTTAGCACAAAAAGAGAATGGAAAACAATGGTCACTGGGCCGTAGCAGCAAGAGGTCCCTCTTGGCAAAACTCATAAAGAATTTTGTTAGCCCACCTCACTGCCTTTCCTTCTGGTCCATGGGAAGCTCTCCTCTGATCTTTGTCCTCTGTGGTCCCTGGTTCTGCACTCTGGGACTTTCTTTTCTTCCATTTTCCTCCATGACCACATCTGAGGTGGACACTGGAGTTAGGCCCTTTCTCGGGGGTTTTGTACCCTGCTTTTTGCTGGCACAGGTTTTAGAGCCCAGGGATTATTTTAGGGGCTGGACAGACTTTTTTGCAGACTGAATTCACAGTTTCTTGGGTCATACAATCCCCTCGGAAACTTAGTAGGTTTCTGATCTGTTTGTATCCAATCTGTTCCATGAGTAGGTAATCCTAGCCAAAGATCTGGTCTTTTAATATACAAGTTCTTAGTCTTACTTTCCTACGTGATTACTCCTTTCTCTTTCACCTAAAATATGGCTACCTTGCAGCCATCTGAAGACAAGCTCCCCAAATTGATATGTGCCTCTGTAGTGGCTCCTGTTGTCTTGCAGAGAGCAGTTATCAGAAGGTGGTAAGAAACTGTTGGGGCAGAGTCCTATCTGTGGTTAGGGAGTCCTTGCTTTTTACCACTCCATTCAGAATACAAATGCAGTGAGGTTTGTCATCCTGGCAGGACCCCGAGTTACTGGGCCCTTGGCAATTTGCAGGCCACAAGCCAAGAATGTTCCTTTCTACTTCTATTTGCAGATAAGCTAGCTCTGGCCTGAGTTTATCTTTCTCCTTTGGGATCATGCTGAAAGTGGCATGAAGTAGCCAGCACACACCAACATTCTGAATTTTCTCTATAGCCCCAATCAGTACATGGTTTGCGTTCCAAAGTACTGCTGGAAATGATTTAACAAAATGTTTCCCAACATTTTATTAAACCTTTTACTACCCTACCAAATTCACTAATCCAGTGACTCACTTTGGATGTATTTACTTACAATACTCCATGGTCAGATACCAAATTCTAAATCATTCAGGATTAGGTTTAGTTGAGAGTGACAGAAATCCAAAAATAACCCATCTTAAATAACATGTTAGAGTAGCTCCCCCTAATTTGTGGGAAACACATTTCAAGACCCCCAGTGGATGCCTGAAACCCCAGGTAGTACTGAACCCTGTATGTGCTGTTTCTACTGTATGTATGTACCTATGACAAAGTTTAATTGATAAATTAGGCACAGTAAGAGATTAACAACATAACTAATAATAAAATAGAACTGTTGTGTGACATACTCTAATAAAAGTTATGTGAATGTGGTCTTTTAGCCCTCTCAAAATATTTTATCATACTGTACTCACCATCCTCTTCTTGTGCTGACATGAGATGACAGAATGGCTGCATGATGAGATGAAATAAGGGGAATGATGTAGGCATTGTGATGTAGCATTAGGCTCCCATTGACCTGATGATATGTCAGGAGGATCATCTGCTTCTGGACCATGGCTGACCAAGGTAACTGAAATTGCAGAGAGTGAAACTATGGATAAGGGAAGTCTAGTATACAGTTTTCTCACATTTAACACAATACCCAACCATAAGGAGTCCAGGCTAGCATAGTGCTTCTGTTCTTAAATGCTTAGCGGCCCAAATCCCTTGTTACCAACCACAGCGTTTCCCCAGGATATTTTCCTATTTTCATGGTCCAAGATAAGACTCCCTGGCGTCAAATTCACAATCCAAGCAGCTGCCACTTTTAGCAAAGTTCCACAGGGGAGAAGAGGAAATGAAGAAAGGCATGCCCCATATCCAATATCAGCACAGACCACTAGAATTTACTCCCAGGGCTATACCCAGGAGCAAACGTAGTTTTTATTTTGGGTTGCCATGAACTTAGCTAAAAATCAGGGGTTCTGTTTATTATAGAAAATGATGATTATCATATGGTTTCACTCATTTATGGAACATAAGAAATAGCAAGAAGAAGGAGAATAGGAGAAGGAAGGAAAGAATGAAGGGGGGGTAAATAGAAGGGGGAATGAACCATGGGAGACTATGGACTCTGGGAAACAAACTGAGGGCTTCAGAGGGGAAGGAGGTGGGGGGCTGGGATAGTCCGGTGATAGGTATTAAGGAGGGCACGTATTGCATGGTGCACTGGGTGTTATATGCAAATAATGAATCATGGAACTTTACATCAAAAACTAAGGATATACTGTATGGTGACTAACATAACATAATAAAAATTATTATAAAAAAAGAAAAGAAAATGATGAGACTGGGTTTTGGGAGGCAATAAGAATAATCACTCACAACTGAATAGATTGGAGGATAACAGGGATCAAACAGTGGGATGGCACCAGACTTGGAGGCTGCTTTTCAAGCAGTGTCCTGTGTGCTTCTCACAAGAGTCTGGGGGATGGGCGCAGGGCAGTCATAGGGCTGGACAAGCAGTTGCACATGAGATCAGGAATTAGAGAATAAAAAAGAAGCCTGGTTGGATGTGCCATCTAGTGGGGACAGGTCTCAGAGAGGTAATGGAAAGCCTGATGAGATTCATCAAATTGTTATGTAATGTGGAAATGAAAGATGCCCTTTAAAAAAGCCTATTAAGAAGCTCTCAACAGCTCAGAAAACAGTAGTGTTCCTTTTAGCAGAAAGATGACTTTGGAAGAGAATGGAAGATTTAGGAATACTAGAAAGGAGTGGTGGATTGTTTTCTCTGAAAATAAAAAAATAGGTTAGAGGGAAAAAAATGTGCTGACCTGGTCAACAGGTTAAACAGAACTTGAGAATAAAGATCAGATCAGACTAAACTAAAATTCCAGGCATTTAGAAGACAATATGAGAGGAAGGACGATTGTGAGTATAGAAGAAACAAGTTTGATAAGAAGCCTTGTTCTCTCAGACATACACACTTATGGTGTGGATGAGGATATATTTTTGAAAGACTTAGAAATGGATTTAATATTTTGATTTAAATTCCGTATGTGATCTCATAGGCATTTTCATGGCCTGTAGGTTTTTGAGTAATGACATATCAGATTGCTGGAAAGGTTTACTTTCCTCAAAAGAAACTGATATGTTAGAGGTGACAGGGGACTAACTATACATGATAACAAGAATGAGATAGAAATCACACACCTGATAGTAGCAGCTCTAAATCAACCTCTTTAAGAAATAAGAAGAGAAACAGAAGGAGGCTGAAGAAATGGGACATAGAGCAATGGCTCTCAAACCTAACTAGAGTTAGGGGAACTTATAAAAGGATTGATTTTAGGGCCTCCCAGATGGCCTGCCAGATCTTCCAATCTAGTACCCAGGACTCAAGAATCTGTATTTATAACTTAAACAACCACTCTCAGACTATTCCCTCTAGAACTGGCATTTGGGAACTACTGCTATAGCCACTCAGTGAGAGGAACGGTAACAACTTTCCAAATCACTGTGCAGATCACAAGACTGGCACAGAGAGAAAGCCTAGCAGAGTGGAAAGCAGGACTCACCCACCATCACCTGCATGTTTCATTTTGATGAAGCAGAGCATCTGATACTTTCTGGGCTTGTCTTGAGACCTTGATGGGAATGTTACCTCCTTGAATACTGAATGAATGTTAAGGAAGAGATGAGGACAATGTGTACCTGGACTTAATTCCAAAGAACAAGCAGAATGGCAGTGCATGACAATGAGGAAGAGCTAAGCACCTTGCAGTGTGTGCCCTTGAGACACTCACAGACCTGGAACAGCAGAGCTCTCCCACTCCTGAGTCTTGAGAAACAAGACCAGGGATAAGTCACCAGACCTGGAAGGAAAATCCTGTAGACAGGGCAACCTTACTAGGAGTGGGGTCCTTCCAACTAAAACACTGCCATCCCCTGAGACCTCACAGAAAGGGGCCAGAGGCATATTTCCCAAACCTCACTTTCCAGCCTCTTCCTAATCTCCTATCCAGGCCAAGCCTCTCATTTGCTGAATCTAAATGAAATCAGAGGGCTCAGGAGCCTGGGATATGATGCACCCTAGAGAGGACAGGAGGGTGAGGGTGTACCTGGAGGGGTACATGAAGATTTCGGGGGAACCGAATGAGTAGGAACTAACCTAGTCTCAACACTACAAATTTGTGTGACCATTCTTCCTTCCACAATCACATCTGTCCCCTATCTTCAAACCATCTCAGAAAAATCTCTTATGCAAGCATCATCTCCATTCATAAAGATGAAGCTAGTCTGACTAAAGAAAAGAACAAGCTATAAAAAGAAAGTGGAAATGCTAAGGCAGGAAACACAGGTATACCTGTTACTGCAAACACGTTCATTTAAAATGGACCCCTTATTTATTCTACTTTCAGTGGTGTCTGGCTCACAGATCACACTCAGTGTACTCTGGGACAGATGAGGTGAACCTTCATCTCAAAGAATAAATGATGGTTGGAATGGATGGAAAATACAGGAGTCTAGATTAGGCTCATTTATTCATCTGGGGTTCAACCTTTCTTTTGACATCCAGGCATTAATCTAAAGCAGAAAGGAGCAGAAAGAGTTTATTTCAGTTTTATTTGCTGGTGTCTCCTTAAAGTAACGTCTGCAGTTGTCATGTTGAGAAGAAATTGGTTTGGGTCAGTTCTGACTTGGAAAGGACAGAGTATATAGGTAGAGTGAGAATTTATGACATCTGAAAGTTGGGCATAAGGGGTTTCATGGAGATTACCCAAAGCAAGGGTTATAAGAGGTTTACATGGGTTGTATAGTCTATCTCTCTGGCTCTGGAAGAATAAGTTATTGTAACTGCACTGATCTTGAACTAAGTATCCGAAAATTTCTAGATGGCATGGCCAGCAGAATTAGGTGGTGACATGGGGTAAGTATCAGAGACTTTCAAAAGGCACTTCTTTGAGTTTTCCTTTACAAAGGATCAACAAATCCTGTCTCCTCAAATTCACTAATACTCTTTTTATCTGTCCTTATCACAGTGCTGGATACATAGTAAGAAATCAATAAGTTCTTTTTTGTTTGATTAAAATTTGCCAATGTACAAACACAATTCTCTGTCAATATTTATTCAACAAATATATATTAATTCCTACAAATATATATTAATTCCTGTGCCAGGCCCAGCACTAGAGATAATGAAAAAAATAAACATGGTCTCTACTCTCAAGGGGCTTGCATTCCAGTGGGGGAACCTGGTGTTAATTAAATAATCACGCAAATAAATACATAATCACAAACTGTGATACAGCCATGAAAGAAAACTAGAAATTTTAAGTGGTTTTAACAGGAGCATGTAATTGGTTCTAAAGATCAAGTATATCTTCTCCAAGGAAGTGATGTTTCAGCTAAGATGTGAAGGTAAGTAGGAATGAACTCCTTGAAGGAAAGGAGTGTTCCAGACTAAACCAGATTAAACAAACAAACAAAAAATCTGGAAGGAGAGGTCTGAAGAAACAGGGTATATTCTAGGAGATGAGGAGCTCAAGAAGCAAAGAGGAGTAGTGTGAGATGAAGCCAGAGAGGTGGGCAGCAACCAGATCATAAAGAACTTTATGGTCACACTTTTTGCTTTAAGAGTCTTTCTACTGTAAGAGTAATTGAATATAATGATCAGAAGAGGGTCATGGTCTAAACTGTTTTTAAAAACATCACTTTGAGAAATGGATAGAGGACACACCAAAGGATGCTGTCCAGGGAAGAGATGATGTTAGTTTGGACTAGAGTGGTAGTGGCTAAAACAGAAGAAAGTGAAGAGATTCAAAAAATATTTAGAAATCTACATTGATAGGACTTGACAATTTATCAGATGTGTGCGTGTGTTTGCTTGTGTGTGGGATAATAAAGAAAGCTGTCAGGGATAACGGTCCTAGTTTCCTGCTTTGGTAGCTGAATGAATAGCAATGTGATTTCTTGAGATAGCACTGGTGGATGACAAGATTTAGAGGAGATATCATGAGTTAAGTGTTTGGTATATTTACTCTGATGTGCCTTGGAACACCCAAGTACAGAGGCTGAAAAGGAAATTGGAGCTCAATGGAAAGATCTGGCAAGGATTGGAAGAACTGTAAGTTGTCTTGCCCAACAACAATTCCCAACTCTTTTCTCTTTTGCCCACCTGTACTAAACAGGCTGGATAAGCAGCACTCTGTTTCTTTGTCTCTTCTGTATCTAGTGATGGTCATGTGACAAAGATCTGGTCAATGTGACGTAAGATTGAGTTTGTTAAGGCGTTGTCAGGAAACCTTTGTTTCCTGGAACATGTACTACCTTACCTCTGCCTTATTCTATCTCTTTGAATATGGATGTAGTGGCTAGAGCTTCAGCAGCCATATTGTTTCCATGAGAGAAAATGCAAGAGAGTCATAAAGACTTCAGCAATAATGTCATTGAACAGCTGAACCATGCCAGCAAAAACTACCTCCAGGCTTTATGAAACAAAAACAAAACTGTACTAATTTGAGCTACACCTTTTCTTATTACTTACAGAAAAAATCATTTCTGACTGATATTGGTGGAGTTATAAATTCGACAATCATCCAGCATACAGATGATGAATAGAGCCAGAAGCCACAAGTGTCTCCACACAGATCTGAGGAAATCCAACCAATAAAGTCTAGCTAAAAAACAACAAGCAAGAACAGGGTACTAAGAAAGAGTGTCAAAACATGTAGGAAGAAAACCAGAAGAGTGTTTAAAACAAAGGAGATGTGTTTTAAGATCTTGGAAGATGGAAGAGGGTGTTATAAAAAGGAATGAATAGTCAATGCTGTAAGATGCTGCTCTTAGCTGACTCCTAAAAGATCTACTGGACTTAGTGACACGTAGGTCACTGGTGACTGTGATGAGAGTGGAGTGGGTTAAATGGAAAGAGTAGGTCAAGAAATTGAAATTAGAGATATAAATAACTCTTTTGAGAGCTTGGGCTGGAAAAGAAGAAAGGGTGGCAGGGGAGTTGAGTGCAGTTGGGTTCTGTTTTGTTTTTCAAATGGGAGAGATTGGAGAAAGTTTAAATGTATGGGCATAGGATCATCCAGAACAGATAAGGAAACAGAAAAGAAAAAGGTTATTGATAGTATGAGATTCCCAAGAAGCTGAGGGCAATTGGAGATATCATAGCACATATAGAGGGATCAGTCTTAAAATGTCAAAAATACAGACTCATAGAGTCAGGTAAAATCTGATCAATGAGATATCCTAAACATAGCCAAGCTCTTAGAAGTGATCACCATTGCTTTCTGGATGTACTAATTATATAATTTACAACATTAAAGAAAGCACCTCCATGGAAATATGGAGAGCTCCTGTGGTGATCTGGGGATATTATGGAACAAAGAGAGCAAACCCACTCTGCAGCTGCTCCCGTGAGGTGACTTTTATTACGTGGTGGATATATCACATTATAGAATCTAGCTCTTAAATCTTACTTTGTATTTCCTTTGGTGGGTGTATCATATTCCAGGATATAGTACTCAGTCTTACCATAGAGTAGTTAACAGTCTAGAATCTAACTTTCAGTCTTGGTGAGTATGATGATCAGCTGTATATGTCAACTTAGGCAGGCTATAGTCCCCAGTTATTCAATCAAACACTAATCTAGGTGTTGCTGTGAAGATACTTTACAGATGTGATTAAAGTCCATAATCAGTTGACTTTAAGTAAGGGAGATTATCCTACACAATCTAGATGGACCTGATCTAATCACTTGAAAGATCCTGAGAGCAGAGTTCAGACTCCCCTGGATGAAGGAGAAATTCTGTCTGTGGGTGGCAGCTTCAGCTCATGTTCTACAGTTCCAGCCTGCCCTCCTGATAGCTTGCCCTTTGGATTTCAGATTTGCCTAGCTAGCACCCACAATTGTGCAACCAATTTCTTGCAACAAATCTTTTAATACACGGCTTTTCTTTAAAAAAAAAAAAAAGATATATATATTTATTTGAGAGAGAGAAAGGGGGGAAGGGACAGAGGCAGAGGGAGAAAGAGAATCTCAAGCAGCCTCCATGCTGAGCAGAGCCCAGTGCAGGGCTCAATCCCAGGACTCCGAGATCATGACCTGAGCTGAAATCAAGGGTCAGCCCCTTAACCGACTGAACCATCTAGGTGCCCCAACATCTATCTTTTCTTTCCCGGTTCTGTTTCCTTGGTCGAACCCTAACTGATACAGCCCACAGTATTACAGAGAGCTTATTTGTTAGAAACACCAAGGGTGGGCCTGACTCTCAAAGGCAGACCACTGAAATGGTTAACCGAAACACCAGAAATACTCAAAGTCCAAGTGACTGGCACATTCTCCTTCCATAGCCACACAGACATAGAAGCAGGGACAGTTGAACACCAAACTACATTAGGCTGAGAGGGTCTATGCATCCATCTTGCCACAGACACCCCTCCTTGCGAGAAGCAGCTAAAATAAAGTCCCTTTGATAAAGCTCTCTCCCCATAGGGGTCTTAGGACAGCCATTAACAATATTTGCCTCCCTGACTTCCCTTTTTCTAATGGCTAAGTAATGCCCTCTTATAGATTAGTTTCCTTTGCATATTTTGATACCAATATGTTCAATCCAATTCAATCTCACTGGCCTGGGCCTCTTTCTACCTACTTCCAGTGGTCCCTGCACATCTCTCTCCCCATTCTGTGTTGATGTGACAAACTAGCTCCCAGAAGGCGGTGATTTCCCCCTATTTTGTGAGAGCTCACCAGAAGCTTTTATGAAATTAGCACTGCCATCCTGGACAAAGGGGTTGGGGCTATTGGGGGAATATGCTTTCATAGTCCAGAAAGTGGCAAAATAGACTGAGGCCCTCAGACTGACCCATCGTTCATCATCAAGAAACTAGTTAGACTCCTTTACACAATCCATATACCTACTTATAACTTTCCTCTTTAATATCAGTGTTTACAACATGCCAATCTGTTTGCTGAAGGCCTTGTATACATTAGTTTCTGTAATCATTTTAATATTATGAGCTCATCCTCGTAGTGTAGATGAGAAGTCAGGACTCTTATACAAGTTGCCCGGTGTTACACAACTAGTAAGACGTGGGGATTGGGTCCAGGGCCAGGCCTGTCTGAACCCAAATCTGGTGCCCTCCCTCACAGCACTGTTTTCATCTGTTCCTTTAGCAATTAACTATATCTACTGTGAGACCACATGGAATCAGAAAATTGTTTTCTTAATGCCAAGGCAGATTTCCTCCTGGTCTCCTTTGGAATCTGATATGCTTATGTTAAACAGTGTTTTCATTTCTGGTCTCTCTTTTTCTGCAGTACATGATTACATGATGTTAAATCTATTTTTTTCTTTCTTGAGACAAAACATAAATCAGTTCTCTCTAATTTCTCATCTTCCTCTTTTCCCCCTATATCCTTTATTCACTCTCATACAAATTCAAAAGATGGTATGTGATGCTTTGAGTTTCAAGTCATTTATCAGCATCTAAATTTTTAAATTTTGAAAAAAATCACAATTTTGTTGCTATTTATTGACATTTTGCTTTAAAAATCGCTTTATAACTATAAAGCTCATTTATTCTATCTAAAGAAATTTCTCATACATTATTTTATATGATCCTTACAGTATCTTCAGGAACTCAGTAAGATAGATATTATTATTTTTCAGACCAAGAAACTGAAACATAAAGTTTAAGTAACTTTTCCTCTTCTGGCAAAACAGATTAGAAATATGTAAGCTTACCCAGTAATACCTACTAGGGCTAACTGACTGAAACCATACAATTGAACACATGGAAACTTAATGGAGAAATCAAGTCATCCAGTCACACAACAGTGAGAACAAACAAATAAAATTAGTGTGAATAGTCCCTAAAAGGAAAATGTTAATTCTTCAATTAGACCAATCTGCTCTTGGCTAAACCAGATGATACTACCTCTAAATTGCCATAATTGAATTACTGAATTTGACCTTAATTCTTGGATTTTTCTGCATATACTTTTGTGAAGGTAGGCATAGACGAAGAAGTAAGTTTAGTATGCATATATTTTTCAAAAAGTAGCCAGAAAACAAAACCAGGTAAAGGCATATTCTAAAATACCCCATAAGTTTCATTTTATTCTTTATGTTTCCTCCTTCTCTCTTCCTGCCTAACTAGCCCCCACAATACCACACACACTCATACACACTCTCTCACACACACATATCCGCATGCTCCATAAATAACTCAGCTGCTCCACAAGCACTAAAGGATATTAGAATAGCTCATTGACTTTCTTGGGTATGCTTTCCTCTCCTTGCCACTGAGTCTTCTTTGCTGATGAAAAGAAAAGACATTTATTTTTCCTCAGCCCCACTATTGAGGGCTTTTATTTAAAAACACCGCTAAGGACACCAAGTGTCTAGGACAATCATGCATAGTTAACCACTAGCTGCACAACATTCAGATTTTAAAATAGCCATTTTCCAAGCAATTTGACTAAAATGTAATGCTTATGGGGGGCCTTCCAACTCTGTGCTGGTCTTTTTCATCCATTTAGGTGTAGATGTGAGCATATCTCTGAGGCAATGTGTCTTTGCGTGCTTGTGTGTACCTGCTTTCTTGATAATGTGTGGATGGCATTATCAAGGTCACAAAGCTACTTAACTTATTGTGATCCTTTATCTTGAATCTGCTTCAAAAACAAATTTTTAGGGTTTTTGACTTTGGAAATTAAAAAAAGAAGAGGAAATAGCAGCAGCTAAAGAAGGAAGAAAGAAAAGAAAAGAATAATGAAAGGGAAGTCACTATTACTTCAATCTGATCCGGATATCCAACCTTTAAAAAAAGAAGTGCTCAAGCCCCAAACCCAACAACCAAGAAAAACTCCAAGAAAACAATAGATATTTTAAGCTGAAAGTGTTCCAGATCCCTCTGACAAAGAGCCTCCCGAGGATTACAATGCAGTCAATGTTGCTTTAATTAAATTTAATGCTGTGTGAAATGCACTCCAAGAAACTTTGATGAATGACTGGGGCAATTCACGGAGCTCACTAAAGGGCATCCAGCCCTTGCCGGGGTGTCAAGCCACGATGAATTGGTTAGTACAGGCATGTTTATAGACTGCCTCGGGAACCTTGTATCTGTGTGGTAATGTCAGAGATAATGTTATGATTCGCTGGACCTGAGGGGGCTTTGATGACACGGTTAATGAGATGTCCCAGAGAGCATCCCAGCAGGTTGTGCTCAGACCTCCCACATCAAACGAGGCAGGCTTGCCCCTCCAGAGCTGCTGCCCTCCAAATCCCTCAGCTGGCCTTTTCTTTCCTTAGGGTCTTTCCTCGCTTTTCTTTTTTCTTTTTTCTTTTTTTTTTTTAGCTCTCTCTCTCTCTCTTTTTTTTTTTTTTTTTTGCTTCTTAGTCAACATTCACTTTGTCTGGCTGTTGAAATTCAAAAGTTGTTAGTTTTTAATTTGGCTTCTTGTTGACCTGACAGTGAACAAAAGATTTTCTGGGATTGTGTAGAAACTGGGAGGGAAAAAAGGACGCCAGGAAAGGGTAAAGAAAAAAGAAAAAGGACCGTGTTCTAGAGAGATAACACACAAAAACCACCCTGCTAAAAATAAAAAATAAATAAAATAGCTTTGTTCTTGTGGACTTTGGTGATATAATTTTGTCATATGGTTGGAGGTTATAATAAGAGAACTGAAACTTCATTTGCTTTACTCAAGTCTAAAAGAAGAAAAATGCAGAAAATCCATTGATAAAAATGGAAAATTTGTTAGCCAAGGCAAGCACATAAGCAAGTAATTCATTTATGATTATAAGGGATGCAGTTGTATTTCTAACAATTTTTCTCCTCATTATAGTCCGTGGGTGGAAAAAAATCCTGCTGGGAATTGAAGAAAGTAATGGTGGCTGGTAAATAAACATGCTTGGAATATATCTATCTCTGCAAAAGTCCCCAGACAGGAAATGAACAGACAGTATTACCTCATTAAAGAGGATATGCATAGCATTGAAGGGGTAACAGAACTATATCAAATAACCTTTCCTGAGAAAGAAAATTGTTTTGTTTATTTTATACTTTAAAGGCATTCCAAAATATTTGCCTGTCTAAATGTAGCCAAATATTTCCTCCTTGGGGAGAAAGCAGTCTTTATTATTAAAATTTTAATATTTTTTCATAGGAGAACAGAGCAAAACTATGACTCTAAACCTCTAAATTTCATAAATATACTTGCTACTACCACTTTTCTTATTTCTACAGAAATCATTTGAAAATTCCTAAGAAAAACAAACAACAGAAGTATTTCACTTTTTTCTATTGTACTCTTCCTTAAATTTTTATAAGTACTACTGAAATATTCTTCATTTTTATTGCTAAAGCGTGATTGATCCAGATAGAAAGCCTCTTAGGGTAAGTGACATTTATTTAAAAATATACTTGCTTTTGCCTAATAACACTATAATGAGGTTGAAATTAAATCACAGGAACAAAAGTGCTACACATGGTTTGCTTGGCTGTTTGCTAAACAGAATGGAAAAGAAGCAAGAAGCTAATCTATTTTAAAATAAGTCTAGCTCCAAGATGGTGTGATAAAATAATCTTTGTACTCATTAAGGATCAATTAGTATTTCCTGTCACTGGAATCTTTCTCACAATTCTAATATAAAGGGCAGAAGATCTCAGCCAGGTGAGAACTTTATATCTCACGTGTAAGCTGAAGAGAGTTATGTTTTAGGTGAAATGGTATTATTTATTACAACAAAGTTGAAGTACGGGTTGATAAAAGAAGAAACAACAACTACTTGGTAGTTGCTTTAGTAAAGAAAATGATTTCAAAATATTAAATATTCCTTAAAATGTAGAGGAAGAATTAAATTTAAGTGATGAAAAGGGAGGAATATTTAATAGAACTGGAGGTAAATGTGATGTCTCTGTTCTTTGTAAGTGTCTCCGTAAAGTGCATTTGCTTGTTTATACACCTTGCCAGGCTCAAAGTTCCAACAACAGACAAACTACCTGTGTGCTTAAACTTAGCATAGAGTATCAGGCAGTGTCAGACAGGGCTCTTTCTTTTGCAAGTGACCAAAACCCAACTCAACCTGGTTTAAATAAAGTTTGAAAAAAGGAAATGTATTGGCTTATATTAGTGGAAAGTCTAGAGAGATAGGTGCCGTCAGGTAGGGCTGCATTCGGATTTCAAGCAGTATCCTCAGAACTAGCTCTCTCTGCTGTCCTCTACCTATTGTATGGATTCCATCTGTAATTCCACATGATCACAAGAAACCTGCAATTGTTACTGCCTCATATTTTTTCAGGTTCAAGTCAAATGGAGAGTCAGACCTGAGATTCACTTTGACTTCATGGGTTTACACCATGGGCCCACCCCTGAGCTTACTGGTACATTAATTGACAGGGCTGGATCACAGGCACCACATCTGGAGCCTGGAGCAGCATCCCACACAGAGTACCTGGACTAAAAATAGGGGGAGTACAGACCCCAATAAAGAATTACACTCTGCTGCTGGAATAAGGGGAGTTCTGTGATAAAGAAGCAAATAAAAATTGACTCCAGTGTGCCATATCTCACCATTCTTGCAGTGAATATTCTATCCTTTCACAATTTGAGAAGTCCACCCATATAGGTTTGGAATGAAAGTAATAAAAGATAAAGAGGCTATGTCTCCTTAAAATGGAGTTAGGAGAGAGTACCAACTGTTTAATATGTTTAATACCTAAGTACAATTGTACAAATACTCCTTGCAATTACAAAGAACATCAGAAGTGGGAAAGGAAGCACCTGGTGATGTTGCTATCATAGGAAAATCTAGGTTTACCTCATCAGCTTATGTCCAATTTTGTGCATTTTCTTTTGAGTTTTAGGTAGTTAAAGCCACAAGGAAAACAGAACCTGGTAGATGGGCCTGGGTCCTACTAGGGCAGGCAGCTGGACTGGAAGAGAAGGAAGAGTGTGGCCAGGCAAATGGCAGGGCACCAGGGCAGTTACATCTCTGAAGCACCACCAAGTGACTATAATGCAGCTTGCACCCATGGTGAAGGCCAAAAGAAATCACAGGCGCAGTTGGAGCAGGGTAAAACAAAGCCTCATGTACCACATGAGGAGACAGCATGCAGTGTAAGTATTATAAAGCATATGCTATAAATCCACAAAGTTCAAGAGTTTTCTGGATTGGGATCAAGACCGGGAAGGTCTTTGACTTTAAAAAGTGAAGTTTCATTAGTTGCCAAAGAAGGTCAAGTTTAAAAACACTTAACAATGACTAGACAGAAGGCATTGGTCTGAGACTTGGTAATGTGCTCCTTTACATCTAGCTTCAGATAATACTTTTGTAAATGTTACTACAGAAACAAGATAGCAATTGTTTATTAAAATGATGAAAATTGTGAATTGTAGTGTTTTTTTTTTAAACTAGAATTGGTTAGATTATGTTTATTCATCACATACCTCTCTCTGATAGCAGGTACACAATAGCAGACAAAGGACCCTGTAGAAAGTAAACAGCCTCAGGAGAACAGGCATTACAAATTCAGTGCTAATTCAGCAGCTGTAAAATGTCACAAGGTTATCCACTATGCTACTAGTTTTGGTTGCCTTGCCTTTTTCTTAACTTTCTAGACCCTCAGAATGAACAGATTTCACATTTTGTGGTTTAATACCAGAAGATCCTATTCTTCACAATAATAAGAAAGATATTTGAAGTATAATAATAATTACATATTATTCTTACATAATAATCATTATAACTAAATGAGATAGCTTATAGTCCTTCACAAAGCACCTAACACAGGGAGTGAGTCACTTAGCAGGTGACTTGTTCTGGCTGATTGCCCACCCTGCAATATTAGGGGTCTTCTGAATGTGTGGGCTGGTGACAAAGATAAATATATCTATCCTAGAAAGGTCTGAAAATTTTCGTAAATTAACTCCACAATTTTATTGTAAACTCCTGAAGGCACAAACTTATATCATACTTATGGTTTCCTCAAAGTTAAACACCAGAAAATACATACATTGAGCGCACTGGGGTAAAAAAAAAAATCAAAATAGAAAGATGAGAACTTTTCCTTTAAAAAAAAAATAGAAAGGTGAGAACTTGGGAGTTTCTGAAAACAGGTATTTTGACACGCGGTTCCAAAAACATATAAATCACTCGGTTATCTTAGGTTGGTACAAAAGGCTCCCAGATATGGTGGTGCTTGAGTTGGATTTTAAAGAAGAGTAAGGACACAGAAGGATGAGCATTGTAGGTAGAGGATCAGCAAGCACAAAGGCACAGAGATGGGGTTTCTGTATTGCTACAGGATAATATTGTAGGTAGATTTCAGAGTACAGGTCTTTCACCTCCTTGGTTAAGTTTATTCTAGGAATTTAATCTTTTTGGCACAATTATGAATGGAATTGCTTTCTTAATTTCTCTTTCTGCTTTGTTAACAGTGCATAGAAACACTACCAATGTCTGGGCATTAATTTTGTATCCTGCAAACTTACTGAATTCATTTATTATTTCTAATAGTTTTTTGGTGGAGTCTTTAGAGTTTTCTATGTATAGTATCATGCAATCTGCACTACTGAAAGTTTTACTTCTTCCTTACCAATATGGATGCCTCATTTCTTTTTCTTGACTGTGGCTAGGACTTCCAGTACTATGTTGAATAAAAGTGGCAAGAGTGGACATTCTTGTCTTGTTCCTGATCTTAAAGCAAAAGGTCTCAGTTTTTCATCATTGAATATGATGTTAGCTGTGAATTTTTGACATATGGCTTTTATTATGTTGAGGTATGTTCCCCCTAAACCCACTTTGTTGAGAGTTTTTTCATAAATGTATGTTGAACTTCGTCAAGTGATTTTCTGCATCTATTGAAATGATTGTATGATTTTTATCCTCTGTTTTATTGATGTGGTATATCACGTTGATTGAATTGCAAATATTGAACCATCCTTACATCCCTAGATTAAATCCTACTTGATCATGGTGTACAATACCTTTAATGTATTGTTGAATGTGATTTGATAATATTTTGTTGAGGATTTTTGCATCTATATTCATCAGGGATATTGACTTGTAGTGTGTTGGGTTTGTTTTTTGTTTTGTTTTGTTTTGTTTTGTTTTTTTGTTTCATTTTGTTTTGTTGGTGTGTTTGCCTGGTTTTGGTATCAGAGTAATGCTGGCTTCAAAGAATATATTTAAAAGCTTTCTTTCCTCTTCTATTTTTTAGAATAGTTTGAAGAGAATAGGAAGAATAGATATTGATAAATGTCCATACTATCCAAATCAATCTACAGATTCAATGAAATCCACATTAAAATGCCAAGAGCATTTTTCATAGAACTAGAATAAATAATACTAAAATTTGCATGGAACTATGGAAGACTCCAAATAGCCAAAGCAATCTTGGGAAAGGAAAACAAAGCTGGAGGTATTAGAATTCCAGAATTTAAGATGTACTGCAAAACTACAGTAATCAAAACAGTATGGCACTAGCACAAAAATAGACACATAGATCAACAGAACAGAAGAGACAGCCCAGAAATAAACTCACACTTATATGGTCAATTAATCTATGACAAGAGAGGCAAAAATATAAAATGGAAAAAAGAGAGTCTCTTCAACAAATGGTGCTGGGGAAATTGGACAACTACATGCAAAAGAATGAACCTGGACCACTCTCTAAAGCCATTTACAACAATAAACTCCAAATGGAGTTTATTGTTTAGACCTAAACATGAGACCTGAACATGAGACCTGAAATCATAAAAGTACTAAAGGAGAACATATGCAGTAATTTCTCTGACATTGGCCATAGCAATATTTTTCTAGGTATGTCTCCTAAGGCAAGAGAAACAAAAGCAAAAATAAACTATGGGGGTTACATCAAAATAAAAAGTTTTTTCCCAGCAAAGGAAACCATCAACAAAACAAAAGGCAATCTATTGAATGGGAGAAAATATTTGTAAATGATATATATAGTAAGGGAGTAATATCCAAAATACATAAAGACTCATACAACTCAACACCAAAAACAAACAAACAAAACAAGCAATCCAATTTAAAGAATGGGCAGACCTGAATAGACATTTTTCTAAAGAAGACATACAGATGACCAACAGACACCAAAAAGATGCTCAGCATCACTAATCATCAGGGGAATGCAAATAAAAACCACAAAGAGATACCACCTCATACCTGTCAGAATAGCTAGAATCAAAATAACAAGTAGGCAAGGATGTGCAGAAAAAGGAACTGTCATAAACTACTGTGAGCAGTGATGGGGAAGAGGTAATTGGTGAGAGAAGAACCAGACAGGTAGACCAAAAAAAAAAAAAAAAAGGTTAGAGAGGTTTCACTTTCTATGCAAAGATACTTAGTATTTTATATAGCTTCAACAGGAATCACTGACGAAATTTTAGGAGAGAAAAAAGCAAATGATTTTCTGGTAAAAGAATGGAGCAGGGGGGCACCTGGGTGGCTCAGTTGTTAAGCCTTCGGCTCGGGGTGTGATCCCAGAGTCCTGGGATCGAGCCCCACATCAGGCTCCTCCGCTGGGAGACTGCTTCTTCCTCTCCCACTCCCCCTGCCTGTGTTCTCTCTCTCACTGGCTGTCTTTCTCTCTCTGTCAAATAAATAAAAATGAAATCTTTATTTTTTTTAATAATAATTTTTTATTATATTATGTTAGTCACCATACAGTACATCCCTAGTTTTTGATGTAAAGTTACATGACTCATTAAAAAATGAAATCATAAAAAAAAAAGAATGGAGCAGGAACAGGAAGGAGGAAGACCACAGGCAGGGCATTGGTGAGTGGGCCTTTGTCATAACTCAGGTTGCACATGATAAAGACCTGACCAAGGGCAAAGGCAGTAGGATGGAGGAGCGGAGTAATTTGGACACAACAGATGGATGGAGGAGAGAAGTAATTTGGACACAACAGATAAGTATTACAGTTTCCAAAAAATTGTTATCACCATGTAAGATTTTTTTTTTTAACCAAACAAAATCTTGTGATTTTATATGGAACCATAGCAGGTCTGTTTAATTTTTAAAGTGGAGCCCTGCCCTCCACCTTCCATTCACCCTGCTGGGCATAATTTGAAAATCACTGTGGAACATCATGCTTTGGTGATGGTCTGAATGTGGGCCTGGGTGAGTGAATGTGACCAGGCAGGATTCTGGGTTTCCTGATGTAGGCAACTTGGTAGATGTGGTGCACTTCCACACGGAAGGGACGCAGGAAGAGCAAAAGAACATGCCCAGTTCTTCCTGCCAAACCCCCCTCTCCTTGTCCCCTTTGTTCTTTGTTTAATCTTCCTACTGAGATCTTACAAAGAAAACTGCTACCAGAGCAGGAGCTTTGGGCCAGATAAGAAGGTGAGGTTACAAATGAAGTCTAATGACCTCAAAGTTAAAAAACTAACACTAACAATAATTAAAGGTGATTCTGCTCACCATTTTTTCTGGAAGTAACAAAAACCCTAATGGTCAAAGATCAATTCTTATTTTTATATAATTAGTTACCAGTAATGGTTTAAATTTCTTTTTTGAGCTAAGTTCTAATGACAGTAATTATCACGGGGAGGGGGTATGTATGTGTATGTATGATGTGTACTAGGTAGTAATTTTATATAAAATAAATTTATTCAGTATAAATTTTATACATATAACTAAAGGTTTGTATATGTAACTAAAGGCTCAGATTTTATTCATTAAATCATTTATTCATCAAATGCTTACCAAATGCTACCATGCACCAGAGATAAAGCAGTGGAAGAAAAGCAGGTCTATTCTCTTCTCTCATGGAGTTTACTTTCTAGTGAGTTGAAAGCGAGCCATTTCTTGACTATACTTCAAGGATAAGGTCTGCTAGAAAATGGAAGCCCATTATCCACTCTACCATTCCCATCTGGCAGTACTTGATTCAGTGTTATAACTTGCAGCAACATGATAGGGATCACAGAGGCCATAAGAGTTGGGCAGTGACACAAGAGAGATGGAGTAATTTGGGCTTCATGTTTCTCATCAGCACTGTTTTGCACTTTGGATCAAATCTTGATATGGATTGTCAGCCTCTCTTCAATGTCAAAAAAGTAATACAGGCTTCAGTTTTATGGAAACTTGGGATGTTGGGCAGGTAAATGATTAGTAACTTTGGCTACAGGAAGACTGAGTGACAGTGAGAGCGACAGGGAAATTGCCTCCCACCAGGCTGTGTTTCATACCACACTACCTCTCTCTCTTTCTTTCCCAGCTGCCTTCAGATCTGTACACACATTCTGTCCCTTTTCGCCTTTCTTCATCTTTGTTTAAGGATGACATAGAACTAGGCATTAAAGCCAAAATGGGCTGCAGATTCCATCCCTGGTAATGCTCTTCTCTTAAATGTGTAGGGCTTTATCCTATTTAAATAGTCAGTAGAATGTCTGAGTACTTATTGAACCTTCTTTTACTTTACCTAGATAGCTTAAATCCCTCATTTATCCATTTCATCCAAGTCTTTGAAATCTGCCAAGTCACTTTGCTATTTCTAACTCAAGATTACCATTTTCTAAACTCCTGATCACTTTATTTTTCTGCTAAAAAATAAAAATCTCTTTCTATCACACTCCTTGGCAGACATTAAAGATTCTCTACTACCAGCATCCAATTTTCCTTTCTAGCCAAATCTTTGCGTCCCTCCAAGTCCTTTCTATGGCACTAAGTCATGCACCTCTTCTCTTGCTCACATTGTTAGCGTGATCCAGAATCCCCTTGTTTGACTTTCACCTGCCAAAATAACTGCAGCCACGGTGAGGATACGCCACGTTATCTCTAGACTTGAAGTTTCTCAAGTAGATAAGAAACCATTCGTCCTATTTAACTCAGTTAATACACTTCATTTTCCCATAAAATTTCTTTCTTCAAACAAAAGCCTTATTTCAGAGTTCCAGATTTATGCTTCTTTAAATGTCATTAGTGTCATGCTTTTAATGTTGGCACAGATAAAATCAAGTCTAGTTTCATTCTTAGATCTTGATAATCATTTCTGGTAATGATTTTTACATGAAAGCATACACTGTTTGAATGGAGTTGTGGAGTCCAACCCATGCAGAATGAACAAAATATAGGAAGCCCAAATTGACATTTATGGGTGTGAAATTGTGAAACATAAAATGAGTTAGTGAATTTGGTCTCCCTGAGGAAATAACAGGGATTCTTTAAAGATATTGAATATCAAAAGGAACTGAATTTAGATCATTGTCCCAAGAATCTCCATAAAGACTGAGTGCTTCTCTGAATTCTCTGAGTATGACAAAACTCTACGGAGCCCAGAACAGTGCTTGACACATAGAAGGTGCACAATAAATACTTGTTGACAGATTTACATGAACTCAGAAACAGAAGAACAAGGTCATTGCAATACTGAACAAAACAGGAAGAATTCAGGACATGATTTAAAAGGTTCTCTCTGCAGAAAAGTATCTTGACCACCTGGAATTTCACCAGAATTACCTCCTTAAAAATATGCCACCTCCTTTTCCCTTTGTATTTTCCACAGCTCCTAGCATGATGCTGATCAGGCAAGTATATGGGTAAATATCTGATACAGAGTTTCCATGTGCTTCAGAGTGTGAAATAAAGGCCTAGATTTATTGATATATCCCTTTGAGAGTCTTAGGAAATGGTGTCTCCTCAAGCATGCCCTATTGAAAGTCAAGCAGCTTTTTAAACTATCATAACTCGGGAGGAAGGAGGCAGTGGTACTTATGACAGTGGCTAAGAGCAGAACCCCCCCAGAAATAAGGTACAAGATAGGCACCTTGTGATGATTGCATGAGGGACGGAGAGGGGCTTGAAGTAAGGCCTGCTTTGACTGGTGGTTATATTACACCGCAATGGTGAAGGAGACCCTACTTTCTTTTTGCTTCTTCCCCTATCTTTCTTTTTGCTCAACATTTCCTTCCCTCCTCCTCTTGCCTCAGGCAAAGCAGCACTTGGAAAAATCTCTTTGATGGACATCTTCCCTTTGCTCCTCTTTATCCTCTTTTGGTTCTGCTTTTCTTTACTGTGCTCTGTGTCCCGGGAGGCTAGTTTCTGTTGAATATCCCACCGGAGAACATGGGTGGCAAACCAGAAGAAGAAAATAGAATGAGGTCTGGGTATTTATTCTCTTGGTTTTCACTCTCTGGAGTTGTTGAAGGTGGAACTAGACCTAAACTCCATAGTCCCTGGCATCTGGTTTCTTGTTTTCTCTTCCTCTCCCTCCACCTTTTTATTCTGGTAAGTGCTCCCTTCCCTTGCCCTTCAGGTCTTGGGATGTAAGTACCCCCCCACACACCATATTGTATCCCTCACTTGGGATGTAAGTGCCTAGAGTGGAGCATTAGTCCTTGTGATTTCCCAAATTCTTAACCACACTTTTGAAAATATGCCTTTTATTAAACTCATATTAAATTACCCAGTCTGAGTGTGCCATCTATTTTCTACTAAGAGCCTGACTGACTCAACTTCTTATCTTATAGGGAGACTCATCTGAAGTCATGTGTATTCCCAAAGAGGTATACATTTGATTTGGGAGCTCCGTATGAACATTTTATTATAAAAGACTCACTTTTTGGTAGCTATAGACAAAAATATTCTGAAGACCTATTTAGAAATGTAATCCTTTGAAAATTCCAATTCCATAGGGCACATTAATTGTGCTCATTAAGTATAAAGGATGAAGTGGGTTTCTTCTTACCCCTTAATCAAACTATTATTAAATATTTCTCTCCAAATACATATCAATTTTTTTCTTCAATGCCTACTAAAGCTCTAAGTCAATATCTTATGGAAAAAAAACCTCTAAAGAGCCAAAACATTATTTTTCAGACTGCCTGGCTTCTCCACATTTAAAAGAAAGAAATTAGAGGGGCACCTGGATGGCTTAGTAGGTTAAGCATCTGACTCAGTTTCAGCTCAGGTCATGATCTTACGGTCCTGAGATCAAGCCCCACATTGGTCTCTGTACTCAGTTCAGAGTCTACTTGTACCTCATCTCTCTCTCTCTCATAAATAAATAAAATCTTTTTTTAAAAAAAGAAAGAAATTAGATTGCACCAATTAAATGACTTCAATAAACTCACTGTTTTTCAATGCTGAAGTGGTATGCGATTTCTGGAGTAGAGCAGGATATAGATTCCATTTCTCTAGCAAGACTCACTACTTCATCATCATTTTCAAATAATATAGTAGTAGAGCCTTTTAAAACAGAGGAAATGAAATAAAGGATTTGCTGGGGCATAGATAATCATGCCCCCAAATGTGGCTAGACCAGCTGGGCTCATGCCCAACACAGGAAATCAAAACCAAGAGAAAAGCACCATTACAGAGCACAAATTTTGACTTCAAATTGATGACATTATAATTTTTTTCTTCCTCAATGACATAGTAGATCAGGGGAATTGTCTGAACTTCCATTTGATGTTTAAAATACCTAATCCCCTCCCAAATCAGATAAGAAGATCTTCAAATTATGAGAGTCTGACAATGGGCTAAGTCAAGAGCCAAGAGCAGCCTTTCAGAGTTTTCCTTTGAAGCTGGGAGGAAGCAAAAGGTTTGTCAGTGAAGGTTCATGTACAGCCCCCAGAATGGCTCCTACTTCACACTCTAGTTTTGCCAGGGTTCAGGAATTCAGATTTGTTAGCTTTATTTTGGAAGGACTATACATTCTTGTATAATGATTTAGGCCTAGGGGTTTTGGACTGAGACTAGCTGGATTCAAGTTGTCGACATAACTTATTTCTACGTGACCAATTATTTCCTTAGTTTCCTATCTGTAAAATTAGGATAAAAATGATGCCTAAACCTTAAGATTGTCATAATTAAATGAGATAATACACTTATTCATTAAAGTTATTAAATTAAAACTTATTGAAAGTACAAAATTAGTTAATACATAAAGTGCTTTTAGAACTGAGTCTGGCACATGGTAAATGCTCAATAAACGTGAACTGTTTATCATTATCATCATGGTATGAAATATTCAGCATTTTGCTAAGTGGTTTGAAATATTAACAATTTTTATCATTATCTTTCCAGATTTTGCTCTTCTAGCCATGTTACATGTTTATCAATAAACTGTCATAATAATATTTTCCACTAATTCCTTTTTCATGAGAGCATATACTCAGCAATAATGAACAACTTGACAATAACTATTGTTTTTTTATCCAAGTGGAAACGTTCAGCTCATCTCTTGATTTTTCGGGAGGAGAAAATGAGGGCATCATAAAAGAGATATGTGTGGGATAGGTTTCCCAATAAAACTGTTTTCATATCCTCCTTCTTGTTTTTTGTTTTTTTCCTTTCTGAAGCATTTGCTTTTGGCAAGCAATGTTTAACTCCAGTTATTCAAATGATAAGTATTTCTAAATAGGCTTCTACACTGTACATATGGAACAGAGCAATTTAAAAAAATAAGTGCCAAAATTTATAATTCAAAGAAATTTTAGATCATTACTCAAAAGGTGGAATATATCTGCCATTAACCCCCATCACCCACACACTCTCACCCATGACAGACATTGCTAATAGATTGCTACAATCATTCATGCTATCTTGGTTACAGCCTCGGAATTCATTTCAACACAGCACACTGGATAACTGCTTTTAATGAGTAATAAGCTAAAACCTAATGGACAAAATATATAATATGCCCCCCCCCCAAAAGATCACAATGCACCTAAATAGTAGCTGAGTTAAATCTAGCACTCAGTATTTCCAGATGTGGAAATCCATGTTTACAACTCAGTGAATGAAAATGTGATTAGAAACAAATTTCATGAGACTCTGAAGATATTTCTATCTTCCAAAGCAAATTGCATAAAGAAAGAAGCTTTAGTCACATCTCATGTGAAGTTTGCTTTGGCCCTTTGTCTCTACAGAAATCTGAGAATGGCTTTAAAATCTGTAATTTTACTTACTTCATATCCCATTTTAGCTTTCATGAAATATCAGCCAGACCCTTAACAATCCACAGGAAGGTTTGTTCTGTGTCAGAAATGGAGTTGACTGATGAGCTAGAGACGTATTTTTGTCTTCAGTGTTGCCAATGGTAACGTCAGTGAAATAATTTTCACACTTGCCAGGCTCCCTGAGCTTGCCTATACCACCGTGGGGCCTCTTGGAGAGTCTCAATCAGTATTTTCCCTGCAAGTTCTGTCCTGGGTGCTTCAATTTTCACTTGGCTATGCTGAAAGGTCTAGCAAGTGTCATGTCTGCTGTTGCCTCAGGGTTCAGATTCAGGGAATGTTTCCTTAATTAGCAGATGACATCAATCTGAAGTAAGTCCAACAGACTCTCTGGCAAGAAAACCAGTCAGTATCAGGAAGGAACAATGTTAGAAGGTTGTGTAGTCATCAGATGTGATGCAGAGATGGCGAGAAAGGCAGGTGTTGCTCTATATAATGCAGAATCTCATTGGTTCTTGCCGTGAACAATGGCATCCCTTTCTGCTACCTCTCACAATACCAGACCTGATGTAGGAGTTGTGGGAGAGGGGGATGGTAGAAAGGGAGTGTTGAATCCCACTCCCCTTTTTTTTTACAAGCCAGTGTGTTGCGTTCAGTTTGACTTTAATTTGCAGATGTTATGTCACATGAAAGCCAACTCTCCTTCCCCACTTCCCAGACAGGTGTGTTCACATCAACTAACTCTATTAGATTCTCTCTGTGGAGACTGGAAAGTTCTGTCTTACCTATCCCCTTCCTCCTTGTTGAGATGGTTATCAATCATACTAATTCTACCTTGCATTTACTAACCTTGACAGTGTTCAAGGGCCTCCAAATGAATGATCTCATTTGATTTCTCATGCTTTGCATGTGAGAAGATGCTAATTGCTTATGAACTAACCATTAGAGGAAAAAAATTAGAACAAAAAGCTTAGAAAGACTAACAGTGAGGAAGGAGAAAAAGTAAGTACTATTTCAATTTGTCCCATATAGGCAAGAGAATAAAGAGGGTACATCGATGCATACACATAATTCATTCCATTAAGAATGAGTGTTAAAGATGATTCCTAAACACTTCTCTACTAAAGACCTTCTGTGGGCTTCGTGTTTTGAAAAATAACCTGGAAAACTTCATCTATTAAAAAGCAGTTAATTTTGTCCCCATTTTTATGGATAATAGCTATATTTAATTATAATCAATTGATACAATTCTGAGTTGCTATAAACAGCCATCCAAGGAATGGAATTTCCATTAGGTTTTGAGGATCATCCTAATATTCCCCAGATGCCTGTTATTAGTTTTATGATACCAAAGGAATTAAAACTGAAGTTTGGGAACCATTGATATAGTCTAGTCTCCTCCTTTTAAAGATGAACAAGTTGAATAAGAAAACTCAGAACACTTGGTTAAGATTAAAGAGCTAGTTGATATCAAGCTGAAACCAGAATGCAAGTATTCTGAACATTTGATTTCAAAGATACATAAATCAGATCAAAAATAAAATCTTATTATGAAACCATGCAGGTAATTAAAAAATGAAGTCTTTAGTTGAAAGAAAAACATCATCTCAGGCTTGATTAAATGGCAAATGGCACTTAGCCTCAGTACAACAGAGGCAATGGGAAAAGAAAGAACTATGACAAAATTAAAGGGCATGCCCTGTGCAAGGAAGACAACTTACTCTGCTTCAGCTAGTGGTAGTCATGCTAGTATGTGAATTTAACATTACAGAAAATTCAAAGCAAGAAATGACAATTTTTATGTGAAATCTCCCAATGTTCAAATGTTGCCAATTAGTTCAAATATTTTTTAAAAATACCATTTGCGCCAACATTTTGAGAGCCAAAGAAAATACATTCATGAACTGCTGATCTGTGGTTGCTTATAAAAGTAATCGATAACTGAACATGTGTTTACTGATAAAATAATTTACTGAACTCCTAGTATTAATTTATCCATCTATCCTTCCATTTACCTGTATGATAAATACTCGGGTTTCTAACTACAGGTAAAACACAATATTGGACATTGTGGGAGGCACCGAGTGGGACTAGGAATCCGAGGAGAATAGAACAGCTTTGGAATGGCTATCAATAGAATTGAGTGCAATAGTTGTTCTTAGCCTGGCTGTATATCAGAATCACCTGGGTCTAACCCATGAAAATTCTTTTTTTGTTTTTTAAAGATTTTATTTATTTATTTGAGAAAGAGAAAGCACACACAAGCTGGGGGAGGGGCAAAGGGAGAGGGAGAAGCAGACTCCCCTGAGCAGGGAAGCCCAACCTGGGGCTTGATCCCAGGACCCTGAGATTATTACCCAAGCTAAAGGCAGACACTTAACTAACCGAGCCACCCAGGCACTCCTAACCTGTGAAAATTCTGACTCGGTTATGCTGAAGTACCATCAGCAGTTGATAAAAGATAAATAAAATATTGGGTAGCAATATGTCAGACTACATGAATTGCTGGTCAAGTCAATATGTATGATATAATGACTTCCAGCAACCCCAGGATAAAAGAATAGAAATAAGTGTGGCTGTAGAGGAAAGTATATAAGGGGTCTCATTTAGACTGATAAGGTGATCAGAGCTGAAATGAATGATCATTAGGTCCAGGCTGAGGTGGTAGCTGACTGGCTGGTAGGTAAGCAGTATACAGGTTTTGAAATAGAAATTCTGGATCTGTAAACATTGCACTTGTCGTGTTTCAGGAGAAACAGAAGAGGCTGATGTCTTAATTTTCCTAGGTTCAAATCAGACAGCCTAAGCAATCTTGCAGAAATTGTTTGCTACATTCCAATTTCCTCATATTTTAAATTAGGTTAATATTGCTGAAGAAGCAGTTTGAAACTTGTAGAAGCAGTTTGCAGTATGAAGGAGAAGTGATGCACAAATGCAAGTATTATGGTTTTCCAATTTGTTATTTTGGTATTTTGAGTGCTAAAAGGAGTTTCTTGGAGAAGTCTTTCTCTTTCATAAATCCAATCAGAAATGTTCAATTTCTGCACACACGAATAGGCAGCTACAACTGGGAAAATGATTCTGTGATTCCACATATTTCTTTGACAAGTCACAAATGGGTTTTAGTGACCAGCTGCAGCTTGTGTGTTAAATTCAAATAATTCATTCTTGGCACAGTTATTTTTTATATTCCCTTGCATTAGAAAAAAAATTATGCTGCCTACCATTACACATTGTAAAAGCGATAGGTTATATCTATTTGGAGAGGATATTGCATGCTAAATGCATACAATGAAAATGTCAATGAATTCAACAATATGTTTCGCCTCTGATCAGTGATGGCAAACCTTCTTTGGATCTTTAGTCCGTGGGTCTGCTAAGATCTTCAGGGAATTTTCTTATCTCATAAACCACAGAAAATATAAAATGGAGATGATTGTTGACTACTTTCCAGGTACTCAAATGGAAACTAGGTTTTAGAGCTTAGGTTGATCTGGAATTCTTTCCCATCCCAAGGGTCTGGAGCCAATAACACAGACAGACCATCAATCTGCTTAGTACACTTCTGGTTTTCAGAAACAAAGTTTTCTCTTCAAGTCCAAGGATGTTATCACAGTGGATTGAATTCTTGTGTTGAAGGGACCAGTTTATCCATTAGCGTCCTGAGATCCACTCAATAAAGAAATACATTTTAAACTTATTTTATCTCTATGCTTATTCAAGTCTATGATCATGTAAATACACCCTAACTGCAAAAAAAAAAAAAAAAAAAAAAGCATGTGCAGAGTAAGAGATGTTTCAAGATAGTTAGAATAATGATTGGTATTATTACACTGGAGGTAGTTTGACAGAAAAGGGTCCTTGGGTGTTTGCATTTAGTCGCTGACTAAATCAACATAGAATTTCTACCGACCTAATTAATCTTAAATTAAGCATGCCTACTGTTTACTGTGATTACCTCACCAGACAAGCTGTTTCAGCGTCTGTTTTTCCTCATGGCAAAAAAGGTTCTCTTTTACTTCAAAAGTGAGTTTTCCTCCTCTTAAGCTCAGTTGTTTGGCCATTTCTATCCAAAATAAATACTTTTTTTCTCACCTATTAGCTGTTTCAGGCTGAGTCGTGTCTTTAAATGCATGTGCACGACTAGCAGGGCAGACTTTTGACTTCAGTGGGAGCTATGAGTCTTTAAGGGCCTGATCTGACCCTGTGTTTGTGCTCAGTATATAAGTATTTATGTAATGTTTTCATTTCCTGACCCGCTCAGTATCATTTCTTTGGCAAAATATATTCACTTCCCTCACATTTTCCCCATCTGTTATATTCTTAAGTCTGTCTATTACTTTGCTTACTTTCCTTTGATCTTTTTTAGTCTGGATATCGTTTCCCAAGGACAATACGTACAAGCGCGCGCGCGCGCGCGCGCGCGCGCACACACACACACACACACACACACACACACACACCACGTAAACCAAAAGAATATATAACATTTGTTTCCCACTATACAAAGTACTTACATTAGCTAGTACAGTAATTAGCTTTACATATAATAAGATATGCATTCATATACAGATTTTATCTCTCTATATATCTCTATGATGACAAGATGAATTGATCTTTTGCTGTTATAAATAGAGATGATGAATTCTCTATTTCTTAATTTTATGAGAAAGAACTAATATCTGTGTTTTCTTAATGTCCCTTCTCTGGGTCTAATTCTTGGATACTATCTAGATGGAGAGATCTTCCGTTTTTCTTTTGATGAATCCATATTTGTTTTCCCTTTGTTCCCAAATAGTATGTTTGAAAGCATTGCTAGCTTACCATCATGAAAGATGTTAACATTCAAGAAAATATCAAACTGGGTATCAGGCATCTGTGGATTCATTCTGGATTCCAGGTGGGTATTTG
The DNA here is from genome assembly GCF_024610735.1 of Ursus americanus. Lineage (NCBI taxonomy): Eukaryota > Metazoa > Chordata > Mammalia > Carnivora > Ursidae > Ursus > Ursus americanus. The sequence continues at coordinate 18,203,658 of NC_142134.1, read as the reverse complement.
AGACACAACAAATGAAAAGGCCCATTTTAATATATTTGCCTCCTCTTGTTTTCTCACTTGACTTCCCAATCTAATTTCTTTGCTGCCAAGGGTTCTCACTCATATCACCATTTAAAATTTAAAAGCAATATATATTTAAATGCAAAATAATGTGCTTATATGGAGACTTTGCCACAGTGGAAAGTATGACAGTGGATTTCATTTCAAAGAGTTCTGGATGATCTCCCGAGTGGTAGAGCCAGAAGTAGGAAATGTTAGATCATTCCAAGAGACTAGAAATAAAACAAATATTATTCCCTGTTTGATCATGGTCTGTATCTTTCCACATTAGAGAATTTTTGTTTTTATTCATTTGCTCTTTGTCATCTTCCTTTTGAATGACCATGGTTGCTGTGAATGGCAGAGAGAGCAACTTCCAAATTTATTTTAACAGTAGGAAAGGTTATAAGTCGCCCATTCTCACACTTTGAGGAAACTCAGAAATTCTGTTAGTAATGTGCATGTATTTTAGTTTTCTTTAAAAGCCTTCCTATTGACTCAAAATACCCGTCTGAAATCTTTCTGTTCTCTGGAGTGATAATGGAATTCAGATGGGGAATTCTACTCAACAACCCATCTTATCAATCCAGTAGAGTGATCAATTACATGGAACTTGCTGCTTGCACAACCTTCTGCCACAAAGGTTAGCAATGAAGCAAAAATGTGAAAAGCTCAATAAAAATGGAAAATTTTTTATACCACGCAGTATGAATATTTACCAAGAATGCTTGTATGGTTTTAATAGTAGTTTTTAGAATACATAAGTAAGGTTAGGTCTGGAGTCAGTAGTCAAAAGTGTGCTCCCAGAGCAAATCGCAAATTCTCGTGGTAGTGAAATAAGTTGAGTGGAATACAGAAGGTGTAACTATGAATGTATCTAAGCCTTCAGTTTTTGTTTTGTTTTAGTGAGACTCCAAAAAATTAATATTCTGCTCTTTCCTGTGGAAGCAACACCAGTAGTTAACTAAAATAAATCTACTTGTCTGGCACACATTTTTTCCCTTAGAAATTTCAAAACTGAGATGTATGAGTATGAGGTGTACGAGCATGTGTGAACCCATACAGTTTGTGAGAGCAATTTACTTTCTTGGAAAAGTAAGTGTATGTGAATAAGTAGAAATGAAATCATATTTTAAATGATCCGTGGAATTCCATGTAATGTCACTCGTCTGAGAATTACTTTTAAGTAAAGCCTGCATTAGTAATGTAGTTACCCCCACAGATACACCGGATATATAGAGGTGTATCTGAACACTGTATGTTCTGTAATTAGTTATAACCATGTAAAAATATTGATAGATATTGAAACTAGACAACTGGAAAGAGATAGATACAGAGAATACTTGATCTAACCTTACAGAATCCGCATCAATGTTTTGGCAGGCTTTTGAGGCAGCCATTAAAAATGAGGATCGTGAACATGAAATCCAAGTACCTGTGAAAGAACAATAATGTGCTCACCCTTCCCTTCCCTTCTCCTTTTCTGTCTCATGGCTTCTGCCTTTGTGTCATTTTGACAAAGAAAAGTATAGGTTTTGGTGTTGCTGAATCTCTATTAAGACAACCAACCTAGGCAGGAGAGGGGAGAGCAGCAAGCCCTTGACCTTGTGACCAGAATTGTCTATGTGGATGATGGCATTTTTTGTAATCTTGCAAGTCAAAGGAAAGGGTGACAATTTGATTTAAATGTTCTAAAAACAATTTGATTATTAGCATCTACGTTCTTTTACTTTTTCAAGTATGGGCAGGGCACACTTTCAGCGCAATTCACTTAAGGTTAACCAAGCAAGTATTTAGCATTGCAGTAGTAGATGCTATATGACTTTATCTAAGTAATTCCATCAAAGATAAGGAACATTATACTGATTTTCAAAACTCTTGATTCAACTGTTTAGTCAGAAAAATTGGAGGAGTGACAGAAAAGAAAGCAGGAAGGCTACTATGAGGAGAAGAAAGGGAAGAAGAAAGGGGGGTAAACAGAAGGGGGAATGAACCATAAGAGACTATGGACTCTGGGAAACAAACTGAGGGCTTTAGAGGGGTGCGGGGTGGGGGAATGGGATAGGCTGGTGATGGGTATTAAGGAGGGCACTTATTGCATGGTGCACTGGGTGTTATATGCAACTAATGAATCATGGAACTTTACATCAAAAACTAGGTGTATGGTGACTAACATAATATAATAAAAAATATTATTATTAAAAAAAAGGAAACTGAAATGTTACTTGGCACAATGTAAGGATATGGAACTAGGGGTGATGAAGGTGACAACCACAGAGTTCAAAGAGAAATTCTTTACATTCCTTTAAGCGTTCTCTGTAAGAAAGGTGTCATACGAGAAGAAATTGTAATTATGCATATGAAACTGTGCTTTCAGTTTTATATATGAGAGAGAAACATGTTTATGTGTATATATTGATGAAGCAATAAGCAGTAAAGTACTAATTAAAATTCATTAAAAGAAAATACATGTCAATATCATTAAAATCAGAGAGGGCACATTATCTATAATTAAATTCATAATTTAATAATTAGAATTTAAATTCACCATAAATTAAGGACAGCTATTATCATTTAAAAAGTAGTTATATAAATGTTAAATAAAAAGCATTCATCTTAGTGTAAAAAACTATACACCAAAAATCACATTAGAAACACACTTCAATGTTAACTTTAATTTTAACTTCCTGAAACAAAATGAGTGACATATCTTTGGTCTTTGTAATTGTTTCAGCTTCTCCACCTTGTTTTCCAATATTCTACTTGAGTACTAGCAGAAAAGAAAGAAGTGTCATAATTTATAGTGTCTTAGCCTCACTGGAGGGTGTATCAGACATTTAACATTAAGAGCTAAATAATATACATTATTTAGTGTATATAATATACCAACTAGAGAGACATACATATCATGTTATACTCACAGAAGAAGCTTGGATGGAAAATAATCCCCATTTAAAGAGCATTATGGTCCCCCATAGTGGTCAGATGCAGCTGGAACTTAATTGGCAATTAAGTGTGTGGGGTTAGGTACATAACAAAAGATCTGCTGGATTCCCTGTGGCAAACTCTCTCAAAAATAAAGCATATTGAGACTGTATGAAAATGCAGCCAAGCTAGTGCCGTATAGATCAATAAGACTAATCAATCAAATGTAACTAGATTATTATATTGAATTTTGTCAAATCTATTGCATCTCTACATGCAATCTACGATTCCAACCCCAGCTCTGCCTGTTGGATCCACATACACCCTGAAGGATGAAATGTGCTCATTTGCAGATCCTTTGGATTTATGTTGATCTAAACTGTCCTACATTCTTCTAAAACCGAATTGAAGGGTCACACAAATGGATGTGTACTAATATCAATACAAGGTTATAGAGTGAATAACTATTAAGAGTTAATATAAGAAAAAGCCAATCAAAGATTGTTCCTGTGTTTGTCATTGCTAAAGACATTGCTTATAATAATACTTGATGGTCTAGGTGCCAAATATCTGTGAGTACAAGGATCACTATACAATCCTCCTTTAGGACTGGTAAAGTTTCCAATCAAATACTAAAAAACTAGTGATCTTAAAAATATGGTATATCCATATAGTGGAAATCTACTCAACAATGTAAAGGAACAGGCTACTGATAAACACAACACTTTGGGTTAATCTCCAAAATATTCTGCTGAGAGAAAGAAGCCAAGAGACATCTGTATAAAAGAGCATAAATTATATGATCCCATGTATATGAAGCTGTAGAACAAGCGAATCCATGTGGAAAGAAACTGGAGCAATTAACTGGAAAGGGGCAGAACGACCATTTTCAAGGTGAAAGTTATGTTCTACATCTTGATAGGGATGCTGGATTACATGGGTGTGTGCATTTGTCAAATCCCCTGGAATCGTAACATTTCAGAGCTATGAAGTTCATTGTAGATAAGTTATACCTATAATATAAAAGATATTAAAAGAAAAAATATGATGTTATATTTTCTTTTTTGACTTTTTTTCCAGCAAGGTTAAAGGCTAATTTTAAATAGTCGATCACAGATGACTAAGAGCACCACAATGTTAGCATACTCTTTACCTCCAATTTTACTTTAATTATTTCTAATTTAACAACCTTATCATACATTTGTTATGTTGTAATGTCCTTTAAAGTCCTTTTTTTAAAGAGGCAAATGAATTCTTCTCTACAATCACACTTGCATACAACAAAGATAGATAGAATTCTAAAAGGTATGTTTAAAAATTCAGTAAAAACCTTCAATAATCCTGACTTCTTATTAGTCCCAATCTTAGTTTTTTTCAATTACAGAAGTCTATCTTAACAGTGCAAAAGATAAATTCCAGTCCTTATTTTAGTCATCACATCAAAAATATATTCTCTTTTGAAGAATGCAGCATTGCTCAAGTGGAATATTTACTTGAGAATAATGCTACATGAACATTAAATGTTTGTGGTTACAAAGGCCATGTGGTTGTCCAAGTACTTTATAGAATTCCAACTCTCTCTGCTTATATAACATTAAAGGTGTTTGAGTATGCATGATTAATATAAAATGGCAAAATATGGAATTTTCAAAGTTATTACCAGTCATACTTAACATGTAGATACAGGGCATGAATTGGGAAGGCAGAGATTTTCTTTCTATCAGCGCTTGGACCTATTCTAATATCTAGTATGGGCAAGAACTGAGCAGAAGGTTTTGTAATTCTACCTTTCTTTCAGATTTGTCTACAAACTTTAATCTCAGTATTTACAATTTTCCCAATTGATTTGAAAACTCTTAGGTGTTGTAACACCAAAGAATGTTGAGAGTTGATTCAATATGACTTCCACTTTCCTCAAGATGAATAGTGTTCACAACATTTAGTATAAAATGGATTTCACAAATTCCTAGTTCCTTAGAAACTGCTACATAGAAGCTGCTACTTCTTTAAGAGTGCTATTTAGCCAGGTGGGGGGATAGGATAACTGGGTGACAGGCATTAAGGAGGGATGTAATAAGCACTGGGTATTATACACAACTGATAAATCACTGAACTCTATCTCTGAAATGAATAACACACCATATGTTGATTACGTGAATTTTTTAAAAAAAGGAATGCTATTCAGTCATGAAAAAGAAGAAAATCCTGCCATTGGTGACAACATGGATAGATCTTAAGAGCATTATGCTGAGTGAGTTAAGTCAGACAAAAAAGACAAATAGTGTATGATATCACTCTTCTGTGGAATCTTAAAAAAGCTGAACTTGTAGAAACAGAGAGTAGAATGGTGGTTACCAGGGGCTGGGAGGCGGGGGAATTCGGGAGTTGTTTAAAGGTACTGACTTGCAACTAGTAGATAAGTAAGTTCTGGAGATTTAATACACAACATAGTGATGACAGTCAACAATACTGTTTTATAAACTTCAAAGTTGCTAAGAGATTAGATCTTAACTTTTCTCACCACAAAAAAGAAATAATAGTTACACCAATAGAGGTGTTAACTAATGCTACCACAGTAAACATATTGCAATATATAAATGTTTAAATCAACACGTTGCACACCTTAAACTTATATAATGTTATATGTCAATTATATAAAAGGAAAAAATTCTTAGATCACTTCCTATTATTTTTTGACCATCTTTATTACCTTGTAATGAATGGCTTCAAAGTGTATTGTGTAACCATCCACAATATCTCTTGAGAAAAACTGTCAAGTTAAATTTCTATCTCCAAACTAAATTTACCCCCACAATTTGTCAAGGAGAAAAAAATTGTTTTTAACATGCAAATGAATCATCAAGCTTTGGTTTTTTTCTCCTCTAGATGCTGAGAGAGACCAGTGTATTTTTCACTAGGCAAGCGTTTGCCAACGTAAGCACTGCTGGGGTAGCATGAAAACTGCTTAACGTGTGCTGTTTCATAGGCTCAATATGCAGCATGGCCATTGGCTAAAGAAAGCAAAGTGGATTACTATTATGTACATTTATATGTTCAGCTGCCTTATAGAAAGAAATATGCACTGAAATAAGATCTATCATCCGTAAGATCTGAAAAAACGTGAAATTTTGACAGCAGACTCTGTTGGTGAGGCTGTAGGAAAAATGGCACCTCATACACTGACACGATGTGGGGTGGTGGTTAAAACTTTGCACAACTTATATAAAGCCAATCAGGCAATATCAACCCAAATTATAGTTGCATTTACTCTTTGCATTTGCTCAAGCATTTAATGCTATATGTATATTTGCATATATGCATATAATGGTAGTAAATGCATATAGCTGCAATTATTCCAGCAATCCCACTTTAGTGAACGTATCCTACAAATACACATATGCTAAATGACATGCGTATGAGATTATTTGTTGTGACATTGTTTATAATTGCAAAAACTTGGAACAACTGAAGTGTTCATTTATATGCAACTGGTTAATAAACTATGGTACAACCATACTATTAACACTGTGAAACTATAAGGAAGCTCTCTCTAAATGTAAAAAGGGATCACCAAGATATATTGTTCAGTGAAAATCACAAGAAATAATGTATTACGAATTCTACTATTTGTAAAAGAAAAGAAATATAAAAATACATATTTATATATTTTTTTATGTTTGAATGAAGGAATACTGCAAAGTGCATGAACAACAACAAAAATGTGGATGCTTCTACGGAGAGGAGCAGAGAAATGGGGAATGGGATAGATGGGTAGAGGTGGGTACCCACCTGTTGGGAATTACAAAATGGACATTTCTCTTGTTATAAGTGAAGGTAGCTATAAAATGCATTTTCTGTCCTTTAATAGGAAAAGGCCTATATGTGTTTTTTCCCATTTTTCTACTGAGAACTTAAGTCTTTTTTTCCCCCAAAGAACTAGCCTTTCATCCGTAATATTTGATGTAAATATTTGTCTTTTTCTTTTTTGGTTGTACAGATCTTCCTTGACTTATGATCAGGTTACATCCTGATAAACCCATGGTAAGTTGAAAATACTGTTAAGTCGAAAATGCATTTACTACACCTAAGCTACCGAATATCATAGCTTGGCCTTGCCTACCTTAAATGTGCCCAGAACACTTACATTAGCCTACAGTTGGACAAAATCATCTAACACAAAATCCATCTTATACTAAAATGTTGAATATCTCATGTAATGTATTGAATACCGTTATGAAAGTAAAAACCAGAATGGCTATATGGGTCCAGGATGGTTGTAAGTGTGTGGGTTGTACACCCTCATGACCGTGTGGCTGACTGGCAGCTGAGGCTGGCTGCCACGCCCAGCATCATGGAGTATTGCATTGCATCTCCCTAACCCAGGGAAGGATCATAATTCAAAATTCAAAGTACAGGTTCTACTGAATGCACATATTGCTTCCCCATTATTATAAAGTCAAAAAATTATAAGTCAAAAAATCATAAATTTGGGATTGTTTATATTTGTCAAACAAAAGATTCTGAGTTTTGTGCAGGTAAATTCATGGCCTCTTTTGTGTGTGTGTGACTTTGGAGATTTGTGTCATTCTTTGGCAGGTCTTCCTCGTTCTGACAATAACAAGACAATCATCTATAGTTCCTTCTAGACTTCTCATTGTTTCATTTTTAGTATTTAAATATTTTATCTATCTGATTTTATTTTGATGCAAAGTGTTAGGTAGGAAGTCAGCTTTTTTTTTCCCGGTAGAAATCTCTTCGTAATTTATTTTGCCTACTAATCTAACATATCTTCAAAATACACCAAATTTCTGTACATACTTTTGTCACTAATACCACACTTTTTACTTATCATACCTCATAATATATTTTATGTCTATAAAAGTTAATTTCCTCTCATTGCTATTATTTCTCAGAGTTTTTCTGAATGCCCTTGTTTTTTATTTTTCCATATGATATGTAGAATCAAGTTATTCTTTTCCAAATAAATCCCACTGGTAATTTAATTGAAATTACCATGAGAAGTTTTCCATTTTATCTTCTTTCATAATTTAAAATTTTTCTTCATATGGACTTTGCACATACCTTGCTGAGATTTTTATTCCCTCATGTTTGTTGTTTATTTATTGTGATGAAAAATTCAACAATATTGTGTTACACTGGGTTAGTTCAGTTCTGTGTCATTCACTTGATGACCCTACAAAGATACTGTCTGAAAGGTTTGTCAATCTAAATAGTCCATGAGTTTTACTTATTTTCCCATGGATAATGGACAGCATATCTCATATGAAATATCTCTGTTTCCATGATTTTACAGCATCTTGTTTTAAACATTTTAACTCTATTACCTATTAACAAATTTAAGCCATATATCAACTATTGATGTGGCTATTTTTTCCTCCAATCCAGGCACCAATAAATTCTTTAAAAATCATTTCCTTCTTTCAACTTGTCAAATAACTGTCTTGGTGTATGAACATAAAATGAGTCTAAAAATTTTTTAGACTGAGGCTAATAAAAAGAATAAACTGTGTGTGCTTGGTACTTAAATCTCAACATGTACAGAAAAAGCATGCAGCGAAAGGAAAGTAAGGACCAAGGCAGATCTTATAACTGCCTTTGGGATGCAATAGGAAACATCTCCTAAATAATAGGACAGCAATTCAAACAGAATAATGCTAGATCACTTTAAGATAATCTTTCCCATTCATAAAAAATAACATGACTGAAAATTATGCATTTTATATATCCACTTGATGTGATGAGCATACTGAAAAGGACTGAGGAAATAGTATAGCCATCAATTAGTGCTTTCAGTAATACAGAAATTAATGTACATTCACTTTCTTGCATAGGCCCCATACTTCTATTTGATGTCCTTTTTCTTATTTAGTCTTGATTTAATTTTATTGCACTTTTCATTTTTCCATATTCTTAATACCCTTATGCCACTACATGTCATGTTAAACAACTATAACATAAAATGTTAATAGAATACAATAGGATAACATATGCAGACATGTGTTGTCCGTATACGGTAAAGGATAGGCAGGAAACAAAGGAAGCATGGGGAGAGTTTGTTCAAGAGATTTAGAAGAAAAATACAAGAGTTTATCTGAGAAGGAACACAGAATCAAGGAATACACAGTGTTAAAGTGCTTCACAGATGCTAAGATATTGTTTTTTAGAGAAAGGGCTGATGTAGCTGAGATCTCTAACCTTTTTGTTATTTGAGTTCTTGTGTCTATCTGAGTTTTAAATCTAATACAGCGTTTTGGTAAAGATTGATTAGATAATAGGTTAATTCTACAAGGTGATTAAGCTAGTCCCCTGAGGGGGGTAGGCAGTTTGGGGAGATGTATTATTTCTCTGAGACCCTTAGAGTGCCATTTAATCCAGCTGTTCAAACACGGAGCCACTTAAAGTGCTTTCTACCACTCAGAAGGAAATTCTGGATAATATAGATAATCAGCATTAATGATATATCCAGCATGACAGGAGATCTAGATGAAGGGAGAGATTGTAAAGGGTCAGAATCGGGCATACATGAGCAGGGAGCAAGTTCCATCATGGAGCTGAGAAGCAGTGTTAGGGAAAGATTGCTCTATAAATAATGAGTCCTAAGAATCATCACCCAGATAGACCACAGATGACCAGCTGAAGGGTACACTTAAGGACAGGGAAGATGGGTATTTGCTTTCTTACAAGGTGATTCATTGAATCTGTCACCAAAATTCTTGTTCTGAGCTGGTAGGTTTCACACTGTATTATTTTAAAGACATTACTTAGTTTTGACTATTATGTTATCATTAGGTTCTTCTACCTTCATTAGTCTAAGCAGAATGTGGGACTTTAGAGGGTGTGACAGTGGACCATGGGCATCAAATTGAAATTGCAGGTGTGCGACTGGCTCCTATTTGGGTCCACAATTTTTCCAGCCCACCAGACATTAGCACCTACACTGAATTATCAAGCCCAGATGGTATATTCAGGCTTTTCATCAAATCCAGTGGATGTAGGTGTAAGAAACATGCATGGTTCTTTCCAAGGCCTATACTGGTTCAAACTGAGTTCAAGAATTGTATATAGAAGCATCTGCAGGAAGAGAGCTATAGAGTTCATAATGGCAATGGCTGGTCAAGTTCCCAGTATGCATTTCCAGTAGGTTATATCTGGTATTAGAACTCATATAAGGGAAATAGACCTAAACATCTTACATGAAGAGTCTGGTCTATAAAGCTCTGCAGCAAATTTTCTTTTCTTTTCTTTTTTTAAAAGATTTTATTTATTTGTTTGAGAAAGAGAGAGAGAGAGAGCCAGCACACAAGGTGGGGGGGATGGGAGAGGGAGAAGCAGACTCCCCGCTGAGCAAGGAGCCTGAGGCAGGGCTCTGTTCAAGGACCCTGAGATCATGACCTGAGCCTAAGGCAGACCCTTAACGGACTGAGTCACCCAGGTGCCCCTGTGGCAAATTTTCATACCACTAGACTTGGCCAGCAGATTCAAAGGTTCACCCAGTTCTGCTAAGTTAATATTTCTCAAACTTAGTAAACATGAGAATAAACTGGATGAGGGGAGGCTTGTTAGAAGTGCATATTTCTGAGCTTCACTTCTGGAGATCTGAGACGGGATCCCACAATCTGGATTTTTAACAAGCCTACCCACTGACTTGAATGTAGGTGGACTATTAAAAAAAAAAAAACTTTAAGAAAACTTGTGCTGGTGCACTGGGTGTTATATGCAATTAATGAATCATCGAACCTTGCATCAGAAACCAGGGGATGTACTGTATGGTGACTAACATAATGTAATAAAAAAATATTAAAAAAAAAAAAAAAAGAAAACTTGTGCTGGGCAGTCACTGATGAAAGTCACCCAAGTAGTAGATGAGAGTGGAGGAAAGTACTGAGATAAAAAATCAGAAGTTTTACAGGACTGCATGTTCTAGATTCCGGCTAAGGTTGAACTTCAACAGAATTCAGTAGTGGGAGAGAAGGCAGGATAGTTGAATGACTGACAAAGCAAAGAGTCCTAGGATCCGGCCTAGCTTCCCATGTTGGTATTTTATCTGCCCATCAAATTGGAGATGATGTGTCAAAGCCTGGATGACAGGGACACTGATTTCTGGAGCATTGTGGAGAGTCCTCCAGAAATGGGAAACAAACCAAAAACTGCCCAACATGCGGAAATATGTCATCTGAATATTTCTGAAAAGTAAAGAATCCATTGGTACTGGAGCTTGATTTCAGTTTCTTCCTCAACCTCTCTACTACAGTGGGATGCCATTCCCAAAGGACCAGAGTTTGGTTAATGAGGTTATTGCAGCTGTACAATTTACTAACTCTGTAAATTAGGTGAAGTTAATTTGTATCCTTGAGGCTTAATATCTTCATCTGTAAAATGGGTATAGTAACAGTGAACTGGATTGTTCTGAGGAATAAGGAAAATAGATATAAAACCATCCTGAATGGTGTCTGTGTATACAGAGATTCAATAAGAGGCTATTCTTGTACTTTCTTCTTTCATGAACATCATGGAGTAATGAAAGAATACAAGTTCTGTAGTTAGACTTGGCTTTGAATCCCATCTCTATCACTTCCTAACTATATGACCTTGAACAGTTTACTTCATTTCTCTTCATCAAAATCACTCATTTTAAAAATAGAACAATGCCTGGTATTGCAAGGTTGTTATGAATATTAGCAAAAACGGAGGGAAAACACCTGGCATTTAATAGAAATTGATCAATAAATAATACTGCTCCCTTCCCTCTTTCCTTTCTCCTCCTTCTTCTCCTCCTCTTCCTGCAACTTCCTTTTCTATGTATTTTGAGGTTCTGAGCTCATTAAACTGGTGGGAAGGGAGCTGGTCTCCTACCCTGATTTCAACTGTCAACTTCCAAAATTTGCACAGGGAAGCTAGAGCTGAAAAGAATGTGGATTCATAAGTCAACATGAGTAGATTGTGTCTGAATACTTCCTTGGTCAGTCTCCTATGGAGTGACTGACTACCTGCCCTGATTTAAGTTAGACCTCCTGCTAATCAGTTCACCATATCTGTGCAAGAGAGCTGTATCAGCTTATTATGAGGTGATAAACTTGCAGCTCAAGAGTTATGGTTGATGTCCAAAGGAGCCTATTTGAGGTTCTGGATCCTCCTTGAATGAGTATATGCAATTGTATCTGTAATTTCTGCTATAGTGTTTAATTGTAGATTTCCTCAATTGGTGGTGGCTAAGAATCTCTGTTGCTGTTCTTTAGATCTCAGACCAAGCTAGTAACTCATTGTATGCATCTGGTTGATACTAATTCCCCAGGACTCTGGTTTCCAGTTCTGATTATCTCCTGTATCACACCAAGGTAGTGACACTATTCTGCTGGAGGTTTTTCGCTTAGAGGTAATACAGTGAAGGACCTTGCCCTTGAAATGGAAACACCTCCATTTGGACAGAAGATTAAGTCTGGTGGGTACATAACACATTCATTTTTTCCTATGAAAGTGTCCCTGGCAATCTTTGGGAATTGTAGATTTTCCACATGCTGATCATTGCCTACATGAAGGCTCTAGGATCCCTGTAGTTGGGAAACATCCTTTTCTCAGCATTGTAAATAAATTAAATAAATAAATACATACATACATACATACATACATACTACAACTGAGAAGTAGGTGTCAAAAATTAAACTGAAGAGTGTTAGGAACTAGAAATAAGGGCCATTGTTGGGTCATTGGATAACTCCAATGGATTCTACAGGAAAGTATCCTCCTTGCTTGCAGCCATTCTTGTTGGGCCTCTTTAATGAGTTGTACTGTTCTAACTGTATATTAATATATTTTAATAATGCACAAATCACCATTCAAAGTCAAATTTGAAATATTTCACTTGAGTATTACCTACATGCTGAGCCTTGAGCCAAATACTGAAGAATACCAGTCAAACACAACCATGTTCCCTACCCTGTGATAGCTCATGGTAATTGAGAAACATGTTTCTTTACCACCTACTGTTAACAGGCCACTGCTCCAGAAGCAGAGGGTATAAAGATGTAAGATGCCTTTCCTTCCTTCAGGCCTAGAGTGACTATATTAGAGATTAGGAAGTAAGATGAAGAGGCTAACCTGTGGAGAATATAACAAAGAAGGATGTAACAAGAGAGGAAGCAACAATGCTTTAAAACCACTCCTGGCTTCTCATTAAGGGGTCTGGTTACACAAAAATCCAGAAAAAACTGCCAGCATTTTGTGTTCCTAAGGAGTAGAGAGCCCTATTGTTTAACTGAGAACCTTGGCACATTTCTGATATAGAAAGGTGGTGGAAGATCTGGAAAGAACTGAAATTCTCTTCCTAACTGAATGACTAGAATGTAGAATTCTATGGGCAATTAGGAGGTGGATTACGAAAAGAGTGGTGATAGAAGGAGGAGGAGTAATTAAGAGTCAAGAAGCCAGGATGCTTTTCAGGATTGTTTGGCTTGAGGTAAGACAATCAAAAGGTATTTCAGGAACAGAATGTCTACAATTTTATTTTATTTGTATCTCTATCTATCATCTCTCTCTCCCTCTCTCTCTCATCTACCGACCTAGCTACCTACCTATCTATAGAAAGAAGAGAGGTATTTTGTGAAATCATAGAAAAATACTGTGTTCCATAGTTGGGATGATAATCTGTGGAACAAAGTTCATATGTCGGATGGCAAGAAATTCATAAACTAGTTCAAAAGAAGCAGAATCTTAAAGCCAGAGGGATCATGAATAGAAGTGTTTTCATTATCCCTTTCTTCTTTTTTCACACCCTAAATGTGAAGAGGGTGGTAAACTTTCTAAAAGATGTGGAATAAGCTTTGAACCAGTCTTATCGAGATCTTATGGTACAAAGTAACCCCTGTTAATATTTGTATTATATTTAAATCTGAAACTAAGAAGTATGGACTTTCTATTACATTAAGAATCAAATCATTAAAAGATTTTTGATTCTGAGGAGTAGTTTATTTGAACACTGGTAATAATTATATCACATTTTGGCTAAAACATTTTAGGAAAATTTTTGTTTTTAAGAAATAGACACTTTTTATTTTTTTCAATTTTTTTTTTACAAAATTATTGACTATTCCCTATGTACTTTTCATCTCTGTGACTTATTTATTATATAATTGGAAGTTTTGGCTTCTTTATTTAAAAATATTTATTTATTTGAGACAAAGAGCTAGAAAAAGAGATGATGAGTGGGGGGAGAAGCAGAGGGAGAGAGAATCCTTAAGCAGACTCCTTGCTAAACGTGAAGCCTGATGCAGGGCTCAGTCCCAGGACCCTGAGATCATGACCTGAGCTGAAATCAAGAGTCAGATGCTCAACCAACTGAGCCACCCAGGTGCCCCAGGAAGTTTGTTCTTCTTAATCCCCTTCACCTATTTTACCTGTTATCCCATCCAGCTCCCCTCCGGCAACTGCTAGTTTGTTCTCCATATTTTAGTCTACTTTTGTTTGCTTGTTTGTTTTAGATTCCACATGTAAGTGAAATCATATGGTGTTTGTCTTTATCTGACTTATTTTACTTAGCATACCTCTAGGTCCATCCACGTTGTCACAAATAGCAAGATCTCATTCTTAAGGCTGAGTAATATTCCATTGTATACATATGCCACGTCTTCTTTATCCATTCACCTATCAAAGACACTTGAGTTGCTTCGGTATCTTGGCTATTGTGACTAATGCTGCAATAAACATAAGGGTGCATATATCTTTTTAAAGTAGTGTTTTCATTTTCTTTCAGTAAATACCCACTAGTGGAGTTACTGGGTCATGTGGTATTTCTATTTTGAGTTTTCTGAGGCCTACCCATACTATTTTTCACAGTGGTTGCACCAATTTACATTGCCACCAACAGTTCATGAGGGTTCCCTTTTCTGCACATCCTCACCAACATTTGTTATTTCTTGTCTTTTGGATATTAGCCATTCTGACTGATATGAAGTGATATCTCATTGTGGCTTAGATTTGATGACTAGTGATGCTGAGCATCTTTCATGTGTCTGTTGGCCATGTGTATATCTTTGGAAAAATGTCTATTAAGGTGTTCTCCCCTTTTTTAAACTGGATTTCTAGGTTTTTTGGTGTTGAATTGTAAAAGTTTTTTTTATATATTTTAGATATTAACTTCTTATCAGATATATCATTTGCAAATATCTTCTCCCATTCAATAGGTTGCCTTTTTGTTTTGCTGATAGTTTCCTTTGCTGTGCAAAAGCTTTTTACTTTAGTGTAGTCCCAATAGTTTATTTTTGCTTTTGTTTCCCTTGCCTGAGGTGACATATCCATAAATATGTTGTTAAGGCTGATCTCCAAGAGATTACTGCCTACGTTTTCTTTAAGGAGTTTTATGGTTTCAGGTCTCACATTTAGGTCTTTAATCCATTTTGTTATTTTTATGTATGGTGTAAGAAAGTAGTCCAGTTTCATTCTTTTGCATGCAGCTGTCCAGTTTATCCAACACTATTTATTGAAGAGACCATTTTTCCCCATTGTATATTCTTGCCTCCTTTGTTATAAATTAATTGACCATATAAGCATGGGTTTATTTCTGGACTCTCTCCTGTTCTATTAATCTATGTGTTTATTTTTGTGCTGGTAGTGTACTTTTTTGATGATAGGTACTTTCAGAATTTGACTTCTTTTAAGATTGGGCCAGAGTTTGGGATGTATATGGTGAATATATGATTTTTTTTAATGATAAGACAGGAGAAGGTCACGAAGTGGCCACAGGAAGATCCTGAATTCACCACTTCTCACAGACACACCAAATCTACATCTACTTATAGAATAATTCCCACTGAAAAAAAACCTGAAAACTAACATCTGCTCCATAACAAAGGATAAAACGATCACATTGAGACAGGTAGGAGAGGCATCTCACCAAAAATCCCACCCCCCAGATAGCGACCCACAACTGGGAGAGATCTCACAAATACAGAGCTTCTTCCTGAGGAGTGCTGGATTTGTTCTCCACCTTAGGCATCACAAGCTTTGGGACCTGCAGTGAAGAGATGAGTCCCTAAAATGCCTGGCTTTGAAAACCAACAGTGCTTACATCTAGGAGACCCATAAGGCCATATGAAATGGAGAGTCACTCTTAAGGAGCTCACACACAGACTTACTCCAGGACCTACCACAAAAGCAGCAATCTGAAAAGTACCTAGACCAAATATGAAGGAAGATTTCTTTGATAACCTTAAAGTGTCTGCCACTGAGGCAGAAGCCTGTTGGGACTTTCTTCAGGGAAGGAGGCACTGATGGATGCTATTTTCACAATCTCCCTCTACCTTGCTAGTACCAGTGGGCATGCCCCACCACCATGCTCACTGGCAGCCCTACTAAAGCCACTAGGCACACACAGTCCATACAAGGGACACCCCTTGAGTGGCTAGCTCTGGTAGCCAGGGGGGCTTGTGATTCTTGGCTCTACAGATCTAAAACATTCAGAAAGACAGTGCTTGGTAGGCTACAGCCCCCAAGACACTGCACGAAGAGCAGACTGAAACATACCCCTAGTCTTCCCATGTAAAAGCCTATTTACTTGTCTTGGAGCCTCAGCCTGAGGAGCAGGCTTCAGGTTCACCACAGATCTAGAGGCTACAGAAGTGCTTTTAGGGAATGTGAACTGGGGGATGCCATCTTTGCATTCTCCCTTGGCCTTGCCACAGCTTGCCAGTAGTTGCCAGAGAAGAGCTTATACACTTGTCTAGGACCCTGAATTTTTTCCCCCAACTAAGGGGACTCTTCTGAATTGCCTGGTCTAGAGGCCAGCAGTATTTATGTTGTGGTCTCACAGAAGAGTTTATATTTGGAAACTTTAAAAACTGTTGCCTATGAGGCTGACTTCCAATTAGCCTGAATCTAGGTACTGACAGATCCCTCCCTCTGGATGGTCTTGGCACTGTTGGGTCATGGCATACCCTCAACAACTGGGACTTATCAAGAATAAATGAGGCTGATTATCCAATCACGAAGTTTCAAGAGACAACCAAGAGCTGGGCAAGGTTAAATGACAAGTTTCATCTCCTACATAAGGCCACTCCTTCAAGATGAGATCTATAGCTCTTTCCCCTAATACAAAGAAATAATGCAAAAAGTCAAGCAAAATGAGGGAACAGAGGAATATGTTCCAAATGAAAGAACAAGAAAAAACCCGGGGGGGGGGGGAGGACTTAACTAAACAGAGAAGTAATTTACCTGATAAAGAGTTCAAAATACTGATCATAAAGTTGCTCACTGAGCTTGGAAGAATGGGTGAACACAGAACTTCAACAGAGATAAAAAATATGAGAAAGTACCATACAGAAGTCATGTAGCTGACGAACACAATAATCAAACTGAAAAATACAATAAAGGGGTTCAACAGCAAACTAGATAAAGCAGAAAAAAAAGATCAATGGTCTGGAATATAGGGCAGTGGAACTCATCTAAACACAGCAGCAAAAAGAAAACAATTCTTAAAAGTGAAGATAGCTTAAGGGACCTACGGGACAACATCAAGGAGAATAACATTTGCATTATACAGGCCTCAGAGAAGAAAGAATGAAAAGAGCAGAAAACTTATTTGAAAAAATAGTGGCTAAGAACTTCCTTAACCCAGGGGAAAAAACAGACAGCCAGATCTGAGAAGCCCAGAAAGTTCCAAAGAAGATGAACCTGAAGATATCTACACCAAGACACATTATAATTAAAATGACAAAAGTTAGAGAGAAAGAAAGACTCTTAAGAGCAGCAAGAGAAAAACAACTTGTTACATACAATATATTTAACCCCCATAAGTCTACTAGCAGATTTCTCAACAGAAACTTTGCAGGCCAGAGGGTGTGGCATAATATGTTCAAAGTATTGAAAGGAAAAAACTTCCAACCAAGAATACCTGACAAGGTTATCATTCAGAATTGAAGGATAAAGTTTTTTAGATAGGCAAAGCTATCTTGAGTTCACTACTACTAAATTGGCCTTACAGGAAATGTTAAAGGGGCTTCTTTAAGATGAAAAGAGCACTAATTACTAACTAGAAAACCTATGAGAGTAAAAATCTCACTGTTAATGGTAAATACATAATAAAGGTAGTTGATTAACCACTTATAGTATGAAGGTTAAAAGAAAAAAGTAGTAAAAATAATTATAACTATAATAATTAGTTAAGAAATACACAAAATTAGGGGCGCCTGGATGGCACAAGGGTTGAGCATCTGCCTTCGGCTCAGGGCGTGATCCCGGCATTATGGGATCGAGCCCCACATCAGGCTCCTCCGCTATGAGCCTGCTTCTTCCTCTCCCACTCCCCCTGCTTGTGTTCCCTCTCTCGCTGGCTGTCCCTATCTCTGTCGAATAAATAAATAAAAATCTTAAAAAAAAAAAAAGAAATACACAAAATTAAAAGATGTGAAATGTGACATCAAAAACATAAAATATTGGGGGGGTATTAAAAATGTTGAGTTTTAGAATGCATTAAACTTAACTTGCTATAAACTTAAAATTATTTATCTATATATGCCTCATGGTGACCACAAAGTAAAAACCTACAAATGCTACACAAAAGAAAGAAATACAAAAGACAATGAGAAAATAAGCTAAGCATCACACTAAAGAAAGTCATCAAACCACAATGGAAGAAAGCAAGAGAAGAAAGGAACAGAGAGGAACCACCAAAGAACCAGAAAACAATAAACAAAATAGCAATAAGTACATACTTATCAATAATAACTAAATGTAAATGGACTAAATACTCCAATCAAAAGACACAGAGTGGCTAAATGGGTTAAAAAACAAGACCCATTTATATGCTGCCTATAAAACTCACTTCAGATGCAAGGACACACACAGACTGAAATTGAAGGCACAGAACAAGATGTCTCATGCAAATGGAAACTAAAATAAAAAAGCTGAGGTAAGGATGCCTGGGTGGCTCAGTTGGTTAAGCATCTGCCTTCAGCCCAGGTAATGATCCCAGGGTCCTGGGATCGAGTCCCATGTCAGGCTTCTTGGTCAGTGGGGAGCCTGCTTCTCTCTCTGCCTCCTGCTCCCCCTGTTCATGCTATCTCTTTCTCTCTCTCTCTCAGACAAATAAATAAATAAATCTTTAAAAAAAAAAAGC
Source organism: Ursus americanus (assembly GCF_024610735.1). Lineage (NCBI taxonomy): Eukaryota > Metazoa > Chordata > Mammalia > Carnivora > Ursidae > Ursus > Ursus americanus. Next base: position 18,184,568 of record NC_142134.1, on the reverse strand, counting down.
TGAGGTAGCTATACTTATATCAGACAAAATATACTTTAAAACAAACACTGTAATAAAAGACAAAGAAGGCATTACATAATGATAAAGGGGTCAATCCAACAAGAAGATATAACATTTGTAAATAATTACACACCCAACATAGGCGAACCTAAACATAAAAAGTAAATATTGGGACGCCTGGGTGGCACAGCGGTTAGGCATCTGCCTTCGGCTCAGGGCGTGATCCCGGCGTTGTGGAATCGAGCCCCACATCAGGCTCCTCTGCTATGAGCCTGCTTCTTCCTCTCCCACTCCCCCTGCTTGTGTTCCCTCTCTCGCTGGCTGTCTTTATCTCTGTCAAATAAATAAATAAAATCTTTAAAAAAAAAAATAAAAATTTTTTAAAAAAGTAAATATTAACAAACCTAAAGGGAGAAATTGCCAGCAATACAATAATAGTAGGAGACTTTAATATCTTACTCACATCAATGGATAGATAATACAGACAGAAAATCAAATTAGGAAATAGTGGCCTTAAATGACAAATTAGGCCACATGGACTTAACAGTTATATATAGAATATTCCATCGAAAAGCAGCAGAATACACATTCTTCCCAAATGCACATAGAATATTCTCCAGGATAGATAACATGTTACCACAAAACAAATCTCAATAAATTTAAGAAGACTGGAATCATATCAAGCATCTTTTCTGACAATAATGGTATAAAACTAGAAATCAGTTACAAGAAGAAAACCAGAAAAATCCCAAATACGTAGAAATTAAACAACATGTTACTGGATAACCAGCGGGTCAATGAAGAAATAAAAGGAGAAAGCAAAAAATATCTTGAGATGAAAATAGAAATACAACATACCAAAATCTATGGGTTACAGCAAAAGTGGCTCTAAGAGGGAAATTCATGGCAATATAGGCCTACCTCAAGAAACAAGAAAAATATCAAATAAATAATATAATTTTACACCTAAAGAAACTAGAAAAAAAAGAGCAAATGAAGCCCAAAGTTAGCAGAAAGAAGGAAATAATAAAGATCAGGGTAGAAATAGAGACTAAAAAGACAATGAAAAGATCAATGACACTAAGAGCTGGTTATTTGAAAAGATTTTTTAAAAAATGACAAACCTTTAGCTAGACTCACTAAGAAAAAAAGAGATGGCTCAAATAAAATCATAAATGAAAAAAAAGTTCCCGAATATTAGTTGACCACAGAGTTAAGGGTCCATTTCTGGGTTCTTTATTCTGTTCCATTGATTTATGTCTGTTTTTGTGCCAGTACCATACTGTCTTGATGATTACAACTTTGTAATAGAGCTTGAAGTTCAGGATTGTGATGCCACCAGTTTTGGTTTTCTTTTTCAACATTCCTTTGGCTATTTGGGGTCTTTTCTGGTTCCATACAAATTTTAGGATTATTTGTTCCAGCTCTATGAAAAAAGTTGATGGCATTTTGATAGGGATTGCATTGAATGTGTAGATTGCTCTAGGTAGCATAGACATTTAACAATATTTTCTACAAACCCATGAGCATGGAATGTTTTTCATTTCTTTCATAAGTGTTCCATAGTTTTCTGAATACAGATCCTTTGCCTCTTTATTTAGGTTTATTCCTAGGTATCTTATGGTTTTGGGTGCAATTGTAAATGGGATTCCTTAATTTCTCTTTCTTCTGTTTTATTGTCAGTGTATAAAAACACAACTGATTTCTGTGCATTGATTTTATATCCTGCCCCTTTGCTGAATTCCTGTATGAGTTCTAGCAATTTTGAGGTGGAATCTTTGGTCAACTAATCTTCGACAAAGCAGGAAAGAATAGCCAATGGAAAAAAAACAGCCTTTTCAACAAATGGTGTTGGGAAAACTGGACAGCCACATGCAGAAGAATGAAACTGGACCACTTTCTTACACCATACACAAAAATAGACTCAAAATGGATGAAAGACCTAAATGTGAGACAGGAATCCACCAAAATCCTAGAGGAGAACACAAGCAGCAACCTCTTCGACCTCACCTGCAGCAACTTCTTGCTAGACACATCTCTGAAGGCAAGGGAAACAAAGGCAAAAATGAGATATTGGGATTTCATCATGATAAATAGCTTTTGCACAGCAAAGGAAACAGTCAACAAAACCAAAAGACAACCAACAGAATGGGGAAAGATATTTGCAAATGACATATCAGATAAAGGGCTAGTATCCAAAAATCTATAAAGAATTTATCAAACTCAACACCCAAAAAACAAATAATCCAATCAAGAAATGGGCAGGAGATTCCAAAGAAGACAAACAAATGGCCAACAAACACATACAAAAATGTTCAACATCACTTGGTATCAGGGAAATACAAATCAAAACCACAATGAGATACCACCTCACACTGGTCAGAATGGATAAAATTAACAAGTGAGGAAATGACAGCTATTGGCGAGGATGTGGAAAGGGGAACCCTCCTACACTGTTGGTGGGAGTGCAAGCTGTACCAGTGTGGAGGTTCCTCAAAAAATTGAAAATAGAGCTACCCTATGACCCAGCAATTGCATACTGGGTATTTACCCCAAAACTACAAATGTAGTGATCCAAAGGGGCACCTGCACCCCAATGTTTACAGCAGCAATGTCCATGATAGCCAAACTATGGAAAGAGCCCAGATATCAATCAGCAGATGAATGGATAAAAAAGATGTGGTATATATATACAATGGAATATTACTGAGCCATCAAAAAATGAAATCTTGCCATTTGCAATGATGTGGATGGAACTAGAGGGTGTTATGCTAAGGGAAATAAGCCAACCAGAGAAAGACACTTATCACATTATCTCACTGATATGTGGAATTTAAGAAACAAAACAGAGCATGATAGGGGAAGAGAGGAAAAAAATAAAACAAGATGAAATCAGAGAGGAAGACAAACCATAAGAGACTCTTAAGCATAGGAAACAAACAGGGTTGCTAGAGGGGAGAGGGGTAAGGGGATGGGGTAACAGGGTGATGGACATTAAGGAGGGCATGTGATATGATATGCACTAGGTATTACATAAGACTGATGAATCACTGACCTCTGCCTCTGAAATCAATAATACATTATATGTTAATTGAATTTAAATAAAAATTTTAATAATTAAAAAAAGTTATAACTGATATCAAAGAGACATAAATGTTCACGAGACTATTATGAACAATTATATGCCAACAAATTATACAACCTAGAAGAAATGGATAAATTCCTAGGGTGATGAGTATTAAGGAGGGCACGTGTTGTGATGAGCACTGGATGTTTTACGCAACTAATGAACTGTTGAACACTGCATCAAAAACTAATGATGTACTGTATGTTGGCTAACTGAACATAATAAGAAAAAATAAATTAAAAAAATAAAAAAAAATCCTAGAAACATACAATCTTCTAAGACTGACTTATGAAGAAACAAAAAATCTGAATAGGCTGCTTACTAGTAAGGAGATTGAATAAGTAATGAAAAACCTCCTAACAAACAAAAGTCCAGGACCAGACATCTTCTCACTGGTAAATTCTACCAAACATTTAAAGAAGATTTAATACCTCTCATTCCTCTCATTTTCCAACTCTTCCAAAAATTTGAAGAGGAATGAATGCTTCCAAATTTATATTACAAGGCCAGCATTATCCTGATACCAAAATCAGACAAGGACACCACATAAAAGGAAAATTAACGGGTTAATATCCCTGATGAACATAGATGCAGAAACCCTCAACAAAATATTAGCAAACTGAATTCAATAATACAGTAAAAGAATCATATACCATGATCAAGTAGGATTTATTCCAGCGATGCAAGAACAATTTAACATCTTCAAATCAATAAATGTGATATACCACATTAACAAAATGAAGGATAAAAATCATGTGATCTCTCAATAGATGCAGAAAAATAATTTGACAAGATTCAACATCCATTTATGATAAAAACTTTCAACAAAGTGTATACAGAGGGAACATTCCTCAACATAATAAAGGCCATGTGTGACATTAGCCCATAGCTAATACTCAATGGTGAAATGTTGAAAGCTTTTCCTCTAAAATCAGGAACAAAACAAGGATTCCCACTCTCGCCACTTTTATTCAACATAGTATTGGAGGTTCTAGCTAGAGCAATTAGGCAGGAAAAAAGAAACAAAAACCTTCCACATTGGAAAGAAAAAAGTAAAACTCACTATTTGCAGAGGACATAATTTTATATAAAACCCTAAAGACGCCACCAAAATACTATTAGAACTAATAAGTGAATTCAGTAAAATTTCAGAGTACAAAATCAATATTAAAATAATCCGTTGTGTTTTTATACAGTAACAACAAACCATCAGAAAGAGAACTGAAGAAAACAAACCTATTTACAATTGCATCAAAAAGACTAAAATATCTATTAATAAATTCAACCAAGGAGGTGAAAGACCTCTACACCAAAAACTGTAAGACATTAATGAAAGAAATTAAAGAAGACACAAATAAATAGAAAGATATTCTGTGCTCATGCATTGGAAGAATTAATATTGTTAAAATGTCCATATTACCCAAAGCAATCTACAGATTCAATGTAATCCCTATCAAAATTCCAGTGGCATTTTTCACAGAAAAAGAGCAGAGTCCTAATATCTGTATGAAACCACAAAAGATCCTGAATAACCAAAGCAATCCTGAGAAAGAACAGAGCTAGAGGCAGCATGCTCCCTGATTTTGAACTATATTAAAAGCTATAGTAATCAAAACAGTATGGTACTGGCATAAAAACAGACATGTAGATCAATAGAACAAAATAAAGAGCTCAGAAATAAACCCACATATATATGATCAATTAATTTATGACAAAGGAGTCAAGAATGTACAAGGGGGAAAGGACAGTCTTTTCAATAAATGATGGTGGGAAAACTGGACAGCTATATGCAAGGAATGAAGCTATCTTACTCCAAACACAAAAATAAATTCAAAATGGATTAAAGACTTGAATGTAAGACATGAAACATTAAAAACTCCTAGAAGAAAACATAAACAGTAAGCTCAACATGTCTTGGCAATTTTTTGAATCTGACTCTAAAGACAAGGGCAACTAAAGCAAAAATAAACAAGTGGGACTACATCAAAGTAAAAAGCTTCTGCATAGCAAAGGAAACCATCACCAAAATGAAAAGACAATCTACTAAATGGGAGAAGATATTTGTAAATCATATATCTAATAAGGGGTTAATATAAAAAGTATATAAAGAACTCAGACAACTCAATAACAGAAGAACAATCTGACTTAAAAAAAATTTACCTGAATAGATATTTTTCCAAAGAAGACATACAGATGGCCAACAGACACATGAAAAGATGCTCAACATCACTAATTATCAGAAAAATACAAATCAAAACCACAATGAGATATCACCTCACACCAGTCACAATGGCTAATATCCAAAAGACAAGAAATAACAAATGTTGATGAGGATATGGAGAAAAAGGAACCCTCATGCACTGTTGGTTGGAATGCAAACTGGTGCAGCCACTATGGAAAACAATATGGAGGTTCCTCAACACACACACTGGAATACTATTCAGCTATTAAAAAGAAAAAAATGGAATCTTGCCATTTGTGACAACATGGATAAACTCTGAGGGTATTAAGTGAAATAAACCAGAGAAAGACAAATACCACACGATTCCGCTTAGAAATGGGATCTAAAAAAAAAATAGAACAAACAGATGAACAAGAAACCAAACCAAAACTAAACTAAAAGATATAGGGAACAGCTTAGTGGTTGCCAGAGGGAAGGGGGGTTAGGAGGGGGTAGATGAAATAGATAGAGGGGGTCTAGAGGTACAAACTTTCAGTTATAAAATAAGTTAGGGGGATGTAATGTAGAGCATGGTGACTATAGTCAATAATACTGTACTGCATACTGGAAGTTGCTAAGAAAGTCTTAAGAGTTCTCATCATAGGAAAAAAATTGTAGTTTTATATGGTTACAGATGGTAACTAGACCTATTGTGATGGTCATTTCTCAATATACAAATATCAGATCATTACGTTGTATATCAGAAATTATAAAATGTGTGACGTCAATTATACCTCAATTAAAAAATAAGGGAAACTGGGTGAAGGGTATATAAAAATCCTTTGTACTATCTTTGTAACCATTCTGTGAATTAAAAATTATTCCAAAAATAAAAATCTTATTAAAAAATTTTTTAAATGACAGGACAGATTCAGGAAAACATTCTTTCATGGCATTTGATTTTTTTTAAGAATATTTTGTACAGATACTCACTCTGTAATTTTTTTTCTTATAATACTTTTTTGTGTGAGTATATATGTGTTTTAATTTATGGTCAGTAGCAGAATTCTGAGCAAGAAAAACTTCACTTAATTTTTGTTGCTGAATGTAAAACATCTGACAGTATTTGCCGAGAAAACTTAAATTGCCTTGCTTTGTTTGCATAAGCAAAAGGAAAAGTCCAGGATATCCATCTGCAAATCAACATCAAAGGGTTTTCACAAAATGTAGGGAGGTGACATGTATTTGGAGAAACAGTATGAGATCCTTCTGTTTCTAGGGCACTGCTGGCTTCGGCTTTCTACACTAACCACAGCCAAGGGCAACTGAGGTTTATGTGTCTTTATTGCTGAGGTAGCTGGTCTTTTAGAGCTGAAGCTCACAGCTCTTTCGCCCACTCCCCCACCCTTTAACATCTGTTAATGATGGAGAGTCACAGAACATTTTCTATGAAATGAAGCCATTTTAAAAACTTTCATAAAGTCAAAGGTTTTGGAAAAAAGGAGAAAAAGTCATTAAGTAAACATATCTTTTCTCAGACCTGATGCTAAACATGCCATCACTTCATATGAGTTATTTGGTGCATACAAAATTTACTCCATAGAATTATGACTTTGACACTTGACCAAAAGTCTCTATTTCTTTCCCATTATTAATTGGATCAGATTTTCTTTACTCATGATGAGATGACCACAATCATGCATTTTGGAGGTAAGGAGATAATTTAGGTCATCCATGAGTTCCAAACTTCTAAGCTTCTACAATTATGTATTCTAAGCAAGGGGTATGCCTTTACAGGCACTGATAATCCTAAATTATCTAATATTTTGGAAGACAGATAATTCACACTGCTCCAAAGCTATGATGCTATTATATATAAGCTTTCCTTCCTTCTTTCCCCTTCCTTCTTTTCTCTTCCTTCTTTCTTTCTTTACCCTCTCTTTACCCCTTTCTTTTTCTTTTCTTTGTATCTCCCTTTTCTTCTTCCTCCTCTCCTTCTTGCCCTTCCCCCTCCTTCTTCTTCTCTGCCTCTATTTCTAATATTTTCTACTAAATTCTTTAATTTTTTTGACATAAAACAATGCAGAAAATTATACAAATTATAAGTGTGCACTTGGTAAATTCTTACAAAGTGAACAGCCTTGTATAACCAGCATCAAGTTCAAGAATAAAATTGTATTAATATCCCAGAAATAATCTGTCTCCTCCAAGTTTTTAAGCACCCTCCTCACCTCCCCCCCAAAATCTCATCTCTATTCTGATCTGTAGCACATTGATTAGTTTTTCTTGTTTCTAAACTTTATATAAGTGTACTCTTTATACAGTATGTATTTGTGATTGGCTTATTTTACTCAACATTATATGGAATTTATCCATGTTGTTGTTCAGAGCAGTAAGATGTGTGATTAAAAAAAAAACAGAACAGATTTTGGAAAACATTTCTTCATGCAATTTGGTTTTCTTTTTTAACTTTTTTTTTTTTTTATCAGAGAGAGAGTGTGTGTGAGCACAAACAGGGGGAGAAGCAGGCTTCCCGCTGAGCAAGAAGCTCAATGCAGGACTTGATCCCAGGACCCTGGGATCATGACCTGAGCTGAAGGCAACTGCTTAACTGGCTGAACCAGCCAGGCATCCCCATGCAATTTGGTTTTTAAGAAGGGTCTATGAACAAGAACATACCACATGTTATCCATTCAATTGTTGATAGGCATTTGTTCTAGTTTTTTCTTTTTATTTTTTAATGCTGCTAGAACACTTCTATATGTGTTTTTGATTTCTGTTGAGTATATACCTAGGAGTAAAACTGCTGGAACATAGAGTATGAATATGTTAAGATTTTGTAGATATTTCCAGAGTTGTCCAAAATGGTTATACTAAGTACTCCAGTTACTCTACAACTTTGCCAACACTTAGCCAAATCATACTTGTTTTATACTGTCAGATTACATTTTGTTTTCTTTTGGTACTAGTGTTGGATGTGCAATGATATCTCGGTACAGTTTCATTTGCATTTCCCTGATAATAAGGATGAGCCCCTATTCATTTCTTTACAGGCTATTTGAGTATCTTCTTTGTGAAGTACCTATTTAATACTAAAGAAAAAAACATAAAAACAAAACTGTTAATATACTCACAACACTTCTGACAACAAATGTATGGGTTTTCCGCACACTGCATTTCTCCAGTTCTCTGCAGACACCAACTGACTGTCCCATAATTTAATTCAATTCAGACACTATCTTCTTGGAGTTAGTGCCAGATTCCACAAACTAAAGGGCTCAGTCCCACAAGATTGCCCCCACTTCAGATGCCAATTGCAATTCCCAGGTTACTACCTGTACTGCTGACTGGCTATAAATTGGGGGTTCCCATAAACCCCTCCTCAAGTTCAATAATTTACTATAACAGCTCACAGAACAAAAGGAAACACTTCACTTAATACTACTGATTTATTATAAAGGATACAACTGAAAAACAGCCACATGGGGAATGTATGTGTTCACCAACCCAGAAGCTCTCTGAACCCTATCATTTAGGATTTTTATGGAGGTTCGATTACATAGGCATGACTGATTAAATCACTGGCCATTGATGATTAAACTCAATCTCTAGCCCCTCTCTTCTCCCTGGAGATTGGGGGTTCAAAGTTCCAACCCTCTAATTACATGGTTGGTTTCTTAGATAACCAGCACCCCCCTCCTCTAAGACCTCATTAGCATAAACTCAGCTTGGTTGAAAGAGGCTTATTATAAGTAACAAAAGATGCTCCTTTCACCCCTATCACTCAGGAAATTCCAAACATTTTACTAGCTCTGTTCCAGGAACCAGGGGCAAAGACCAAATATATTTTTCTTATTATATCACATTGTCACAAGACTTTTGCCCGTTTTAAAGTTAGTTTCTCGATCAGTTCTTATTGATCTTCAGGAATTCTTAATATATTCTGTATATGAATCATTTGTCAGAAATATAAGTTGCAAATGTCTTCTCCCATTCTGTGGTTTGCCTTTTCACTCTGCATTCCTAATAAAGTTCAATTATCAATATTTTGATTTTACGATTAGGTTTTTTTGGTTCTGTTTGAGAAATCATTCTTCACCCAGAGTTCATGAAGATATTCTCATTTGCTAACTTCTAGAAATTTTATTGTTTTATTTTAGTTTTTAAAAGATTTTATTTATTTATTTGAGAGAGAGAGAGCATGAGCATGGGGGGAGGGTTAGAGGGAGAGGGAGAAGCAAACTCCCCACCAATCAGGGAGCCTGACACGGGGCTCTATCCTAGGACCCTGGGATCATGACCTGAGCTGAAGGCAGATGCCCAACCAACTGAGATACCCAGGCACCCTGAAGTTTTATTGTTTTATATTTCATATAGCTTTATTGTTTTATTGTTTTATATTTCATATAGCTTTATTCCAATTTGGAATTGAATTTTGGAATGGTGTAAAGTATAAATCAAGATTTATTTGTAGGTATCCAACTGATCCAGCACAACTTATTGAAAAGACCATCTTTACCCACCGCTGCATAGTTTGATTATCATAAATCAAGTTTTCATATGTGTAAATATATTTCTAAACTCTGTTTTCTGTTTTATTGGTCTACTTGTCTATCTTTGCACCAAGAGTACATTGTCTTAATTACTAGCTTAAACCAAATCTTGATAATTTGCAGTGTAAACCCTCCAAATTGGAATCTTTTTCAGTAGTGTCTTGGATTTTCATGGGCTTTGCATTTCCATAGAGACTTTAAAATAATCTGTTAATCCACCATCTCCCACATACAATTCTGAAATTTCAGTTGAGATTAAAGTGAATCTACAGATCAGTTTGGGAATATTGTACTATATAGTATGGTTCTGGGTATTGAGTTCCTCTGAATCCTTTCCTAGGCTTGAGATATAAAGTTATAGGTATGGATATAAATGTTTATAGAAATATAAAGTTGAAAGCAGAATTATAATGTTGGCTCTTTAACATAAAATGCCTTAAGTATGGTATTTAAAAAAAAAACTTTTTTCTACAAAGACTTTTCTGTCAGTATGTCATCCATCCACTTTCCTGACCCAAATCTCATTGTATAAGCAGTTTTCAATAAAAGTGAGGTGATGAGTGGAGGAGGGAGGAGACCTGGTACCCAATGGGGGCTATTTTTGGTTACCTTTTGCTGCATACCAAGTCAAAAATCAAGTAGCTTAAAACAGCAACAATTATATCATCTTTCATGGTTTTCTGGAGTGATTGGGCTCAGTTGATGTACTCCTCTGGTTTCACTTGGGACCACTCAGATAGATTGTGACCAGGTTGCAAACAGATTGTAGCAGAGGCTGATGTTTCTCTATCCAGGATCAATGAGGACACTGGAAGAGCTGGCCTTTCTCCCTAGCCATGTTGCCTCAGGGTCTCTCCTCTCCATTTGACATCACTAGCAAAGTAGTTGGACTCCTTATATGGCAGTTCCCGGCTTCCAAAAACAAACGTTCATTAATTACCTGCCTGCCCAGGTATAATGTGCAAGAGGACTCTACAAAGCTGTGAATACCTGGAAGCATGGCTCATTGGAGACCATTTTTGGAGATTAATTGCCACAAGGGCTTTATCAGAATCCCTGGGGAAGTGTATGTGTTACTTAATTAAGAGAATTTTAACTATTATAATAAAATATATGGGAAAAGATGTATAATGTATATACCTCTTTACAATATATATACAAATGTATATACATTTACTTTTGTTATTAAAAAACAAAATAAAGTCAGACTAAACTTTTCTGTCTAGTGGAAAGACACAAATTATAACCCACAAATCTCATTGAGGTATATGATCACCTAATCAGTCATATTAGAATCTTGAGAAAGTCATGCTTTTGTTTTGTTTTGTTTTGTTTTTTGAGGGGTAGCAGCACATCAAAGAACATGATGACATGTTTACCAATTAGCCATTAGGATATTAAAACAAAACTCTGATATGCTTACTTTCTCTGTTTCAACTGAGGTTTGCATCCATGTTGATTTTTTGCTAAAGCAGTTTTTACCATGTATTTTTATTAGATTAAAAAAACATAACGTGCTCAGAACTAATGCATATTTGCTTTCAGAAGTTCTTTCTCTAAGACTTCTCCCCTCATCTTCACAAACATGTTCAAAGTTGAAATTTTTGCATTATTCTACAAAAGAACACACAGCTTTATTCAAATTTGTTCCTACTTTCTTTTTGTGACCATCCAACTTATTCCCTTGATACAGAATTAAAACAATAAAACTCCCATTAGTTTTCATATTCATTAATGATAACATCTAAAATTTCAGACTTTCCTTTAACTGGGAAATTTTCAAGACCACTCCCCAGAGAAACTGTACAAGGTCACTGAGATCCTCATTAAAGAGTCTGACCCTTGGGAAGGTGTGAAGAGGCATTCTTCCAAAGATGATATTTTCGCTACCCCACATGGAGTTCTACTTCCATAAATAAAACACCCTAACTTGAGTAAGTCAGGTCATTTGAAACCAATATCCTAACACTATAGGCTGTGCTAAATAGAATAAGAAGATATACATATGATACAGCCAATAATTTGAATGAAAGAAATGTACTGAAACAGACTTCAACATCACCTTAATAAACCTAAGACTGGTTAAGCAAAAAGTTTGTTTGAAAACGGACATATCTTTTTGGAACAATAAATACTGGATCACTTGATTCAGGTTCTAGTCAAATCTAGGATATATTATTCATCTTCAGATCTCAAAAGCCTAATTCATTGCCTGGCACTCAGAATATATTTAATCAACATTTGAGAATAAATGAATCAATCAAGTCAATCAATGAATACATTAGATGTCCTCTAACCTTCCTCCTTACCCCTCAAATAGAACCCTGGATGCTATGTGCTATCATTCTTACGTCTTGATTTGCTACAGCATAATATTAGAAACAGAACTGTGACTCAGCTTAGTGGCTGAGCTATGAAAAGCCCATGTTTTCTCCCACCCCTTGCCTCCAAAGCATTATAGCCTGGATTTTGTTAAACGTTCGTGAATTATGTTCTTGAAGGCTAAATTGAAAGATGCTCCATTCTGTAGTCATAATTTGGCTCCTACCCTCTTTTTCCACATTCAGAAAGATAATAACCAAGAATGTCCAATAATTGATGAAAGACATGAACTCCTAGGTTGTGGAAGCATAGTGAGCTCAGAGAAAAATAAAAATAAATCCAAAGAGAAGAGAAACTGTAAAACATTAAAGCCAGATAGAAAAAGAAATATAAACTCAATAAGAGAGAAAAGACAGATTCCTTTTTAAAATAATAAACTTCTCATCAGCAACATCAAAGGCCAAAGGACAACAGAATACTATCTTCTAAGTGTCAAACTATTAAGTAGGAGGAAGGGGAAAATAAAGATATTTAAAACACACACTGTGAGAGTTGACTACACAAACATCCATTGTAAGTACTAATAAAGGATATACTTTAATAAAAACAATTAAGTCTGAGAGGAAAGAGTGATTTGTGTGAAGCAATGTAAACAAATTGGTAAATATAATTAAAAATATTTAAAATAAGCATTGAGTTTTTAAAAAATAAATAAAGACAAATTGGATGGTGTTTAAAACAAGAAAAGATAAAAGTGCTAGAAAACATGGAAATGGGAGTTGGTGACCAGAGTTAAAGAATTATAAGAGTCTTCTATTGTTTGAAAGAAATATAGAGATAATAACCTTAGACTTTATTAGAGCAAATATGTATGTTCATATGTATGCTCAAATTTTAGGGAAAGCCATGAAAATAACAGAATTATAAGATATAACTTCCAAATCAGTAGAGGGTGGGTAAAGGAGATTTAAAAAATAAGCAAATCTTGACAACATGGATGAACTTAGAGGGTATAATGCTAAGTGATTTTTAGAGGGTATAAAGCTAAGTCAGACAGAGAGAGACAAATACCAGATGATTTCACTCATATGTGAATCTAAAAAGCAAAACAAATGAACAAAGAACCTAAGGGACTCTTAAATACAAAGGACAAATGGGTGGTTGCCAGAGGGAAGGTGGGGGAAAGGATGGGCAAAATAGATAAAGGGCATTAAGAGGCAAAAACTTCCAGTTACAAAATACATAAGTCAGAAATGAAAAGTACAGCATAAGGGATATAGTCAATAATATTGTAATAACATTGTATGATGACAGATGATGACTACACTTACCTTGGTAAGCTTTGATTAATGTATAGAATTGTCAAATCGGTATGTTGTATACCTGAAACTAATATAACATCATATGCCAACTATACTTCAATAAATAAATAAACAAAATGAACAATTAAATTTAAAATAATACATGTAAACAAATTAAACTCAGTGGTTACGGAAAAACACTCAGACTGGATTTTAAAAATCCAGTAATACGACGTGTATACATGACACTGGGTTTTAAAAAGAAATCTAAATATACAATGTTTATAAGCAGACACATGTGGACACTGAAAGTTTGAAAATAAAGTTATATAAACAGAGTTAGCAGGGAAAAAAAACAAAAGAAAAATGATGTGACCATACAAACACTTGAAAATTATAAAGGTTGGGTGGCTGGGTGGCTCAGTTAGTTAAATGTCTGCCTTCAGCTCAGGTCATGATCTCAGGGTCCTGGGACTGAGCCCCACATTGGGCTCCCTGCTCAGAGGGGAGTCTTCTTGTCCCTCTCCCTCTGCCCCTCCCCCCCCCACGAGTGTGCTCTCTCTCAAATAAACAAAATCTTTGGGGCGCCTGGGTGGCTCAGTCCTTAAGCATCTGCCTTCGGCTCAGGGCGTGATCCCAGAGTCCTGGGATGGAGCCCCACATCAGGCTCCTCCGCTGGGAGCCTGCTTCTCCCTCTCCCACTCCCCCTGCTTGTGTTCCCTCTCTCACAGGCTGTCTCTCTCTCTGTCAAATAAATAAATAAAACCTTAAAAAAAATAAAATAAAATAAACAAAATCTTTAAAAATAAAGGGGGAAATTATAAAGGTTATTATAAATTATGAGAGACGAAAAGAATCTTAATTTCATGATAAAAGAGAAAGTTACCAAGGAGACTTGAAACTCCTGAGCCTGTATGCACCTAACACTATAACCTTGAACTATATAAAGCAAAAAATTAGCATAATTACAAATAGAAACAAATACATAATGGTATTAGGAGATTTGAACACACCTCTCTCAGAAATTAAAAATATAGCAATCAAAAAGTAGTAAAAATATAGAATATTCAAATGACACTCAAGAAAAAAAACTCATCTAATTTCTCTAGAAGGATTACATCTAAGTGTATATATAAACTTACGTATGGAAAATTGTCCTTAAAAAATCTTTCTAAGCCATTAAGGATGTCTCAAAAGATACCAAATAATTAAATACAATTCTGAGCAATATACTTTTAATACAATATGGTAAAACTAAAAATTAATTTTAAAAAATGCCAAATAATTCATGAGTCAAAGAATAAATCAAACTAGAAATGATATTAGCAATCGAGGCACAATAAAAGTACTTTATATCAAAATTTGTGTGATACAACTAAAATGATATTTAAAGGATAAATTTATAAGTTTAAATATACATTAGAAAAGAAAAATTAAAAATTAATGAGCAAAGTACAATTTCAGTATAAGAATATTCATAGCAAACTAAACCTAAAGAATGAAATGGTTTAAATAAAGGCAGTAATTAATAGAGTAGAAGATAAGAATCATTAAAAAGAATCAAACAAACCAAAGCCAGTTATTTGGAAAGACAAAATAGCCCAATTCTTTTTTTTTAAAGATTTTATTTATTTATTTGAGAGAAAGAGAGCGAGAGAGAAAGCACAAGCAGGGGAGGGGCAGAGAGAGAGGGACAAGCAGACTCCCCGCTGAACAGGTAGGCTGATGCAGGGCTCGATCCCAGAACCCCGGGATTATGACCAGAGTTGAAGGCAGACAAAAGAGCCAAATTCTGCCAAATGTGACCAAGCTTAGGGTGGCCAGAAGGGATAGAGTGTTAGCAAAAGGAATCAATATTAGAATTGGAAAAGAGGACATACCTACAGATAAAAATAAAAATTATAATATAAAAATTATAATACAAAAGGTAATTAAGAATAATTTTATGCTACTAAATTTGAAAATGTGTGCAATACAGATAAATCTGTGGGAAAAAGCTAAATGACAAAATTTATTCAGTAAGAAGTTAAAACACTAAACAGACCTATACCCATTAAAGAAATCAGTCTCATCAAACTGATCCCAAGTAGAAGCAAAGGGCCCCTACGATTCTACACGTTTTACAGACAAGTTTTACCAAACTTCCAGGGGGAAAAACCTGTACTTCTATAGATTGTTTTGTGGACTAGAAAAAGAAGAAAAGCTCTCCTAAATTTGTGAATAAATATTTGTGAAACTTATTTTGTAAATGCTAATATGTACTTCAGAAATAAACTGGAGTAGGAGAGTACAAGAAGAAAAATTTATAAGCTATTCTCGACTATAGAAGCAAAAATCCTAAGTAATGTAGTAGTTAACTACTTCAGTAACGTAGTTTTTAATTAATTACAACTAAAGAAAACTCAACTTGAAACTGAAAGAACAATTTAACATTAGGAAATCTATTAAGAAATTTAATACATTATCTCATTAAAAGTGAATTTATTGTCTCAATAAGTACGGAAAAAATTATTATATAAAATTCAGCAACTATTAATGATTGGGAAAAAGACTTACACCCCCAAGAAATTGAAGGGAGTTTCCCAAACCTGATAAAAGGTATCCAGCAAAAACCAATAACAACAAATACCTTTCAGTGGCAAAATGTAAGGAATGTGTCCTTCAAAGTTAGGATAAAAGGAAATAAGCCCATTATCATTACTTCTATTTAACCTTGTATTAGTCATTCTAGCGAGTGTAACACAGCAAGAAAAAGAAATAAAACATATGAGAACTTTATGAAGAAAAATGTTAATTATTGTTGAATGAGATAAAAGATAGCTTAAATAATGAAAAGGTATATGATGTGTCTGGAATGAAAAAGTCAATATCACAAGCAGGTCAATCGTTCCAAATAAATGTACAAATTTACTGAATTTTCAAAAACCTTCAAAACTTTTTTTTCAAATAATTCAATAAACCAAAATTACAATTGAAATAGAAGAATAAGTAGCCAAATACTGTTTTAAAAAATCTATGAAGGAGAAAGCAGGAGGATCACCCTACCAGATACCTAAAATCTGGTCATGGTTAGTAGCAAATAATTAAAACAGTGAGATAGTGTAAGGACAGACAAGTAGATTAAAGGAAGAGAAAACAGCACCTATAAGAAAATTCATGGGTATATTGGACTTTGGCATTACAAATGGAGAATAAAATAGACTATTGCTAAGAAATAATGAAAAAATTGGCCATCCTTATGGGGGGGAAGTGTCTTTCATACACAATATACAAAATTCGAATGTGCTTAACAAGTAAAACTTGTAAACATAAAGTGATAGTATCTTTTATGCCCTACCAGAAGAAAATAATTTTCTTGAAGAAGACATGAAAAGGCATTAGAAAACTGATAAATATGAGTACATAATTTTCAAAGCTTCACCTCTTTTCGGTCCTCTTAAATTTGGTGAAGATATTCACAATGCAAGTAACAGACAAGAAAGTTGGATGTAAAATATATATAGAATCCATAAAAGGCAAAACTGAAAAAAGAAAGAAAAAGGAAGAAAGAGAGAAAGAGAAAGAAAGGAAGAAAGGAAGAAAGGAAGAAAGAAAGAAAGAAAGAAAGAAAGAAAGAAAGAAAGAAAGAAAGAAAGAAAGAAAGAAAGAAACAGGGGCATCTGGGTGGCTCAGTGGCTCAGTCAGTTAAGGATCTGACTCTTGAGTTCGGCTCTGGTAGTGATCTCAGGGTTGTAAAATTAAGCCACACATCAGGCTCCATGCTGGGCATGGAGCCTTCTTGGGATTCTCCCTCTCCCTCTGCTCTCTCTCTCTCTCACCTTCTCTCCCCCTCTCCCTCTCTTAAAAAAAAATAAATTAAAAAAAGAGAAACAAAGAAAGAGAGAGAGAGAAAGGAAAGAAGGAAGGAGGGGCGCCTGGGTGGCACAGCGGTTAAGCGTCTGCCTTCGGCTCAGGGTGTGATCCCGGCGTTATGGGATCGAGCCCCACATCATGCTCCTCTGCTATGAGCCTGCTTCTTCCTCTCCCACTCCCCCTGCTTGTGCTCCCTCTTTCGCTGGCTGTCTCTATCTCTGTCAAATAAATAAATAAAATCTTTAAAAAAAAAAAAGGAAAGGAAGGAAGGAAGGGAGGAAGGGAGGAAGGAGGGAAGGAAAAGAGGAAGGGAGGAAGGGAGGAAGGGAGAAAGAGAAATAGAAAAGTTGCCAATGGTATGAACAAGCAATAGAAGAGGAAACCTAAATAGCTAATAAAACATAAGAAAAAATGTTCAACCTTAATAACCTGGAAAATACAAATTAAAACAATATTCTAATAAGTGGGTAGATTTTTAAATCTGGTGAGAACGAAGACAATTAGAAAGTGTCCTACACTGTTAAGACTGTGAATCAGTACAACCTGTTTAACAAATAATTTAGTAGCATCTAAAATGTATGTGTATGTCTGAGGTCCCAGTAATTCTAATTCTACTTTTGCACCCTATAGAAATTCTTATTCATATGCTCAAAAGGAATTGATGAGGATTTTTTGAGCAGCAATAAAATGGAAACAAACTAAATGCCAATTCATTTACTGGTCTAGGCACCTTGAATGCAGAAGGAAAAAACAAACCAAAACAAAATCTCTGTCCTCATGGAGTTTATATTCCACAATTCAAGAATTCCAAATACCACTCTATTAGTGTGTGGACCAGTATATATAATATACCAAATACTATAATCTATTTCGTTTACCTCCAATCTTCCTGTAAATTGACTAGCAGCATGTATTCTTCTCCGCAATACATTAAGGTAATTAAAAGGGCATTTTGGTCTATTTATTGCTTAATCAGCTAAAGAATTTTAGTACATTTTAATGACATGAACATCTGAATAACTGTGTGGAATAGTAATGTCATGAGGTTGTGATGATAATAAGAAAGAAAAGTAAAAAGAAATTTGCAATTGTTATGTGTTATTTGTATACCAACATGATTTCAGAAATGTCACTCTTTCAATTGACTAATAAAGGATAAACCACTCAAATCTGACAAAAAAGACTAACCCAAAGGAACAATGGAGGCTTGTAGTAGGGGAAGGCAGCTGGCAGACCTTCCAGAATGCAGACTTTGAGTTTTGACAAATCTGGTCTTCAATCCAGGCCCTGCCACACTTCATCTTTTGTCAAATCATCTAACTTCTTTGAAATCATTTTTCCTTCCGTGAAATGGGACAATGCTTACCTCACAGGATGACCTCCACCAGTTGAACACTACTATCAGTGTGACTGACACAGAGACCCACTGAGGTTCCTTTAGATCCTGGCAAGACCCAAACACTCACATCATGACCACGTTGCTTTCAAAGACACTCATGGGGCACATTTTTGAGTGAAAGAAATCCAAAATTTTCAGGTTATCACTCATTACCTGGATTCTCATACCAGGTAGCTTTATATATCCCCTAATCGGACTCAATTTCAGTCCTTCCCAAACCTCTGAAACCTTTAGAGTCTGTCATGAGAAAAATCTCTACAGCTTCAATGTCTTCCCTAATGTTCTCTTTACTTTCTTGCTCTACCACAAGTCTGCTCTTCCTGAGTCCCTTTGCCATCACCCCTGTGGAACAGTGGTTGCTTCCTTCCCACATACCTTCTGCCAATGGGCTGTTCACCACGCATTGTTTCTTCTCCTTCTTTTAAATTCCACAGCTCTTCTGGAGATCTTGTTACAGACTCAACCCCTCCTTGAAGCAATCATCCCCAGACCTCCATAATATCTCATTCCTGCAGATTTTGGTAATGAGTCTTTCTCAAACACTACTATCTTAATTCGTGGTAATTTCAACATCCACATAAATAATCTTTCCAAGACTCTGACTTCTCAACTTCTTGGTTTCCTCACATCAAGTGATGGCATCCACTAACCCAACTACTCCACGATTTCAACCTTGTCATGATCAATAATCACATTCCCTCTATAATCTCAATTTCAATTATCCCAATTCTTTTCTTCCCAGCTCACATCTAAGGGCTTCAATTCAAACAGTTCTATATACTAACACCTCTAACCCTTAACCCTACCATCTGCTCGAATCCTTAGTTCCATCTTTAAAGGCTTAGGAATGGTCCCTAAATAAAATCATTCCTCTGCATAAACCCTCAGTAGCCTTGGCCTCCCCTTCAACATTTCTTGATAAAACCCCAGCCATGGTTTACCCTGCATCTACCCTTAACATGGTTATAATGGCTGTTCTCACTTTGAACTCATAGTTGATGTTTTAAAAATATTAGTTCTGCAAAGCAGGTAAGTAGGAGCTGCCAGTTCATGTAGGCAGAGCAGTAGTAATGGGCCAACTTTCTGTGTGGCATGGATGTTATTGTCCTGCTGCTCTTACCACCAGTACTCTTAGAAAATTCTAGAACTGAAGGAATTCAGAATCAACTGAAGGAAACTACCCTTTCTCTGCTTCAGAATAAGTTAAGTTGACATCTGAGTAAAATCCAGAGGTGAATGTCTATTCAGGAGCTGCTCCAGGTATACAATCATAGAGGCTCAGTCATTAAAACCATCCTAGAGAACCCAAAACTGTTCTACTCCTGTACAACCCAGAAAGCCAGAAACTGCTACCATGTGACAGCTCAGATCAACAATCCACCTATACTGGCTGCAGCAAGTCCCACTCAGAAATATGAAGTTGACAAAGCTGTTTTTAATACCTGGCATTGTTAATTTTCCCGACTTTTCTCCTTTCTGTTCCAATTACTTCTTTATAAATATCTGCAATAGGGAAAGAATATTACTTTGTCCTATTCCCCTTAGTCTGAGATTAAATTAATTACGGTATTAAAGTCTTTAAAATTGTTTTTAATCATTTAGGGCATTAGCAGACATAGGAGTACATTTTTTTGATGGAGAAACAATTCCCTCCTCTGTCTATAATGTTTCTGGGCTGGGTTGGGCCTCCTGGATCCACTTTCAATGTACATAGTACAGAATAGGCATTTTTCTCCCCATACTCATTAACAGAATAATGGCCTTGAATGTGACAAGCCTCTCACATAGTCTATTTGACCATTTGTCATTAATTTGAATACTATAACTCTTCAAGGGGTGTATTTAATTTTTCATTCATTAATACCCATACAATCAATATAGACTGAGAATCTACAACATCCAAGGCTCTGTGCTAGGTGCTAGACCAAAAATGAGAAATAAACAGCCCTGTCTAGTTATCACTAGTCACTATTATAATCATTATATTATAATATATATATAACATTATATATATTATATAATTAATATACTATAATATGATTATAATAATTATATTATATATAATCATTATATATAGTATATTGACTATATATAGTATATATACAATATACTATAATATAATAATTATAATCATTATAGTATATATAATCATTCTACTATAATCATATTATGTATTATATAATTATTTTATAATATATTTTGCATTATAAATATATTATATTATCACTGTAATATTATATATTAAACATAATATTATAATGATTATAATCATGTACACTACACTATAATCATGTACACTACAAAGGAATAATTTCAGTGAAGGGTGTCAGAATTATTATGTATAAATGAGAGTCTCACTATTCAACATATTTAAAGCATCCAGTAGAAGCATGCTAATTAAAAACACATTATTATAGTCCTTCTCTGAAGATCTCAGAACATTTATAAATATCTTTTACAAAATGTGCCTAAGAGATTAGAGGAAAGAAAAAAACACACATAGAAACCTGTAATTTAGAAGCCACAGAATTTAAGAGCTGAAAAGTAAATCAAAATTCAACTAATCAAGTTTTCTGGAGGATACAGTCATCGAAGCTTTTCACTTCCTTACAGTCTTTTTCTCCAAAACTCCTCGAGATGCTCACAAGGAACAAGATCAGGAAGAACCCTGAAAAAGCTTCCCTTATAGAGCCAGCTTGATAAAGGAGACAGTGGCCCTTATAAAACTCTCCCCAGATCCATCTGTCCTATCTCCCTGGTGAAAAAAATCTTAATCCACAGAGGGAAAAAACAGCAAAAACTATCGCGTTAGTACACTGTTTGAAGCCCACTGCATCTGGAGTAAGGGAACATGGAAAATAAAAATGTCCTACCTTTTTTGGGAAAAACAGCAATACATGCTAAGCCCAGCATTAGCGCTAAAGGAGGAGCAGGACATTTAGAAGGACCCTAGATGCTGAATACCCACCTTAGACTCAAGTTTAATCATAACATCAGAGAACACTTTCTGCTCCATACCTCTTACCAACACACCAAGTAGCAAGCAAAAATATTAGTGAAATACTTCTGAAAGACCTGCAAGACACAGGTTCTCTCTGGGGAATATTCACTGAGAAAAACTATGACACACAAGCCTATACCCTAAACATAAGACATCAACAGAAGAATTTGAAGCTTATGGTGCAGTGAGGGGAACCACAGCAACAACAAACTTCAAAACCAACTAAACTCTTGAGAATACTAACACAAACCACCACAGAAGGAAAGGTGTGCTCATCTGCAAGCAAAGAATATATTTATCTCAATGTATGCTGTCCCATAAAACATATCTGGCTTTCATCAATAAATTAAGAGGCATAGAGAAAGTCAAGAAAAAATACAGTCTGAAGAGAAAAAGAATTATCAGAATCACACTTGGGCTACACTTCCATCTTACAAATCTAGAGAGAAAACAAATCAAACCCAAAGCAAGCAGAAGGAAGGAAATAATGAAATAACTGATTAAATAACTGATGTTAAAGCTTTCAGTAGAAAAAGTATATAGCAGGCACTAACAGGTAATTTCATCAGAGAGATGAAACTGTAAGAAAGAATCAAATGGGAATATTAGAAATCAAAGGCACAGTAACAAAGATGAAGAATGACTTCAACAGGCTCATTGGTAGGCTCAACATAGCTGAGAAAATAATCAGTAAATCTGAAGATAAGTCAATAAGAATTACTCAAATTTAAATGAAAATTGAAAAACCAGAACAGAGCATCCAAAAGATGTGGGACAATATCAAACAGTCTAACAAAAACATCATTGGAATTCCAAGGAGAAGAGAAAGAGAGAATGAGGTAAAAGTAATAGCTGAAGAAATAATACGTGGAAATTTTCCAAAATTGATGACAGACAGACAGACAGACACACACACACACACACACACACACAAAATAAATCCAAGAAGCTCAGCAAAAAAAATATAACTATCTAAAGCAAGATAAATATCTAAAGCAAACACACCAAGACATATCATACTCAGATAATAAAAATGCAAAAGTATTTTAATTATAAGTAAAGGAAAATCCAAACCAAAATTCCTCATGAACATATAGATACAAAAATTCTCAGCAAAGTATTAGAAAATTGAATCAAAGGATATATAAAAAGGATAATACATCATAACTAAACAGGACTCTTCCCAGGAATGCAAGACTGGTTCAACATTCAAAAATCAAACAATGCAATCCACCATATAAGTAGATTAAATAAGAAAACCTATATGGGGGCGCCTGGGTGGCACAGCGGTTAAGCGTCTGCCTTCGGCTCAGGGAGTGATCCTGGTGTTGTGGGATCGAGCCCCACATCAGGCTCCTCTGCTATGAGCCTGCTTCTTCATCTCCCACTCCCCCTGCTTGTGTTCCCTCTCTCACTGGCTGTCTCTATCTCTGTCGAATAAATAAATAAAATCTTTAAAAAAAAAAAAAGAAAACCTATATGATTGTAATAATCTATGCATAAAAAGCATTTGACAAAATTGAAAATTCAATTTTGTTAAAAAAAAAAACCCAGTAAAGTAGAAATAGAAAGGAACTTCCTTAATCTAATAAGAGGCATTTACAAAGACTTATAGCTAACATCATACTCAATGATAAGTGGCTGCACACTTACCCTCTAAGATGGGGAATAAGACAAGATGTTCTCTCTCACCTCTGCTATTCAACATTTTGCTGGAAGCCTTACCCAATGCAGCAAGACAAAAATGAACGAATGCGTGAATGAATGAATACAGATAGGGAAGACGGAAATAAACTGTCTCCATCTACAGACAACATGATTGTCTACATTGAAAATCCTAAAGAATCATAAAAAAGCTTCTAGAAATGTTGAGTTTAGCAAAAACACAGGCTACAAGGTCAATATAAAAAAGTCATTTGTTTTCCTCTATACCAGCAACGACAAATTGAAAATTGGTATTTAAAAACAAATACTATTTACAGTAGGGCCGGACAGTAAAGTAGGTAGGTATAAGTTAAAGAAAATGTGTGCAGTTTCCATATGTTAAGTACAAAACATAATGAAAGAAGTTGAAGAACTAAATAGCTAGAGAAATTAAACATATCCATGGGTTTTAAGACTCAATATTGTTCAGTATGTACATCTATAGACTCAATTCATTTCTAATCAAAATCTCAACAAAGTCTTCTGTAGATATTGACAAGCTGATTCTCAAATTTACATGAAAAGGCAAAGGAACTAAAAGAGGCAAAAACAATTCTGGAAAAGAAGAGTAAAGCTATTGTTTAATTAATAGTATCACACCAATGTTACTTAGTTTTGATAAATACATCACAGCTACGTAAATGTTCACATTAATAGAAACCGAGTGAAAATTATATGGGAGCTCTTTATACCATCTTTGCAATTCTTCTGCAAATCTAAAATTATTTCAAAATAAAACCACGAGAGACTATGAACTCTAGGAAACAAACTGAGGGCTTCAGAGGGGAGGGGGGCGGGGGACTGGGATAGGCTGGTGATGGGTATTAAGGAGGGCACGTATTGCATGGAGCACTGGGTGTTATACGCAAACAATGAATCATGGAACACTACATCAAAAACTAAGGATGTACTGTATGGTGACTAACATAACATAATAAAAAATTTTTTTAAAGAGTTGAAAAAAAATCCAATTCCATTCCCATTCACCAAATTGGTAAATTTTTGAAAATAAATTGGCAATCCCAAGCCTGTTCTTCTGCTTAAGCCATAAAACTGCATAAAACTGAAGGACGTTTTGCAGATGGGTGAAAGAAACATCTTGCGTCCTGTTGACCATTTTTCTCCACTCTCCACTTCCACATCATCACTGCAACGGTTCTGCTAAGGACACTGGCAATCAAAAGAAGGGCAGGACTTGTGCCGTTGCTCATGCTTTCCATGTAAACAATTTTTCCCTCATCCTGTTTTCCTTAAAACTTTGACCTAATTTCTTTCACATGCTGAGCTAATTCTCATGACTGTTTAAAGGCAGCTAAAAATATCAGCAAGGTCTGCTAAAGTTCAGAAATGAAGATCCCATTCATTCAAGCCCTGTCCTCTTGAGTCATCATTTCTTTAAATGCATGACCCAAATATGTTCTTTTCTGTCTTCTATTGATAATTTTACATTAAGACATCATTAGAAAGCAGCATCTGGGCTACTTTTCAAACCACACTAGCTGAACTCATCCATTTTCCCTTTACTAAAAAAAAGGTGCTTAGTTCACATTATGGATTTTCGATTAGCAATAATAATAAAGAGTAGTTTGTGGTGCTCAGAAGATTTAACTGCTGCTTTCAAAGCAAATCTCGAAGTGCAATGATCAAGCTGTTTCTAATACTTATAAAAGTCACATATTTATCCCTTTGCAAAGTTAGTTTGCCAGTTCATTTTTCAATAATCTTGACTCTGAGGCATCTCTTCATACATGGGAGTATTTGTTCCTAGAGAGACTCCCTCCAGGCAGGCCCAGAGAAACAGGAATTTGGGAAGACAACATGGGATTACTAAGTAGGAGATACACTTTGGTTTCTTTCTCCTTGTTTTCTTCCAGCAATCATTTTATCCATTCTATTTCTAACAACAGAGAAGCAACAAGGCTGATGCCCTGGGCAGAAGGATTCAAGAAGTAGTAAGAGATCCAGAAATCTTTATTCACTAACAGAAACCATCAACACAAATACGGCTCCCAAGGACAGCTTACAATGGCAAATTCTGAGGATCAAATACGTTAGCTTTTGCAAATTGCAAAGCAGGCGAGTTAGCTGCTCTTCTTTAAAGACTTTTTCTCTTCTCAGTAAAGCATCCTTCTCAATTTCAGAGACATAGCTCTTTCTAGTTCAATCAAAACCTACTTTAGACAAAATCTTCTACCATTCACTCCCAGTTTAGTATGAGTTTAAGCCAATATATCATTGCCTCCAGGAATATCTGTATTTCGAACCTTAGTCTTAACTGGGGAAGAAGTGATATGTTTCCAAGATTAAAAGACTTTTAGCTACTGATGATCCTAAGAGAAGTGACAGAAGCTAGACAGAAGGGAACCTTACTGTAGTCTCAGAAATCTATCTGCTTTAAGGTTGGCACAAACAAAAATGCTCTAAGCTGTTGTTCGTGACTTACTATAATTTCAGCTTAAATCATCAGGACAAGTATTATTTTTCCTTCTCTCATTACTCACCTTGTTGTCACTTTAATCTTGGTTCAGTTCCCCAAAATAGGAATTTTGCCAGGGGGTTAAAGAAGGAATGAGCTGAAAAATCCACCCATATTCAAGGCCGGTGCTGATGTCCTCCCTGGTTTTAATGTGCCATATGGTTTGGCACAGTGGCATTTCTCTCCCTTCTAAAACACCCTTTAGCTTGTGTGGCATCCATCATTTTGCTTGTTGACTTCGTTTCATTTTCTGTTTTTCTGGACTCCTCAACTGCCTGTAACAACATTAAATTATTCTTCTGATCTCTCCATTTTCCTGAGTTCACAAACTGCAATTTATGGGAGTCTTTAAATCTAAAGGGTCTTCTGATAAAGGTAGATACCAATAAAATGATAAAGGTCAAAGGAAAATTGTACACCTTAAGGAGGCAACACCCTTCATAGAAATGTATTTTCATATTTTATGTTAGAAAAAATATTGCAATATAGAAATGAAACAGGACTTACCAAATGCCTAGCCCAACCTCATTTTACAGCTGTGGACACGAGGCTTCAAAAAGGCAAGGCACACAGTTATTCAAGGGCAGAACTGGAACTTGAACCTGGCACTGCCAGCTTAATTTACTGCTTTATTCACTACATTGCGTTGACTCTTTTAATTATATATCCTTAATGATGAAAGAATATGGAGTAAAGGGAATAGCTACCAAGTCAGGAAAAAAAGACACAGAATGTTTTCTCATTTCCTTTCTAAAAGCAAAGCCTTACTTTAGAGTAATATGTCTAACGTTAAACGACCGTCTGACCCATGAAAATCAAGTCACGGTTCGGGGTGGAGGAGGCATTTTATTCTTCTCTCCCCCACACCTGTATGCACATGATCCCTCAGTCCTTTCTCCTGCTCCTTCGCAGTGTCCTCCTGCCACCCTTTGGTTCATATCGCCCCTCTAGAAGCTCATAATGCTATCAAGTTACACCTGGATAGTTGGAGTAGATTTTTTTTAACCGTTGATCTTTGGTTAGAGTTCCTCTCTCTCTCTTTCAATCCAGTGACGATGAAAAGAGCCACTAAATTAATCTTCCTGAAATACCACCTTCAACATGACGTTATCAGCTGACTTTGACTTGTTCTGACTTATCATTCTGTAATGTGGAGGCCATGGTCCCTTCACTATTTTCCTGTTTTCTGGGTTTGACTTTGTTTTGCTCTTTACACTTTTGGCCCGAGTTTAGCCAGCCCGAATAACTTTGCTTGAGGGCACAGTAACTATGGGAGTTGCATGGTACAGAAGAATGACAACGGGCTTCAGGGATTTTCACAACGTAAAGGTACCCCCATTTTACTTCTGTTTAAATTACTTTCTCTTATATTCACATTTCCCCAGCGAAAAAGGTCAAGCAGTGCCACATCACTCACTTCTGTTTTCATTTTAGCCCTTCTGTCTTGACACTGTCATGAGAATGAATTACCTGCACTTGCCATGCAAGTAGTAACATGGTCTTGCTGTGCAGCTGACCAGCAATGCTCTCGGGAGTTTTCATGCTTTTGCCTGGGTTATGACTATTTCATTTAGAGAAAAACCAGCCTCGGATCTACATAGTTAAAGCAGCACAAAGGATTTTCTTTCAATTTAGCGAGCATCATTAATGTCCTTGCAAACACTATATTCAAGTTGACCTACATCAGAGAAAAGAAGGCCAGGAAGCTTAACATAATTCCAAAGACCAATTTTTGTCATTCAGATTGTGAGCTATCCCTTAATATTTAGCCAATATGTCTTACCCTTTCTACATAAATCATGTTTTCTGCAAAAAAAAAAAATCTCGATTGTTACCAAAAAAGATTGTGCCCTAGTTTAGTCCTCAGTTGAAACTTATGTTTAAAGACTGTCACTTGCCTATTTTGGTAGAACTGTTTTTCCTCTTCAAATTAGTAGAATGTATAATCAAATGAAACAATTGTGTACAAACATAATTTTCAAATATATAAATTTCTATGTAAGTATGAAAATGATTTCACATTTTTTATAATATTTTTTATTATATTATGTTAGTCACCATACAGTACATCCCTGGTTTTTGATGTAAAGTTTGATGATTCATTAGTTGCATATAACACCCAGTGCACCATGAAATATGTGCATTTTTTAGTAGCACTATTAAATTCAGCACTTTTGAATAAGTTTGAAGTGCCTTATGTAAGACCTCACAGATACAAGGAAGAATAAGTCATAGTTCCCATCGCCAAGGATCTCATCATCCAGGGAAGAGACTGATGTGGAAAGAATCCATTATAATTACATGTGACAAGGTCTATATGAGTATATAAATAAATTGTCACATGAACTTTATCCTGGTAATTACATGCTCCTAACCTAAACATATTTTGAAACTTTAAAAATCTGTCCTCTTGTAATACAGAAAAGGGATAGAAAATAAGCACTTTGCCTAGTTGCCAGCATTTAAAAATCATAATATTTTACATAAACTTCCAGATTTTTGTCTTCTGGTAACTTAGGTCCACATGATAAAAATTAACTGTAGCTTCATAGTGGCTTCCCACAGCCGTCCAGCTCTGCATGCTTCGGTTTGCCACAGCTCCCAGCACTCTGTACTGTTTCCCTTGAATGAAGAACAGGTGGCAGTGACTGTGTTTCAGGCCACTTGCCTTGTTATTTCCTTATGCTGGTCTATGTCACTTGTTCGTTTCCTGCCAGGCTTTTGTAGGCATTTGAGTTGACATCACTTCTTTGAAGGCGGTCCCATGAAAGTCAGGAGTTAGGATGTCCACAACCACCATTACTATTCAACAGTATAGGGAAAATAAGGCACAGAGAATGTGAATGAACTACTGGAGATATTTGGGTTATTAGAAGCAAAGTCAGGACCTTCTTAATATGCACCTCTAGCAAATGCTGTTTGGTTGTATATCAGAGAACTGCTGCCCATTAGACACTGCCTTCATCCACAGCACACAGGACTAGACTCATTATCTCTGCTTCCTCTTCATGAGCCCAACCCCTGTCATAGTTGACTGGAGCAAGGCAGGTTATCAGATCCAAACTGGGCCCAAAATTCTCTCCCATAGTCATTTGTATTTGAGACCCAAAGATACTACCTACTTCCTACTCTGAGGTGTTTTTTTTAATGAGGATAAGAAAGCTCAGGTGTAGATGGTCAGCCATCTTTGGACACCATATCTATAAACAGAATTATTTTATTAAGCTTGCACACACTAAAAAAGAAAGACAATAAAGGTGGGTACGACCACACACCCTTCATTTTTTTAAGATTTTATTTATTTATTTGACAGAGAGAGACAGGGTGAGAAAGAGAGTGAGCTCGAGCAGGGGAGAAGGGCAGAGGGAGAGAGAGAAGCAGGCTCCCTGCTGAGCGGGGAGCCCAATGCAGGGCTCAATCCCACGACCACGAGATCATGACCTGAGCCAAAGGCAGATGTTTAACGACTGAGCCACCCAGGCACCCCTACCACACACCCTTCAGACTGGGTTCATTTGTCCTTTAGTAGTAAGTTTATCATTCTCACCTCTATTACCTAGGAGAAAATCTTATGGCAAGTGGCTTCAACAACAGATCTGTGTTTCTGAGTGGACTCAGTCTCAAGTTGCATCCCAAGATGCCCCAACACCTGAAGATGACAACTCTTCAACTTTTATGCTGCTGTGGCTTTGAGTAATTGTTGAAGGACAAGAAATATTACAAGGGAAGTTGATAGGACTGAGTATAGAAAAAATATTGAGACGGAGAGAGAGTATAGACTAGCATACAAGGATATATGTGAAAATAAGGAAACTAGCTACCAACATGTTTGTGTAATTGTATTTGGAGAATGACTGATGAAGATATGTCTGCGACATATATTTTTGAAGGGAAAAAACAACAAAAACAAAAAATCCCCAGTGCAGCTGGCCCCCTACTGCTGTCCTTTCCCCATCTCTTTCTGGGATGGATATATGGCTTCAGTTTCTTTCAAGTGTCAGCTGGTGGCTGCTGGGGCTTTCTGTAACTCTCCAGGAACTCTTTGGTTTCTATGAGCATTAAAAACTTTCCCAGTGACTTAGAGAAACCACACACATACACACACTTGAAGTTCATCATAAGAACAACTTCACCATGGTGGTTCTTTCTCTCGTCTTTGTAAACTAGTTGTTCTCTTCTCCCAAGAATTTCATTCTTCTACTACGTGAATTTGGTTGAAGAAGAGGTTATAACAGAAGGGGAGAAGGTTGCTGATTAGTGAACCAGTAGAAGAGGAAAAGAATTTTTTTAAATCCCAAATTAATGATTTACTCTGGAGAAGTTGGTGCTTCCTGTGTTCCTGTTCCTGTTTTCTAAGCAGCTAGAAGCAGGTAAAGTTGCCGCAACAAAAGATCTAGTTCACATTCCCATGTCTTCAAAAACAAAAAAAACAAAAAACAAGTATAGACCAAGAAAAAAAGAGGGAGTAGAATTTATGAAAATAAAGCAGCAGAACAAAATAAATGGAATATATCCATTTCAGTCTTTCTGATTCTCACAACAACAAATATGGCTGGCAACATATAGACTAAGCACTGTGAGGTGACTTTCAAATCCGTGTTCTCATTTTTGTGGAAGCCATCCTTACACCTGCCCTTGCTTCCAAGCAGAATTGATCACTCCCTTCCTTATTTCCACAGTAACATACAAACCAATTTATTGTGGAGTCACACAACACTGTATTGCATTTATTTGCATATATACCCATGTCACTGCCACCCCCAGTAGACCATGAGCTTCTTAAGAGAAAATAATTTTTTTTAAAGATGTTATTTATTTTAGAGAGAGAGAGAACGAGTGAGCTGGGGGAGAGGCAAAGGGAGAGGGTAAGGGAGAATCTCAAGCAGACTCTGCACTGAGCTCGGAGCCTGACATGGGGCTCGGTCTCAGGACCTTGAGATCATGACCTAAGCTGAAATCAAGAGTCAACCACTTAACTGACTGAGCCACCTAGACGCCCTGAGAAAGAAATTTCTTATTTTGTCCTTGGATTAACACATAGCACAGGGCTAGTACAACTGAGACATTTGATACTGAGCAAATAAATAATTTTAATATAGAGAAACCATTTACTTTTAGGCAAGTTTTCCACCTTAATCTCCGCAAATATTCCCAGCCTATCATCTGGAGTAGACAGTAATTGCCAGCTCGTGGAGCCAGCCCATCACCAGTCAGCCTTGGTTACCCTGAGACCTAGTGCCGGACAAGAGGAAAATGGGGCTCATTAGACCTGAATAATGACTCTGTTGCTTTAAATTAGTGGCCATGAGAAAGTCACTCAACTCTTTGAGCCTCCATATACTTACTTGAAATGGGCTAGAGTATCTTGGGAATAAGAGTAATTAAATGAAATAATAAAGCCCATCATATCACCTAGTTCACAGCAGGAGCACAGCAAAGATCATAACCTCGGTAACTAGGAACCTTCTCTACCAAGAAATTCTGGAGCAAGGGGAAGATTCCTAACAAATGTTCCCTCCTTTTAAAAAATAACTAATATAGTTTTGTGGGCTAAGCTATTTGAAATGAAAAATGCATGCTGGTATGCTAACTACTTTAACTTTATAACTGATATACTAAACCAGATTTTAATTGTTCAGAAATAGGTCTCTTGTTGAGACTATATATTACTTTCTTTAAAAAGGGACTTCTATAATTCAGGAACTTGAACAAAGCAAGGACTCCATAAATATGTAATGGATGACTGAATGAATAAAAGACTCAATCAATCAATCAATCAGTGTAGCTAATGACAATTCCTGGAGAGTAGAGAGGGGTTTTTTCCACAGGAAAATATAAACACTCCCAGTGTCCCAGCTAAAGATACTGTTAGAAAGTACAGAAGGTTGAGGAAGACATTCAAGACAGTGCTTTTCAGTTTATATTTATGATTCTCGTTTATTATGATCTTGGTCTAGTCTTTAGTCAAGAAATTTGGATTGCAGTTGGAATTTTTACTCCAGGAGTTATTTTTCTCATTTAGGGATTACCTGGTTATGATTCCATCTACCTCACAGAAGCCTCCATCTATTTATTTGGTCCTAACAGCTAAATCATCCCGGCTTGAGAGTCAGGAGGCCTGGCTTTGCCACTAGCCTGCTTTGCAAAATTGTGCGTTTTATGAGCTTTCTAGATTCTTTGTATTCTTACCTTTGAAAATAGACGGTTAGAATTGAGAATTATTAACAACCCTTCTGATTCTAAAATTAGATTATTCCACAAATCATTTATTTTGGGGAGGTGAAAATACTAGGATCTCAGAGGAGCTGAGTGGAGCTCCCTGGCACCCTGCACAGGAAGCCTGGGTCTGCCGGGTCTGGAGCCCCCAGACAGTGGTGTGCGCCCCTGTGCTGTGGCCTGCTCTGGGTTCCAGGTCTCCTGGCTCTGGCTTTGTGAACCCAAGAGCTCTTTTGCTTGGTTTCTCACCATCCCTCTCACCCTGCATCTTCTTTTTACTCTCCCTCCAATTTTTTCTTTCTCCTCTGTAGCAGTTCTTTTTTTTTTTTTTTTTTTAAAGATTTTATTTATTTATTCGACAGAAATAGAGACAGCCAGCGAGAGAGGGAACACAAGCAGGGGGAGTGGGAGAGGAAGAAGCAGGCTCATAGTGGAGGAGCCTGACGTGGGGCTCGATCCCGTAACGCTGGGATCACGCCCTGAGCGGAAGGCAGACGCTTAACCGCTGTGCCACCCAGGCGCCCCTCCTCTGTAGCAGTTCTTACTCAGTTTTGTGAATTAAAACTGCCTCACAATTCCCTCTCTGTTCTGATCTCCAGCCTGAAGGTGGGATTTATACTGTCCCCTAGATCTGTTTTTCTTTTCTGAGCTGCTGACAGAAATAAAAATGGGCAAGAGTCCTAGCCAGGGCTGGGTAATGAATGAGGGATTAACAACAATTAGCCCTGAATATAGATGTATTCTAGAGTGTTCGGTGGAAGCTGAATGCTTTGTGGGGAGAGAGCGCTGTCTGTGTGGTAGGGAAACATTCTGAACTCTCAGCAGGAAGGCAACCCCGCAGCTTTAGTGCTAAAGGGGGGAACTGCCAATGATAAAAACAAATCTTCAAAACCTAGAGCAATGAGAAAAAGTCTTTATCTGTCCTGTGACAGGAAGCACAGATGTCTAAATATACAAACATCCTACTCTTATGGGGCAAATATTAGTCGAAAGGAGCTCTCCTTGTCTTGAAAAATAATATGTGTCTCCAGAAAACTTTGGTGATTTGGTTGAGAAGATAAGGATATTATTAAAGATTAAAAGATATTTTACTTTTTTCCTCCTTTCTGAAATTAGGTCAAGGA
This sequence comes from Ursus americanus, assembly GCF_024610735.1. Classification (NCBI taxonomy): domain Eukaryota; kingdom Metazoa; phylum Chordata; class Mammalia; order Carnivora; family Ursidae; genus Ursus; species Ursus americanus. Next base: position 18,151,332 of record NC_142134.1, on the reverse strand, counting down.
AACTCTTAGATGCATGCTTTCTAAAATGTCTCCATGTTTCAAAAACTCTGTCTTCAGTTCACATTACTTTTATTTTAACTTCATCCTGGGAGGAAAAAATAAGCTGGAGGGGGCTCTAGCTCTTAGCACAATGTCTGCCAAGCAGTAAGTACTTCTAAATGCCCACTGAATTAAGTGTCTGATGAAGGCAAGAGAGTTGACTTGTTTATTTTACCAGAAAATAAATAGGGAAAAATCCAACAGAAACTCTTTACATATAAAACTGTACTGTCAGGGAACCTGAAGTAAAAGCCTTCTCAATCTGATAGGTCTGCATAAAAGCCCTCTGACCGATGAGGGACCTTTCCCTTAAAAAGAATGAAATAATAATTTGAGTAGAGGCTGGAGAAGGCTAAAGGGCAATTCTATTTCTCATGGTCCCGTGAGAGGCAGAGAATCAGTCCAGCTTGGGTGATGCCACAGCCACCGCAGCACCGGGGACTCTGCCTGTCATTTTCATTGATAATTATAAGACATACCGTTTATTCCGCCATACACTCCAACCAGTGGAAACAAGTCTTCCCCTACGTTGTGCGGTGCGGATGTCAAAGGCTCATTATTCCTGCTCAATCAGCTTCGGCCGATGTGTAAATATTGAAGCAAGTCTAAGGAGCCAAGGAAGGGAATGATGATTACTACATTAATACTAATGAGTAGAATGGATTTGGGAACATGTTTAGCTAACGTTGCTGCTGAAGGAAATGACTTTAAAAGGAGAAAGCGATCAACAGGATGATTATTGATTTTTTAAAAATGACTAAGATATAAAATCCATGTAAGGTAAGAATCAAAGAGAGAAAGATATGATTCTAGAAAATGTGTATGTGTGTCTGTCATAATGCTCAGTTCATTCAAAAGATTCTGTGTGGACTCCAGCAGTTACTACATGCCAGTAACACAGCTTTCTTGTTCCTCCCCCTCGTTTGTAGCCTTTCTTGGTACAGAAATAGATGTATATATACCCACAGAAAATGCACACTATTATCCACCTATGCCCTGACTTCTGTAGTAGATGCCGACGGATCCAGAAGTGGGCCTACAAGAGTGGAATTTTGGCGAAAGGGAACATAGGAGAGCATATAATGACAGCCATGTGAACTTATGAAAGTCATTTTTCCCTTGCACCTCATTAAATGTTGTAACACCATCCTTATCAAACCCACCCCATACTCAAACAAAAGCCATTTATTTGGGAGTGGACATAGTGCTTATTTATTTTAAAGGGTCTGCCCCATATTCAATGGTTGCAATAACTCTTCACATCCCTCATTTTGGAATGCTTGCACTTCAAAAGAAATTAAATTTCTCGTGACAGTAAGGGGGGTTTAGAAATAGGCTATTCTCTAAATGCCTTTTGTTTTTTTTAAGTAAATATAACTCCCAAGTTCTGCCCAAGCTTTAGGGAGGTTTTGCCAGCAGTATTTCATTTTCCTCTACAGAGCCTTGCAGGCTTTTTGAGCCTGGCACGGAGCTCTGCTGCTGGCATTCAGAGCCCATCCGTTTTCAGCGTCCCTGAATGTCTATGCCTGAGTCAGAGACAGCGCTTCAACTAGGCAGAAGTTCACACCCAGTGCTTCTCTCAGCAGACACAGGGAGGCAGTGCGGGAAAGCTTGGTTTCTGCAAGCCAGAGGAGCGAGACTACTGCTGCGGGGTTTACTTGCCTTTTCCACTGTTTAAGTCCTAAGTCTCCTCAGCTCCTTGTTTAACTTTTATAGAACTAAGAATTTTTAAAGAAAAGGTCAGGTTACCCGACCAATGAAATCCCTCAAAACTTTTTTTGAATGATTGTGTGTTCAGGGACAATGACACCAGAAAAGATATTAAAAGTGGCAATGATAATGCTAAGCGAAATAAGTCAAGCAGAGAAAGACAATTATCATATGGTTTCACTCATTTATGGAACATAAAAAGTAGGAAGATCGGTAGGAGAAGAAAGGGAAGAAGAAAGGGGGGGGAACAGAAGGGGGAATGAACCATGAGAGACTATGGACTCTGGGAAACAAACTGAGGGCTTCAGAGGGGAGGGGAGTGGGGGAATGGGATAGGCCGGTGATGGGTAGTAAGGAGGGCACGTATTGCATGGTGCACTGGGTGTTATACGCAAGTAATGAATCATGGAACTTTACATCAAAAACTAGGGATGTACTGTATGGTGACTAACATAATATAATAAAAAAATTATTAGTAAAAAAATATAAATAAAAGTGGAAATTATTTAAAGCAGTGTTGTAATACATAATACGTCCAATATCCAACACCCAGTATGCATCACAGACCCATACTGAGAGTTTCCTTGATGATCCGGCCCTCCCAAGAGGATTTACAAAAGCACTTTACAAAGCATAATCTCACTGACTTCTTCCACTGGTCCTTAACATTACAATAACCATGGACTTGTTTTCACTTCGTGGGGAAGGAAACTGAGCTTAGAGACTTTGCATGGCTTGAGAAGGTCACGTGGTGACCAGGGAGCAGTAAGCTAGTGAGCGGTGAATCAGGACTTCAACCTATGTCTGACCCTATGTCAAGGGTCATTCACTTTCTCCTTCTTGACCAAATTTGCACAGATAGCAGAAATTAGTAGTCTCCCAGACTGCCTCTCCTAAAATCCTTAAAGGGGAGTGAATTAAGAGGTATTTTCTCTCTTTTTTTTTTAATGTTTTTTTATTATATTATGTTAGTCACCATACAGTACATCCCCGGTTTCCGATGTAAGGCTCGATGATTCATTAGTTGCGTATAACACCCAGTGCACCATGCAATACGTTCCCCCCTTACTACCCATCACCGGTTTATCCCATTCCCCCACCCCCCTCCCCTTTGAGGCCCTCAGTTTGTTTCTCATAGTCCATAGTCTCTCATGCTTCATTCCCCCTTCTGATTACCCCCCCTTTCTTTATCCCTTTCTTCCCCTACCGATCATCCTAGTTCTTATGTTCCATAGATGAGAGAAATCATATGATAATCGTCTTTCTCTGCTTGACTTATTTCACTTAGCATTATCTCCTCCAGTGCCGTCCATGTTGCAGCAAATGTTGAGAATTCGTTCTTTCTTTCCTTTGTCCAGTGTAGAAAACAGGACATAAAGTTTAAAACATCATCATAATCCCTATCCCAAGCATAACCCCCCATCTCACACCCAAGTATTCAAACAATTTCCTCCTGCTTTCCCTCCCCTGGTTTCTATGAAACCAGACTTTTTGCTCTTATTTTCCATTCTGTTACCCTCATTTCCACAATTATCTTCTTCTCCCTTGCCTACACCTTGAACCTGTCAATGAATTTTCAAAACAGGTGGCTATCTCTTGTGCAGTGCTCCCCCAATCTACCTGGTTCTCTCCATTCGCACTACCATCACCATGGATCTTATTTGTCTCTTTTCCTAGAACTAGAAGTTTCCAAACACATGTCCTTACCTACAGGTCTTCCCCGTTCTAATCCATCCTGCATGGCACTTCCAGATTAACCATTCTAAACTGCCCAGCTTCCAAACTTTCAGGGGGTCCCCTTGGCTTATTCAAACAATATACAAACTCTTCCTCTAGGCAATTAGAAACACCACACAATCTGACTTCACTTCACTTTCTAAACGTAGCCCCTCTATCTTCTCTCACCCAAGCTTTGCCCCTTCAAGCTGCTGTCCACATAAAGCAGTGTGCTTTTTGCTTGGCTCCTTTGCAGTGAGTGCCCTTTGCACTATGCTTACACCTCGAAAGTCGGTATTCACCAGAATCTAAGTTTAACACTGGGTCCTTCATGAAGCCTTCCCTGATTCACACAGAGACAAGTAATTTTTTCTTTTTCAAACTCCCATTACAGTCTAATGCAAATTCTTTTAAAAACAGTTAAGTATAAAAGATAAATAAATAATAAAAATAGATTACGTATAAATAGTACCTAAATTAAAAAACTTCCAAAGCACCTCTCCTCAATCTTCTCTTGAATTGTTACTGGTATACATATTAATAATCTTCTCTCCCAGGGTATAAATGCATGTGGGCAAGGGCCAGGTCTTTTTCTTTGAATTCATAGCAGCCCTGGAACAGCTTTCGCATATTTGGTGCTTAGTAAGTAAGTGGATTAATGGAGAAAGGGCTGTGGATAATTCAAAAATTTTCCGTCTTCCTCCCGTATGCACTATATATATGTATATATGTAATATTATGTAGTATTTTATGGGATTTTCTATCACTCAATAAATTAATTTTTCATATTTACTAATTGCATAATATATGTCACACACTGTACTGGGTACTATGGTAAACAAAACAGACATGCTCCAAAGCAATAGGGAAGATAGAAAACAGATTACTGATTCTTGAAGCTAGTGATGGTACTATAAAAATGTGCAAAGCAGGTGCAGAGCTCAAGGAGAGGCCATGAAGGAAACCTCAGGCTGGACTTTAAAGCCATTCTCTCAGGAGATAAGACTACAGGATGAGAAGAAGGTGCCATTCAAAGGTCAGGAGAAAGTTCATTTCAGATGGAGGAACTGCAGGAATAAAGCCAACGGGTGGACAAAAGCAGTGTTTTTTTTAAGAACTGAAGGAAAACCAACCCAGTTGGATTATTATGAATGAATGGAAAGAGTAGGTCAAAATTGGGTTGGAGAGAGAGAGAGAGAGGTGAGAACGAGACCATATGGGTCTTGAAGACCCTGCAAAAGAAGGGGATTTTCTGTGAAGTCTGTGAGAAGCCATTAGAGGGGTCAAGAGAATATCATTATCCATTTGCGCGTTTAGACCATTCTGGTAGATGTGAAGAGAACAGATTAAAGAAAGGCAAGAGTTAAAGTAGAGAAACTGGAAGGGGAACCACTGCACGGATCCAAGCAAGAAATGATGTGACTTAAGCTTGCCCAGCAGCATGCTGGTGTGGGGCAGAGGACAGATCTAATACAGCAACCACAGAGCTTGCTAAATATGAGGCATGACGGAAAGAAAAGAATCAAGGTCAATGCCCAGGTTGCTGGGCAATCGGGCATTCAGTGTTACCATTTAGTAAGATAGGAAAGAGCAGAAGGAAAGGTTTGAGGGGAAAAAATCCATTCGTTTAAACTTTAAAGCCATCTTAAATTATAATTATCCATGTGACAAATGCTTGATGCATGTTTTTGAACACCTGTTATATGCTGGACACTGCATTAGATGCTAGAGTAAATCAGATAGACAGAATCCCTGCCCTTATAGCTCATACCATCTGGAGAAGAATATCAATGTCTTTAAACACTTTTTTAAAAGTCAGATGGCTTAAAGGGTGGTATGCAGGCATGCAGATTCTGTTGTTGGAGATTTTATAAAATACAACGAATGTCACACTACTGTTAAAGATCCTTTTCTTTGGATGTTGTGTTCATATTTGAAATATGAAATTCACTTACCATTTTGTAAGTGAATCCTAGGAATCCAGGGAGGTAGAAGTCCAAACCAAACACATAATAACCTTGGGAACAGCCGCTCAGTTTACTTTCATTATGACTTTTAATGTCTCTTAACCTCAGCCCCAAGCATCCTCCTAGAAAAGTGAGGTTGGAACATGGTCTGAAGTCATCATATCCAATCTCTGCTGCTAGGGCTAGGCTTCTCTTTAAAGTGACCCCTTTGAAGGAAAAATGAGGGTGCACAGCCTTATCAATGAGTGTTAGGCAAAAAAACAGAATCTCAAATTGTAAAACTTTTGAAAGTTAAATCCTGCTTTTCAGTCTGAATGGACTTACATGTCCTGAAATTTTTCTCTGCATACGCCATAGTTTATGATAAAATCATTCAAAAGAATAACCTATACAAGGTTAAAGGAAGATGCAGCTTCTTTTTAATGTTTTACCCAAATCTCCCCCAGCATAAATGCAATTAATTATATAACCAAATACATTACACATCCAGTAACCAACCATGTGTAGAAAACTCAGACACTGAGCCCAAGTTAATAAAATATCCATAAATTAAAATCTGGCCAAGGATCTTTTTTTTCAGGATTGACTGACAATTTATTGATAGCTCTCTTAAAATTCCTGTCTATGCCAGCTTAAAGTATCATATTGTGAATGTGATGATATTTTGCTTTCGTTTATAACATTTGCCCACTTCAAAGGATTCCTTTTTTCCTGTAACATGTCCAGAATTGGGTTCATTAATTTTCTGAAAAATAGTTTACATGAAGTCACATTCTAATAGTCACCTTCCTAATGCTGAAAATCTTGTTTTCTTTAGAACATATCACTGCGATTTTCTGTAGATGCTTGTCCTGGCATATTCTCCAACTGCTTTCACTATTCACTGAGCCCAGCCAAGAAGCTCTGACCACATGCACTGCCTAAATCACTGTACTTCTTCTCTGGTAATATCAAATATATACAGCGGTCAGCTGTCTCCCTTTGATCTTCAGCTAGCACAAGTGCTTTCTCACTAGGTTGTCCTCTGTGGTTTGTTTTTGATATTTAAACAGTTTGGACATCTCTAAAAGTGGAGTGACATTGACACTAAGATAAGGTGCCAATCAATTTATTAAGTGATTTTGTACAAAAATGGCAAACTTAACCTGACCCTGGAGCATGACTGATTCACCCAGCAAGAAGTGTGAAGAAAGCCATTCATCTGTTCCTGTCCCTTCTGGCTAAGGACACCTGTATGGAGCTCTTCTCGAGCTGAAACTAATAAAACTCAACAGAAATGAGAGATTTTTTAATTAAAAAAATTAATTAATAAGCATCAGTAATATCTTTATTCCTACATTTCTTTGTTTAGTTGAATTATGAATGTAGAGTAGATCATGGGGACCTGCTCCATATCATTATGAGGGACATTTTTTCTTTTTTCTCTTCTTTTTTTTTTTTTAAAGATTTTATTTATTTATTTGACAGAGACAGCCAGCGAGAGAGGGAACACAAGCAGGAGGAGTGGGAGAGGAAGAAGCAGGCTCATAACAGAGGAGCCTGATGTGGGGCTCGATCCCACAACACCGGGATCACGCCCTGAGCCGAAGGCAGGCGCTTAACCGCTGCGCCACCCTTGGTGCCCCGACATTTTTTCTTTTAAGATGAGACTTCAATACCTTACAAGCCATCAAAATTACCAAATGTAACAATTACAATAAATCATTTCCAATGAAGGAGAAATCAGTTATAAAAGGCAAATGTGTTTCATTCATCTCAAACCAATACATCCCGGTAGCCTAGAGATAAACCCAGCCTAAGAGTACTGCATGTTTTTAGATTTTGCACTTCAAACAAGATAGACAATGTCTATTTAAATAAGAACTATGGTTACCTTTATCCCTTATTCTATGTGAGTGACAAAACAATAGATTACTTTGAAATAAGATAGTAAAAAAATATGACCTTTGATATCACTGTTCCTAATAAAATAGCTAACTCTTAGAATGAATTGGCCTGACTGCCTCACAAGACCAATTTTACATAAAGTGGACTCAATCATCCCTGTGTAGTAGGACCAAAGAGCAAGTATAATTTAAAGCAGTTGCCTATTGACCAGACATAGAAAAAGACTAGGGGACAACTGACAGTTTAGACAGAATGCCACATTTAAGGGACAGATGAGAAAGAGAAATTACTAAACTACAAGGAATGATCAGAGAAATAGTTGGAAAATATTATGTAATAAAAGCCATTTGAAGTGGGAATTACAAGATGGCAGAGTCCAAGAAATGATAAGAATAATTCAATTATTATTGACCTCTATGCCCAGAGAATATGGATTATTCTGGAAACCTCCCCAAGAAGGGAGTTTACAGGCCTGAGAGCATCCCATTACCATCTTCCAGACTGTACAGAGCCTTCTGTCATGGGTTGCATCATTTATTTAAAAGATATGTTTAAGTCCTAACCCCCAGTACTTCAGAATATGACCTTATTTGGAAAGAGGGCTTTTGCAGAGGTAATCAAGTTAAAATGAGGTCACTGGGGTGGGCCCAAATCAAATATGACTAGTGTTTCACTAAAAAGAAGAAATTTGAATCCAGAGACAGAAAACTCACAGAGGAAAGACGATGTGAAGGTATAGGGAGAAGACAGCCACATGACCAGAGAGAGGCATCTACAAGCCAAGGAATGCCAAGGATGGCTGGTAAACACCAGAAGCTAGAAGAAGCAAGAAAGGATTCTCCTCTACAGCCATCCTTGAGAGTGTGTGGCCCTGTCCCCACTTTGATTTTGGTCTTTGAGCCTCCAGGACCGCGAGACAATGAAGTTCTATCAGTTTAGGCCACTGGTTTTTGGTACTGTGTTTTGGAAGGCCTGGGAAACTAATACACTCCTCATCCTGAAGTTGCACCACAGTGACAACCACTCGACATCTACCAACATGATCCCCAGACAGGAAGATTTACAGGCCAGAAAGATCTCATTGTATTGAGCTGCCCATGGCCTGGTCCTGACAGAGACACCTTTCTTGTAGAATGCTTGCAGAATGTCTTTTAAGTCATACCTTCCTCCCCACTCTTGACTTGTCTAACCACCAGTGAATGGTCTAGAAACAAGGAGTGGGTGAGTGATGGACGTGCATAAAACAGTGAGCAAGGGAGGAGGCATTAGGGGCTTGGGGTTTGGATCAGGAAGTTGGAATCATTCATCACTTATATCATACAATCATTACTTCAACAGGTATTTACTAAGCACTTCATATGTGTTAGTCATTGTGCTACATGCTTAAGGAAATAGCTATGAATAAGACAGATAAAGAAACTACCCTCATGGAGTTTATGTTCTTGCCTGATTTCACTCAATCTCCTACAAATAAATGTTTATTAAACAAGTCAATCAAGAGAGTTTAATCCTGCTTACACCAAGCTTTGAAAGAGCTGGATTCCTCACATAGTTTGGAATGATCTGAAACTACCTTTCGGTTAATATTCATCTTCTATAGACACTTTAGTTTAAATAAGCTAATTTACAGTTTCTCAAAGCTGCCCTGAAAGGGTAAGCTAATACACCTCCTCCGATAAGTGTGTATGGGTGTGCATGTGCTTGTGAATGGGGGGGGGGGGCTAGGAACAGAAACATCAATTATGCGGCTAATGTGTGCAGCTGGCATTTCTATTGTTCCATCTCTTATGACAGTGCCCTCCTCTGGAAGCTGTTAGGGTAAGAGCTGCTAACGTCGGCTGTGCCACACAAAGGTGATGGCGAATTGATGAGCCTGTAAAGAGATTCAGAGGCGAATAGGCAAATGCATTGTTAATGCTATTAAATATTACTTAGCCTACAGCAAGCTGCATGTTCAACAGTTTAAACTTTAATTGCTAGCTGATGCAGAAACAAGCCTGGATATATGTAAATCCTATTGAAAGCTAATATCATTTTGGCTGCTCAGATGGATTAGCAGCCACTACAATTAGCAGCATGTGCAGCTAATGATATTAGGGGAGAATCCATCATGCAGCAGTCTGGGCCTTTAAATCTGAAAAGTTCAGGCTCTTCTCCCCATAGAAACCCCATAATGGGAAGTCTTGCCAAATGATGCAGCAGGCTCCAGGGGTGAGCCGAGCAGCTTACAGAACACCGGAGACTGACTCCAGTATCACCTTGAATTGTTCTTCCTTATGCCCTTTCTCAGCTATTCCAGCTAAGCACGTTATGGCCAGTGCCCTCTCCTCCCCACTCTCCAGGGAGTGACACTAGATCACAGAGTAGAAGCAAAAAGATCCCTCTTCGTTTCCTGAGCTTATGACTCACTCTGGCTATGGTGTCATGGTAGAAGGAGAAAGAGCAGACAGAGATCTTCCTCACATGTGGCACTACTGGAAACACGTTGTTGTATGGAGCACTTACTAAAATGTGTATGATGACGTAAGAGAGCCCCAGTGAAAATAATTCTCATTTAAAACTTTACTTCTTTAGAGTAATCTATAGAAACTGTCATATTTTGAGTGGAATTTCTGTATCTGTTCTGTAAAAATAAACTTCATGATGCCCTTTGAGGTCACCAACTGTATGGAGCATGACTGGGTAGTAACCCTTCCATTTCTGAAGATTATTTTCTGAGCCTGACAAATATTAAAGTCAAAGAACTTGAAGGAAAGACTGCCCTTTATTAGTAAAATTTCTAAAATATGAAAGGTTGCACTTTTATTAATCTTGTTGTAAAAAAAAACTATCGTTAGTTACAGTAGAAAGCACATACCACAATTAAGCTAAAATGGCTACTTACAAATAATTTTAGATAATCTAATTTTGAAAAGAGAACTATTTCATAATCAAAACTCTAAATACATAAGGAGACATTAATACCTTGATCTGTAAGACTACTTATTTTAGACAGGTTCATCAATGATTATAAATTCTAATTTTTAACTAATAAAAACCATACTTAAACACAAATTCTGAATGTATCTCGGTAAGTAACAATTAGGAAAGTCTTGCCTTAGCAGAGAAAGACAATTATCATATGGTTTCACTCATTTATGGAACATAAGAAATAGGAAGATCTGTAGGAGAAGGAAGGGAAGAATGAAGGGGGGTAAACAGAAGGGGGAATGAACCATGAGACACTATGAACTCTGGGAAACAAACTGAGGGCTTCAGAGGGGAGGGGGGTGGAGGATTGGGATAGGCTGGTGATGGGTATTAAGGAGGGCACATATTGCATGGTGCACTGGGTGTTATACGCAAATAATGAATCATGGAACATTGCATCAAAAACTGGGGATGTACTGTATGGTGACTAATGTAACAAAATAAAAATTATTTTAAAAAAAGGAAAGTCTTGCCTTATAAATATTACATGAACAGTAATTATTAGCTTGTTTTTTCAAATTATAGTAAACTGAATGTTTAGGAAGATGAAGTCTTAAGAATTGTGTATATAATTACTATTTAGTGAAAACATTTACTGTAGCTTACCTTTTTATCAAGACTACAGGATGTGATAAACTCTCAGTGTATTTTTTACAAAAACTTATGTTACAAGAAGATGATGAACAAAGGTCTAAGAAAATAAAGGTTAGGCTATTCTTTTCATTTCCCATCATTTAGAAGAAACTTTGCCAATTTTGCTCAGATTGGATTTGTCCTCTAACGATCTCATCTTAGCATGGAGAGCAGGCCTAAATAAATCACTGTTAGTACAGAGTGGAGTTGATTTGTTGTCATAACCAATCCCTTCACGTTATTCTGAGAAAGCTACACTCAATAGAAGTTCAAGCATGTCCACTCTAATGGCAATGTCCATCCCATTACATGCACTTTTCAATTTTTTATACTGAGATGACTTTCAAGTTTTGTGGGACTAAAGCAAAATGATGGCATTTTCCACTAATACAGTCTTTTTTACAATAAATTTGTTGATACCAAAACTTTCCTCTCACCAGCCCTTCTCTATTCTGCACTGTGTTCAGAAGCATGTCTTTACTTTTCCATGAAGAAGAATGAGATTCTAAGATGTGTGAGATGTCAGGTCAAAGAAATGATTTGATGACAACCTTTGCACATATGAAAAGCAAAAACAGCAATCAAAAGGGGCTACATTCATTTGTTCTTAAATTTAGCAGACATTTACTGAGGACCTACTGAGTGACAAACCCTGATGTAAACATGCCTGAGGTACTGCCCTTGCCTTCAAGAAACTTATAGCTTAGTGAGGGAGAGACAGAGCCTAAGTCTAACCAGGATAGAAATATTCACAGGCTCAATGAGCACATACAACTTAGACTGGAAGTGGTCAGAGTCTGAAAAAAAGTTTAGTTCCAAAGAACTTCTTGATGGTGAGGATTAGAATATATAGTGTGGGTATCAAGAGGGATTTCAAGGTGTTTTTGAGAATAAAGTTTTAGAATGCATATGGCTTGAATTTCGTATATCTAGATATCTCTATATCTAGATATACAGATATAGATAGATATCTATCTACATAGATAGATATAGATAGATGATAGATAGATAGATAGATAGATAGATAGATAGATACCAAGTTCATTTCCAAGAGAGTTGGGTCTAGGAATGCCACACCAACTTGGTAACTCTGACCTTTCGCTGTGACCTTTTGCTGTCTGGCCCAGAAGATGTGTTCCTTACTCCACTGCTCAGCTCATCTAGTTTCGGCAAATATCAACACCCTTCCATCTCTTCTCAGAGGTCCCTCAACATTATACCCAAGTTTTCCTTCACATCTTGTGTTCATCACCAATCAGCTCGTTTCTCATGACTATACATGATTTGGCTCAGTAATGTTGAGTGATAAAATAACCAGGGAATAGATTATTTCTTTTCATCTCCATCCTCTGTCAAAAACTTAAATGCAAAATATCTTGAATCCTGCCACCAGCCAATTTTGTCTAACACTGTAAATTGAGGGGTGGGGTGGGAGGGAGTGCTTTACTTTACCATGATGTTTATTTATGGGTAGTGCAGAGGTATAGGACGATGCTTAAAAATAAAGGTTATGAATGACCATTTCAGAAGGCTCATGTTTATTCCATATTTGAAGGAATTATTCCAGACATAAGCCTTGAATGTAATAAGTTTTCAAAGTGAAACCTCCAACATCTCAAATCCAACATATCCAAGACCCATTATCTTCTTTTAAATTTGTTTCTCTTCCTGTTCTATCCAGCTTAGTATCACATTCCATTTGTTCATATAAACTAGATTACTAGTCTTCTTTCCATACCTATTCTGTCAAATTGGTCAACAAAACGCACCAATTTTCTCTTTTCAATGTCTCTAAATGCCTTTCCCTTGCTTTATTTCCACGGCTGTCACTACCTTAGTTCTATTAGTTGTCTTCTCTCATCTGGACTATTGGCAATGGTCTTCTAAATGACCTCTTGCCTACAACCTTCTCTTCTACCACCTTCTCCTTTCACACTACCAGCAGCATTCTCTTCCCAAATGTACTGTTGCTTAAAAACCTTATGATATAAAAGAGTGTGGAATCCTTAGGGCAGTATTCAAGCTATTTTCCAATTAGGAACCAAGAAGTATTTTAGGCTCATCTTCTCCCATTCCACTATGAATATATGCGTCTAAGCTCTAGACAAGATGGACTGCTGCAGTTAGATTGAGAACTTTCATACTTCCATGTCTTCACTTATGCTGGAGTGCCACTGCATCTGTGTTATCTCACACACCTCAACTTGGTGAGCGATCATCTCTCTAGGCCTCCTCAATATGACCTCTCTAAAGCCTTCCCTAATTCCTTAGACCCATTACTCATTAAACAGCTCTTAGAACACAGACCCCAAAATGTTCAACAGGCAAAATGCAAATACTTTATAACTTTTTTCCTTCAGAAACATTTAGTGAGGGCCAACTATGTACTAGGTGCTAGGAATACAGGTGAGCAAGACAGGTAAGATTAGTTTAATGGAATTTCAATTTTCGTGAAGGAAATAAAAAAAAGTAGGTATAAATAAATAAAATAAATAAATAAGATGAATGAATGAATCAATCAATCAATCCAGATACATGAGCAGAGTAATATGCTAGAGTAACTGGGTAGATGGAACACACTTTTTTATTAGTTGTCAAGGGAAAGCTCCTTTTGGGGGTACTTTTTGAGCTGAGACCCAAATACTAAGACAATGTATCTCAATAGCAATTTTGGTTTTTTGCTTTAGCTGAGTATTGGTATAGAACATTTTAGAGGGGAAAAAAATAGAGTCTCCTTCATTTAAAGATCCTGTGCTTATTTCAGGGAACATTCTAGGAACCTCAACAACAAAAACAAAACAATCTAATTTTACCTATTGCTCCATAATAAGCCAACCCATAATTCAGTGTCTTAAAACAGCAATGACTTATTTCTCATGAGTGTGTGGGTCAGCAAGGGGTTGAATGATCTCGGCTGGGCTTAGCTGGAGAGGGTTGACTCTATGTTTCACTCACCCTCTCCTTCCTATGGAAATAACAGAGATACAAGAGCAAGCAAGCCTCATGGTGCAAGTGCTTTTAATAGCTCTGTTTGCAACACATCTGCTAGTACCTTGTTGGCAAAAGTAAGTCACATGGCAAAGCCCAGCGACAAGGTAGAAGGACATGACAAAGATGCATACCATAAAGCATGGAAACAGGAATGAGAGGAAATTTTGCTAGAGTAGCAAATGACACACCTAGATTCCAGTATTGCCTTTGCTACCAATGTATCATTTTAGGTACATTACGTGGTCTCTCTAGGTCATAGTATCTTCATGTGCAAAATTCAGTCACTTGACTAAATAACTCCTAGATTCCTTTCAAGCTCTAGATTTCCTAAGATCTTTTAATTTTGGAAGGCTAGATGGAATTTAGAGCAACCGTGCAAATAAAAATCCAAATCTGTTATGAAAAGAACTAAAATCTATCATTAGCTCTTATCAATACTTTAAAACAGTGTGTAGACCTTAGTGATGTTGCTGAGTTGTAAAGGTTATAAAGGCAAAAAAGAGAACAACAACATGAGTGGGCAGCAAGAGGATCACAGTTCATTTATAGACTCCTACATTGACTACTTTTCAACCCTTACAAGAGGATGGTTGGGCACTCAGAAAAGTGTAATGGTTAAGAACTTGGGTCCTGGAATGACTACACAGATGTTTGGGTGGGAATCATTCACAGGTCTCATTTTCAGTGCCTCGGTTTTCTCATTTTTAATAAGATAACAATAAGAGTATATACATCATAGTACTGATGTATTAAATGAAACTGCACATAAAGTTTAGGAAGAGTACCTGGAACACAGTGCTCAATAAATATCAGCTATATGTATTACTTGTTTAAGCTACCTGAAAGCCAAGTATATGTATGTTTATATATATACATGTGTGTATACTGTAATTGTGTCTATATACTGTGTGTGTGTGTGTGTGTGGTATGTACATGTACACAACTAAATGTAAAAGTCTACATGAGCCCCTACTGTCTTATATCCAGCGCACTTCAATCCCTACTTCAAAAAAGTCTGTCTCCTCCAGTTTCCCCAGATAAGCGCTGGACTCTGAATGTGAAACTACTACGGACTGGTCAGTAATCTCCATGGTTCTTCTAGCAGGTGAAGCAAACTCAGAAGGATCTATTCCATTTTTTTTAAATGCCCAGAAAAAGCAGCAGCAGCCCTTTTTTCCCCCTTACTATAGGCTTTTAGGCATCACGGTTATGAAATATGGCTGCAACATTCTTTTAAATCCTTTTAAGTAGCAGTCATCCTCCTCTCCCCCTCCCTTTCACCCCCCTCCCTGATACTATTAAGCCCTTCACAGGTATCAATCGTAGGGAAGTAGGAAGAACTGCACTTTAAAAGGATTTTAAATAATGTCTCCAAGAAATATAGCAGCAGATTGTTCAATAGGGATTATCAGCCAAGAGTGTGCTAGAAAGGGGGGAGGGTTCTCTTTTAAAAGGTCTTTAAATAATGTAAGTGTACTTCTTGGCAACATTACTCAGAGCCATTTAAAGAGCAGATATCTCTGCTGCACGTCTCCACCAGGAGTGTGCACCCACAAAAGAGATATGAGAGAGACACACAGAGATGATGTTCTCACACCCTTGACACTGTCATGACACAAAGATTGTAAACTTTATCACAACACTGAGAGTACCAAAGACTGACTTAGTAAAGAAATCCTCTCTCCTTCCAGGAGTCAAGGTCAAATAGCCCCAGATAATATTTGAACATTTGCTCAGTGACCTTTATGGGGGAAATACATTTTCACATGCTTTCTAGAGGTTCTTGAGAATGCAGTTCTTGCTCTATTCTCTCTTCTCCTTCACTCCTTCATAAAACCAAACATGAGGTCTAAAATCATCAAAACCTAAACACTATACTCTCTCTCCTTCCAACATAGTCTCATTAATATCTACAGGATGGGTAGAGGAGGAAGGGATATGGCACAGGGCAGAATTCAGGGCTTTTGCTCTGGAGATTTAAAATCTGGTTCTGCCACTACTGGTGACGTTAGGAAAATGTTACATTCCCACCCTGGGTCTAGTCTTCTCATCTGCAAAACAGGGTTAAACCATGCCTGCTTCTAGCATTATTGTTAGAGTTTGATGGAATCAAAGAATGTAAAGCACTCAGCTCCATGCCTAGTACATGCTAAGTGCTCAAGACTCAGGATGCTGTGACTTAAAGGCCATGATTTTTTTAGTGTGATTTTAGTTGTTTAGAGTACAGGCTGTCTTGATATATATGCCTTGGTTAGCCCAAGAGTTGAGTCTAATACACAGCTGGTACCAAGGATATTTTAAGAATCATTTTTAGAATGGTTGTATGCGCCTGAGATCTGGGGGTCGGGCAGAGTTTTCCTTTTGAGAAGGAAGAATAAACAACCCATTCCAATATTCAGTGTGGACATGGGGGTCCTTTACACCATTTTACAGCTAGGCCTTGTACAAACTGCAATGGAAGGAAGTTGCAGAGAATGATGTTCCTTCCTGTTTCAGAGATCAAACATAAAGCAGAAAAGACAGCTCAAAGACTCACTGTTTTCCTTTACAGTCCAGAAAAGTTTCAGAAGTGAGAAGTACCTTTATCCAGTGGACCCAAGTATATTACATTCTCGGGCAATTGTGAAATGTTAGGGCCAGGATCAAAGAATACCCCCCAAAAAGGACATTGAGCTGACAGGTGAGTGGAAATAATGCAGCTCAAATGATGTGCGGGAAAATGATGTTCTTCTAGCATTCAGACAGTGGAACAGGTCTTGTGTCATTGACCACAATGACAGAAAATCAAACTGAACCCCATTAAAGGAAAAAAGCCATCTATTTTAGTTAGCCCAGCAGGCACCTGAAAGCTCCTCTCAGTATGAAAAAATGGAAGGGCACTTGAGAAGATGGAGGTCTCGGTTCTAATGACTATGTTTGCACCTCCTGGAAAGGATGGATCTCTCTTTTAAATATGAAGGATTGATTTTGAAAATAGTCTTCTCTGCTGTGTTAGTTCTTTTCCTGCCTTTCAATGACAAGAGGACATGATTAGGTGAGGACCTTTTCAGTTAACTGAGATGAACCAAAACAAGGAAACCATTTTTTAATGGCAAAAAGCTGGCAGGGCATTATTTGTTCTAACACTTTAATTCCAGTGTATTAAACAACAGTGCTTCAATAGGAGAAATTTAAGACAAAGCATCAGAGAAACAGGAAAAAAGAAAAATGCTTTTGAGATTTTCCTAAAGCACTTCAAAGAACTCTTTACGATATCATTGCTACCTTGTAAGAAAAGGTAGAAATTATCTTTTTCCAATTGGCATTCCAGGTATCTTGGTTTTTCTGACCATCACCTGTTGGTAGAAATACATATTGACTCTTTGGCCGTTATGGAATAAAATGAGTCCAAAGCAACTACCAAGATAACTAAAGCTCCCCAAACTCTGACTTCAGCTATGCTGTTGGAAGTCTATAGAGAACTTTAAAAATTTTTGATATCAGTTTCCATGAATACTTTCCCATTGGCTTCACCATGATAAATGGCAGTTTTTCCAAGCTATAGGCCCCAATCATTATTATTATTATTATTATTACTACTACTACTACTACAATTGTGTCTTACAAGCTAAAATGGAAAGGGTTACATTTACAAACCCTTCAAGCACAGCACCTGAAGTACATTTTTCTAGACATATCTTGATATCAACGTATTTCTTAACTTCTTGGAAGAGTTCCAATAACTCACAAGCCAACTAGGACAATCAGCATCTTATTGATTTTCCCCAATTAGACAGTTTTTCAGGACTTTTGAGTCATGTTCTGGGCAATGTTTTACAGGCCTACTCATGCCTTATATTTGAATTTGACTTTCTAGCTAAATATAAATATGTACTAAGTTCTATAACTGCTGCCATGGAGCAAAGATACACATTTGTCTCCTAAAAAGAAGGTAAGGAAGCATTCCCTCGAGTGTCAGACCTCAGAACCTAGCTTCACCTAACACCAAAAGAAGGGCGTGGTAGGTATATTTCTTTGGTAGTAAAGTGTGACTGGTTTGGGGTTTTTTGTTTTGTTTTGTTTTAAGATAGCGTTATTTATTTATTTATTTATTTATTTTAGAGAGAGAGGACATGAGTGGGGGGAGGGCCAGAGGGAGAGAAAGAATCTTCAAGCAGACTCCCTGCTGAGCGCGGAGCCTGATGCTGGGGCTCAGAACCCTAAGATCATGACCTGGGCCAAAATCAAGAGCCGGCCGCTCAAGTAACTAAGTCATCCAGGCACCCCATGTGTGACTCGTTTTAGAGCACTGAGGTAGGTGTTGAGAAAAAGGGAGGGAGTTGTGGTTATAGAGAGTGACTTCAGAGGGTTCTACCACAACTCAAGAACGACAAGGTAAAATCCAGCTTCTGAGTCCCAGTGTACTTGGAAAAAGAGTAGAATTTCACAATAAAAGAGAAAAAGCACGCACCCATGTTAGGTAAAAATCTTTTGGGGTCAATGCTGAGTTAAACCCAATGACTCATTGAAATACTGGTAAGTTCCTGCCATTGGCATTGATGCTTTAAACAGAGATGGGACATTTGAAAGGTAGCAAATCTGATTTCCCTGCAACAGACAAGCTGCAGTACTTGCCTTACTCAGCTTGGTGGTTGTGTTGATTCCAAATCATACGAGGAGGGTAGGCCCATGGCTTAAAACATCCCCACGGTGTCTCGATGATTAACTCAGCAGCTTGAGCTATTCCAAATGTTGCTCTCTTGTCGGAGAAAAAGAATAAATACATTGGGTGTGAGTGATGGCCAGCGAGGGAAAGCTGGAATGTTTGCTCAGCCTCAGTGTTTTGTGAGCTGAACAGCTTTCCAAAGCCACTTTTTTTCCCTCTCCAGATGTTCCTAAGGAAGATGCAAATGAGCACATTTTAATGTTGCAAAACTGTCAAATCCTGTCCAAGGAACCTAACAGAATGTCATCAAGTCCAGCAAGTCTCCTTTCTGATGTGGAATGTCTGTATTGCTATCAATCATAAATCAGGGGGCTCCTAACAAAATACATGCTGCTTTCCTCTTCCAGAACTACAGACGTTTCTCAAATATTCTCATGCACACTATCTTAAATTATTTTATTTTCTCATAAATAGTATCTCACAAGTGTCATCCATAATGTAACTGCTGAGAGATTATTTCACAATATTACCTGTGATGTTTATGGGTGACTCTACTTAGCAGATTAGGAGCCTGAGGAACAGAGAATGTAAGTAGACTTGTCCAGCATCTCCCCTGCTTGAATGGAAACAAGTATAAAAACCACATTTTCCCTTTAGTTTTCCCTCAAGCCATCGCTAGTTAGTTTTGGTTGTTTGTTTTCTTCCCAAGTTACACCATTTTTAAGGTGTTAATAGTATCACAAGGTCTCAGTTCTGAGTATAGCAAATGAGAGTTCAGAGATTCTCTGTTCATCTCCTGGCAGAGAGAAAGGGCACTGTAGGGTCTGTGCCCAACCCTAATTCATCCTATCCAATGAGAGCATCTGTCCCAGTTAGGATTAGCCAGAATTGAAATTTGGGAATATTTGAAAAGGAGGCTGAACTAGAGGAAAGTCTCAGAATTTTGGTTAATAAAAGAATTTTGTGCATATCAGAAAGGGAAAAGAAGAGAACCCATCTAGACAGAAAGAGATAACCGAAAAGGGACAATTCCTACAATATACAAAAGCTATGACTCTGCAATGCCAAAAAGCTGAGTTAAAGAGAAAAACTTATTCATCAAAATATTTGCAAATATCTTCATCACCATATCATTTAGGAAACATGACATCTGACTAAACAGTCCAGGTTTCATCAGATTTTTTAGTTTAATATTAAGTCTGTGTAGAATGTGTAAGATGAAAAAGAAATCCATCAATTATCTGGTTTACCTGATGATACATTTGTTATAGTTAGTGAACCAATATTGGTATATTATTAATTAAAGTCCATAGTTTACTTAGTTGTTACCTAATGTCCTTTTTTTGTGTTCCAGGAGCCCGTTCAGGATACCGCATTACCTTTAGTCATCATGCCTCCTTAGGCTCCTCTTGGCTGTGCTGTGACATTTTCTCAGACTTTCCTTGTTTTTGATGATTTGACATTTTTGAAGAATACTGGTCAGGTATTTTGTAGGATGTCTCGCTATTGGAATTTGTCTCATGTTTGTCTTGAGGTAAGACTGGAGTTACAGGAATTTAGGAGATCTTAAAGTTCTCATCCCAAGAAAAAATATTTGTAACTATCTGAGGTCATAGATGTTAACTAAACCATATATATATATATAATATTTCACACATGTATAAAATCATAGGTACATACATATGCATATAGAATACATACATATTAAATCATTATATATGAATATATATATATAATCATTATATTGTATACCTTAAATTAATATAAGGTTACATATCTCAATAAAATCAGAGTGGTAGTCTTGCCTTAAGGGTTATTCAAAAGAAGACCACAGAGATAAAGTGCCGTTATCATATTATATCAAGGGTACATGTTAACAACATGATTTATGGTTATTGATATCAGCCTTGGTCACCTGGTTAAGGTTGTGTTTGTCAGGTTTTTCCACTGTAAAGTTACTCTTTCCCTGCCTTTTCCTAGTATATACTTTTGGAAGTAAGTCACTATGTGCAGCTAAACCCGAGGAGTGGGAAATTTTGATCCCCCTTCCTGAGGGTTGAGTATCTATAGTTTATTTGGAATCTTTCATTGTTCAGAGATTTCTCTCTTCTTTTTCATTTATTAATTTATTGAATCTTTTATTTATATCAGCAAAAGCACATGGCTATTTATTTTATACTTCAGGTTATAATCCAATACTACATCATTTGTTTTGTTGCTCAAATTGTTCCAGCTTTGGCCCTCAGGCATTCTTTCAGTTGGTTCTTGGGCAACTTTGATATACTCCGGTCAATGTGTAGGGTCTTTTTTCCCTTCTTTCCTTCTTTCCCTCCTTCTTTCTCCTTTTTCTTTCTTTTTTTCTTTCTTTCTTTCTCTTTCTTTCTTTCTCTTTCTTTCTTTCTTTCTTTCTTTCCTTCTTTCTTTTTTCTTTTTTTTAATTTTAATGTTTTTTTATTATATTATGTTAGTCACCATACAGTACATTTCTTTTTCTTTCTTTCTCGCTCTCTCTCTCTTTTTCTTTTCCTTCCTTCTTTCTTTTTTATTCTTTTGAATGCTTCCCTACTGACACTACAAGTTGCTCTAGGCTCATCTCTTATATCTCTTGTTGCAATCATAGAATCAGTTATTTCTCCAAGAAACCTTTACCTCTTTCACCAGAGAATAGTATTACAAACCAAGATCTAGGTACTAGATGTGTTCCTTGCTCCTGTAATGTCATTTCTTTAAGGCCATCTCATCTGACATAGCAAAAATATGTTTTTGTACTAACTCATGTATATACACAAATCTGTAAGTATTTCTATATGTACCCATCTATATCTATATTAAGTGAAAAATAAGTTCAACTGATATTTCCAACTCTAATCCATTTGCACGTGGATTCTTCTCACTTTTTCCTCTTGCTTATCTGCAAACTCCTGCTCCAATAGTGAGAAACTTGGCTCTGCCATCTGCCATCTATTTACTTAATTGTTCTAATCCAGTATACATGGATATCAGTATCAGAATTTTTAATCTGTACTCCTGTGGGAAACAACTTCATCAACTTCAGTACCATGCTATGTACTGTTTCTTTGTCTTCAGTCTTACAGACTTCCCTCATCTCCAAAGATACTTAGGTCAGCCCCTTTTTCCCATCCTCTTTAGTGAGTTTATATCATACATTTGTAATATAGTTAGGTGTTCTTGTCAGGGTCTGCATTCTTTCCTAAGATCCCCTAACCTTCTAAATAAAATAAAATAAAATAAAATAAAATAAAATAAAATAAAATAAAATAAAATAAAATAGAATAAAATATCCCCAAGGCTCAAGGCAGTGGTAGCCCTACCCTTTGATACCAAGGAGGCAGCCCTGATGATCTCTGAATCATCTTTGGGGTCAGTCTTCCCTTATCTTAAAGAATAGGGCAGCTGACTAGCTCTATTCCCATTCTATTTCCTTTAGTCCAAAATGGCAGTGTCTCTGTTGGTATAGTCCCATCTCTATTCCTGGCTTCTGTGGAGAAGACTAGATGATTAGATCTGTGGTTCACACCCATATTAATCTCCTTATCAAATGGTTATTCAGCCACACCATCAGTGTTCTCTTCAGAGTATACTTTCTCTTTTTTTTTTTTTTTTTTTTGCAATAGGGATATAGGCTGAGCATTTTCCAGATCTCCTAACTCTGGTTCCTTTTTGTTTAATAATTCCTTCAATATTCTTTCTCTCCTCTCAAATTTTTCTGTAAGCGATAAAGGAGAAACCAAGCCACTCCTTCAACACTTTGCTTAGAAATTTCCTCAGCTAGCGGGGTGCTGGTGCCTCAGTCAGTTAAGTGTCTGACTCTTGGTTTGGACTCAGGTCATGTTCTCAGGATCCTGGGATCAAGCACCACATTGGGCTCTACACTCAGCACAGGGTCTGCTTGTCCCCCACTCTACCCCTCTGTTCCTCCCCCTGCTTGCACATGCTCTTTCGCTCTCTCTCAAATAAAATAAAATTAAAAGAAAGAAATCTCCTCAACTATAAGGAACTCTTAACTACAGAGAACAAACTGAGGGTTGATGGAGGGACATGGGCAGGGGATGGGCTAAATGGGTGATGGGTATTAAGGAGGGCACTTGTTGTGATGAGCACTGGATGTTATATGTAAGTGATGAACCACTAAATTCTACACCTGGAACCAATTTTGCCACATATGTTAATTAACTAGAACTTAAATAAAAAATTGAATTAAAACAAAAAAGAAAAAAATCTCAACTAAATACTAAAACAACACAATTCAGGCAAGTTCTTTGCCATTCTTTAACGAGTACTACCTTTCCTCCAGTTTCCAATGATATGTTCCTCATTCCACCAGAGTGGCCTTTAACATTCATATTCCTGCAAACATTCTGTTCATGATGATGTATGCATTTCCTAAGATAGTAAAGGCTTTCTCTCTAGCGCTCCTCTTTTTCTTAAGCTCTCACCATTTAACTTCCATACCTTTCTACCAACGCTCCCGTCATGACATTCTAGGCTTTTTCTACCATGCCCCTCAAAACTCTTCCAGCTCCTACCCACTACCCAGTTTCAATGCTGCCTCCATATTCTTAGGTATTTGCTATAGCAGCAGTCTACTTCTTGTACCAAATCCTGTATTGGTCTCCTAGGGCTGCCATAACAAAATACCATAGACTGTGTGGCTCAAACAATAAATATTTATTTTCTCACAGTTTTGGACACTAGAAGGTCAAAGATCAAGGTTCTTGCAAGTTCAGGTTCTCATGAGAGCTCACTCCCTGTCTGGCAAATGGCCATCAACTTGCTGTGCCCTCACATGGTTCTCCTTGGTGTGTACACAGAGAGATCTCCCTCTTTTCCTCTTCTTACAGTGCCACCAATTCTACTAAAATATGGCACCACCCTTGTGACCCCATTTTACCTTAATTATGTCCTAAAGGCTCTCTCTCTAAATGTAGGTACATTGGTGGCTTGGGCCTCAACATATGAACTTGAGAGGGACGGACACAATGTAGTCCATAGTAGTACACATTAAAGTTAATTCTTCGTGCTATATACTTTTACGGATTTAGGCAGATGTGTAATATCTCATATTCACAACTATACTATTGTACAGAATAATTTCACTGTCCTAAAAATCCCCTGTGCTTCATTATTCATCCTTCATTCCTCCCTCTGAACCCTTGACAACCACTGATCATTTTACTCTTTCTATAGTTTTACTTTATTTAGCTATTTTGATCATTATAGACAAGAAAACTGCAAAATTTCTGCACCTAGAGTATGTATATTAAAAGTCTACATACATAATCTCTCAAGACTCCAAAAAAAGGTTGAAAGTTTGAACTAAAAGAACTTTTAGGTCCTATTTCAGCTCAGATACTACATGATACTATGATTTATCCTTTTATTTTCCTACCAAAAGTGAAAGCAATTCTCTAAGCTTCTGCTGACATGAACTTACTACTGCTAAATACACAAGACCTCTGTATGTTATCTATTATCCATCGTAAAAAAAAGTCCCATATTTCCTTTTTGTTTTCCCTCTCTAATTTAAACTTAAAATTCAAGACCAGACTTAAACTTACTAAAGTACCAAATTACAACTGATGTTGTAATTACATGTATGATTAGCTTCAAGAAAATCCTATATAAGTAAACTCACTCTATTATTCCCATTAAAAAATAATTTACTGAAATATTTATTTAAATAATGCACTCTCTCCATGCATTCTAAATTAGATTAAGTTAACAAAAATGAATTTGATATATCATTTCTCAGTGATTTATAGCTACACCTATGCAAATAAAAATTATCAAGCTGGTAGAATGATAAAATAGCAAAATTTGTAAATTTTCATATCATTTTACTAAAGCTTTAGCAAGGAGAATGTTCTTTGTTAAGAACCAAATCCTCCTACTTGTGCAATAACTGTCTTAGTTTATGTGGAAGTTTTAAAATAAGTATGCAAATTTTCTGACATGATTCCCATCAAACCCGGACCAAATTAGTAACTGGTTGTAACAAAAAGAATGCAACAAAAGTGATGCCACATAAGTTCAACTTCTTATTAGTCATGCCACATGCCCCATTTGCTGCTAGGGAACCTCTGGAAGATTGTATAAAAATGCTTCCAAGTTGTCCTACCTGATGGGTAAGGAAACTGGGGTATTTATCCATCAACCTTCATTCACCATTGGTTGAGAAGTGAATGTTAACACATGGGTTGAGCACTCTTCTGCAGAGAGTTCACAGGAACTTAGAGGAAGAAGCTGTGAACTTGGAGTAGTGGGTACAGAGGAGATATAAGTGGAGTCTCAAACCTACTGAGCAGGAGTTCCTAAACTGAAGTCCACTGAGCCATGACTGGATTTATAATGGTCTACCAACCTTTGGAAACTATTTTTCAAATTCTGCATGCACAAGTCATATATATTTTTCTAAAGAGGGAATTCAGGATTTCATCCAAATGGTCCAAGTGGTCTCTGAGGCAAAAATGGTTAAGAATAAAAAGCCAAGATAACAAAAAGAATTATTTACCTTAGGCTCTCTTTCTTATACTGGATAACAAGAATCTATAACAATCATTGTTGCTATTAAATAATAGATACATATACAGTAGTTAAACAGTAAGTCTTATGAAATTGTATGGAACCAAAATAACCAAAACTTACTGGCAAAAAGACTGATTGTTATAGTGTTTCCTTGGCAGAAGAATTTTGGCAGATGAAGAAACTAAAGAAGATCCAAGAAAAAGTAGTCATACTTCAACACTGCTAAGATATGTGATTTCACAAACAATACTTAGGCATCTGGTGAACAAGAGGATAAATTGTATCTTTATGGATACACTAAGAGTGACACATTTGAGCACTTCATTCTCAATGACGATGAATATTTTTATTAATATAAGACACCATAATAAGAATAGAAATCAATACAATGCATTGATACCAAGAAAATCTCAAAGTACCAGGCATGTCCTCAGCATTAAACTTAAGCAAAGCTGTCTTCTTTTAGTCAACTCCCTCCAGACTTGAAGCCAGGAAACCAGTTCCAAAGAAAAACTGTGAAATTATGCCCACCTGATGGAATCTGGTCATATTATCCCATCTATTCAGTTAACTGGTACTTAAAAACTACCCTACCACATCTCCAAAACCATAGCCACTCGAGGGTACTGATTGACTAAAATTTTTATTTTTTCAATCAATTATGTTGGCTTTTGTACATCATTTAAATTTACAGCTATAAAACTATCTACCATTAATCATACTCCTAAATACTTTTCAAGTATTTTGTATGAATTCAAAGACAGTAAAAGCAAAATGAATTCAAGTGAGTATAGTTTACATGTTCCTAACTAAAAAGTAAAATGACAGTACTTCCTTTTTTTTTTTTTTAGGGAGGGGAGGGGCAGAGGGAAAGAGAGAATCCCAAGCAGGCTCCACACCCAGCACAGAACCCCATGCTGAGCTCCATCTTACAACCCTGAGATCACGACCTGAGCTGAAATCAAGACTTGGACACTTAACCGACTGAGTCATCCAGGCTCCCCTAAAATGACAGCACTTCTACCTCTAGTACTGCAGAAGATAGAACTTGATTTCCTTTAATAAAAGATGCCTGAATTGTCTGGGTGACTCAGTTGGTTGAGCATCTGACTCTTTTTTTTTTAAATTAATTTATTTTTTTAAAGTTCCACAATTTATTACTTGCAGGGCACCATGCAATACGTGCCCTCCTTAATACCCATCACCAGATATCCCATTTCTCCCCCCCCCGAAGCCCTCAGATTGTTTCCCAGAGTCCATAGTCTCTCATAGTTCCTTCCCCCTTCTGTTTATCCCCCCTTTCTTCTTCCCTTTCTTCTCCTACCGATCTTCCTACTTCTTATGTTCCATAAATGAGTGAAACCATATGATAATTGTCTTTCTCTGTCTGACATTTCACCTAGCATTATCTCCTCCAGATATGATCCTCTCAATAGATGCAGAAAAAGCAATTGACAAAATACAGCATCCTTTCCTGATTAAAACCCTTCAGAGTGTAGGGATAGAGAGTACATTCCTCAATCTCATAAAAACCATTATGAAAAGCCTACAGCAAATATCATTCCCAATGGGGAAAAGCTGGAAGCCTTTCCCTTAAGATCAGGAACACGACAAGGATGCCCACTCTTGCCATTATTATTCAACATAGTATTATTCAACATAGTATTATGCAACAGCAATCAGACAACAAAAAGGGATAAAAGGTCTCCAAATTAGCAAAGAAGAAGTCAAACTGTCTCTCTTCGCAGATGACATGATACTGTATATGGAAAACCCAAAAGAATCCACTCCCAAACTACTAGAAGTTATAGAGCAATTCAGTAATGTGGCAGGATACAAAATCAATGCTCAGAAATCAGTTGCATTTCTATACACGAACAATGAGACTGAAGAAAGAGAAATTAGGGAATCCATTCCATTTACAATAGCACCAAAAATCATACGTTATCTCGGGTTAACTTAACCAGAGATGTAAAGGACCTATATTCTAGAAACTATAAATCACTCTTGAAAGACATTGAAGAAGACACAAAAAGATGGAAAAATATTCCATGCTCATGGATCGGAAGAATTAACATAGTTAAAATGTCTATGCTACCCAGAGCAATCTACACTTTCAATGCCATCCCGATCAAAATACCAATGACAGTTTTCAAAGAACTGGAACAAACAGCCCTTAAATTGTGTGGAACCAAAAAAGGCCCCGTATCGCCAAGGAAGTGTTGAAAAGGAAAAAGAAAGCTGGGGGCATCACATTGCCAGATTTCAAGCTGTAGTATAAAGCTGTGATCACAAAGACAGCATGGTACTGGCACAAAAACAGACACATAGACCAATGGAACAGAATAGAGAACCCAGAAATGGACTCTCGGATCTTTGGGCAACTAATCTTTGACAAAGCGGGAAAAAACACCCAGTGGAAAAAAGACAGTCTCTTCAATAAATGGTGCCGGGAAAATTGGACAGCTACATGCAAAAGAATGAAACTTGACCACTCTCTCACACCATACACAAAGATAAACTCCAAATGGACGAAAGACCTCGATGTGAGACAGGAATCCATCAAAATTCTAGAGGAGAACATAGGCTGTAACCTCTTTGACATCGGCCACAGCAACTTTTTTCATGACACATCTCCAAAGGCAAGAGAAACAAAGGAAAAAATGAACTTGTGGGACTTTATCAAGATAAAAAGCTTCTGCACAGACAAGGAAATAGTTAAAAAACCTAAGAGGCAGCCCACGGAAGGGGAGAAGATATTTGCGAATGACACTACAGATAAAAGATGTATCCAAGATCTACAAAGAGCTTCTCAAACTCAATACACAAGAAACAAACAAATCAAAAAATGGGCAGAAGATATGAACAGACACTTTTCCAATGAAGACATACAAATGACTAACAGACACATGAAAAAATGTTCAAAATCATTAGCCATCAGGGAAATTCAAATCAAAACCACACTGAGATACCACCTTACGCCAGTTAAAATGGCAAAAATTCACAAGGCAGGAAACAACAAATGTTGGAGAGGATGTGGAGAAAGGGGATCCCTCCTACATTGTTGGTGGGAATGCAAGTTGGTACAGCCACTTTGGAAAACAGTGTGGAGGTCCCTTAAAAAGTTAAAAATTGAGCTACCCTATGATCCAGCCATTGCACTACTGGGTATTTACCCAAAGATACAGACGTAGTGAAGAGAAGGGCCATATGCACCCCAATGTTCATAGCAGCAATGTCCACGATAGCTAAATCATGGAAGGAGCCGAGATGCCCTTCAACAGATGACTGGATTAAGAAGATGTGGTCCATATATACAATGGAGTATTACTCAGCCATAAAAAAGAACGATTCCTCAACATTTGCTGGAGGGGATAATGAGCATCTGACTCTTGATTTTGGCTCAGGTCTTGATCTCAGGGTTGTGGGATCTAGCCCCGCATCAGGCTCCCCACTCATTAGGGACTCTGCTTGGTATTCTCTCCCTCTTCCTCCCCCTCTGCCCTTCCTCTCACTCTCACTCTCTCTCAAATAAATAAATCTTTAAAAAAATAACAAATAACAAATAAAAGATGCCTGTCACCTATGTGTGAACCAGCTATTTCAAGCTATTCTTCCTAGCTTTCTGAGTAAGGGACTGTGACTCTTCTTACCTACCCTCTCCCCACCTCTTCACCCCATAGATCAAGTCACTCATCCACATACTGCTTTGTTAATGTTTTCCTAAGAGTGTCTTTTGATGACAATTTGTTACTACGAAGTCCATAATGACTTTTAATTGTAGCATCTATTGTCACATGGTGTCATTTAAATCTCAATGGATGTCACTTTCTTCTTCTCAGAAAAAAATACATTTTCCCCTCCAAACATCTGTATTAGCATATAGTTTATGTTTTCCTTGGATAGGTTAAGTGAGTCACAAAATGCTAGCATCTGAAATTAGTATCTGATGTGAATTAGCTTAAATAGGGAAAAAATCCTATTATCTGTCTATACATTATGTATATATAAAAGACACAATGCTACTTCAATGTGTACAAAAAAACTGTGTTCTAATGTTATTGGGGAGTTAAGATGGCGGAGGAGTAGGAGACACCGTTTTCAGCCGGTCCTCCGAGTCGAGCTGGGTAGGTACCAGACCAGCCTAAACAACCACGGAACCAGCCTGAGACGCAGGAAGACGCATCTGGATCTCTACAAATGAACATCTCCAGCGCTGAGTATTGAGGTACGAAGCGGGGAGCCATGAAACTGTGCACAGATATCGGAAGATAAACGGAAGGGGGAGGGAGCCGCCGCGTTCGGGTGCCGGGAAGCGGTAGCCACCTGCACGGGAGAGCGGGCGGGGCTCGCGGACGGCACCCGCAAAACAGCAGACTGAGACCGTGAGCCAGGTGCGCGCGCCACCAGGCATCTCGCGGAACCCCGGAATCCCGGTGCGCTCACTGGATCCAGACTGAGACCGGGAGATCCGGGAGCGCGCGCGGGGCGGCTGGCGGCATTAGAAACACAAAGGACAGAGACGCTCCGGCCCTGGAAGTGAGGGCTGGGACGCCGGGTGTGGGGCGCACATCCCGGGACGCTGCAGGGTTGAGCAGCACCAACAGAAACAGAGTTAAAGTGGCCAGAACATTAGTAGAGAACGGGCCGCAATCCCTCTGTTCTGTGACAGAGGCTGAAATTTGGCCGCTGCTGCTCTGACTCTCAGAAGAGGCACAGCAAACCGCCAGGGAAAGCTGCCAGAGAACAAAAGCCTGGAAATACCGGCTCAGGGAGTGCCCATCCCCATCCCCCCTCGCAGGGGATGCCGAGACTCTACCCAAACAGGGCTGCCTGAGTATCGGCGCGGCAGGCCCCTCCCCCAGAAGGCAGGCTGAAAAATCAAGAAGCCCGCAACCCGGACGCCTGGGTGGCGCAGTCATTGAGCGCCTGCCTTCGGCTTAGGGCGTGATCCCGGCGTTCCGGAAAGGAGTCCCTCATCGGGCTCCTCCGCTGGGAGCCTGCTTCTTCCTCTCCCACTCCCCTGCTTCTGTTCCCTCTCTTGCTGGTTGGCTGCCACATAAATAAATAAATAAAATCTTTAAAGAAGAAGCCCACATCCCTAAGATCCCTATAAAACAAGTGGCACGGCCTGGGATCCAGTCAATAATTTGGTTTCTGGAAACCCCGCAACCTCTCTTCATCAGAATGACAAGAAGGAGAAGCCCCCCCCAGCAAAGAAAAGACAGTGATTCTGTGGCCTCTGCCACAGAAATAATGGATATGGATGTAACCAAAGTATCAGAAATGGAATTCAGAGTAACGATGGTCAAAATGATGAGTAGAATTGAAAAAACTATTAACGAAAAGGTTACTGAGAATATAGAATCCCTAAGGACAGAAATGAGAGCGAATCTGACAGAAATTAAAAATTCTATGAGCCAAATGCAGGCAAAACTAGAGGCTCTGACGGCCAGGGTCGCAGAAGCAGAGGAACGGGTTAGTGAATTGGAGGATGGGTTAATAGAGGAAAAAATGAAAATAGAAGATGGTCTTAAAAAAATCCACGCCCATGAATGTAGGTTACGGGAGATTACTGACTCAATGAAACGATCCAATGTTAGAATCATCGGCATCCCCGAGGGGGTGGAGAAAAACAGAGGTCTAGAAGAGATATTTGAACAAATTGTAGCTGAAAACTTCCCTAATCTAGCAAGGGAAACAAACATTCGTGTCCAAGAGGCAGAGAGGACCCCTCCCAAGCTCAACCATGACAAACCTACGCCACGTCACGTCATAGTGCAATTCGCAAATATTAGATGCAAGGATACAGTATTGAAAGCGGCCAGGGCAAAGAAATTTCTCACGTACCAAGGCAAAAGCATCAGAATTACGTCAGACCTGTCTACACAGACCTGGAATGAGAGAAAGGGTTGGGGGAGCATATTTAAAGCTCTTTCAGAGAAAAACATGCAGCCAAGGATCCTTTATCCAGCAAGGCTGTCATTCAGAATTGATGGAGAAATAAAGACATTTCAGAATCGCCAGTCACTAACCAATTTTGTAACCACGAAACCAGCCCTACAGGAGATATTACGGGGGGTTCTATAAAAGTAAAAAGGCCCCAAGAGTGATACAGAACAGAAAGTCACAGCCAATACAAACAAAGACTTTACTGGCAACATGGCAACATTAAAATCATATCTCTCAGTACTCAGTCTTAATGTAAATGGTTTGAACCATCCCATAAAACGCCACAGGGTTGCAGATTGGATAAAAAGAAATGACCCATCCATTTGCTGTCTACAAGAGACTCATTTCAAACCCAAAGATGCATTCAGACTGAGAGTAAGGGGATGGAGTACCATCTTTCACGCAAATGGACCTCAAAAGAAAGCTGGGGTAGCAATTCTCATATCAGATAAATTGGATTTTAATGTTATTGGAAAAAAATCTTAGAATACAGCTTCATAGATCTTCAATTTCTTCAAAGTCCTTCAACTGTTTTTGTCGATAAAAATATTGTTTTAGAAAATGTCCCCCTATATTTGAACTATTTATCATTTTGTATGTTGCAATAAATTCCATAGAAATATTAAGTGCTCCCCTATCAAAATTAAAAACCAATTAAAAACATGTGAATACTAAAATTATCTCAATCAGCTATTGGTAAGATATCCCTGAAAATGTTGTATTATTAAATTATGAGCTCACTTACATATGCTTATGACTATCTGACCACATGATTAGATTTTAACTGAAAGGTTTTTTTTTTCTATCAGTAAGGCACCAACTGTTTTATCACTGTAATTTCACAGAACAAATATTATTATCTTTCTACTGATTTACCTGATTTTATTAATTCATTGAAGCACTTAAATTATTTGCTTATTTGGCCATAATTTTTAGCTTGTGTGGAAAAGCAAAATTTAGAAAAGAAGTTATGATAAATTTTTCAGCTATGTCTCAAAGGGTTATGACTATGACTTAACTGCATAGAAACTCAACTAAGAAGAACAACAAACATGTATAAATCCTCCTCTTATGGGTGGAAGATAATCAGTGGTGGACTATGCTAGAGGGCTTCTCTGAGCAGAACTGGGGGTGTGTGTCTTTCACTTAAAGTTGCAGGCAATCAAAATCCGAAATGTGCAGTCAAGAGCCAAATGGAAGACATAAAGGAATCCAAATCCAAAGCAGAGAGGAGAGTCTAAATAGGTCTTCAAGAGCAGATTTTAAGAATAAAAAACATCACGAAGTCAAAACTGAGAGCCAAGAAAACAAAAGGGTGATTAGGATCAGGACGAGTAGAAGCAATGACTGGACCTGGGCAATTACACTGCGGCAACTATATGGGCAATCACTGAGCAAGATCTGAGGGATTTGATACCTGAAACACCTGGAAGCAATCATTTCCAACCTATCAACACCTGAGAAGCTGGTGGAAAGGAAAACCAACTACCAAACCAAGTTGAATCAGAATAGTTACCTGGAAATAATGAAAATGGAAAGCATCAAAGCACAAAGTCTTTTGAGTTCAGAAATCTGGTAAAGAATAAGGATGAAGAACAAGGAGACGTTCAGCCCCTAACTCTATAGGTTTGTCCATGTCAATCATCCATTCTGCTTTTCATATGGAAATCAGAAGTAGGAATAATTGATGCTGACTTAATTCAATGTAGGACTATGCAGATGAATGTGTGAAATACTTCCAGAAGACTTTGACAGAATTGCACTTTACAAGAAGAAAGTTAGATGAGTGGTATTAAAGAGGGACAGTCATCTGAGAGAAAAAACTATAAATTACTTAAATTTAGTGATAACAACACCAAGTTTACTAATCCACAAAATAAGAACTCACTGAAACATGCACATTATAGATAAAATTACAATGTTTTCGAAAACCTTATTTTCTGAGTGCATAATAAAGACTAAAGTGAAGAAGGTAAATATCTATGTTTTAAGGAAGAATATTAGGAGTGATGAAAACATTTCATTTTAAAGACAGGACCAATGTTTCTAACAGGTGTAGATAAAAACTAAAGCTATCAACCTGGAAACCTTCCAGCAGGTCCTGAAGCACTCTTAACTCTTGGATGACTACTCAGCATATAAAAAATCACAAGACTTTCATTAGTGATAGGTTATTTTCCTATTTGTAAACAATGAAGAGTATTTGTTTACTACCAACTATTTGTTAATCCACTCAACACATATTTACAGACCATCTGATATACTCTCAGCACTGTATACTATAGGTATTAAACATGATTCCTAGCCTCAAGTTATTTGTAGTTGGTTGGGAAGGAAAGGGAGAAATTCAACAAAGAATCAGAGAGCAATTCAGCACTAAACTATAATGCTGAGCCATGCTTTGGTTCTTTTAGATATTGGCTGAAAATATCCATTTGAAAAGGAATGATAATAATGAGAAAGTGGAAGAGAAAGTGAAGGAATGGAAAGAGGAAAAAGACAGTTACCATTATGTGCTGGGCACTGAGCTATGTTCTTTACACACAGTAGCTGGGTTTTTTTAAGGTCATATTACTGAAAATAATAATGTCTAATAATTTTTACTGCTTTTATTTTTTGAGTGCTAGACAAATATTTACAAATATCAACTCCTCCTTACAATAAATCCTATAAAATAGCCCCCCCCCATTTCACAGATAAGGGAACTGAGAAAAACAGATGTTAATGTGTTCATGATCACAAAGCTAATCACACTGCTAGGAGAAAAACCAGAGCAATCTGTCTACAGAGCTTAACCTCTTATTCCTTGCTAGCTATGTTGTTCCACTTTACAGATGTAGAAATGGACTCTAAATTAGGGCTGCCCACATGTTTCATGAGTTTTTCTCCTGCCTCATGAGAGGCTCTCATGAGAGGCCTGAAAGTGGATTAATTTCCTTTATTTTTTAATTTAATTTTTTTTTCCTGCACAGCTAAGAAAGTCTAGCATTTTCTAAAGGAATATTACTAAAATAAAATAAGCAAAGGTAAAACACAAGGAAAGAAAATTTAAAAGGCAATAGCAAGATCTAAACAGCCAAACAAAATATAAAGTGTATCAAAAGATCATGTGTTCAATTTAAGAACTTCCTAAGCCTACTTTAAACCTAAAATGAAGTCTTTTCTATAATCTTCCAGCTGTCTTTAACCTAGATAACTCTTACTCCTTCTTTAGGATTCAGGTCAAGAGTCATGCATCTGAACAAGACACACACGCGCATGTGCACAAACACACACCCCCCTCAATTGTGGAGTCTGGTTCAGGTGCTCCTTTGGGTTTCTATAACACACTACTCCCTGTCTTCAACCACATCACACTTTAATGTTGACATATTTGTCAACATCTTCTGATGCCTTGATGGAGATCATTCTTACCACATCTGAGGAAAAAGCCTCTCTTTTTGGTCAGTGACCTCACTAAGAGCTCAGAATAGGAGAGATCTGGACTTGATGTAAAACAGGTCAAGTAAGCAGAGATGGGGTGAGGAAAGAAGAACCCCACAGTTACTGAGCACCCTCAGTGGGCTGAGCACTTCACGTTTAGATTTCACTTATCCTCACAACCACCCTACCAGAGTTTATGCACTAACACTTTAGTTGAGGCTCTGGAGCTCTGCCTCAGCTACCTCTGTACATTTAGTTTGACTCCTCTCTAAGCTCTTATAAGAGAGAAGCAGCTAAATAATAGGGAGAAGAAGAATGCAACTAAAAATCATAAAGATAGCAATGGAGGATGCAACTTAACAATAATGAACGTGAAGAAATTACAAAAGTCAGACAAAGAAACTTAAAGACACCCTGATTATCCATTTAGTATTAAGGCAAATAGCCCTAAATTCCTCAGTAGTTCCTGAGAGCATTATTGTATTATTTTAAAAAGGTCAAGAATTAATGTTAATAATGATTGCAAATCACAAATAAACATCAATTTATATCCAGTATACTTTATTTCACAAAAATTTAGTATGTTTTGTAATTTGTTATTATTAAGTTAATATTAAAAGTTAAAACATACACAAAAAAACTAATACTCAACAAACTGAAAATTCCCACAAAATAAAACAATTCACTCCTTGACAAGATTAAAGATCTCAAGATTTCCTTATATCAGGTGGTTGCTCAGATATGAGAGACATTTCTTTTTTTTATTTAAATTCAATTAGCCAACATATAGTACATCATTAGTTTCAGATGTAGTGTTCAATGATTCATCAGCTGCATACAATGCCCAGTGCTCATGACATCATGTGCCCTCTTTAATGCCCATCACCCAGTTAACCCATCCCCCCACCAAGCTCCCCTTCTGCAACCCTCAGTTTGTTACCCAGAGTCAAGAGTCTCTCATGGTTTGTCTCCCTCTCTGATTTCTTCCCATTCAGTTTTCCCTCCCTTCCCCTGTGATCCTCTGTGCTATTTCTTATATTCCACATATGAGTGAAACCATATGATAACTGTCTTTTCTCTGACTTATTTCACTTAGCGTAATACCCTCCAGTTCCATCCACGTCAATGTAAATGGAGAGGCATTTCTTTTTTAAAAAAGTCAAAGAATTGTGAAGGCTGATATTTAGAATGTGTATTTCTCCGAAGTCTGCCTATAAAAATACAGTGAAACTTTATTAAATAATAAGCCAGTAAAATGCAGTGTTAAATTATTTGCACAGGGACTGGACTGAAGTTTGCATTTGCATTATCTATGTATAATTATGAAAATTATTAGTAAATCAAAATCTCCAGAGGAATGCTTAAGCAAATCAAGGGAAGGACTGATTGGCATTCATTCCCTCTGAGTCTCATCGTTGGAGAACATACTGAGGTTTCCATATATCTAGAGGCACAGAAGGGGTTACATGAAAAAAATGGAGTTAAAGAATAAGATTTTTTTTAAAGATTTTATTTATTTATTTTGACAGAGAGACAGCCAGCGAGAGAGGGAACACAAGCAGGGGGAGTGGGAGAGGAAGAAGCAGGCTCCCAGCGGAAGAGCCCAATGTGGGGCTCGATCCCAGGATTCTGGGATCACGCCCTGAGCCGAAGGCAGACGCTCAACGACTGAGCCACCCAGGCGCCCCAAGAATAAGATTTTAAACAGAGCATACAGGCTGAGTGGATTGTTCAATATTAAATGGCTTTTCAATTTGCAAGACAAGAATGAAGACTTTGTCACTTTGTTCTGGATGACATGTTGACAGATAGCAGCCCTCTGATAGCTCAGCGGAGGACAAAGATTTTATATGCCTGTAATAATAACATTAATGAATTTGACAGTAGACAGCAGCTTGTACAAACTGCTGTGCTGATACCATTCTCTGTCCAAAGACGACAAGTAATGATAATGATGAAAATTAAGCAGCAAGGGTGAAATCAATCAGGTTAGAAAGAATACTGAAAATAAAATACAGATGGGGGCTCCTATGCATCCGAGATCTTTAAAATGACTAATATTTTAGATGTATGGTTATTACCAGCCAAGTGCCTTTTCTTTATCTCTTGTTCTCTATTCTCTTAACCAGCCCAAATGAATCTACAAACATTCAAGGCTGCATTTGGAAAAGCTTTATCTATTAGAAGGTAGTAGAGAATGCTTCAGAAATAGGTCACAATAGAGAGTTAAAAGCCAGAGATGGACTACAAAATTAAGTTCATAAAATGACCTGTGACACTATATATGTGCATATTGTGCTTATTATATGCCAGGCACTTTACTAAATCTATAATTAAATGAGAAACACAAGATTATTGTTTTCCTAAAGTTCACATTCAAATGGTTAAGAGAAAATTAGTCGAATGAACAAATTAACAAATACATAAATTTCCTTATGAAGGAAATAAACAAGCTGGCGAACTAGAGTAACTGGGGGAGGTTATGGTAGATAGGTGATCAGGGAAAGGCCTCTCAGAAGAGATAAATAATATCTCAGAAGATATCAATAATATCTCAGTAAAGTTGGAAAAAAGATCTAGGCTATTTATGGCACTTTTGCAAAGAAATTTTAGCATGACTGCTGAATTAGATATAAAAGTGGCAAATGTTCAACAGGCCATCAATATCTTGGTTAAAAGATAAAAATCTATAAGTAAAAAAGGAATTTCACTAAGTCTAGAGTGAGCTGAGACCTCAAGGATGAGAATGATTAAGTCAAGCAAAAAGAAGGGGGTGCTGGAAGGAGGGGGGAGCAGTGAATGTTCTAGACATAGAGGAAAGAGAAAATGCAATGACCAAGAGATAGGCAAGGATTAGGAGAACTGAAAGGAGGCCAATGTGGCTAAAGAAGAGTGACCAAGTAGGAGAGCAACATGGGAGGAGGCTGATGAGGAAGGGATGAGCCAGTTCATGCAGAACTTTTACACTGAATTTTTACTGTAAGATTAATTACCCAGGGGAGTTGGAGAGGATGATCATATTTGTTTCTGATAGGTCACTCTTGCTCCTTGTGGAGGTGGGTTATATGGGAGAGGAATTGACTAGGGAGTCCTGTCAGAGTGTTAGTCCATATCAGTAGTTCTGGTAAGAGCTGATGGCAGTTTGAATAGAAAGGAAATGAAGTAAATGGACGTGAGACTAATTTCTTACCTTGAAAAAAATTTCAAGGTAAGAAAAATTGGATTTGCTTAGAAACTGATGTTGGAATGAGGCAATGGAAGAATCAAGGTTGCCTCTTAAGTCTTTGGCCTGAGCTAATCTGATGGGAAATGAATGGAACAAGAAAAATGGGTGTGGGAATACACAATCAGTGCCACACCATAAGTCATGTACAGAACGCTGGGAGAAAGTTCTATACCATAATCCTTGGGATTATGGTCAAGTAAGAGACAGGATGATATAAGAGAAATGCTCTGCAGGACGAATTAGAAACTCTAAGTTCAAGTATTTATTTTACCACTTATATTAGAATTAAACAATGGATATGGAAAGGACATTATGAGTCACCCACTCTTGCTTCCCACTGATCACAACACCTTCTAACAGATCCGGTGATTAGATACCCATTACCTTAGAAAGCAGCCACTCCATTTTAGGAAAGCTCTGACTGTTAAGAAGTTCTTAATATTGAATCAATACTCAATGCAACTACGTACACCAAACTTAACCTGTGAACCACACAATTAACTTCCTCTAGTGTTCTCTTTAAGGCCTCTGATACCTAAATTTGAAT
This sequence comes from Ursus americanus, assembly GCF_024610735.1. Taxonomy (NCBI): domain Eukaryota; kingdom Metazoa; phylum Chordata; class Mammalia; order Carnivora; family Ursidae; genus Ursus; species Ursus americanus. The sequence continues at coordinate 18,113,080 of NC_142134.1, read as the reverse complement.
CCTAGTTCTTGCCATGTCCACACCTACTCAATGTCTACATACAAAAATAGTCAAAATTATAATTTTTGTAATGGTAATAAGACTTTTATAGTTGCCTTAAGTATTTTGGTATTCTGTAATTATAAATCCTTAATCTGTTTGTGGTTCAATTTTCCCATTTATAATGTAAGTGATATTGCAGATTTTGAAGGGTTTCTAAGGAAAACATAATTATAATCATTTTCTAGTCCACTGATTTACAGTTAGTGAAGCTAAAAACATATAGCTGAAAAAAAGAAGTGAACAAATTAATTTAATTTCCACTTGCCCATTGATTTTCTATATTTCAAAATTTTGTTTTCAGCTCTCATTTTCTTATCTCCTCTCCTAATTCCTTTCTCAGGTATCATTTAGTTGGGGTTTGGGAGGCAATGAGTTAAATCCATGTTGTTCAACATCAGGATGAACCAGAAATCTAACAACATAAATTTCCATTTCTTTTCCCCCTCCAAAATTATTTATTCATAAATTTGGTTGTTTCATTTCAAATTTAAGATACTCAGAAATAAATTCTACTATAACCATATATTTTTTTTTAAATTGAGTGGTAGGAGAGATTAAGGCAATATAGAAAAATTAGAGAGTCTCTGGGCTAGTCCTGGTGTGGTTTATTTGTGACGGCCCAGTTTTTCAAATAACCTTGCAGTGATCCGAAATGGCTATTAATAGAAAAGAGACACTACTCTTTTATAGTTTTATTATTGTTACATAGTTAGCAGTTCTGAGACACTCAGGTGGTTACTCTATAGTCACATGAAGGGAACCAGAGTTCATGTCTCTTCCAAGGAAAGCGCTAATATTTTGGCAGTTAAGGGTTTCTGATGGCTCACGGTTACATGTACTCAGAACTCCAATTTTCAGCATATCTTCAATGCTAATTTTAAAACACCACTGGTAAAATCTTCTGTGCACAACTGGTTTTCCATATGAATAGTATGTACTAGATACAACTGCCTATAATATATTCACTATCTTAGGAGTAATCACATAATGGTAGATTTAATGACATCTCAAGGATAAATTCTCCTTGAAACCCAGTTTCTTTATGAAAATACAATAAGGATAGGAAGGTATAATAAGGATTTGGGGGTCCCAGGTCATTGGTTTAGGAGAAAGTCTGGTATTCATTAAGCAAATGTTATATACTCTGAATATTAAATGATAATTCATGTCAAGGTAGGGAGACAGGAAGTAGCCAGTCTACTTATATTTCTCACTGCTTTCTTAGTGACATAAACATTACCAAGTAGATCATGAATGACCTTACAAAATATTCAAAGTGAAATAAAAGAAAAAGATGTGAAAATAGGATGGTTATCAATGGACACAGATAATTCTTCAAGTGATTCTGTAAAAGAAAAGTCCTGAAAATATTTGAACATCTCCTGAATCAGTGAGGTACATCGTGTTCTTTATCCCTTCTTCCTCCTTCATTTTTGCCAATTATGACCATGGCTGTGCTTTGTACAGAACTATAACTCCATGCTGTCCTTTTTAGGATCTAGGATTCTTGAAAAGCCAGACCCCACCCACTATTCTTGCTTCTTTTCTTCTTACCCATAAATTTACATTTTCAGCCCAAACAAAGTTGGGAAGCTTGACAAGAAGCCAACCTCATTTTTATCAATCAATGGGTACAATACTCCTCTCTTCTCAGAAGTCCTGCCCTTTTTTTGAGGCTTATTCCCATTCTGATTGTGTTTCCATCTTCGTTTCCAACACTAGTTCTTGGGATATTTTCCATGTATAAATAACCTGTACATGGAAAATTGTAAAAATAGCCACAATTGTTTGTAGATACTCCTATCAAAGGATGGAGTCTATTTCTCCACTCCTTGAATCTGGGCAGGCTTCTGACTTGTGCTGGCGAATAGATAGAATGTAGCAGAATCATTATTGGGTGAGTTTCCATCCCAGCTCTCAAGATAATTCATGCATTTTTGTTCTTGCTGCTACTGAATCTTGCTGCCATGTGAACAAGTTCATGTTATTGTGCTGGAGGATGAGAGACCATGTAGAAAGAGGTCACAGCCTCCCAGCTGTCCCAGCCAAGTCTCTCATAAAGACTTGTGACAACATTTCTGATGACTATAGATGTATAAGCAAGCCCCACTGAAATCAGCCGAATTCAGTCCAGACCAGAGGAAACCCTGATGAACCCAGCCCATGGATGATGCGTGGAACTGTGAGCTAGATGAAAGGCTGCTGAGGGCATAAAAACAATGACACCCCAGTGGCAACAAGTACTCCCTAAACCCAGATACTGATTTCTAATATGAATCTTCAATAAAAAGAACTAAGGCCCTTTCGGAAAATAGCTGATTCTAGGACTGGGATAGGAAATATTCAAAATGAGCCTGGAGCCTGACAGAAAGTTAGGAACTGTTAAAACAACAACAACAACAACAAAAACAAACAAAAACTACCACATGGATGGGAGTATATTGAATGGACACAGGACCCAACTGAAATAGTTCCCAAGGGCCAAACCTGGGATAATGTTGTACTGGATATAACCCAAAATAGAAAATAAATATCCATGAATATATATTGATATAAATATCTGAATGAATGAACAAATAAATGGAAGAGAGTAGATAAATCTCCCATACAGAAGAATTCCAAATTCCAGATTATGTAGATACTCCACCCTGCGCGTGACCCAGTAGACCAAACAATGCACATGACCATATCAGGTTCCTTCTCCTGATGCTTTCTAAGCCACCAGTTCTGTTGACATCTCCTCTAAAATATATTGTAAATCTGTCCTTGTCTCTCCATCTTGACAACTACCAGCTAGTACAAGCCACCATCAAGTCACCTGGACAAACGCATAGTCTCTGATGAGCCCACTAGCTTCCAGTCTTACACTACCACAATCCATTGCCCAAAGTAGCCAAAGAGCCTTTGCACATTGTGTAAATTAAAAAACAAGCCAACAAAACTCCGCTTACACACTTAAAAATCCAAACTTCATCATTTGTGCCATCTACCTTTCTCACAACATCCTATTTCATTCTCCTTATTTTATATGTTCCAGCTACTCTGGCCTTTTGTCATCCTCAACACACCAAATTCTTTACTACCACAGAGTCTTTGCATAAATACTTTTTCTGACTGGCATGTTTTCTCTCCTAGCTGTTTGCATGGTTGGCTTCTTCTTGTCATTTGCTTAAAGGCCTTCTTGAGTATGTATTCCAAAGTAACAGCCCAGTCACTGTCTATCCTGGATCACTACTTTCTTGTTCCTATGACTGTCCTAGCTTGGTGGTGTTCTTAACAGAACAGCTGCTCCTCTAAGGGCTCATCCAGGAACCCAGGCTGATGGCTGCTCTTTTATCTTGAATGTGTGAGTTTTAAAGTCATCCCATGGGGCCACATCCTACTCACTCCAAAAGGGGAAGGAACACAGAGGAGTACATGGGAGAGATTTTCATGGACTAGGCCTAGAAGCAGCACACATCACTTCTACCCACATTCTATTAGGAAAAAAATGACTCACATGTAACTGCAAAGGAAGTTGGGAAATGAAATCTAGCTCTGTGCCCAAAAAAGGGGGTCTATTTTTTGTTGGACGGCTAGTAGTCTCTGTCTCTTAAAAAGCAGATCTAGGTAATTGATACATACTTTGGATATCTTAGAAGAAAAATGAGACATCAAATAGGATCTCAATTTAGTTAGGAAATGCTAGCTGCTGCAAACCCAAATCCCCCACATTTCTTAGAACAATAATTATTTTTTACTCCAGATTACAAGGCAGCTTTCTCCTACCTTGAGATCCACCATTTCCTAGGGCTCCAGAGTTCTCTGCATCTATCCACAGATGAAGGAAGAGCAGAAAGAAACTCCATCTCTTTCTTGAAAGTCCCAACCTCTAAATCAAACATCACTTTCATTTACATCCTATTAGTGAAAAGTAGTCACATGGCCACACATGGATACAAGGGAATGTAGTCCCTGGCTAAGCAGCTACCTTCCACTGATGGCTCCACACTAGGGAAAGGGAGTATAAATTTTGTTGGAACCATGAGCTTTCTCTACCACAGATGACTTCACCAAAACAAGGCCCAGCCATATATCTCTAGCTTAGAACATGTTACTGGAATTTTTACAAAATAAATTATTTTGAACATAATATCACCTTCCCTCCTGTTATATCTTCACAGAATCAAATTTTGCTTTGAGACACAGGATGTACATGTAAATATGTCTGTCATTTGCTTGCTTAAAGTTCTTTAATAAATTCCATTGCTTAGAATTAAATGCAAATTGCTTACCATGACCTATCATGCCCTATGGGTTCTACCTCCTTCTGACCTCAAAAGCTACATTCCTCCCCTTTGCTCCCTCTGTTCTGACCATACCAAGAAACTTTTAAATTCCTTAAATGTCCCATTCCCTCTGCTAGAACTTCCCATGTGTTATTCTAGAATGCTTTCTCCCCAACTCTCCTCAAGGCTGATTTATTCTCCCCCTTCGATCTTAAGCCCAATGGTCACCTCTTCAGAAGGGTCTTCACTGGCCAGCTCTCTCATGGGGCCTCCCACAGATCCTTTCTATTCCCTCCCTTATTGTCAAAGAAGTTGTGTCAATCTGTAATAATGTTGTTAAGTGGTTTGCTTGTTTACTATTTGTCTCCCCACGTGAATACAGTTTCCCTGAATGCAGGGACCATATCAGTCTTATCCACCATCATAAGCTATTGCTTTATACAATGCCTAGCACATAGTTAGCAATCAATAGATATCTGAGGAATTAATTAATTGATGGATGATGGATGATGGATGGATGGATGGATGGATAAACAGATGGACCCAGTTGAATCCAAACACATACTTTGAAGGGGTTACTTCATCATTACTGCTGAAAAAATAGTTTGAGATCCTCATCCTCTGGCAGGAGCTCAATACTACCTTCTATATCAAGAAGGAAAAAAAAAAAAAAGATAAGCTATCCCATACTGACACATCCCTGGCACTGATTTCAGATAAGCAAAGAGAATGCACTGACCAACTGTGACTTTCTAAAAGAAATTTCCATCAAGTTACCCACAGCGCACAGGCTACCAAGGATATCTCCCAGGAGAGGTAGTGATGGAATGGGGGACAGGAGCATCTGAGCACTCACATGCCATAGCAGCTTGAAACCAATGAGCTTTTCCGCCAACTAGATTCATTTTTGGATAGGCTTGAATTAATATGCTCTGAAAAAAAAAACCAAAAGTACGCTTTTTCTGGGGACAGAAAGATGTAAATGCAGGAGTCTGGCAGTGGGGAGAGGGAGGAAAGGCGATTGATAAACAGGGACAAAAAAAAAAATGTTGGCAGCCCAAAAAGGTGCTGTATATTAGCTACTATGATCTAAAATGGCCCAGTAGAGCTCAGCGTAACATCTGCCTTGCTCATTTCTCGCATGTCTACATATTCATGCCCAGCTTTCAGAATTCTCTGGAGGCACTTGAGTATATAGGAAGATGAGTTCCAATGAGCTGCAGCCTCCTGCTTTGCTGAAGGGATACAAAAAGAAATCTTGCTTCCCTGATTCAAATTCAGCCTCAAACATTTTCAAGTCTTTACTAACCAATGCAGATTTTAGGAACAAGTGAAAGAAGAAAGATAAATCAAATACTCAATATAAGTTGGATAAATGTACACAAACTGCATTAGGGCTATATGATAAAGAAAATGGCAAGGGCCCTGGAGTCAGAAGAACCTGAATTTCAAAACCTGGTTCTACCTCTTACAGTTATGTTGGCAGTCACCTATTTAGCACTGACCCTCTCTCTTCATTTGTAAAATAAGCAGATACATCTACTAATATCTGTGAGGATCAACTAATATCTATGAAATATCAGACATGCAATAAGTACTCAAAGAATGATACTGTGTTTATTATTTAGAACTATCCAAGTATCCATCAAGCTCTTTTTCGTCAAACCAAATTGTTTGGAGATTTGCCTGAATTATCTAGAAAACTATGTCAGCACTGCCCTAACCTTGGCTTTGGTCATCAAACCACAAGCTCTTATCACTGAACAATATACTAAGTCCAGTAAACCACTTCCACATCTTCAAGCTTCTGTTTATACTGTTCCTTCTGTCTCATCTATCCTACACTCTGCCTTTCAAAAGCCAATATTTCAGTCAAGCTTTGTTGGATACTCCCAGTCAGATTTGATCTCTCTTTCCTCACTTCTCCATTTATTCATGCATTCCATAAAAAATTATTGAGAACCTGCTAGATGCCAGAGAATTTTATAGATGCCTGGGAAATGAAGATGAATAAGACATAGCCCCCATTGTTACAGTCTAGTGAGGAAGACTGAGAATTGGACAGATGATTGCATTCCAGCGTGATACATACAATAAAGGTGTGCACACGGGCTTGTGAGCCCATGGGAGAGACTCTCCTCCAAGAGCAGTCCCTTACACCTCTGTCTCACAGTCACTTTGATTTTCCTTGCCTCATAGTTTATTGCTAACATAACCATCTTTCCTGTTACATTGTAAACTCCTTGAAGCCAGATGCTGTCTTATTTGTCTTTGTATTCCTTTAAAATCTTGCACAATATGCTGCAAATAGTAGGTGTCCAATAAATGTGTTCTAAATGTATTATTAGTGTGTGGATGAACCGAAGCATCAGCAATGAGCACTTGCAAATGATCTGGGGTGTCTTAAAAGATCTGTATTCTGTGAAAGGCAACATATATAGTACACTGTTATAAGAACAAGGGTATTAAAGCCAGATAGTCTGAGTTCAAATGCCTACACTAATCTTCAATAACTGTTTATATTAGGCAAAGTATTTCAACAGCCTGTGTCTCAATTTCTTTGTCTGTTAAGTGGAAGTGATAAAAATGGTATCTACCACATAGGGTTGCTATAAATATTAAATGAATTAATCTACTTATTAAAAGTACTTAGAAAATTACCTTAATGGTAGCTTCTAAAAAACATTGTCATCTCCTCCTAAACAGACTTAAAGACCTTCACTCCTAGAACATACACTACTGCAGGCAGACCAAAGCTTTGAATTCCACACATAAAACACTTAGTTTTCATCTTTCGTACTACTTGCCAATTCTAGTTGCAATGCCAGTCTCTTACAAATCCAGAAACTGTTGATTTACAACTTTTACAAGCCATACGGTTACCTTCTGACCACACCAGAAAATATAATGCCATCTTAAAATGTCCCATTTGAAGTTATTACCTCTATTCATTGACTGATATCAATGTGAAAAGCCTCAAAAAAAAAAAACCTGACATTTACTACATTCCCGTTATGTATCATGTACTCTACGTATATTATTTGCAATCCTTAGAACAATACGCAAGGTAGATACTGTTAAATCCATTCTATAGATGGTAAAACTGAGGCTCAGAGAGATCAAGTTCTTCATGCAGAGGTCCCAGTCCTGCAAGTAGTCTGACACACCCTCACTTCATCTCACCTCAGTGCTTTCACTCTCTACATTATGTCTCTAACTAGCTTTAGTTTGCTCTTGGCTTCATTATTCTCAATCTGCTTATTCAGCACCACTGAGAAAGATGAAATTTCCAGACAGAAGTAGAAACGGTGGGATTTAAATTTTATCATTGAAAATACTTATAATGTCAACAATTTAGTGTGATTCAAGGTAAAACAAGGTTTCAAGTCTCCTGATACCACTCCCATCTTCAGACAGTACTATAGCAAGGTTGACTGACATATGGCTATGGATCTGATTTTCTGAGATTGGTAGGCGTGGACATTCCAGGGCCCCTGTTTGCCAGTTTCAATATTTAAAAGCCATTAAACCTAGTTTATCCTTTTTCATATATTTAAACTCTCTTTGCATGCTAAGCCCATTAGCTTTTATTCTGTCCACTACAGATTTAGAGAACAGCTGTTCATTGCCATCTTTATAATTATCCTTCATATGGTCTGAGGCAGCACTGTCCAAGAGAAAAATAATGTGAGCCACATACATAATTTTAAATTAACTAATAGCCACTTTAAAAAAATAGTAAAATGGGATAGGTGAAATCCATTTGAATAATGTGCATGTTTCCTGTGCCTGCTGTAACAAATCACCACAAACTTGGTGGCTTGAAACAACACATTTACTCTCGGGGTGCCTGGATGGCTCAGTTGGTTAAGCGTCCAGCTCTTAATTTCGGCTCAGGTCATGATCTCAGATAGATCAAGATCAAGCGCTGCATTGGGATCAAGTCTGTTTGGGATTCTCTCTCCCCCATGCCCTCGGCCCCTCCTCCACACATTTATTCTCTTTGAGTTCTGGAGTCCAGAAGAAAAATCAGTATCACTGGGCCAAAACCAAGATGTCAGTAGTGCTGCACTCCCTCTGGAGGCTCTAGGGAAAAAATCATTCCTTCCCTCTTCCAGCTTCTGGTGGCTTCTGGGGGCTGCTGGTGTTCCCTGGCTTATGGCCACATCACTCCAATTTCTACCTCCATCTCCACATCACCTTCTGTACTGTGTGAATGTCTAACTCCCTCTACCTTCGTCTCATAAAAACACACAATTAGGGCACACCTGGATAATCCTTAACTTAATCACATCTACAAAGATTCTTTTTCTAAGTGAGGTAACATTTACAGGTTCCCAAAATTAGGGCCTGATATGTTAGAGCCCGTTATTCAACATTTTATTTGACCTAATCTATCCAAAATAAGATCATTCCAATGGGTAATCAGTATTTCATGCTGTCTTCCAAATCTAGTGTGTGTGATATTAATATATATACTATACTTTAAACTATATATAAATGATATATACAATATAAAACATATCGAATATTTTACATATATATATATATAGAATTTACAATACATCTCAATTAGAATTAGCCACATCTCAAGTGCTCGACAACCACATGTGGCTACTATACTGGATAGTGCAGTTAGGAATGCCTTAATTTTCTCATCAAACAATTTTCTTTCCTTTCTGAGAAGCAAAAAAGCTACTACCAGCAATATAGGTGTCCTCATCCAATTTTTTTTATCACCATGGGTATAATTCCTATATTTCTGCCTCATAGGATTTGCTGTAAGGATTAAATTATCAAAACTCTGGAAAACAGTCCTTTCCAAAGCCACCCAAATGTATTGCCAAGGTTTTTTGCACAGTATCTCACAGTCATTCATGCCCATACACTTGGCATAACTGAGACCCATAACAAAATAGCAAAAATGAAGGAATGGGGCCATTCTGCAGACTAGAGCCAGGAACCTGAGCAGTACAGCTGGTCATGGATAAAGAAATATGAGGGAAATAGGATCAATGTTTAAAGAAACATTAAAAATAAATGTTTCCATTTCAGCACAGAAAAGATTCATTCATTCACCCATTCAACAAATGTACTATCCTAGGCACAATGCCAGGTGCTGGGAATGCAGTGCTTATTGGTAAGGAAAAAAATATATAGTCCTTGCCCCCTTGAAGTTTAGAATCTAGAGAGGAGGCAAAAATAAATTAAATGGGAAAACTGCAACTGTCGTCTTTTCTACCAAGAGCAGAACATGGTCCTCTGAAAGGGAGTTTGACCTTGTCAGGGGGGTCAGCGAAGGTTTCCTTGAGGAAATGATGATTAAGATATGAAGCATAAGTAAGAATTAATTCAGTGAATAGGAGAAAGGCAAGAGAATCTCATGCACAAAGTCCTTTCTGTGGAAGGAATAATGATGAGATGACGGACAAAGGCCAGGATGTGTGGAGTGCAGAGAATGAGCAGAGGCACCAGGTACATGATGAGACAGGGAGGAAGGAAGGACCATGATGTGACCATGTAAGGGAGTTTTGTCCTTTTCCTATAGTAAATAGTAACCCACTGACAGCTTTTGTGCTTTGAAAAGATCACTGTGGTAGAGTGTGAAGAACCAACTGTTGAGGGGACAAGGGTAGTTATAGATTGTGGAGTAGATAAGAACATAGACAGATGGAACAGTAAGGGGAATACTACAGGCAAAAGATGATGGTATGGGGTAAAATATGGAGTCATCCTTGAATCCTCTTTTTCCTTCATACTTCACATCCAGTCCATTAGGAAGTCCTGCTGGTTGAATCCAAATGAATCCTTCTCTCATTTCTAATGTTAAACTGTGATCCAAGCCACCATAATTTCTCCTCTGAACCATATCAACTATCTTGTCTTGTCTCTGCTTCCAACGTTGATGCTGTGGTTTATTTTTCCACATATAGAGGCCAAGGAGATTCTCTCAAAGGTAAGTCAAACCATGTCATTCACCAGCTCAACACCTCCCCTCTCCCCCCCAGTGGATTCTTATCTCACTCACATTGAAAGCTAAAGTGCCTCAAGGTGTTTCATGATCTGCCACCTACCAAATCTGACCTCATAAAACTCTCCTCTTTGCCACAATGGTCAGCTTGCTCTTCTTTGAAAAAGCCAAGCATTGTCTTAACTCAGGATCTTGACACTTGCGTACCGCAAGTTCCTCTACCTGGAACACTTTTTTTTTTTTAATGTTTTTTTATTATATTATGTTAGTCACCATACAGTACATCCCTGGTTTTTTATGTAAAGTTCGATGGTTCATTAGTTGCATATGGAACACTTTTCTTAAAGACTCATGGTTCCTCACTTAAAACTCATCATATATATCTCCATTTAGCCCCTTTCATTTAGTTTCCTTATCTAAAACTGTAACTTCATATTTTATACCAAAGAAATTGAGAGAGAAAAACATAGAGATACTTAGAAGGAAAGCATTCCAGGCTGTGGGAATACCAAGTACAAAACCCCAAGGCAGGAGTTCAAGAAAGAGCAAGGAAGCCAGTCAGGATGAAGGCATGTTGGTAGAAGGTGGAGTGGAAAGGGGAGGCTATGCTAGAGGTAGGAATAATAAGCTCACATAGTACTTGCATGCACATCACTGTGAGGACATTGCTTTCCCTGAGATGAGAAGTCATCGAAGGGTACAGAGCAGAGATGTGGTGTGACCTGACATGTTTTAACAGGTGTATTCTGGATGCTGTATTGAAATTTGACTTAAAGAGGACAAGTGCAAAAGCAGAGAGCTTAGTTATGAAGCTATCATAACTACTAGATAAGAAATGATGGCGGCTTAGACAAAGCTTGCAGCAGTGGTAAGAAGTGTTCAGATTCTGGATTTATTTTGAAGATGGACCTGCAGGATTTGCTGAAAGAGCATATATGTGGTGTGAGAGAAAGACCTGAGGCCTGAGCAGCTGGAAAATGGGGTGGTAATTAACTGGGATGAAGAAGACTACAGGTTTGGGAACAGTTATTAGCAGCTGAGTTTTGGATGTTGGCTTTGAATGATCATTTGACATACAAGTAGAGATGTCAAAGAGACAGTTTTAGGTACTCAGGGGAGAAGTCTGGGCTGGAGATACAAATTTGGGAGGCATCAGTGTATAGACGGTATTTTCAGTCATGAGCTTGGATGAGATCACCAAGGAAATGACAGCTGCTAGCAACTAAAGGAATCCTCTATAAAGTGTGAAAGAAAAGGAGTAGCTTTGCAATTGTGACACACTGACAAAGTGGTGATTCTGGGCTATAACCTACTCATTGGCAAGGGATTCCCCCAATGGGCAGGTGGAGGAAATGGAGTAATGTGGGTACATAATTGTTCCAGGGGTCTGAACAACTGCTCAGTGATACCAATGCCATAGTTAACCTCAAAGAGAACATGTGGCCAGATTAGCTTCCTGGGCCCAGCTATCTGTAATATATGACTCAAGTCTCCTTCAGGAGCAAAGCCCTTCTATGAGTTACGGTACTGAGGTCAGCCATGAACTAATTTATTGTCCTGGGCACAATTTTATAGGTATGCTTCCTCCAACCACATCACTTTTGCTTTTACACTGCTCTCCAGCAACCTGTTAAAGCTTCTAGATCATAATCATTATAATGATGACCATGATGACCCCAATTCTCCAACTATGGCCAAAGGGCAAACTGTTAAAAACCCAAGCGGAAACCTCTCTGCAACCAGGGTTGAGGAGACAGCAGTCCTCATCCCCCAAGGTCATCCACTTCTCACCCCTACTTTACTGTCAGCTTGGTTTCTGTGGGTGTCTCACCTGGATCATGAAAATGGATTTCAGAGCATGCAGTTTGTGGGAGGTGGAGGATGATAAAACACGTGGTTGTAATGGATGGAGGAGGAATTTTAACATGTCAAGTGCACACATGTTAGCATAACTTTTCCTTCCAATACTTGTACTGCTTCTATCACCTCCAGCAACATCATTATCATTGTCTTCATTGCCAAACAGTGGTTTTACACAGCACACCCAGAATCCTAAGCCACACTCCCCCATCTTTTCCTCCATCCCCACAGCCATACTCAGACTTCTAGTCTAAATTGGCAACCAAAGCCAGTGTGGGCAATCAAAATCAAGGAGATGGTCCCAGCTTCCATATTTTGCCTATTTCTTACCTTCCTGCCCCATTTCCTGCCATTTTGTAAAACAGTTACTCTGTATCAACCTATGGCTCATATGTGCTACCTAATGGCAGAATTTTTCTTTTAAATGTGTTGGCTAAAAATTTCAGGTAAACTGAATTCCAGAGCTTTTGGACTGTGAGGTATGTGTTGGGCACCTCAGGTGCAGAGTAGATAGGACTCAGATAACAGGTCAAGGTGACAAGGAAGTGGAGTTTCCACTGGCACTATGAAAGACTTGACAGAATCTTTATGTAGATAAAACCATTTTTTTCAATTAATTCATTTAAAAAATTTGTGACATCCACCAACTATTTTCCAAGAACATAGGTGATATATGAGTGATGATGAACAATGAACTGAGAATACAGTGATGAGCAAAATAGATATGTTCCCTACATTCATGGAACTTAAAGTATAGTGAGGGGACAGATGGTAATCAAATATACCTCCATAATATATATATATATATACTATGTGACATGGAAGGGAAGAAAGAAGTGCTATAAATCTTTTAGTTTGGATATGGTAAAGAAAGAGGATCAAAGAAATTTCTCTGCAGAGGTGACACTTACTAAAATATGAAAGGTGAACAGACATCAGCCAGGGGAGAGACGTATGTGATATGAGAGAGGAGCCTTCTTGCAAAAAGAACGGCATGTGCAAAGGTCCTGGGACAGGAAAGGAAAACTTGAAAAAAAACTGGTGACAAAATAAGAGCAATAAAATGCAGAACAGTGGTTGCCTGATGCTGGGAGCTAGAGTAGGGATTCAGCTACAAAGGGGAACTGGGGAATGTTTTAGAAAGATGGAAATGTTCAATATGTTAATTGCAGTGATGTTTACATGACTATATACCATTATCAAAATTCATTGAATTGTATTGTCTATAAGCTATTCCTCATTATAGCTTGGGTTGGGGGTCTGGGGGTCGGGGAACAGTGAGCTTTTCAAGTCTTTTTCTTTTCAAGTCTCAATTTAAGGTTAACATTAACCTAACTTCATTCAGTATGAAAACAAAGCAGAGAAGCACATATAACGACTAAATTAAATGTATTTCCTTAAGAATTTAGTTGCTGTTCATTTGTTCATGGCTCATGTGTTTTTAAAAAAAGGATTTTAGTTGGAAGGGGCAGTTTTAGGATTCTAAGGGCCATAGATATTTACACTTTCACATTCCATGATTAAGGCACTTGAACTTCTGAGCCTCTTTCCTCATCTGTAAAAATTAGGAGAAAAAGGTCTCTCATATCAGACTGTTGAATGGATTATTTCATTTAATTTCCTTGGAAGATGTCAGTTCCAATGAACATATTGGAGGCTGTCCTTCACTACCATTCTTTTTGGTACCTAAAAGTCAAGCACATTGCTAAATTTGCCTGATAAAATCAGCTTCCAGGAAAGGTGATGTGTGACTGTAGGTGTTGTTCTGGCTGTGGGGTACCTCTGTGACAGGATCCTAAGGGTGGGCAGAGCTGAAGCAGTTGGGGACTAGAACCACTGGTGCATGAGGAGGAAACATCTCTACCTTAACTTGTCGCCTGCCCCACCCCAATATGGCAGAAACCTTACTACTCAGACATGTTCGCGCAGAACCTGCCTGAGATCACATCCATGTGAAGGGACAGAATCAAATGAGAAATGTTCCAACCTCTCCAGAGAAAAGTGACAGAAAAATGGCCATGAGACTATTCAATTTAGATGCAAAAAATAATTGCAAACCTGAAGAACCTCTTGCGTTTTACTCAAACTCTATTTTCTCTCTTTTTTCATCCTATTTTCTCCTTTTCATTTTCTTAACAAAACTTTCCAAGTCATAAAGATAAAATTTCTGACTTTCTAAAGTCATAAATAGACAAAATTCATTGTTAAAGCCTGAAACAATTCACTCTGACTCCCTTTAGTTTTCAAATACTCAAGAAAACCTAGTTTTCAATGGATAAAGGCCACCCTTTCAACCAAGTTGGGTGTCTCTGGAGCAAGGAATTGTGTTGATCGTCACCATAAAAATGCACAGGCAGAGGGCAGACAGGCAGATAGCTTTTGGGAGGCTCGTAGACAAAGGAGGTGTTATGTGTAGTACAACCATTCACTGCAAAGGGATTGTTTAAGTGGAGATGGCTGGTCGACATTCACAAGAGGGAGCCTTCATACGTAAATAAAGGCTGGCTGCTGGAGAAACCCCTCCATCTGTTGCTGCCCACTGCCTGACTTTCAAGGCTCTGGCTGCACTCACTGAAAACACGGATGGATTTGTGCCCCACATGTTCACTTTTAGGAATCACTGAGAGGTTGTTTGTTTGTTTGTTTGTTTGTTTTTAGGATAGGACCAGCCCCAGCTGACTCCCTGAACCTCCAAGCCAGAGGAATAACCATTTGGGGGCTTTATAGCTGCTGTCGTCTTATGATCATTGATTCCTGATACCTTCCCTCACTGAATACCTCCCCCTATTTGGCTAGCTCTAGCCATAAATATGGCTAGTGATTTGTTAAGCTGCTAAGCTTCTTTTACCTTAGGGCACCATTCAAGGCGAGGCCTGAGTAGATCTCCTTCCTCTGAAGAGAGAAAAAAAAAGAAATTGAGTATTGATGTGAGCTCTGGAGAGGGTACTGTTTTGGCCTTTGCAAGCCATGCCCTGCTGTGCTCTGAAGGTGCTAATATGTCTTCCATTTCAGTAATTAGTCAGAAAGAAGTAGAGGATCCTGGGCAATGGGAAACCTGCTGCACACAACAATACCAGCCCCCACTTAAGTTTCCTTCTCCTTCCAGGCCGAGGCCAAACTCAACGTGTCAAATCAAAGGCAGACGTGGCTCATAATCACTAACATCACCGGAGTGTACACAAAAGTGGATCCTGAACTGAAAACTGTTGATAAGCTGACTTCACCCTTCCTCTCCATCTGATGGAGATAAGGCAAGTATATTTGTTACCCCAGTTTTGCACCTAAAGGAAACTGAGACACAAATGTGCAGGATAACACATATAGTCTCAAAAAGAATAGCTAATGGACTCAACTCCCCACTAATAAATTAAAGCTCTTTCTGTTAGGTCATACGAGCCTGAAAATAGCCACCTGGCTCTTCCAAATAACCTCTGTGTCACCCACCAGACAATAAAACGGTGGGGGTAGGGACGGACTCTGAATTCACGTTTACGTGGCCTAATGCTGAATCACATTCATGATGTACTGTCACCAGGAACGAAGAGTTCTCTATTCATTTGCTGGAGGAAGACGGTGTATCACAGAAGTTGCATAAAGACAGAAACCAGAAATCAAAACTCTTTTCCTGTGGTATCCCTTCATACTTTTGATCAGGCCACCTGAACACAGTCACATATGAAATGTAAAGAATAAACTGTCTTCTACAGAAGGATAGTTTTGAAAGTTATTAAGATTTGTGCAGCAAACAGAGATGATTCGTTTAAATTACTGAAGATTCTATTATTTAGCATCCATTTATTCATACAATGATATTTATTGAACAATAAATGCAGACAGTGTAGTCCCATTTGATGCATTCTGGAACACCTGACTTTTATAGTGTGGGTAAATGAAGTTACTTAGCCCTGAGCCAGCTTTCTTCCAAAAGTTTCTAAATGAAAGCCAAAAAAGAATTAATAAGGATGTTGGAAGTCACATAAACACAGCTGAAGAAAACATATTGTCTTGATTTCAGCTTGAAATCTGTACTAAATTAGGAGTAGGAAGTTTAGCAGTAATGCCTCATTTCTTAAAACACCAATTGTTTTTAGGCTTTCTCACAGCACTATTCAATTTGTGGAATTAAAAAACTGAATACATTCTAAGCTTGCCCTAAAAACATAATCATATATCCAGAAGATTCATTCACTAATCTTGTTAGTTTGTCTCATATTCTGTTTTCTGGGTAGGCTGGCAACCATATTTATTTTACTAATAGTTGATACCAATATTATAAACAAAACATTGTTTTGAGATTTTTCAAAAATCCCCAATAACCTCTTAAAACATTTAGTGTTAAAGTACACTATGCAGATGTTACTGGAATAGTTTTAGGGTCCTAAAGATATTTTTTGACAGGGAACCCAAATCAGGATTTACATAATGGATTTTGGTCTTGTAAAAGGTACTCATAACTCTTGTTAAATTTCTGCTTGCTTTTTCTTTAATTCAAGTCCACCAAAGCTAAGAAATGGGGCTAATCCAAGATAAAAGTAGGAACAAAGTGATTAAAGTGTTCCTCTATTTTGATAAGGGCACTGGGTTAACATGCAAACGCCGCCTGTTGATGTCAGCATCCCAAACTAAAGATAAACATGGCTGCACTGCTCTTACTTCAGATTCGGGTGACATTTTTCTTTGTTAATGAGGATTTCTTTTTCTGCAAAAGGAAGAAAAGTTTTATCTAAAGTTTTATGGCCTCAGGCCAAGAGAGATCTTTTCTTCCCTCTCTGTTGCCATGCTTTGACAAAAATAACAAAATTCCTTCTTTTTCATATTTATCTTTATATTTTTGTTAATATCCTTTTACTTCTATTTCATTAATACTTTCGTACCTCCTACTTTTGTAGGGGGAAAGGAGTCACTTAAATTAATGTTTATTTTTAAAAATTAATGTTTATTTTAGCCCTTTCTCTTGAAATCCATACTTAACTGAATTCATGACTGTGAAAGGTACCAGGTTTCTTGGGACTGAAGTTGTTAGGTGAGCAAAGCTTTGTGACTATGTCTCTATGGACATTTAAAATTCATTTTCTTTTGTTTGGGTGAAGTTTACTTTACCACTGCCTGGTTGTTGAGTGGAGTAAATCCAGTCATTTGTTCTAAAAGAACGTGGTTAATATCCATGTCCTTGGACTTTAACATCAGCTTCAAAAAGATGTCTGAGTATACTAAAATCTTTGCAATAATCACTGGATCTGGATTCGTTTAGGGTATTTTGATGACCCCTTCTTCCTATCAAGAGAAACATATATGGTGAGAGATGATCTTCCCTTTTAGCAGAGGGAGGAATTCGTCCTACCTCGATTAGTAGGATGGTGCCATATAGTGGAAAACCAGTGGAGCCAGGTATTAGAAGACTTTCTGACTCAGCCCTATATACCATTTAAGACCATCTCTCCTCCACCAAGAATCTTTTATTATTATTTTTCATTCCTTTACCATGTTTTGGAAAAATTAGGTCTGTCAAACACACGGTACTTACGAAGTAGAAAATTAAATCTTTATTTCATTTTTCCTTAATTAACAATCTCCACTGAGTGTATACGCAATCAAATGAATATTCCAGACAGCTCATACTAAGCAGCCACAAAGCAAAAAAAGTTGATGTTATAACTATCTTAGGTAGCTTGACTCTTGACTGAGGGTAACTGTATGATTTCTTTAGGCTTCTTGAAATATTTAAAATAGTCCTGATTTTCTATTTCTATATTCTCATACTCCACATGAACACAAGGCCCAAGGTTGGGAACCATTAGCTTCATTTATCTGAGCCTCAGCTTTATCTTCTTCAACACAGAGAAAAATCACAGCTTCTAGCCTTACTTACCTCATGGTTGTCATAAAAAATAAAATTAAATCATATGTGTTAAAGAGCAGCCATGTTTGTACTAAGTAATCCCATTCCTTGCCCACAGATTATTGGACCAGGAGTGAACACCCGTCTCATAGGACAAACTGAGCCCATCGGATCCTCTCTCATAAGGTTTTGAACTACAACACTCAAAATCTCATTAAGTGATGATGGGCACTTAATCTGAGAAAGGTCATATAGAGTCATTCATTCATTCCAAAAGTAGATACTAATTACCTGACAGAAATCAGGCACTGGATTGAGTCAAGGATAGAGTCAGAGTGAGCCAGAATGTATGGTAAGAAAAGCCAAGGTCATGTATAACACGCCATTATGGGGACCAAGAACTAAGAGACTACAAAGAAGCAGGTTGGCAGAGATGAAGGGAGAACTGATGTGGCAGAGAACACAGAGTGAAAGAGCAGCTGACGGGTTGCCTGACGATTTCCACCTTTCCGAAGCCCTCCCTGCATTTTCTGCTCTTAGGTTCTGTAATATTCCCTGATATCCTTTTTACTAAATCCCCTCTTTGCTTAAGCTTTTTTTGTGAGGCCTGGCTCCTTACAAGCAAATGCACCCTGGCTAAAAGAGGTGGCATTGTTAATTCTTCATGTAAACTAGAAACAATTTTTTTAAAAAATTACCTTAAAAGTAGAGATGTTTTAAGACCAAAAGCATTAAAGTTAGTAATCAAATTCAACTTTGTTCCTCCTCTCCTACTACTGACATGGTCCCCCAACTTCTCTCCCTGGAAAGTGCATGAATGGTTTGGAAGAGGGGGTTAGCATATCATTTCCCTGGGTCCCAACATTGGAGGGAAATGGGGCTAACTAGCAAGTGACCCAGCCGACAAATTCCATTTCCCAGCAAACACGTCTCCTCCAGCACAGACAGATTCTGATTTTATTTAAATCCTGCTCAGAATTAAATCCCAGCAACATCAAACTGAAAGAAGAGCTAGGGGTGAGATGGAGAGAGAAGAGGCTTCCTAACCTGATGCGTCCTAATGAAATGGCATGCATGGGGTGACTGCTAAGTGCCTGGAAGGGGAGGTGTCAGGGAGCAGCCCTGATGGGTTGCAGGCACCTAGGGGAGAAGCCAGAAAAGGTGGGGATTTATTGTGTTTGGTTGTCTTTCTGAACACATCTGTATTTGAATCATCTGCCCTTGTAACTAGGTCAGGATGCAGATTTTGTGAAGAAAGAAAGTCATAACCAATTCAAAAAGCTTCAGGGATTTTAGCGATCATGGTTAAAACGTTCCTCTGGGCTGACTTGCCAATAGGCCCTAAAAAGTGACAGATTGGAGTTAAAATCCCTTTTAGGTCATAATGAGAAGGGGAGAGCAGGCTTTAAAGTTGCCTGCTCACTCTTAGCACCTTATCACTCCTAGTCCATTGCCTGCTCCCCTTCCTAAGACTATCTCCCATTGTCTTAGGCTTCCAGTGTGATCATGCAATCATACGTATCTCTCCTAAAATTCAGGGATATGTCCAAAAAGTCACTCACATCTGAGCACAAATGACTGATGAGGTTACAGATGAAAACACTCCCAGAACCGTGCATTTTAACATAAGACAAAACTGACAACAGATGATCTCTTATTATAGGGATTCAAGCATCAGTAAGCTGCAGGAAGATACCTAGAAGGTGGGAGAGATCCTTCTGAGGTTAACGTGAAGAGCTCCACCTCTTCCAGTGAGGCAGCATCTGAGCAAACATCTAGGGACACTAGAACCTATTGGGTGCAGACAATGAGAATGACCAAGAATCACAGGAAACTGACCCCCTGGCACCGACTCCTTGCCCACCCCTCAGGTTGCCCATCATGGTGGCAATTTCCCAGAATTCCCCAGCAATTCATAAAGAAACAAAATCCCTGAAAAGCTTCGGTATCAGATAAGCTCTGGAAAATCACTAACTTTCAGATTCAGAATGCTGAAGGAAGCCAGGGAGTAGCATTAAAGTATTTTGTTGATGGTCATCAATTGTCAAAATGTAAAAGACCATTAATTATGAATGATGGAAGGTTCTCAGCAACACCTGGTCTTCCTCCTTCCCATCCATGTTACCAAGAATCCCATCTTCCCTAAGTGTTCCCCCATCTATATCCACACTGCCATCACTTTCACTCCACCACCCTCAGTAATACACATAGTGCTCTTATACCAAAATCAAAGCAAGCATGTTGCTAAAAATCCATCTGAGGTTTGAAGTTAGGATGAGGCAAGGGGCCAAAGACTATGGGGGGAAGAAAAAAGATGAGCTAGTAATTCACATGCACAATTACAAGAGTGATTCACAAAGCAGTCACTGTGCTCTCTGGGTTGTTGTTTGGTTGTTGTTTTTTTTAAGATTTTATTTATTTATTTGACAGAGAGAGAGACAGCCAGCAAGAGACGGAACACAAGTAAGGGAAGTGGGAGAGGAAGAAGTAGGCTCCCAGCGGAGCAGGGAGCCCGATGCGGGGCTCGATCCCAGGACCCTGGGATCACTCCCTGAGCCAAAGGCAGCCGCTTAACGACAGAGCCACCCAGGCGCCCCTATCTGGTTTTTTTTGACTCATGAAAGCAGAATCTGTTTCTAAAGCAGAATAAGTCAGATCTTTACGGTGCATGCTTTCTCACATAATGTTCAAAAATTAAGTCTATGCCTGCAAAACTGAAGTCTGTCACTGTAGTGTCTGTTCCCAATAGGGGATGCTACTTCATTGTTTAGAGGCAAACAGAATAATCCTTTCCATGATGATGATATTTGCTCCTATGTTCTTTGAACATACGTCCAATTGACTTAAGTCAATTGGTCAGGGGATTCACTCCATCTTGAAGGCAAGGTGAATTTTCATGATGTAAGGCCACGAGGAAGAGTTTCCAAGGAGAGGAAGTTATCAGTCTTTGAAAAGAACAAACATTGAAAGGAGACTTGGGTTTTGTTGTTTATTTACATGATGTCTAGTGCTAATGACTCTCAGTAGCTCCATTGTTCCCTGTGTATAAAGTAAGGCTATTTGAGGGTTCTTTGTGATAGACTTTGCTGCCCCTATCTTTACCCACAAGGTAAAGGCACAGTGACAGCACCACGTCCCTCTGGCACAGACTGCAGTTTGTTTCTGGATAACATGTTGTTATATCAAACTAATGTTATATCAAACTAATATGATGCTGCCCACTCCCTTTATAGGTCTCCTACATTCTGGTCGTTATGGACCCTCAGCTGGTTTCCTTCTTTACATTTCCATATTTCTCCTTGCTTAGAGTGTTTTTACAAGGAAAACCTATACAACGAGGGAAAACCCTGATACCATCATGTTTGGCACTACAACTGGTAACCACTGTGAAAACCATTTATAAAAAGGCTACTATTCCATTTATAATCTGCTTTCATGATTGCTTTTAACTAACTCGAGGAGTAGCTGCACTAAGGTAGAAAGGTTTGTGACCCATCTGTTGAGTGTATAATTTCCTTTTCATTGGCTAGCACAGCCCAATAAAAAAAATATTATTAGGTGCACTAACTCAATCAGCAAACAAATGACAGGCAGATGGTCTTCAAAAACAATACTGACCGTGAATGCCACAGAGCCAGAATGTGGGCCTCAGCTTTTAGGCAGCCTTTGTCTGAAAACACTCCACTGGGTTAAGTGATGCAAAATAAGACAGAAAGAGAGAGAAGCTGTGTGTAAATGAGGGAGAAGTTAACGGCTTCTAAAGTGCTCCATGAAAGGCTATGATAATTTACTGGGAACGAAAAAAAAAAGGCATCCTTCTTAAATAATATCTGTTTGTGATGGTGCTGAAATCCAATAGATCATATTCACATAATACTTCTGTTCTAAATCTTTATTTTAGTCCGATTTCATTTCTCCAAAGGGCCCTTTATCTGAAACAATTTTCTCAAGTTTTATCTAAGCTGAATGATGCAATTTGGTGAGTAAAAGCTTTTGTATGAGAGAATTTCACGGGGCGAATGGAAGGAAGGAAGGAAGGAAGGAAGGAAGGAAGGAAGGAAGGAAGGAAGGAAGGAAATTCTAGAAGCTTATGAAAAATCAGTGAGGTCACAAACTGCTATGGGTAATTTCAAAGTTATGAAGGATTTATATATATCCTTCCATACAGAAAGAAAGTTTAGCACATTGCCTGTTACATAGTAAGCCCTCAATAAGTTATCAATGAAGAAAATTTGTGCATAAAATATACATACATTTTTATGTGTATCTATATATAAAATAGAGAGAGGAGGTTGATAATGGTGAGCAGAGAACTAGCTCCATGTCCTGGACAACCCACCATTCTCAGTGCATGAACTTTGGTTTGTTTGCTCATGAGGTTCAGGATATGAATTCAGTAATCCACACACCTCTCTTATGAGTGGGGTATGCCTGCTTTCTATAACCTCTGGGCTGATATCCCTAAAAAAAACAAACCATGTCTAGTTGACATTTAAAAAGTGTTTTGTTTTGTTTTGTTTTCTTATAAAAAGATGCACACTTGAAGGAAAAAAATTAGAAGTACAGAAAAAAGTCACTCAAATCTCACCACCTGGGATAACTCTAATGTGTAATATATCCTCCTAGTATTTTTTCTTTACATTTTTATATATTTGAAAATGTTTTATTTTGCATTATTTTTTTACTTAGACTTATATCAAAGCTCTTTATAAATATTCTTTTAAATGGCTGCATAATATTTCACTGTTTATGTAGAACACAATTTTTTAACATGTGGTTTTTTTAAAGAAACATGTGGTAACCTCTGTGCTAGCTTTGTAAATTTGGGAAACTAATTTAACCTCCTGAGTCTCAGTTTTCTCATTTGTAAATGGATACCAATAAAAATACCTACAACATTATATTGCTCTGAACACTGAATTAAATAATTCGTATTAAGAGTTTAGCACACTGGAGGCGCCTGGGTGGCACGGCGGTTAAGCGTCTGCCTTCAGCTCAGGGCGTGATCCCGGCGATCTGGGATCGAGCCCCACATCAGGCTCCTCTCCTCCGCTATGAGCCTGCTTCTTCCTCTCCCACTCCCCCTGCTTGTGTTCCCTCTCTCGCTGGCTGTCTCTATCTCTGTCGAATAAATAAATACAATCTTTAAAAAAAAATAAAAAAATAAAAAAAAGAGTTTAGCACACTGCCTGATACATACTAACCACTCAATAAAAATTATCAATGATGATGACTTGGGCATAAGAATTCTTGTTCACATTTCAAAGAACTGACTTAAGAGAGATTCCTAGATATGAAATTAAGGACAAAAGATTTGAATGTACATATGATCTTAATATATACCATAAAATTCTTTCATGTATATAGTAACAATTTATGCCCAACCAGCAATATATAAGTAGCCATTTTACAAGGCTTTACCTATAGAGAACTATTTTTTTAAAAAACTTTGCTTAATAGGTTAAAATATCGTATCACTACAAATTCGGTTTCCCTGTTAAAATGCAGATTTTGCATTTCCAATTAACCCCCAGGTGATGTCGATGCTGGTTCTCTTGTCAACCTACTCAGTTATTGGGGGTATTCTGTACTTGATCCTCAAGCTATCAGAGCCCAAGAAAAGCATCTCCCTTCATTATTTTCCATTTTTACAGGGAAAAAGCTGCAGATGGGATGCCACCAAGAGAAGCCAGCTAGCTGCCAAGAGACCTCCCAGAGTGTAAATGTCCATGATCCATGGTCTGGAAATGGTAAGGTCTGCAATTTTCCATTATAGTGACTGATGTCAGGATTTTGATCACCAGTTATCAGTTAGTTTTGGTTATATAAGTCCACTGATACCCTAGCATCTAACAGTTTATCTGCTATGATCGATTAGCTATCATCACAGATCTCTGGGCTTACTACCCATTACGACAATAACTATGCCTAGGTGATTAAATGTTATCATGTGCCTTCTGTGTTCCAGGGAGCTCCATTCATGGTAGCATGCAAATGAAGCTATGAGTGAGCCTCTCTAAGACACTGGAGGCGTCTCACCAGTGAATTCCACACTGCTTCAGGGAAGGTAGTGTCCTCCATGGCCTCCCAGAAACCAGAACAGGGTGGTGGAGTCTCTGTTCTCACACATCAATCCATTCTAATACTCCCACCTCCCTGGGCTTCTGGCACCTCCTGCAACTTCTTGCCAGTGCAGTCCGTGGTCCCACCCCATCATCATGTCCCACCATCAGAGAGCCACACAGGGTCATGGTAGGAACATTTCCAGGTGTCCTTGCCAGTACCCTGAACCTCAAGAGCACCATGAGTGCTCCCATGTCAATAGATTTTCTTCTTTCCAGCTACAGACTTTATCCCCATTCCCCACCACCCCTATCTAACATGATATCTGTTCCACAAATGTTATTCAGATTCATGAATGTTAGGCAGGATGGGCAGGTCTTTGGTGTTTTGAACATTTCCTCATAGAATAGGGACAGTACTTTCCAGTTGGAGCTGTGCCAAAACCCAACATTCTTTCTTGGTCTAGAGACAATGAGGGAAGATAAGGGCAGATCATGAGCAGGGTAATGACACCTTGTAAGACATTTGCCTCAGATGAGGCCTCTGCAGGGTCTCCAGACAAGGGGAAGCTGGTATCTTATGCGAGGGGAGGGGGCTGTTTCTGCCAGGCTAAAAGATTCAGGGGAACCTGGGGAGTTAAGATTTTCAGGCTTATCTCCCAAATATTCTGAAATCAGGGTTCAAGATCCCTCTCTTCTACTATAAGGCCCTGACTTTCTCATATAAGATGTGTCAAGGTGGGGCACCTGGTGGCTCAGTCAGTTAAGCGTCTGCCTTCGGCTCAGGTCATGATCACGGGGTCCTGTGATGGAGGCCCACATGGAGCCCCTCATCTAGACCTGCATTGGGCTCCCTGCTCCATGGGGAGCCTTGCTTCTCCCTCTCCCTCTGCCTGCCGCTCCCTTGCTTGTGCCCTCTCTCTCTCTTTCTGTCAAATAAATAAATAAATAAATAAATAAATAAATAAATAAATCTATCTTCAACAACAACAAAAAGATCTGTCAAGGCTGTGCATTCAGTGTTCTCTGCAGTTCGTCTACCCTTACCAGTAGATCCTGGACATGATTTTCAGTGGCTAAAAGAGATAAGGATCTCCTTAATCATTGCTATAGAGGCCTTCTGACTTTCATATCATACCTGATATTTTCTCTTTTCAAAGCTTTTAAAGGAGTTAACAAATGCCAACCAACTATACAATTCTTATGGTTATCAAAGCCTCTATAACACTCAAGTGCCACAGCCCTACATAAGCCTGCACCTCATCTCAATCCACTCTAGGTGAGTATCCGAGTACTTATGAGGCTATGATCACCACTCACTTACAATTGGCAATGGGGTTTTTGCTACCATCTGACTAGTGAGGGATCTTAAAAATCCCACCCTAAAGATCTGTGTTCTGGGAACTTTCCCAGTACCAACTGTTTTAGCCTGAGGTCCTCTGAAAGTTCTGCCTGAGACAGATAGTTTATTAAGAATGTGATTCCAGGGTCAGGTATGTTAGGACGAGGGGACAGGGAAGGAAGAAAAGCCTACACAAGGATGTATAAGTGTATTGGCCACTACTATAAGCTACTGATTCTCAATTCCATGGGAGCATCTGAGGATTCTTATAAAATATGTGTTTAATCTGTCAGCCCAGATGGTGAAATGGGGAACATGTGCCCCTCAGTTTCCATCTCTTGTTGGTCAGGGGATGCCCTATAGGTATTAACTCCCTCCCACTTATAGGTTGTGTAAGCATAAGTACTGAGCAGGTTCCTATGAGCATCCAGGAAGCCCTGGGGAATTTCCCTTGTTGGTATAAAACCCAACAGAAAATGGACAACTCCATTATCTTCTTTAGGTAAATTATCTTCTTTAGGTAAATGGCATCTACTGTCTCCATACATTTTCTGGCATTGGTCAGGATAGGAAGAGTTGATAGAAAGTTAAAAGTTCTAGGTTTTATTTTTAATTGTATGTACATTCGGTAAAATCTGTCTGCAAAGCTTATGATCCATTTTTCCCTGTTCTAGGTCTCGCCCTGATAGGAGCATTCCTTTCATCTTTTCAAAGGCTCAGTTCTGCCATGATGATTCATACAACCCTGGCCTGGTTGTGTGAGACTTTTAGTAAATTTCAGGTTTTTCTTTGAAAATTTCCAACTGAAAAGGCCTTTAGCCGAGGTTAGAAGGTTCTCTTTTAAAAAGGGAATCCGCTCTGCTTCCTCTACATATTTATTCCACTAAAAGTGCTCATTCCAAATTAGGGAGCATCCTTCTTCTTTCTTTCATTCTTTTCCTGTCTCAACCTTTTACTTCTCACTAAATAAGTTCTATCACTCTGGACTATGTGTCCTTTTAGCATCTCAGGCTAAAACAAGACAGTCGAGCAACGAGAACATTTAAGTCATCATTACTCACATCTAAATATCTATTATTAAAATGTGCACAGGGGAAAAATCATGTTTAATTCCAGAAATTTATAAGAACAAATGTGGGTACTATCAGAATATTCATTAGGAGAAGGAGAAAAATAAAATGGGCCTGGGAGACAGATTTGTGAAGTGTGGATGTGAGGAGCCAACACATGAGCCTGACGCCTCTGAGCGTTAACACATGGTCCCTCCATCAAAGGTCTGTATACGCAACTCAGCTGCTGGACTGACAGAAGATTTGGGGTTGTTAACACACACTTCATTAAAATACCAGCTAAGATCCAAGTTCGAAATCCCACAGTTTGTGTTAGTTGATAAAACTCAATTGCTTCTAATTACTGTTAGTGCAGCTTTAAAATAATATTTTGTTATAATAAAGGATTCAGTATGATGAGTGAGAGTTGGCCCACTGAACTGGAAACACCAGGCCAGAGGGAATGTGTGCACACACAGGTTTCACCACTCTGCCTGACTTGTTTTTCTGAACATTTTCTAAGCATCCAACAGAGAAAAAATGACCAGTCTTCAAATGGGTTTCAAAAGGGCAACTTCAGCCTTAACTGTTATTTGCATCTCTGATTAGTCACTGCAGCTTAAGAGGTGGAAGACTGAGCTGAAATGAGACAGGCAGAGTTGTGGCTTTCCAAGGCTTTTATGGAGCATGCACCAAAATTAGCCAGCACCTTCTTCTTTCATATTTCTATTTTCTCCCTTCACTTCCTCCTTAAAAGGTTGTCAAGATTGGCACGCCTGATAAGATGAAACATCTTCAAATATTGAAAGTTGTTGCCCTAAGCATTAGAGAAAGGGAAATCTTCTCTCTCAACAATCTCTTCCACTCACTGTAATCCAGGAGCGCTGGTCTTCTGAAGATTTCTCAGGGAGCCAAGCAACTTCCCACCTCCTGGCCCTCATACTTGCTCTTGCCCCCAGTGCTTACTGCCTTCATCCCACCCTTCTTAAGCTCCCTAAGTCGTAGTCAACCTCTGTGTCTCATTCTAAACTCTAGTACGGATGGACATCTTCCTGGATGGTCCACATTTAAGTCAGGCCTCCATTGCCATCACACCCTGCACGTCTCCTTCAAGGCACTTTTTTTAAAACTGATGAGCACTGGGTGTTATAAGCAACTAATGAATCATTGAACGTTATATCAAAAACTAAAGATGTATTATATGCTTTCTGATTGAATTTAAATTTTAAAAAACTGTGATTATTTGCATATTTGCTTAATCGGCTTTCCTGTTACACTTCAAAGCATGGGCATTTCTTTTGTCCTGTCTTTTCTACAACCATATCCAAAGTACACAGGGCACAGTAATTGATACAGGCCCAAGTAAATGATAACAAAGACCAGAAAATTGAAGTGATTTTTACAAGTATTGGGGAAAAAAAGAATAAGGTACTCCTATGGAGACATTGGCTAGAAGCAAGGTAAAATGTTTGGTGAAACACCCCTCACTCAACAAGGAAGAAAGGAGAATCTTCTTATCCTGTTGGCAGAGACCTCAAAGGAATCTATAAAACCCTCTTGGAAAAACCCAGGTTTATATACTGACTAACCATTCTCTATCAGGACAGACTGTCCTAGTTTTCAATCCTGTCACACATGAACAGCTGTCCCAAATTGGTCCATACCTGAAATTTCTCTACTTCTCTCCAGGGACTTCTCTATTTGATTCATGCACAGTCATAAACTCCATCTTAGCCCTGAGTTCTCACATCATACTTTAGAGATAGGTCTCAGGCATAGATCTTCTCCTTCAACCTTCTAGCAATTGAAAATAAAGATGATGGTGAATAATATTCATAACAATAATAATAAATGTAATGGTGAGGTGATATCTTTTAGCTGACCAGTATCCATTCCATCTTCTCTGGCAGTAACTTCCCGATATCTTAGGTGGGAATAACAGTTCCCCAATAATTCCCAGTGGTCCTCTCTCCTCTCCTGGCTAGATGATTCGGTTGCTCACTCCTTATAATTTAAATCTTAAAAGTAACAATTAGAAAATGGTTTGCACTCAGCCATTCCAAGAGAAGCACCCTGGAAAGACAACTGGGGAAATCCTTCTTCCTAGGTTCCTGCCCCCCACCTTGAACTGCCAGAGTTTACTTAAGCAGTCAGAGTCCGTTCCTATTAGTTTCAACAAAAGTTTCAACCAAAGTATGCTGATACAGTGATTATGAAGATGTAATGATGAAGACAATAATGATGAAAACAAATACGTCATAAGACTTCACAGAAATCTTCTATACTAAAGCTCAAGTCATTCTAAAAGTATGACACTCAGTCATTCAGATAACTTCTCTGGAATCAAGTAGTTCAAACTTAAATCAGTTAACATACAAAATACTAGTACACCAAACAATTCTATAAAGATTGGATTTATAATATAATCTAATGTCTATTATTTGGCCTAATACTGTTATTTAACTTTTCTAAGCATTTATTGGATCAAAGAATATTTTTTCCATAAAATTATCTCACTAAGGAACTCTCTATTAATATTCATATTGCAAATTTTTCCTTATTTAAATATTTGGAAGTTTTTTAAAAAGATTTCTGTATAAAAATCATCAGCTTTCATAATCATTGTTAATTACTATAGTACTCTTATTTCAATAACATGCTTTTATACATCAACTGAATAATAGAATGTTATGAGATAAAGCCGTTCAGAAATATTTTTTTTATTTTTTTTAATTTAAATTCAGTTAACCAAGGTATAGTACATCACTAGTTTTTGATATAATGTTCAATGATTCATCAGTTCAGTATAACTCCAAGTTAAATCTTGAATGCTTACCTATATTTGAAATTGTATATTCACAAGCTGTATTAGGCAGCTATGCTATGTAAGCAACCACCCCAAAATTCAGTTGCTTAAAACCACAATTACGTAGTGTTCTTCGTGTATCTGTAGGTCAGCTGAAGATCAGCTGATATAGGCTGGGTGACTGATGCTAGCTGCAGGACCAGCTGGACTTGGCTCCTCACTGCAGCTTGGGCTTAGGTCTACTCTCCAGGTGGGCATTCTGGTTCCCAGGCTGATGGAGCAGCAGCTGCTCAGGAGCTATTCTCACGGCAGTAGCAGAGCTGGAAGACGGCAAGCCCAACTGCGCAAGCACATTCCAAGCTTTTCCCTGTATCACAACCACTGACATCCCGTTGTCCAAAGCACATCACATGGCCAAGCCCAACAGCGATAGGGAAACGACATAATATTCCATACGTGTGGGAGGAGAGAGGAGTGAATTTTCCTGAGTAGTAATCCAAACTATCACATAAATTAGCAAAGCATCTGAAAGAAACACCTTGCTTAGGTAAATAATACTATCTTGCTGACTAGATGTGATGGGAACTTATTTGATGAGGGACAAAACCCAAGATATCAGAAGTGACATTGAATTTCGTATTTAGTTAATTGGCTGTCCAAAATCTAAGGCCAAAACTAGAACGTTTAGTCCACCCTGACCTAACACGCACAGTTGCACAGCTTTGGAGTAGCTCAGCTGGAGGCCTAACCCAGATTCTTAGGACTCAAACCTCATGTTCGTCAGCACTAGCCAGCAGTGTTCCACCATGAGTACCATGTCTTCATTTTGAAAAAAGAAAAAGTGAAGCACAGAACATGGAAGCATTAAATATTTCCTATATGCCAGGCTTTGAGCCAGAGGTTTATCCATATTATTTCATTTTGTCCTTAAATCTCATGAGGGCAGGGTGATTTTCAGAATTTACAGATAGGAATATAATCATTCAATAAATTTTACAAAACTTACTTTTCTAAAGACAAGCAGGTAGAAAATCTAAATTTTTGAAACTAGCCCCATCTGACTACAAAACACATGCTTTTCTATTAAACTACACAGGAGCATCTATCTCAAAGTATTCAGCCATCAGGACTGAAAGCTAGTACCTGAACCCATGCATCTTGAACCAGTGATTTTTGTTATTGCTTCAGCAACCATATTTCCAAAACCATAAGCTTTGTTTTAATATATGGTTTAAAAAACGGTCAAAATATTTGAATTTAGGATTCTTCAACACATCTTGGTTGCCATAAATATATGACCTGCCTCCTTATTAATTCAACTACCATCTGTGACTTTTTCAATAGGAGGGAAGGATAAGCCATACACCTTATTTCAAATGTATTGTCTTTTACCATCAAGAAAAAATTTATATTGAAAAGGTGAAAGAGGTCTAAGTGTTGATCAAATCTGCTTGTTCCATTGTCCCCATATGTGGAACAATGTTGCCTCCTGTCACTGGTACTACTACTACTACTACTACTACTAATAATAATAATAATAACAACAACAACAAAGTATGCTTTTAGGAATTCTCAGTCCTTAGAATTTAATTAGGATTCTTTTAATTGACACATTAACAATTTCTTTCAGGTCACTGTATTTGGATAAACTTTATAATACATTCTTCAAGAGAAGGCATTTTTGTAAAGCTTTTAGCAAGGTCAGCACTATGAATATACCTTGTTTTTCAAAATATAAGATTAAGCTCCTCTATAATGTTCTATGCTCAATTTACTGAACTCCATGTATAGAAAACCTCAAGCCGGGGGCGCCTGGGTAGCGCAGTCGTTAGGCGGCTGCCTTCGGCTCAGGGCGTGATCCTGGAGTTCCGGGATCGAGTCCCACATCGGGCTCCTCGGCTGGGAGCCTGCTTCTTCCTCTCCCACTCCCCCTGCTTGTGTTCCCTCTCTCGCTGGCTGTCTCTATCTCTGTCACATAAATAAATAAAATCTTTAAAAAAAAAAAAAAAGAAAACCTCAAGCCAAAGCGTTGGCTATCCTTCGGATAATGATTCATTGTGAATTATACTATCTTTTGATTAATTGAAATTAGAATGACTGCATCAAAATAAAAAAAAGAAAAAAGAAAAAGAATTTGTTATCCCAACTTAAGATGATAGGATAGAAAAAATAAAGTAACTGTAAGAAATGAACAATTTTCCCACCTTTACCGAGGTATAATTTACAAATAAAAATTGAAACTCTTGTGAGGAATAAAATGTAATAGGAGGGACAGTGTGCCACTTCTGAGCCTAGGCCTCCAGAGGCCTTGCATGCTTTGGCATTCTCTTTTGGAACCCTACCCAGACACCCATATAACCAAGCTTGCACTCGCCTGCTGAAGCCATGTGGCTCAGGGCTTAGCCAACCCAGCTGAGGCCGTCCTAAACTAACCAGTGTTCAGTCAACTTGGCAGCTGACTTTAACCCATGAATGAACCCAGCCAAGACCAGAAGAAGAATGCAGCTGAGCTCAGCACCATTCTTGGCTTACAGAATTGTGAGCTATATAAATACTTGTTTTAAACCACTAAGTTCTTGAGGTAGTTTGTTATTCAGCAAAATCTAACCAATTAAAAGAGAGCTAACTGATATAGGACTCAAGGCAGGGAACTGGATTAGGTAGGGGTTTAAAAAGAAAAGAAAATATATGAGACAAATGCGAAAGAGTGCTGACATTTGTTGTTCTAGGTGGTGGGTACTTGTGTGTGTGTTTGAAGTCCCCCCAAAAATATTTTTTTGCGAGGAAATCTAAGACATTACATATACAATTTAGAGAGAGGCAGGAGAGACCTTAATCAAGACTAGAAATCCAGAAGCTATAAAAGAAAATGTGCATATATTTGACTATATAAAAATTCAAAATTTGGGGTGCCTGGGTGGCTCAGTAGGTTAAGCATCTGTCTCTTGGTTTCAGCTGAGGTTATGATCGCTGGGTCATGAGATCGAGCCCTGCACCTGGCTCCACTCTGGCCTTGGAGCCTGTTTAAGATTCTCTCTCTCCTTCTGCCCTTCCCCCCCATCCTCTATAAAAATCTTTTTAAAAATTCAAAATTTTTATGTATCAAAGAAACCATGAACAAAGTCAGTGAACAAAACTGTGAACATTGTTTTAAGCAAAGCAAAACACTAACACAGGTGTGATGTTTATGATACACAAAAAGTTTGTGCAAGTCCCCAGGAAGGACATAAACAACCCAATAGAAAAACAGGCAAAAAGCATAAAGAGGCAATTCACAGAAGAACCAATTCAAATGGCTATGTAACACAGAAAACAGTCTTCAAACTAGTCAGAACAGTGCAAGTTTAAGTAAGAGTAAGATAGCACTGCAGACTCACTATATTGGGAAGAAAAGAGGTTTTACTGTTAAGATGCAGGAAAAGGTTAAGATGCCCACAAAGACGGCTGATAAAAATGTAAATTATTACAGTTTTTTGGAAAGCAACCTTTCAAAATCTTTTAAAATTATACACACACACACAAACTCAGAAATCCCACTCAGAATAGTCTCTTTCAGAAAGATAAGCATCAATACAGAAGGATATTTATTACATTATGCAATTCTTCTTAGTGACAAGAAAAAAAACAACAAACATAAATTGGAGAAACGAGAATGTCCATCAACAGAGAATGGCTGACATGTTGCAGTACATTTTTTCTATTAAAAAAATGAATTAGAAATATACTTGGATGCAATACTTTATTGGTGAGAGACAATTATCAGAGATAGAAATGTTTAGATAATATTATCTCACTTAAAAAAAAAAGAAACAATGTTCCAAAACACTAAACATATATGTACATGTGTCTATATATGTCAGTGTATTTGTATATTATTATACGAAAATGAAACAAAATGTAAGGAGATATGCTGGATTGTTAAAGTGGGTTACCTCAAAATAAGGGGGTATGAAATAATTTAAGGGAACAGAAGGAAGAAGGAACCGAAAGGGAAAAAGAAGAAAAAAATACACTAAAAAGAAGTAATGTAACGAAATCACATTCACATATTTATGTGCATATATTTATGTACATTTTTCTGTACAAATATATCACATTCTTATGAATGTACATATAAACAAATGCATGGGGAAAAGCCTTTAAATTAATTGCTTTAGTGAAATTAACCTTTGTTCTTCTGGGTTGAATAGTGTCCCTCAAAAATTCATGTCTTCTCAGAACTTCAGAATGTGACCTTATTTGGAAATAAGGGCTTTGCAGATGCAATCAATGATGCAATCTTAATGATGAGGTAATACTGGATTAGAATGTGTCCTAAATTTGATGACTAGTGTTTTTATAGGAAGAACATTTAAAGACACACAGGGAAGAAGGCCATGTGAAGACAGAGTCAGAGACTGGAATGCTACCATGAGCCAAGGAGCGCCAGCAGCCACCAGAAGCTGGAAGACGGAAGAAAGGACTCTCCTCTAAAGCCTTTAGAAGGAGTGAGGCCCTGCTGACACTTTGATTTTGGACTCTAGCCTCCAGAACTGTGAGAGAAAAAATATGTGTTCTTTTAAGCCACCAAGTTGGTGGTAATTTGTCACTGCACAACTGGAAAACTAATACAACCACAGTACATAGATTTTATATGTTTGGCAGTGTGAAAACCACTGATCCTGTTTCTATCTCCAGATGAATTTACAAATAACACAGCCCCTGCTAGATTGTAAATTCCATGTCTATCTTGTCCTCCCACATACTGGCACGTAGTAGGTACTTAATTAATACCTGCAGAATAAGTGAATTAATAGATGAATGAAAAATATACATAGTTCCATGCATTTAAATTTTGAAAATAATTTGGTTTCTATGTGTTCAAGTTTGGGGCCAGCTCACAAGAATACATTTTGTTTCTGACCAAGCTCACTGGCTTTTATTCAATGTTTAGTGTTGAATCAAGACTCAAGGCCCAGTCTCTCTGAATATAATAACTGTGGGAAAAAGTAATAGCAGTAGGAGGAAAAGTAGTAGTGGCAGCAGAATCTAAGGAGGAAATCCAACACTTTCATCTGCACACTATGCTAGTCTTTTCACAATCCCTTTACATAATTTCTCAGCGTTATCAGTAAAGCTGAAATAACCTCGCCCCAGGATATCCACCAGGACTGTTTTGATTAGCTGCTCCCACCAGACCTCTTCTCCAAAAACTAACCTTGTGTTGTGTTGCATAATAAATTGTTACAGAAACCTTTCTAGAACATAAAAGTTATTCTGGTGTCTGACTGAAGGTTACTGTAAGCATTCTGGAAGAATTTCAAAAGGAATAGAAAGGCTGAGCAAGTGAGTAAAGTCATTTCAGAGCCATTCTTGAAGGGTAATGCCAGCATTCCAGAGGGATTTCAGCGCTCAGCTAGAGGGCGGCAGAATTATTGCTGAAGTATTCCTTGTGGAGAGCTTTAACCTCATGGCCGAAGTGTATTCAAAACAATTCTGCTGCAATAGTAAAAAATATATATCCATGCTGTGCATTCCCAGAAGAGCATTCTGGCCTCCTTCTTCACATGAGCCAGAACTGAAAAAGAGCTGAGGGGGTAAATTGGTAAAGTGCTACCACAGGGATTTTACTCTAAATACTGGTTGGGGAACCCCATGGTCCCAAAAGTTTAGAGACATTAGATGTTTTACAGGGCATGTGCCAAAATGAATAATTCATAGGAAAAAAAAACACCCCTAACTCTATCCAGGTAAGATTATACAGTAAAGTAAGAGAAAATAGCCGATAAAATTTTC
Source organism: Ursus americanus (assembly GCF_024610735.1). Lineage (NCBI taxonomy): Eukaryota > Metazoa > Chordata > Mammalia > Carnivora > Ursidae > Ursus > Ursus americanus. The sequence goes on along the minus strand of NC_142134.1, from coordinate 18,078,066 downwards.
TTTGCTCCATGGTCCTTCTTCCAAGCCCCTAAGTTAATCCTTCACGTGTACCCTGTGCATAGCACTCTGCTAGGTATTGGAGGAAAGCATGATTGCCTCTCAAGCCAACTGAGCATGCAAGACATCCATATATTCAACAAATATTTATTTAACCCTGAACTGTTAGGTGCAGAGGAGCTAATGAGCTTCTGATAGGACTTCCTTCTTCCAGTGCTATTCCTCTCCCATTCCCAATCTAGACAGCTCAAGCCTCCTGCCTGTCACCTCCAGAGGTCCTGTGCGTTGAGAACTTTATCTTGCCACCCTATCTCCTGCCACTCCCTCCCACTCATATTGCCGCAGCCAGTTTCTCCACCTGTAATTCCTCCCCCTCAGGGCCTCTGCCTGGAAAACCCCTTTAACCCACCCCACACCTCTTTACACAGCACTGTTCTCCCCACCCTTTGGGTCTCAACTTCAATGCCTCCTCCAGAACCCTGTATATAAAGTATACACACCCTTTTTATAAATCTCTTTTATCTTTTTCACCCCTTCCCCCCCTCAACTTACTTGCCCTCTGGCAAATACCAGTTTGTTCTCTGTATTTAAGAGTCTGTTTTTTGTTTGTTCATTTGTTAAGTTTTTGAGATTCTACATACAAGGGAAATCATGGTATTTGTCTTTTCTATCTGACCTTTTCACTTAGCATAATACCTTCTAGGTCCATCTATGTTGTTGCAAATGTCACAAGCTCATTCTTTTTTTTTTTTTTTTTGGTTTTTGTCTAGGTTCACATTTTTTCTCCATAATTAAATCCTACAATAATATATAGTTTACCTCACATTCACAATATGGCAAAATAAGTCTGCCCACAAAATAAGAAAGCAACTTTTTTCTCCTTTTAAGCCTTTCTGTTCTTTATTTCCCATTTTTTACTTAAATTCAATTAATTAATATATAATATGTTATTAGTTTCAGAGGTAGACTTCAGTGATTCATCAGTCTTATATACTATATATATAATATATAACATATAATATATAATATATAATATGCAGTGCTCATTACATCTCATTCTTTTCTATAACTGAGTAATATTACATTGTATACATACAGTATATTTTCTTTATCCATTCATCTATTGATAGACACTTGGGTGGTTTCTGTATCTTAGCTATTGAAAATAATGCTGCAATAAACACAAAAGTACATATATCTTTTCAAATTTGTGGGGTTTTTTTTTTCCTTTGGGTAAATACCCAGTAAAAGAACTACTAGATCATATGGTATTTCTATTTTTAATTTTTGTTTTCCATAGTGGTGCACCAATTTACTTTCCCACCAACAGTGTATAGGGTTCCCTTTTCTCTACATCCTCACCAACACTTGTTATTTCTTGTCCTTTTGGTAATAGCCACTCTGACTGGTTTTGATTAGCACTTCCCTGATGATGAGTGATACTGGGTGTCTTTTCATGTATTTGTTGGCCATTTGCATGTCCTCTTTGGAAAAAAAATGTCTATTAAGATGCTCCGCTCTTTCTTTAATCATAGTGTGCATTTATTTATTTATTTTGGTGTTGAGTTGTATGAGTTCTTTATATATTTTGGATATTAACCCCTTATCAGATATTCATTTGCAAATATTATTTGCAAATATCTTCTCCCATTCTGTATGTTGTCTTTCTGTTTTGTTGATGGCTTCTTTTGCTATGCAAAAGATTTTTATTTTGATGTACTCCCAATAGTTTTTTGGCTTTCATTTCCCTTGCCTGGGGAGACAGACATATCAATAAATATGTTCCAAAGACTGATGGTTCTTGAAGGAGCTAAGATTCCTTTCCAATCTACTCATCCTACCCTTTCACCTCAAGAATTCAAGTGATGAAGCAGAAAAAGCCTCATAAATACAGAGAACAAACTGATGGTTGCCGTGAAGGAGGGGATGGAGGATGGGCAAAATGGGTGAAGGAGAGTGGAAGATCGAGGCTTCCAGTTGTGGAATGAATAAGTCATGAGAATCAAAGGCACAGCATAGGGAATATAACCAATGGTATTGTAATAGCATTGTATAGCGACAGATTGTAGCTACACTTGTGAGTACAGCATAATGTATAGACTTGTTGAATCACTATGTTATACACCTGAAAGTGGTGTAACACTGTGTGTCAACTACACTTCAATTATAAAAAAAAGAATTCAAGTGATGATATGGGTAGGTTAAGTCCAAAGATATTAGCATACTTACAGTGCCTAAAGTATCAGCAAAAATAATATAAATAAATCACTATTGGGGCAAACACTCTCTTTCATCTTTATTTCTTAGGATGATCTACCATCTGAATGTTAAAAACATAGGTGACTAAGGTCCGAACATAGGCCTAAAGAGAAATAAATCAAAAAGATTGCTCAACCATCTTGATCCCAGTTTCAGGGCTGCCTACTCCAGGCTAAGGGAATCACATGATTCTGTCCACTACAACCTGTACCACTAGAAATTATTCTTGGTTTAAGGCAAAAGAGTGGGAGTTTGGGGCAAACTGAGAGAGACTGTTGGGGGCATAACCTCTTCATATCATCCTCAAGGTCTTTATATGGCTTTGGTGGTTGTTCTTTAGTTTGGAATGAGGATCCTGCATCCTGAGAAAATATCTTAAACAACCATCAACACAACTTTCCTCCCCTCCCCAAAAGATTTGTTGGAAATTAAATAGAAAAAATAAAGTTTATTAAAAATCTGATGAAGGTGATAGTCTGTATGTGGCAACAGTCACAGAGTGAATGGAAGTCTCTATGACCATTTCCAAGGAGCTGCATGGCCAGAGAGGACACATGTTGGGAGCATAGATTTTTTTTTTTTGAAATGCAACAAAAGATGGTATGAAGTAATTAAAAAATGGTAGACTGCCATGTAGCAATACAGTATCTCTTGGTAACACCACAGATTTTTGGCAAAGTTGTTAACCTCAAAAAGTTCATGAGTAGGTTTCTTATTTTTAAAAAAATCTTGGCTCTTTCCATAGTTTGGCTATTGTGGACATTGCTGCAGGTGCCCCTTCAGATCACTACATTTGTATCTTTGAGGTAAAGAGCCAAGATGTCCATCAAAAGATGAATGGATAAAGATGTGGTATATATAGACAATGGAATATTACTCAACCATCAGAAAGGATCAATATTTAACATTTACATTGACATGGGTGGAACTGGAGGGTATTATGCTGAGTGAAATAAGTCAATCAGAGAAAGAGAATTATATGGTTTCACTCATATGTGGAATTTAAGAAACAGCACAGAGGATCATTGGGGAAGAGAAGGAAAACTGAATGAGAAGTAATCAGAGAGAGAGAGACAAACCATGAGAGATTCTTAACTCTAGAAAACAAACTGAGGGTTGCTGGAGGGGCGGTAGGAGGGTGGGGTAACTGGATGATGGGCATTAAGGAGGGCACGTGATGTGATGAGCACTGGGTGTTATATGCAACTAATTATTGAACTCTACATCTGAAACTAATGATGTACTAGTTGGCTAATTGAATATAAATTTTAAAAAATCTTAAAGGGGTTAAAATTTTTGAATTTGCTGGGATAGAGCTCAACCAAGAGGGCACACAAGAAAGCAGCCCAGTGACAGAAGCACCTGGAGGAACTATACTGCAGAATTTAATCAAATCAAAGGGGCCAGACTTGTACAGACTGTGATACTGGGTTTGAGTCAAGTTTACCTAAAACTTGAAGAGTCAGGGAAGGTCAAAGGACATTTAGGTCAATTAGCAGGGTCCCCACCTGGGTTTTGCATCCAAAATACTCAGCTGTCTCTGGATTTAATCATCATTCTAGAACGGGGAGGAGTGGACCTTCTCCAAAATTGCCAATCTCTGGATGTAGAGAGTAAGTTAGCACACCTATCATTATAGAGTGACTCAGTTCAAGCTGAGAAGTCTCTTAAAGTAGCGAGTTTTCCAAGTGATGAAGTAGCCGGTCCATCACTAGTTACAACAGTGCAGTCAAGCATTTGAGAGTCATTGATTCAGGACACCATACTTTTTCTCCAACACAGGTAAGCGAGAGTTGGTTTTATCACCTGATAGCATCTAACTTTATTGGGAATCATCTATCTCCAATTATATTTCACTAATGTTTATTAAAAATGCAAATTTTTGAGCCTTGTATGGGACCTAACTGAATGGGACTTTCTGAGAGTGGGGTCTAGGAATCTTTATTCCAAAAGGCAATTCAAAAATTCCTAAATTCATTGAAGTTTGAAAACTACCATTCTCTCCTTCTTTATACACCCACTATCAATCTCACTTCCTATAGCCAGATACCTAACATCTGCCAGATTCTTCAGTTTTCCCATTCTTTCTCTATTGTTGTCACTAATGCAGACTCTGTCAAAGTACGCATCCTCAAAATGGTGACATTGGGTAACTGGCCTTAAACGATTGCAAAATGGTCTCTATAACCTAATGTTCCTGCACCAAAACCCCCAGTAGCAAATATCTGACATTTACCTCCCACTGATGGGTTATAAGCAACTTACTATATACATAGGACTTTGGCCCTCAGACTTGGCATATCAATAAATATTCAGCACCTACCATGTCCTCAGCACTATACCACAAGGATGAACAATATGCTAAAATATCCTACATTCTAAGAACCATCTCTGTCTCAACTTACTTAAAATTTAGTAATAGCGTAATAGTAGTCTGAGTTAGTACAAATGTATAATAAAGTAGAACCAAAAAAAAATGACAAAAGTAACAAAATAATTTGGTGGGAATGTAAAATTATGCAAGCTCTATGGAAAATAGTATGCCATTTCCTCAAAAAATTGAAAGCAGAATTACCATGTGATCTGGTAATCCCACTTCTTGTATATACCCAAAAGAACTGAAAGAAGGATCTGAAAGATATTTGCACAGCCATGTTCATAGCAGCATTATTCACAATAGCCAAAAGGAAAAGCAACCCAAGTATCCATCCATAGATAAATGGATAAATAAATTGTGGCATATACATACAATGGAATATTATTCAGCTTTTAAAAGGAAGGGAATTCTGACATATGCCACACCATGGATGAACCATTATGCTAAGCGAAATGAACCAGTCACAAAATACATTATATATGTAAAATGCTATGTAATTCTACTTATCTAGAGTAGTTAAATTCATAGAAACAGAAAGTAGAAAGGTGACTGCCAGGTGCTGGTGAGAGGGGAAATGGAAAGTTGTTTACTAGATATGGGGTTTTAGTTTTGCAAGGTGAAAAAGTTCTGGAGATTGGGTGTAAAACAATGTGAATATACTATAAATAAATTTTGTATTAGGTGTATTTTTTCAATAAAAAAATAATAATAACAAACAATTTGATTGCTGTTTGGCTTCTCTTGTTCCTTTGTGAAAGCCCTCCACATGTCAGACAGCTGCCCTTCCTTACATGGCACCATTTTGCCCAGACAAAGCTACAGCTATTTTCCACCAATGTATGGATGACCTGGAAAATCCCTCACCTGAGATTTAAGCAATGATTCTCTCTGAGCTCTCAATTCGATTGTTTTCCTCCTGCACAGGTTGAAGAGCTATCCTCATGGGTTCCTGCTAGTGTCCTCCCCCAAGCAGGCTGCAAAGAAGAAATGAGATGGATCAGCACTTTAAAACGTTGAATGTCCTTCAAGGACACACCTTGCCCCCAGAGGCCATCATGAGAAAGGTAGGTACATTAATCATCTCCCCTGTTGGAAATGAAGGAGAAGAAATAAATAAACAGCCCATCATCATGATCAGGTATCAAAGGTTTGTTTTAGGTCATACCCCCATTAAAACAAATTTCAATGCTGTCAGGAGCAATGTCATGAATCTTCTGTACTTTTTTTCATGAGTAATTCATTGCTGGAAGGAAGCATCCTCCCTATGAGATCCATAATGAGTACCCTGTCATTTCTCTACCTTTCCATTTTTGGTGATCTCAAAGCAAGCCTAGAAAAGTGTCATTTGTTTACTCCTGCATTAAGTGCCTCTGCCTTAAATAAATACTAAGTAAAGTTAATGTAACTGGTGAGGAAGTCAGTAACTTAGGAAATACTCTCAGCATTTTGTTCTGTTTGTGTCATGGGGGTTTATCTTTTTAATGTTGCTACTTAAATATTTTAAAAAATAACTCATCTTTTTTATGCATCTATATGGAAATGTTCAAAAATACAGACAACCAAAAAGATGAAAACAAGCATTCCCTCTCCTACCTGTCCAGTGATAAGTATTAGCACCTTGGTATGTACCTTACAAAATCTTTTTTTCAGGTACACACACACACATACACACACAAATTTTGGGAAAATGAAACCTTGTTGCCCATTTGACAGGCAGAATTCTGAGATGCCCCCAGTATATTCCGCCAGACATCAGAGGTGTCCCAGAGATATGGCACTGGCCTCTAGGAACTCCAGGAAACTGTGTGGAGGGGTAAGCACAAATCCATGCCAAATCCAGGAAAATAACCCCAAAAACATATTCTAACGATGTAGCATCAGCAACACCATCTTTATGCATGAAAGATAAAAAATTGTTTTGAATCCTTTAAATGGATGAATTACAGAAAATTTTTTTTAAAAATTTTAGACATGTGTTCCCCTTCCCATTCCAGGAGGTAGTTTAGGAAAAGAGCCTATTGTCTATTTAAATCAGTAATTCTTTAGTAAAAAAAAAAAAGAAGAAGAAGAAGAAGCCAGGGACCTGTTGTGGAGAAAGTAAAGTTATGGTTGTTGGGTTGGAGGACAAGTATTTTTGAGTTTGAAATTCTTTAAATAGTCTCTGTCATTTTTACTTATGTGTTTTTAAAATATGGTAGCTCAACTCCCACACTATCCTGCTGCCCAAGGTCTAGCCAATAGCAAAGAGAATTAAAATAAAAACTGAATAAATAAACAAAATTCTAAATCCTCATTCTATGTGAAAAACAAAACAAAGCCAAAACTGACTCCCCCCCCTTCTAACAGAATACCCAAAAAAGAAAATTTTTCTCACACTATTAAACCCAGCCATCATTAGATTCCCATGGGCAGGAATGCCAAGTTTGCTAGTATATAAAAAAAAATTTAGATAACTTGTCTCTTTTCTTGAAAATAGAATGATTTAAAACCCAAGGAAAACTATGTTAATGCCTGAAAAATTCTGATTCCTGACAAACTCTGTTTTCAAAAGAGTTTATTTTTATTTTAACCACTATTATTGTTAACAATGAATAGATTTGATATATCTCATTGTTTTGCATTTCCTTTAATTATGGAATACACATTTACATTAAAGAGGTCACTTTTCTCAATGGATTTATTTCTAAAAAGATTTTACATATATATATATGTAATATATATATATTTATTTCTAAAAAGATTTATATATATATGTAATATATATATTTTACATATATATATGTAATATATATTTATTTCTAAAAAGATTTTACATATATATATGTAATATATATATATATTTCCTCGAGAAGAAACCTCTGACCAAATTAGAGTAACTAATACTGTATTTTCCTTCCTGCTATAAACAACTATAGAACAGGATAAAATACATGAAAGAGCTCTTTCAGATACTGGACAAGAGTCAGCATATGACTGTGATCTTGAAAGAAAGGAAGTATATCAACTGAACCCTGCAGGAACCCTGGAGTTCTTCCTAGAAGCACTTTCATAGTTAAGCATAGGGAAGCAGAAAACGAGTAGACTATCATGGCCTCTCTGAGTTGAAGAAATCGAGACTAGAATTCAGGGAGATTGAAGCAGCTAAGATTTGTGGGGCACGGCATTAAAAAATAAAAAACTGGGGCGTCTGGGTGGGGCAGTCATTAAGCGTCTGCCTCCGGCTCAGGGCGTGATCCCAGCGTTCTGGGATCGAGCCCCACATCAGGCTCCTCCGCTGGGAGCCTGCTTCTTCCTCTCCCACTCCCCCTGCTTGTGTTCCCTTTCTCGCTGGCTGTCTCTCTCTGTCAAATAAATAAATAAAATATTTTTTAAAAAGTAAAAAATAAAAATAAAAAAAGAAAAAAGAAAAAACTGTCCAGAAAAAAGAAAAAAAATTTTTTTCTAGATAATGTATATAAAGATTCACTCAAGTCTGTTGCTCAGCATTAAGCTATGCTTATACAAGATAAAACCCTATGAACCAAGACACTGTCTGAAGCCAAACAGTTGCCAGAATTCATGTAGGCCTGGGAGATGACTGAGTTCGGACAAGCTAGAATGGAAAGTCCCCATTGAACATCTGAGGCATTCAGTACACACCCCAGAAGAGCCATGCCTTAGAAGTAGGACTAAACAAGCTCGAGAATATGAGCTACTCTAGATTTGTCCTATCAAAACTTTAAACAATCCTCAAAAGGATCGAACTGAACAGCAAGTGACTTAACTGCCTAGGAGAACAAAGCCCAGCAAACTTTAAAAGAAAACAACGAAAGCCAGGTACTCAGCAAAATAAAGTTTATGACTTTCAGCACCCAATCAAAAACTATGAGGCATGCCCTCAGAAGCAGGAACATGGGATCTAAAACCAGGAGAAAAATCAGTCAATAAACATGGAACCAGAAGTGAATAAAATTAATGGCAAAGAACTTTTATTATTGTATTTATTATTTATTATTATATATTACATATAAATATGGTCAAAGGAAAACAAACATGATGAGGAGAAAAACTACAATATACAAAATGAGAAATGTTCTGTGTGATAAAGAGTCAGTACGTGGGATTAACAGAAATTTGGGCACTGTAGAAGAAAATGTCAGTGAATTTGTAGACACAGAAATATAGAAGTTAACTAAACTGAAGTTCAGAGGGAAAGATACTGACAAGAAGTTAACCAAACATCAGTGACCCAAAGGGCAATATAAAGCCACCCATAAAGCTGGAGTCCCAGAAAGAGAAAGTAAAAAAGATCGGAGGAGAAATTTTTGAAGAAATTTTTTCCAAGTTACATGAAAACAACAAATCCATAGACTCAAAAGTTCAAGGTCTCCTAAGCAGGATTTCACAGAGAAAACCACACTGAGGCACTTCATAAGTAATAAGGAGAAAAAAGTTTAAGCCACCCTATATATAGGGGAACAAAGATAAGAAGGATCACAGACTTCTCAGAAATAACATAAGCCAGAAGATACTGGAATAGCATTATTAAAGTTCTGAAAGGGAAAAAAAAGCTGTCAGCCCGGAATTTCATATCCAGCAAAAAACCTTGCAAAAATGAAAGCAAACCACAGCCATTTTGAACGGCTAAAAGAAAGCTGAGAGAATTAGAACTACTAGAATTTGAACTGCTCCTGAACTACAAGAAATACTGAAGGAACATTTTTAGACTGAAGGAAACTAATTGCAGATAAAAACGTTTTTTTAAAAAGTGGGAGAGAGAAGCATTATGGTCTGTATGATGATCACAGGATGTGGAATCCTGATATTGCTACTTTTGGATATTTTTTTCCTCTGTAAAATGTGTATTTGTAAAATGTGGACAGTTATACCTGCGTCACAAAGGTGTTGCAAAGATTCAGGGAAATAAGGTAGTCAAAGCCCTTAGCAAACTGACTGTAACATACCACGCACTCAACAAATCACAGATATTAGTATTTTGTTAATATTTATTAAACGTACCAAGAAATGACTGTTAATAACTCCTGATGAATACTTTCGCACAGAGCAACATATACATAAAAAAGAGAATGGCTGTTTAACATTAAGCTTTATAATTTATCTTTGAAACAGGTAGGTGATTAAATATCTTAGCATTATTAGTGTTTTGCAGTGTAGGAAACTGAGAAGAGAAGAGCTACTGAGATACAAGTTACAAAGAACAGTTCATAGGTGAGAGAGGAGGATTCTCCACTTCCAGATGAAAAATCCAAACTTGTTGGTTTGTAATAAAAAAGCTCATCATATTTCTGACTATTAGGTGAATCTTGGCCTTCCATTGTACATCCAGAAGAGCTATCAAAAAATAACTATTTACAGGGGCGCCTGGGTGGCTCAGTCGTTAAGCGTCTGCCTTTGGCTCAGGTCATGATCCCAGCATTCTGGGATCAAGCCCACATCGGGCTCCCTGCTTAGCGGGAAGCCTGTTTCTCCCTCTCCCACTCCCCCTGCTTGTGTTCCCTCTCTCACTGCCTCTCTCCCTGTCAAATGAATAAAATCTTTAAAAAAAATAACTATTTACAATTTTTTTCTTGATTCTTAACATTGTTTTATTAGGAGTCATTAGGAGAAAAAAATTAAGTAGCTAAATGTGTTATGGTTCTACAAAACAACTGATGCAATGGATATTCTCAAGTAACAGCATTAAAGACCAACATGCACGTGGAAAAATAAGGAAACAAATTATCTAAATTCTAAGTAAATACAAGGATGGATCAAAAGTCTAGCATAGTAATGACTGTAGTATGACTGGAATCCAACTGCCTGGGTTCAATTCCTATTCCACGCCCTATAAGCAGTGTGGCCTTGGGAAGCTATGTAACCTTTCTCTCATCTTTCAAATGGGGGAAACAATAGTATCTATCTCATAGGGTTGGTGGAGGATTCAATCAGTTAAGGGGTAATACGTATGGCATGCAAGCATTTGCTGCTATATTATATAAGCAGTGGTAAGAGCCTTAAAGAAAAGTTACAGACACTACTTACTAATAGTGACACTGTATACATTCATTTCCTGAATGTCTTTCCAGTTTGAAGTTGTTTTCAACTGCCTAGGGATAAAACATCATTGCCACTAGTATTACTCCTAGCATTTTAACATGAAACATCAGTTTAATTTGTTTGTGAAGAAAGGAAAGCTCCTTCCAGTGTAAAGTCCCTAAGGAGCTCAAGACAGCACCTGGAGTGCAGCAACTACTAATGTATAAAGAAGACAATCCCCATCCAATGGCAGTAGCAAGCTCTGCTCTAATCATTCAGCTGAACAAACAAAACCCAGGATTTAGTTATTTTCCCAGAAACTAGATAAACAGCCACTTCCTTCTTAGTGTCTCTTTTTAAACTAAGAAGGTCCACATCTCTCCTAATCATCACTTCACTCTGTATTTCTATTTTAAAAGTTGCTTTTTCTAGATTTTCACTATTTTAGGCCAATAAAAAATGTTACAGGCAAATACAGTATGCTCTTTAAATAATATATGAATGTAAGTAATATACTGTTGTTTATATATAAATTTTAAGCCACAAATTTACCCAACAATCTATTTGGAGTCAGTGGCACATGTTAGACATTTTTGGTTATATTGACAGAAACCCATTCACTGAAGATATTGGAACTGGAACAGGCTTAGAATGTGGATAGCTCTGAAGATAAGCGAGTTTATACAGTATCTTTCCAGAATCACATGGTTTCTCCCTGTTTCATGATGTCTCTTTTCTCTCTACACATCTCATCTACTCTTTTTATTACCACCTGACTTCTGCCTTCTGATAGTTTCCATTCCCTTATAACTTTCACTTATACATAAGCCACTATGCGTTTTGCCTTACTTTATCTCTGAATTCACCATTTGGTTTAAATCTAATTATCTTCCTTGTTCAAATCACCACCCCCACTGCTACTCCATGTATGGGGTCCATGAGTGGAGCAGCTTCCATCAGAAGGAGTGTGAGCAATTAGGCATGAGAAATATATCTAGTAAATATACTCAAAGAAAATAGGCCACAACCAGACAACATTCAGTAATGAACACTGTTTACTTGGTCTGTCCACTCTGAGAACTAGGGTCTTGAATACAAATGCTGGCTGAGTTCATGTTGGTCAGATATTTGATAGGATTATTTTTAGCCTAAGACTTAATAAATGCATCAGAATGGTCCAAGCTCAGAATTGCTGAAATCATACCTTGAAACAAATTTATAAACAATTCATTAAACAGAAAATTTAAATCTAAGTATAGATGCAAGCAATAGCTGCAAATAATATATTCACATAGCTACAAAATGGTCCCAGTCTCATTTAACTAATCTATTCCTGAAACCTTGAGTCCTTTGGGCTTTGTAAAATTTCTGCATACTGTCATATTTCTTTTGCCATTATTATGACGGTGTGCTGTGAATCTGCTGACTCACACTGACATCCCTAAAAGTTCCTATTAGGCTGACCACCTTCATGTATCTGGGTTATGTTAACTGAAGTACATCCTTAATCTCTGAGATGGCAATTTCTTAACAGTTGCCCTTTAAGCTTTAATTTTATGAAATATATGCTTCTCTAGATATTTAATGCCCTGTTCAGTAATGCAGAGAACCATTCAAATGATGTGGATATGCCTAAAACATGCCTTCTTCCTCATGTTGCTGTAAAATACATGTCCCTAAATTGCTTGGTTTTGTTTGTTAATTTTATAATTATAATTTAAATTTATATCTTTCTTTATGCTGCTATAGTTCAAACTTACAAAACACTTGCAAAACCTGTGCAGAAGAACTCCCAAATTCCTTCATCTAGATTACCAAATTGTTAACATTGTACTACATATATGACATTGATATATATATGACATTGATATGTATCATATATATGTTGGTACGTTGAAATATATATATACATTCATTCAGTCATTCATATAGATTCATTCACTCTCCTGTCAATGAACATTTCAAGCATTTTCTCTTTTTCTTGGCTATTATGTAATATTGCAACACCATCATTCTTACATGTCTCTTTTTATACATCTACAAGAGGTTCTCTAGGACAGCAGTTCTCAAAATATAGTTCACAGACATCTGGGGGTCCCCAAGTATTTGTGAGGTCAAATTATTTTCATAATAACACAAAGATATTGTCTGCCTCTGTCACAGTGTTGATATGTGTACTAAAGGTACAAAAGTAATGGTGGAAAACACTGCTAGTGATTTATCAAAGCACTGACAACAAAAGTTGTCATTATATTCTTCACTACCATGTACTTGCAGATTTTTTGAGTGCCAGCTTCTTTTTAAAATGTCTTGCTAAAACTTTAATTTTATTAATTCTATTTTTAACTATCATTTCATTTATTAATAAATTAATAGATTGCAAACCTTGAGTACCCAACTTTTTTAATATTCTGTGCAATGAAATAAGAAGGAAACATGAAGCATTTCTGCTGCATGTGAAGTAAGGTGGTTACCTCAAGAAAAAGTGCTATGCTATTGTTTGACAGAAGAGCTGAGCTAGGTGTTCTTTTCAAGGAACATCATTTTCACTTGAATGAATGATTGACTAATTCAGACTCAGATATTTGACAAACTTGGATATTTGAACAAATAGAGTTTGTGACTTTGGGGAAAACAACTGACAGTATTTGTTGCCCATTCTAAAACTTGAAATTTCAGGTGAAATTTAGAATTTTGGAGAACTTGTATCTGGCACCATGAGCTTGACAGCTTACCAATGTCTACAGACTTTGCTGATAAGATATGTAATGATATTAATGACTGTAATATTTCATATGGTGTAATACATGTAATATTTGGAATATCTATAAAACTCAGTGAATGAATATTTTCCAAATGACTAATACATGGTGTTACACAATCATGTATGGGCCAAAGAGCCCCTGAAAGTTAAGATAGGGTGACAGAATTAATAAAAAACAAGATCCATCTATATACTAACTATGAGACTTATTTCAGACTTAAAGACACATGCAGATTGAAAGTGAGGGACAGAAAAGCATTTATCATACAAATGGAAATGATAAGAAAGCTGGGGTAGCAATACTTACATCAGACAAAACAGACTTTAAAACAGACTGTAACAAGAGACAAAGAAGGACACTATGTAATAATAAAGGGAACAATCCAACAAGAAGATATAACACCTGTAAATATTTATGTACCCAGTATGGGAGCACCCAATACATAAAGTGGCTAATAAAAAATATAAAGGAAATAATCAATAGTAATACAATAATAGTAGGGGATTTTAACACCCACTTATATCAACGGACAGATGATCCGAACAGAAAATCAACAAGGAAACAGTACCTTTTAATGACACATTGGACCAGATGGATCTAATGGATATATTCAGAACATTCCATCCTAAAACAGCAGGATACACATTCATTTCAAGTGCACCAAAATAGTTCACATGTTAGGCCACAAAACAAGTCTCAAGAAATTCAAAAAGATTGAAGTCTTATGAAGCATCTTTTCTGACCACAATGCTGTGAAACTAGAAACCACAAGAAGAAAGCTAGAAAGAACACAAATACATGGAAATTAAATAACATGCTACTTAAATAAATAAATAAATAAATAAATAAATAAATAAATAACATGCTACTAAACAATGAATGGGTCGACCAAGAAATCAAAGAGGAAATCAAAAAATACACGGGGACAAATGAAAATGTAAACACAATGATCCAAAATCTTTGGGATGCAGCAAAAGCAGTTCTAAGAGGGAAGTATATAGCAATACAGGGCTACCTCAAAAAGCAAAAAAATCTCAAATAAACAGCCTAACCTTACACTTAAATGAACTAGAAAAAGAAGAACAAACAAGACCCAAAACTAGGGTTGCCTGGGTGACTCAGTCGGTTAAGTGTCTGCTTTCAGCTCAGGTCATGATCCCAGGGTCCTGGGATCGAGCCCTGCATCAGGCTCCCTGCTCAGTGGGGATACCTGTTTCTCCCTCTCTCTCTGCCTGATGCTCTCCCTACTTGTGCTCTCTCTCTCTCTCTCTGTCAAATAAATACATAATAAAGGCCATGTACAAAAGACCCACAGCTAATATAATCCTCAATGGGGAAAAACTGAGAGCTTTTCCCGTAAGGTTGGGAACAAGACAAGGATGTTCATGCCCACCACTTTTATTCAACATAGTACTAGAAGTCCTAGCCACAGCATTCAGAAAAAAAAAAGTATCCAAATTATTAAGGAAGAAATAAAACTCTCATTATTTGCAGATGACATAATATACATAGAAAACCCTAAAGACTCCACCAAAAAACTACTAGAACTGATAAATGAATGCAGTTAAGGTGGCAGATACAAAATCAATATACAGAAATCCAATGCATTTCTATATGGTAATAATAAAGTAGAAGAAAGACTTTAAGAAAACAATGTACATTTATAATTACAATTGCACCAAAATTAATAAAATACCTAGGAATAAAATTAACCAAGGAGGTGAAAGATCTGTACTCTGAAAACCATGAAATACTGATGGAAAAAATTGAAGATGACACAAAGAAATGGCAACATATTCCATGCTCATAGATTGGAAAAACAAATACTGTTAAAATGTCCAACCTACCCAAAGCAATCTACAGATTTAATGCAATCCCTATCAAAATAAAGCAACATTTTTCACAGAACTAGAACAAATAAGCCTAAAATTTACATGGAACCATAAAAGACCCCAAATAGCCAAAGCAATCTTGAAAAACAAAACTGGAGGTATCACAACCCCAGATTTCAGTATATACTACAAAGCTGTCATAATCAAAACAGTATACAACTGGCATAAAAATAGATATATGGATCAAAAGAACAGAATAGAGAGCCCAGAAAAAAACTCACAATTGTATGGTCAATTAATCTTCAACAAAAGAGAAAAGAATATGCAACGGGAAAAAACAGTCTCTTCAACAAAAGTGTTGGGAAAACTGGAGAGCTACATACGAAAGAAACTGGAATACTTTTTTTTACACCATACACAAAAATAAACTCAAAATGGATTAAAGACCTAAATGTGAGACCTGAAACCATAAAAATCCTAGGAAAGAGCACAGGAAATAATTTCTCTGACATCAGCTGTAGCAACATGTTTCTGATATGTCTCCTGAAGCAAGGGAAACAAAAGCAAAAATAAACCATTGGGACTACACCAAAATAAAAAGCTTCTGTACCGTGAAGGAAACAATCAACAAAGCTAAAAAAGGAACCCACTGAATGGGAGAAGATATTTGCATATGACATATCCGATAAAGGGTTAGTATCAAATTATACAAAGAACTTATGCAACTCAACACCAAACCCAGAGGTAATACAATTTAAAAATGGGCAAAAGGCATGAACAGACATTTCTCCAAAGAAGACCTACAGATGGCCAACAGACACATGAAAAGATGCTCAACATCACTAACCATCAGGGAATTGCAAATCAAACCAGAATGAGATAATCACCTCACACTTAACAAAATTGCTAAAATTAAAACACACGCGCACACACACACACACACACACACGAAATAAGAAGTGTTGGCAAGGATGTGGAGAAATGAAAACCCTCATGCACTGTTGGCGGGAATGCAACCTGGTGCAGACCCTGTGGAAAACAGTATGAAGATGCCTCAAAAAACTAAAAATAGAATTACCATATTGTCCAGTAATTCCACTACTGGGTATTTACCCAAAGAACATGAAAACACTAATTTGAAAAGATATATGCATCCCCGTGTTTATTGCAGGATTATTTACAACAGTCAAATTATGGAAGCAGCACAAGTGTCCATTGATATATGAATGGAAAAAGGTGTGGTATATATACATATGTATATATATATAATGCAATAGATATATGAGAGAATATTACTCAGCCATAAAAAAGAACAAAATCTTGCCATTTGCAACAACATGGATGCATCTAGAGACTATAATGCTTAGTGAAATAGTCAGAGAAAGACAAATACCATATGATTTCACTCATATGTAAAATTTAAGGGAAAAAAAAGAAAAAAGAAATAAACTAAAACATAGACCCTTAACTGTAGAGGACAGATGGTTACTAGAGGAGACGTGGGTGGCGGGTTGGGTGAAATAAGTGAAGGGAACTAAGAGTATACTAATCATGATGAGCACTGAGTAATGCATAGAATTACTAAATCACCATATTGTACACCTGAAACTAATATAACACTGTATATTAACTATACTGGAATTAAAATATATATATTTTTAAAAGAGTGTAAGGAGCTTCAGAAACCAAAAAGTTTATAGACTGCTTCTGCAGGCTATAAGTCTGGAAATGAATTTGTGATGCTGTAGGCTATGCATAGCTTCAATATTACTCATCAATGTCAAATTCTCCCCATCCAATCTTGAATTACTGTAATTCATCTACATCTGCAAGTTGAGAGATGATAGCTTAATTGAATTATCATAATGCTTCCTTGGCACAGACTAATTAGTTATTAAACAGAAATTGTTTAGGTAAATTTTGGATACTATTTAAGACAGCTTTAAAATAATTCTGTCCCACTAAATGTCATATAATTTTATTATTAAATTTAAAAATTCAAATAGGTTCAAGTCTTTTTGGATAAGTATACAGGTTAAATGTATGCAGAGATGATAAATTTCATTACACTATTTTATTAATAATTAAGTCAAACAGGTATTCTAGACAACCAATAAATTGAAAATACTGTATATTCCTCCTGTGTAGCTACAATATATAATTATTCAGGGAGGCTATGCACTGATTAAAAGAGGTGCAATGATTAAAAACATGTGATCTATTACCATGTAAAATAGGTTTGGGATTAATTCTACAACTGTTTGATATTTAAAATGAGTGTGTAATTCAGTATATTAAAGAGTTTTTATGTATATATAATAGGAAACGATTTTAGATTTCTTAACATTAAAATATAATGCAAGAAGGAGATAGAAAGAAATTATATTAATCCTCCCAGAGCAAGACATTATAATAAGCTGAATCATACAATTTTTAATTTTAAATTTATGGGTTAAAAAGAATGAAAGCCCTTGGGATTAGATGGAATAAGATAAGATTACAATCCCAACAGGGAACTTTTGGAGATCTTTTCTACAGACATCATATGATCAAGACCTCATGAAAGAAATGGCCTTTCAATCACATCTTCTGAAGTCATAGAGAATTTTATCATGTCTCGTGTATAATGAAATGTTAATGTGATTTTTCTTGACTGATACAATTCTAAGTGAGTAATTCATTTTCAACACCAGTTCTCACTCATTATATGACTGATTTAATTTGGTACTTATAATTAGAGCCTGTTTTTCAAAATGGCAACTGAATCCATAGGAGTAATGAACCTTCACATTTATAGGAGTTTTCTTTAGAGAGTAATAGTCACTGGACTCTGTATTCATTGAATTGAACTTTAGGCAGATATAGAAAAGAGTTATAGATAATTCTTGATTCATTGGAACACTTTCCCTTAGTCTTTAACTCCACTTTAGTTTCAGAAATTACGTGAAAATATTTAAAGTATTTTTCTATGTGAAAATTTTATTCATTAAGGAATTTATAGTAGTGGATATATATATATATATATATATATATATATATCAAGTTTACGTCAATAAACAGCCTAAAGTACTGGCAGAGATATGCGTTAGCTAGACACATTCATCGTAAATTGGCACCTGAGATTGCAGCCAGAGAAAAATTATCTAACATTCAAAGACCAATTATCCATTCAGGACCTCCAGAGTGCAATGCAGACATATGAGAGGGAAGTTTACACACACACACACACACACACACACACACACACACACACACACAGAGGAAGGAATGACTCCACCCCACTCCTTTTCTTCAAGTTCAGTCTTGCAGGTTTATAGTTCAGATTTGCAGCTATGGCCTCAGAAATCTCACACAAACACACACACACACATACACACACACACACACACACGCAACTGAGGAAATAAAAACATTCAGGAAGCCATCCAACCTGGAAAGTTTCAGAGCTCACCTCCTGTGGAATTCTGTAACAGTAACCTAACTATTGACAAGTTGGCCTATAAGCCCTGAAAAGCTGTTCAGACTGTCATCTGTGGTTCTGGCCATATTGCAACAAGGCTGAGTAAGCCAAGAGCTAGAAACGAGGTTGAAATACTTCCCCTCCCCTTCTCATCTCCTTTTTTATTCTCTGGGTAAACAGAAGTAGAAGAAGGTTAAATAATCTTTTTTAAAATGCCATTGCCTTTGTTCTAATTTGCATCTTAAAATAATCTTGAAGAGATAATATTAATCATGGAGGAAATGATAAGAAACCTGGAATACTTTGTGCAGTATCTTGGTATTCAGAGCTCAGTTTCAACATCACCCTTCAGGGGCCATTCTTGACCACCCAATCCAATCTCCATCACATCATCCTATATTAGTTTTCTGCAGAGAAGGTATCAACATTTGATAGCATCCTTATTTATTGGTTAGACAGTAAGATTAGTGTAGACCTTATAAATGCAGATCCTGAGTCAGGCTGCCTGAATTGGAATCCTGGTGTTCAAGGCCTTGGTTTCTTCCTCTTTAAATTAGGAAAATAATTTTACCTACATCACAGGATTTAAGAGAGGACTGCACTAATTAATGAAAGTAAAGTGCTAGATTAGAGGCAGCACAGAGTGAACACTTGATAAATGTGAACTTTCATTCTTTGGTGTAACTTGTTTGCTTTGGTAACGAGTACCTAGAATGGTGCCTGGAGCACACATGAGACTTACAGTAAATAAATTATTAATTAATAAGTCTCCATTAGGGTTTTGATATTTAAACCCAACTCAACAGTGGGCATCCTTGTCATGTTCCTGATCTTAAGGGAAAGGCTTCCAGCTTTTCCCCATTGAGAATGATATTTGCTGTAGGCTTTTCATAGATGGTTTTTATGAGATTGAGGAATGTACCCCCTATCCCTACACTTTGAAGGATTCAACATAGTACTAGAAGTCCTTGCAACAGCAATCAGACAACAAAAAGGGATAAAAGGTATCCAAATCGGCAAAGAAGAAGTCAAACTGTCTCTCTTCTCAGATGACATGATACTCTATATGGAAAACCCAAAAGAATCCACTCCCAAACTATTAGAAGTTATAGAGCAATTCAGTAATGTGGCGGGATACAAAATCAATGCTCAGACATCAGTTGCATTTCTATACACAAATAATGAGACTGAAGAAAGAGAAATTAGGGAATCCATCCCATTTACAATAGCACCAAAAACCATATGTTATCTTGGAATTAACTTAACCAGAGACGTAAAGGATCTATATTCTAGAAACTATAAATCACTCTTGAAAGACATTGAGGAAGACACAAAAAGATGGTAAAATATTCCATGCTCATGGATCGGAAGAATTAACATAGTTAAAATGTCCATCCTACCCAGAGCAATCTACACTTTCAATGCTATCCCGATCAAAATACCAAGGACATTTTTCAAAGAACTGGAACAAATAGTCCTTAAATTTGTATGGAACCAGAAAAGGCCCCGAATCGCCAAGGAACTGTTGACAAGGAAAAACAAAGCTAGGGGCATCACAATGCCAGATTTCGAGCTGTACTACAAAGCTGTGATCACAAAGACAGCATGGTACTGGCACAAAAACAGACACATAGACCAATGGAACAGAATAGAGAACCCAGAAATGGACCCTCGGCTCTTTGGGCAACTAATCTTTGATAAAGCAGGAAAAAACATCCGGTGGGAAAAAGACAGTCTCTTCAATAAATGGTGCTGGGAAAATTGGACAGCTACATGCAAAAGAATGAAACTTGACCACTCTCTCACACCATACACAAAGATAAACTCCAAATGGTTGAAAGACCTCAATGTGAGACAGGAATCCATCAAAATCCTAGAGGAGAACATAGGCAGCAACCTCTATGACATCGGCCAAAGCAACCTTTTTCATGACACATCTCCAAAGGCAAGAGAAACAAAAGAAAAAGTGAACTTGTGGGACTTCATCAAGATAAAAAGCTTCTGCACAGCCAAGGAAACAGTCAAAAAAACTAAGAGGCAGCCCAGGGAATGGGAGAATATATTTGCAAATGATGCTGCAGATAAAAGACTGGTATCCAAGATCTACAAAGAACTTCTCAAACTCAATACACAAGAAACAAATAAACAAATCAAAAAATGGGCAGAAGATATGAACAGACACTTTTCCAATGATGACATACAAATGGCTAACAGACACATGAAAAAATGTTCAAAATCATTAGCCATCAGGGAAATTCAAATCAAAACCACACTAAGATACCACCTTACACCAGTTAGAATGGCAAAAATGGACAAGGCAAGAAACAACAATTGCTAGAGAGGATGTGGAGAAAGGGGATCCCTCCTACATTGTTGGTGGGAATGCAAGTTGGTACAGCCACTCTGGAAAACAGTGTGGAGGTCCCTTAAAAAGTTAAAAATTGAGCTACCCTATGACCCAGCCATTGCACTACTGGGTATTTACCCCAAAGATATAGACGTAGTGAAGAGAAGGGCCATATGCACCCCAATGTTCATAGCAGCATTGTCCACAATAGCTAAATCGTGGAAGGAGCCGAGATGCCCTTCAACAGATGACTGGATTAAGAAGTTGTGGTCCATATATACAATGGAATATTACTCAGCTATCAGAAAGAACAAGTTCTCAACATTTGCTGCAACATGGACAGCACTGGAGGAGATAATGCTAAGTGAAATAAGTCAAGCAGAGAAAGACAATTATCATATGGTTTCTCTCATCTATGGAACATAAGAACTAGGAAGATAGGGGAAGAAAGGGATAAAGAAAGGGGGTGTAATCAGAAGGGGAATGAAGCATGAGAGACTATGGACTCTGAGAAACAAACTGAGGGCTTCAGAGGGGAGAGGGGTGGGGGAATGGGATAGACTGGTGATGGGTAGTAAGGAGGGCACGTATAGCATGGTGCACTGGGTGCTATACGCAACTAATGAATCATCGAACTTTACATCAGAAACCATGGATGTACTGTATGGTGACTAACATAATATAATTTAAAAAATTAAAAAAATAAAAAAATAAAGTGAGGGAGTGTATTATCAAAAAATAAATAAAATTCAGTTAAAAAATTAAAAAAAAAACCCAACTCAACAGACTTTTAGATGGCCTGGACTGATGAAATCGCAAACTCAATAGTTCACAGTAAGTATTAAGCATCAACCAACTATGGTGGCCAAGAATACTGACTCTACTCTTCCTTGCTTTAGTTGCTGAGAAATTATCCTAGTGGTTTTCTGCTCCACATACTCTACATACCTGAATACTTCATTTCCTGTTGTTATGTGTGATTGAGACACTCACAACTATTTGGTCACCTCAGGATCTACCCTGGAAATCTTTCTTTCTTTATTCTCCCTCACACTTTCTCTTGGAGTTAGTTCTCTATGCATCATGACTATTTCCACTATTATCTTCCCTGTAAAAAGAAAAAATTCTAATTATCAAGCTCATACTAAAGTGCCCCAGAACTATTAGGAGATGTGTGAGTGAGTTGCTGGGGGGAGGTAAGTGGAGAGATGGGGTAATTGGGTGACGGGCATTAAGGAGGGTACTTGATGTAATGAGCACTGGGTGTTATATGCAACTGATGAATCACTAAATTCTACCCCTGAAACTAATAATACACTGTATGTTAACTAAATTGAACTTAAATAATTTTTTTTTAAAAAGAAGGTATGTGAGTGATTAATTTACCCCGACAAGCCCTCAATATGCCCTGAGCTGCCTTCAAATCTAAGTTGCCCTTTTTTTAATCAATTGGACCAGGCAGGTACAATTCCAAATTAAAGCAGGGGCCCAAACGGAATAAAAACTGTTGTTGATCAGGCTCCTCTGCTATGAGCCTGCTTCTTCCTCTCCCACTCCCCCTGCTTGTGTTCCCTCTCTCGCTGGCTGTCTCTATCTCTGTCAAATAAATAAATTAAAAAA
Source organism: Ursus americanus (assembly GCF_024610735.1). NCBI lineage: Eukaryota > Metazoa > Chordata > Mammalia > Carnivora > Ursidae > Ursus > Ursus americanus. Next base: position 18,055,394 of record NC_142134.1, on the reverse strand, counting down.
ATCTTTAAAAAAAAAACTGTTGTTGAAAATAGATCCATCTTCTCGAATAACCAGATTCAAAATCACATTACCACTCCCTGTCCATATTCTAGTGACCATGAAATATCTTATTCACTAGTAGACTTGATTGAAGGGTCATGTCTTCATACACGTCAAAGATTGTGTATAGGGGATTTATTGTATAGGTGTGTTCAAGAGGCTCTAAGAAGATACAGGAATGTGGGCTGGCATAAGCCCAAGGAAGTTCTAGGTGTTTCCACTGATAGAGAAGAAAATGACAGAAAACTGTGGGGAACAACAGAGACCACAAGATCCTTGAAAGGAAATGGACCAGGATAAAAGAAGCCTGGATCTTGTAAGGAAAATAAGTCAGCTGGAAATAATTGCATCACTAAAACTTCATAACCTTAAATGAATGTTCAATGCTTTTACCAGTCTGTAAGCACCAGGGAGCACTTCTCACAGCAGCTGTAAACATCTCCTACACTCTGGGCCTAATTCTTTCCTGGACCCTTTCTTAATCAGCTTGAAATCTGTTTAATATCCATTTATTGAAAGCCCAGTATGGACCAGGCACCATCCTATCACTTGGGATACAGTGGTGAGCATACATAGATACAACCCTGCCCAAACAGAGAGTTCACAGTTTGATAGGAGAGACTGAGACTACATCTGTCAACCGAACACCCAATCACATGTAAAACTGAAGCTGTGTTACTGCTATGAAGGAGAAGGAAATAGTGTTCTAAGAGCATACAATAGGGATTGGGCTGATCAGGGAAGACTTCCCTGGACAAGCAAAATTTCTTCTTAAGACTGAAGGAAGAATAGTTGTTAAGGGGGTGAAAATGGGGGGAGAGAGTAGGTGGATTTATAGGCTTAAAGAATATGTGCAAATGTCTTGTGGAAGGAGATCACATGGAGTACAAGGGACTGAAAGAAGGGTAGGTTCACTGAAGACAAGAGAGGAACAGAGCATGATGCATGTGATGAGTAGGGGACATATGGAGGGACTAGATGTTCAGGGCCCTGTCAGAGTTTTGTTAAGTAGTTTTGCTTTACTCTAAGAGCAATAGGAAGCCTTTGAAGAGTAATATTGAACTTCTACCACAAGATTCCACCATCATCCCAGCTGGCACTTCATGCATTCAATGCAACATAATATTGGACTAGATCTGGTGAAAGAGTAAGAAAGCAATTAGTGGGATCTGAACAAGCTGAAACTAGAAATCCCCAATCAAGATTCCTGTAGACAATGGGAAGGCACAAGAATGAACCTGAAGCTCAAGGCAAAATTCTGTGGATCAAAGCCACTTGGATGTTATTTCTGGATAAAATCCATAGAGTTCCCACAAATCACACCTCCAGGCCTCCCTTCTTCCAACCATTTAGCTATTTGAAGATTTTCTTATGTTCCGGCCCTTTGAATGTCCATCACAATTGCAGAAGTAAAATGAATGGTAATAAGAAATTGATTTAAGGTCTTCCCTAAGGTAAAATAATGATTCATTGACGTTTGTAGCATTTTATTGTAAGTGTGGTGGAAATGATTATTATCTTTAATGGTTAACTGAGTAATTGATTATTGATAAATGAGTACTCTATTCAAGCCAGGATCCATCTTACATCACCTGGAAAAGGATGATGTTCCTACTCTTTTAATGACCATTAAGTGGTAAATAAGGAAGTGGAAATGTTTCATAACTTACATATTAAGTATCTTTGGTCATTTAACCACCTCTACAATGAGAGCAATAAGGCAGCTGGGGGTAGATAGCTGACTTAAGGAAAGATCAATGACTGTTTTTCAGAGTTTTATTGAAAGCGCATTATGGATTGTCTTGCTTTTAACATTATTACTTCATTGAATAACGATATATGAGTAGGCTACGGGGAAAAATTAGAATACAGCTATGCAAGGTTATCTGTGTGGCAGGATGAGAATTACATATAAAATGGCCTCCAGAGAAAATTGTAATCCCACCCCCTCAATCTCTCTCCCCAATGCAAGTGGGGTTGGCCATTGGAAAAACAGCAAAATGAATGAAGTTTGTCTTTGTGCTGCATCCACCCCTTTTTTGCTGTGTACCTCTGTTTATCTTCCCATGTCCTTTCACAGCTACCCACCTAAACCCCTACATTGCCCTCTTACTACCCAGAGTTCATCCCCACAAACAACTGCCACATCTCACTGAGGCTTATAATACACACAAGTTTCCCATGTGTCATAATGATCTCCTCTGCAAAAACAATTCTCTATTCTAACTCCCATTCCTTCAGTATTTTGATTTCAGCCCAGCTTTAAGAAGAAAGCAATGCAATTTGATTAATTTACACTACTTCCCATTTAACCTGCTTTGTGCAGGCTTCATTTCAATAAAAATGCTAATGTCATATTTAATACATTTTCAATAAGAAGAATTTCAGGTGTTTTGACATAGTGATATAAAGTTTCTTGGGACTACATATTGGGACAGGTGAGGGGAACATAGGTGCACTATGTATTGCTGAAAGTGGTTATCAGAGGTAGAATTAAATGGTGATCTTGAAGTCTAACAGAGCTGGGTTCAAATCCTGGCCCTCTCTCTCACGAGCAGGGCCACTTCTAAGCCTAAGATTCATCTATAAAGTGGGTATCATGGTCTCCTGAGATTAGAATGGGTAGTAAAAAGAACCAAATTATCACTAACATTTTTACATGGACAAACGGGTTACCAAGGCATTCTAACTAAGGACCAATGTGGACCACCAATAATCTTCTGATTTTTTTCCTCACAATCCCAAGGAAGAATTGAGTGAGCTAACCAAGAACTCAGTAAGGAAGAAAAGGCTTGCCTAGAGTTAGAATATCTGAACATGACTATTCACAAAACAACAGCTTCTGACCCCAAGTCTAATCTGAAACTTAGCTTGCGAGCTATGAACTTTTTTTTTATTATGATAAGTTAGTCATCATACAGCACATCATTAGTTTTTGATGTAGTGTTCCATGACTCATTGTTTGTGTATAACACCCAGTGTTCCATGCAATACGTGCCCTCCTTAATACCCATCACCGGGCTAGCCCATCCCCCCACCCCCCGCCCCTCTAAAACCCTCAGTTTGTTTCCCAGAGTCCATAGTCTCTCATGGTTCATTTCCCCTTCTGTTTATCCCTCCTTCATTTTTCTCTTCCTTCTCCTACCGATCTCCCTGCTATTCCTTATGTTCCACAAATGAGTAAAACCATATGATAATTGCCTTCCTCTGCTTGACTTATTTCACTTAGCATAATCTCCTCCAGTCCCATCCATGTTGATGCAAATGCTGGGTAATCATTCTTTCTGATGACTGAGTAATATTCCATTGTATATATGGACCACATCTTTATCCATTTGTCTGTTGAAAGGCATCTCCGCTACTTCTATAGTTTGGCTTTTGTGGACAGTGCTGCTGAGAGCTATGAACTTTTTAAGGCATTCTCTTTGCTTTGGCCTTGACTCCAAAAGCAAGGGCATTAGTTCTAACCTATTAACACTTCAAGATAATTTGAGAGCTCACTCAATATCCAGATATTTATGTCAACCACAGAATGATTCTATGTGAGGTAGGATAATATGTTTATAGAGCATGATGATTAAATCACCAAAAGGCCAATTTCTTTGAGATACTTTCTCTTACACTAGTATGCAGCACATTTTCACCAAATATGCCTTCTGATACTTTAAAATCTGCAGGATTTCCTATTTACCTAGACCCTAGCAAGTAAAAAATCTTACTGCCTCCTGTCCTTTCCTTCTCCTAATCCTAAATTCAGCAGCAATGGCTGTGTCTTTGGTCTTTACCTTTCAATCACTCTTGAAGCCCATGGTAAATAATGAGATAGTTTGGGGTTGGAAAATATTGATTTAGGACATTTCTTTAAGACCATTTCTAGACGAAAAAAATATTTATAATTTAATGTTCCAAATATACCATCTTTTTTTAAAGAGAGAGGAGGCAGAATCTAGCCATAAATTCATTACTTCTAACCCTTGACCCCAAAGCTTCAAGCCATTCATATATCATACAGAAGAGTCAAAGTTCAGAGTCCCTTTAAATCATACATAGCAGTTACTCTCCTAATAGTCTATTGAAAAGAGCCACCAATCTACTTTAAATAAAAGAAGTTCATATTTACCACAGCCCCACTGCTGTGCAGTTTCTGCATGAAAGCAAGAAAAATGCATAGAGAAAGCTGGAGGACTGAGAATGTTGGTAGTTGTGGGGACAGTGAATAAGGGCATTGCATTAGGTAATTGTGTAACACTGCATTTCCCTCATAGTATTTACTCAAGGCAGTGGTATTCAAATTGTGCCCTCTCTAGCCCAAGGATTCTGTAGAGCTATCCAATGCAAGACCTGGAAGAAGGCGAAGCAATGAGGTTTGGGGGATATCCTACAACTACAGCAACTCTGCTTTTATCATCTCACATTCCATATATAAGATCATACTAGGAAAAAATAAGAATTCCATTTCTAAAAAAAGCATTTGAGACTCATTAGTATAAGATTCTAGAGGATTATTTGTTTGCCTCAGTAGCCAAAAAATAAACAGAAGATACGTCTGATGTTTTTGAAACATCTTTACAAATTACTATTCTCTGGCTATCAAAGATGAGATGATGAAAATCATATAAAAATAGCTATGATATATCAAGTGCTTATCATGCTTCTAGGACTATGCTAAGGGCTTCACATTGATTAATTTCATAACAACACAAAAAGGCAGGTTGCATTGATCCCATTGTGCAAGTAGGAAAGCCCAGGCTCAGGCTAAGCTGTGTCCAAGTTTACACAGTCAGAAAGGAATTAACAGGGTAGGATAACTGTTGAAACAACCTCAAATTCTCCATGGCTTAACACAGAGGTTTATGGCTTATTCACATATCAATTCAACGAAGGAGTTAGGTAGATGGTCTTCCACTGTATGATTCAGGGACTCAGTCTTCTTCAATCTTGTGATACATTCTCTAGAACCTCAGAGGCCTCTGCTGGATTTCTGCATCTGGTCACCAGACAGGTAACAGAGAGCAAAGTATTGTAGAGGAGGTTTTTTAAGGCCAGACCTAAGGAATACATAACTTCTGCCCATATTCCTTTGATCAGAACCCATCACAAGGTTGTGTCCAACTCTAAGAGAAGTTGGGAGATGTAGTCTGGCTATATGCCCAGGAAGAAAAGGAAATTGGTTACTAGCCAGTCTCTACCACAATGATAGGGCCAGGATTCAAACTCAGGAGCTTCAAATCTTCCAGAACCCACTACAGTATGGAATAAACTTGTCTCCAAACATAAAATAAGCTTTATGAATTATGACCTCAAAGGTCATCAATTCAGATTCTGGAGCAGTGCACATGCACATTCACTCATTTATTCATTCAAAATGTGTTAAACACCTACTATATACCAGGGAAGATATTCGTTCATTCATTTATACAAAATTTATTGAGCACCCAGTGTGTGCCAGGCTAACAGTTGGAATAGTAGCAATAAATAAGACAGAAACAATCCCTGCTGACATGGAACTCACATCTAAATGACTTGAATTGTATTTTTCACAAAAGGCCCTTTACTACTTTCTATAAACATCATGCACCACCATGTGCTTTGTGCCCTTTCAGCTTCTTCTGTTTAGCTTCATTGCATATGGGAATACAGGAAAATACATGTTTTCTATTGGGGAAATATGTTGAAATTCCCTTGAAAAGGCACAGATCTTACTGTATCTTTGTACCTCTGGTACCTAACACAGCATCTGGCATGTAAATAAATGCTGGTGTCATAGACAGAGCAGTAGACTAGAATTGTGAGGTTCAGGTTTTGTTCTTGTTCCGTGGCTCACTTCATTTATCACTTGGGAGTGTTTCCTCATTGCAAAGTGAAACACTTTGAACAAAAGTTTTCCAGGTCCTTTCCATCTCTAAAACATAAGCTTAACATTTGAAAGACATGTGATCTAGTGGAAACTATATGAGATTGGGCGGGGGGGGCAGTCAGTAGATTTGGGTTATAGCTCTGGTTCTCCAGTTCCTTGGAGAAGTCACCCCAGATCTCTGGTTCTCAGTCCATTCACTGGTAAACAAATGATTTTGAACATTAAGAGTATCCTTTCAAATTCTAGTTCTAATATTCCATTAGTATCTATATTACTAATGTTGGGCACCAAAAGATCAGGTTCCCGCTTCAGAATTTCATTTCCTAAAGAGGAATCCTAAACAAGGACCCCCCCAACGAGCTGATAAAGGCAGAACTCCTTCTATGTGTAGCAGGAGTAATTTTCTCTCTCTACCTGATCATACCGAGGATGGTTTTCTTTTCCCCCAAATTCACAACCACCCTGGTTTCAACTACTTAGCTTGGTACTGAGTTACTCCCTATTTAGCTTAGTTTACTTGGCTGATTCATTACTTAATAGCTGCATTACTCTGGACTCTCAGCTTTCCTTCCCCCCAAATTAGAAACCATGTCAGAGCAAAATGATTCATAACAGCCTAAACAATGAGGCTGTCTCTCTTAATATTTCCATTTTTCATTATGCCATATTTATTTAAGGTTTTAATCAAAATGGGAAAAAACAGAGTCTTCATAATAAGGAAGAAAAATTTATTAATGCTCTGGAAATCAAGAGATTGTGGACAATTAAAATTCATAAGATGTTTAATTTTAACAAAAATTAATGAGACCTATTGCTAATGAAACCAACTCTATTTGTAATATTGGTTGGAGAGTTAATGAAGTAATATCTGTGGTGCATATGAGGGCCCTGAAAGAAATGTAGATGACACAAGATATAACTATGGTGATTTTACCAATACATGGGGAATGTAAACATTTGTCTGAAAGTGTCTACAACTGTGAAAATAAACATAAATCACAAAACTGGTGTTCAATTGTTTCCAAGAGGCACCAGATAGAGAGAATTTCTTTCTAAAATAGAATCAACCATAAGTCAGAATCAGATTGCTTACAGATTCCATCCATAGTCATTGCCTGAACACGAATTTTGATTTGGGTGGAGGCAGGGGGCTAGAAGCATTCTACAGTAAAGAATGAAGAATTAAAAGTCTCAAAGCCAAAGGTTTGTGATGCCTTCATTCATTATTTAAAAGCAAATCTTTTTAAAATGAAAGACTTCAACTCAAGTATTATTTGGTCCCAGTCTAATATTCTCCAGGTTCACTTTACTGGCAGCCTATGAGACAGAAAGATGCTATTACTCTCCGGCCGGCAGTGGCTGAGCGGGCTCTGAGGCCCTGAGGGAAATGGAAAAGTCAACAGTAGTAAGCACATCCCAAGTGCATCATTTTTTTCTCTAAGTACATAAATTCTGCAGAAAGCAGTCCCCACTCTTGTGTCTTCAAAGCCACACTCAACAGAGCCTTATTCTATGAAAGCTGATTGGAAGACTTTGGATAACTAGTTTCTAAATCAGGGGTTTCCTAAGTGTGAGGACAAAAATGGTCAATCAGAGCATGAGAAGAAAATATTAACACTTAATCTCCTTAGGTTTTACTAGTACTTACTATATGGATAGTGACTAGTACATGTGTATAATATATTACAAAGTATTATATGTCTTGGAGGAATATAAGTCAGGATCTCAGCAGGAAACAGAAGGTATCTTCAAAATAAATAAACTGAGAAGAGTTTAACAGAGGAATAACTGGCATAAGTTTGAAGCACCAAGTTTTAGTAAAAGTAACGAGGGGATACATTCTGAACAAGTAACAGGGAGGTGCAGAAGAAGGGAATCAGGACCAGAACCAAAGAGAGAGGTATGAGAGGGCCACATGACAGGAGCTGTAGCCTTCAGGAGAGGAAATAAACTAACCCACAGCCACTGAGCAGGGTGTGAGCCAGAAATAGTACCCCGTCCTCACTCTCTCCTGTCCCCTGGGTTTCCTGCCAAACCCACTGGAAGTCAGGATAAAAGAGCCCATTGAAATGGTCCATATGGATCTCCCCATGTGGTCCGGAGGGGTATACAGAAGCTATCCACAGAGGATGTGTCTCCAGTCATTTTTTTCTAATCGGGTTATTCGTGAGTATAATCCAAAAAGTTAGGATACCACTGCTCTAAATAACTTCACTAGATACTAAGACTATGCTAGAAAAAAGCTAAGTTCAGAAGGCTCAGTCTGCCTAGATCTAGGCTCAGTGGTCCATAATTAATTAGGAAAGTCTGTTCTGCACAAAGGAAGGGAAAGTGTAGCATATAAACAATGTTTTTGCTATCTCTGCTCTGGGTTATAAAGCCAATATTTACATCACTGGATTTTATTTTCATTCATTCACTCTCATTCATTATCTCATTCATTGTGCCAGGCATTGTACAGGTGCTCAGAAATACAAAGATGAATTAGATATGATCCCTGGCCTCAAGACTGTGTAAGTTTGCAGAAGTAGACAGATATACAAATAATGTGTAGAACAGTATTGTAATCATGCTGAGAAATCAGAGCAGGTTAAAATGGGATTACAAAGAGAAAATGGTCATTTCTACTAGAGGTTGGGAGAAGGTCAAGAATTGTTTCAAGTAGACATTAGTTTGAGAAAACTAAAGGAGAAAATAGACAAAATAGTCCAGGCCAAGGAAACATTATGAGCAAAATGACTTGGTGAATTGGAGGGACTAGAAATGTTTCAACACAGCTGAGACTGAGAGTAAAAATGGGGAAAAGCACACAATGAAGCTGGAAAGGTTACAAGGTCAAGATTATAGAAAACCTCATTTGCAAATCTAAAGAGTGAAATGTGTTATCTGAAAGATTTTCTACTGAGAGCTTAGTTTGGTCAACTCTTCCTCAATATACTTGAAGCAGTTATCACAACTGGAAAATAAAAACTACTGGTCATACGCCATCACACAGAATCAACTGAAAAAGTCATTCTGAACCACAGTGTTCATAGCTCCCCCTATTTTATGGTGAAGGAGCCAACACTGAACAATTTTGGATGATGTGAACACTGTTTCTTTAAGGATATCCAGGGTACTTCAAGTAAACCATGTGGCTAAATAACCTAGCTTTGTCATTAGAATTAAATTTTACATATCAGCTGGCCATCCTAATGATTATCAAGTGGAGTCTAATTAAGACATGGCATTAAAAATCCCTTTCCCTCCTATAGGTTTTCCTAGCTATTGAAATGCAGTCCTCTTAAAAGTTCTCAGTCCCACCACAAAATGCCCAGAGCCCGGACATTTTTCACAATCCTGATGATCCAACAATTTCCCAGTTAGTTGACCTATATGGGTGTGGGAGCATTGGCTTTGGCATATTTTATTTCTGAAAACAGGAGGCTAATTAATTTGCCCTCTCTATGATGATAAGTACTAGTACAAGTAAGTCTGATTTTCAGCCTGCCTCAATCACAAAATATTTATTAATTGTATAAAGCAGTTTAGAGAGTGCATTGGCTATTTGACAACTCAAATGCATAAAGAAATTCAATAAAGATGGTTTGTAAGGAACAATGGAGTAAAGAATAAATTCTGAAAGCACTGAAAGTCAAAGTTGACCTCTTAAAGGAGTACATCAAATGAATGAACAATAAATATTCCATAAGACAAACCAAAGCATATTTTATAAAGCAAGAATTGTCTCCCTTGAATACTCAACAAGGCACCTAATGGACCCAATTCTTATCTAATATAACTCTCACAGACTGGATCTGTTCTTTCCCCAACACATCCACTGGCATTCATATTTCATTAGGTTATTCTCAATCAATATTCCTGCCATGACTAGCTAAAGGCATCACCAAGAGGGAAGCATTTGGAGGACGTGCCAGCAGTTGGGTCCTCCTGAGGACAAAGTAAAGTGTTTTATTGCCACTTAAGAATTCAAAGGTAAGGGGCACATGGGTGGCTCGGCTGGTTAATATCTGCCTTAGGCTCAAGTCATGATCCCAGGGTCCTGGGGCCAAGCCTTGTGTCGATCCATGCACCCCTCATGTGTCTTCTGCCTCTCAAATAAATAAATAAATAAATAAAACCTTTAAAAAAATAGAATTCCAAAGTAAATAAAAGCAAATACCTTTCTACCCGTAGTCCCATAGTTTCTCTTTTTGAGACAAGCCAGTAGAATTTCTCATTATAGACCAAATCCTCAACGATATTCTCTGAGGGGTTTTCATAGTTCATATTTAAGCTAGAGGATCTTCTAAAGGTCAGAACAATTCGGTCCAGCGCCCATCCAAAGTATCAATGGCCTTGAGCGCTGGACCATCCTAAGCCAGCAGAAATGTAGGAGGAGGCATGGCAAGCAGTTAATGAAAACCTTCTGCCACTAAGGCGATCAAAGCTCTCTTCTCAAGAAACCAAAAAGAGCCAGGAAGAGGATGCTGATGTCATAATGAACTTCGTAAAACTCTCATTCCCTTCTTTCACCCACATCCAGGCTCCATCACAAAGAAAACTGTGAGCAAGATTCCCAGGGTCTCTCCATTACCTTTCAGTTATTCATCCTCAACTTACTCTTTGCTGTAATCTATGAAATCAGTGCAACTGAAGGAGTTGCAGATGGATTGATTGTGAACTGATTTATGATCCTTATTGCACCAGAGAAGTAATTTTATGCATATAACTTCTTTTACAATTACCTCCACATGATTTCAAAGGAGTTCACTGCTTATGGGAGGAGGCCATCAATAAGTGACACTTGCATATTCATTCATTTCAATCAGAGATTTTTAAAGACTCAGGGGAATAGTTCAATGCCATTGAAAATTAGTTTCTTTTTCATCATGTTTCCCCTATTTTTCTCCACAGTCTGTTTTTATTTTACTTTATTTTTACTTTTATTTTTAAGCAAATTATATTTAGGGGAGTTAAAAAGAGAGGCTGCATTTATTAAATGCCAACTATGTGCCAGAAACTGTGCTAGCCCATATCACCATGAAGTATTTTTTCTTTCCAAGGTCATAATTATTTTTTTAAAGATTTTATTTACTTATTTCAAAGAAAGGGGGGGAGTAGGAGAGGGACAAGCAGACTCCATCCTGAGTGCAGAGCCCAACACAGGCCTCGATTTTAAGACCATGAGGTCATGACCTAAGCCAAAACCAAGAGTTGGACATTTAACCTACTGAGCCACCCAGACACCCCCTAAAAGGTCATAATTATTTTGCCTGTTTCACTAAAGAAGAAACTCAGAGACGCATAAGTATTTATTTGTCCAACATCAAATGGCCAGTAAGTATCAGACAGGCTGATGTTTGAACTCATATCTGTCTAACTGCAAAATCCATCCTCTTTCCATGGCTTCACACTGTCCTCAGCTTTGGGAGATAAAAGTCATTCTGTTTTATATTTCTCAATCTATGAAAAGGTTTCTCAGGATTCTTGAGATAACCTGAGACTGCTGCATCCCAAAAGTCTTGTGAAGCACACCTTCTCAATGCTGTCTTTTCCTTTCTTTCTTTTTTTTTTTTTTTTAACATGACTTACATGGGGAATGCCTGGTGCCTACCAGGATCTAGGGACATGTGTTCAAAGCATTGCTTGACCCTGACAACTCATCCAGGCCACTACTACTTCAGGGAAGAGGTCATAAAGTTACTTGGTTTGGGGACCTTGTGTTGACCCGTTTTTCCCAAACTTTAATTATTTAACATCTACACCATTTTTGCCATGTCTGAATGGTACTGAGCAATTATTAACTTACTATGTTTTAATCAATTTTAATCTGACCCAGTTTTTCATTTGATCGTATTCTAAACACTAAGACATAAGTTTAATATGCCATCAATATTTTTCTTACGCATATTAAATACATACACATAACTAGTAAAAGGAAAAATGTCAGTGTAGCAACCAAAATCACACTTTGGGAAGTACTAATGAGCAATTGGTCGGTTTTCCCATTTTTTTTATTGTGTATGTGTCATCTGTCCATGGTCTTATGATAAGTTTTTTATTCACTCACTCAAAACACATGTATTGAGCACCAATTGTATAATTGACACTGTCTGTACACTAACAGCCATGAGGAGAGTAGGTTTGTGCCAAGGAGAAAATGAAAATATGGAGGCCAGGCAGAGAGCTGCTAGATTATTATGGTAACCCAGGGAAAGGTAAAAGGGACTGAATGAGATCAGTAGTAATGGAAAGGAATGGATATGTTTAAGAGACATTTCAGAGGTAAAATCAACAGAACTCAGTGTAAAATTCAATTCACAGTGGTGGTTAGGAAGGGGAAAATGTAAAAATGGCCCTAAAACCATTTAAATATTTTAACTCCAATAAATTGTAATACTTTTTGTCTTCTTTAATAATCTTGAATACAACTGTAAACTCATAAGTAATGGAGAAAATCTGGGGGAGGAGGGAAACTTGTTTAAAACTAGATATAATATTTAACATATTAAACAACCTATATGATACTGGCCACCAACCAATTGGAAAAAAAATGCTTAAAAGGTCCTAGAGGCCTCCTTCTGAACTCAGGAGGTAGAGTCAGGGGGAGGGTATAAGGAGGGGTTACATGTGGTAGGAGGCCCAGACTATATTACCCAGAAGTAGGAATACACTTCAAGATTTTGCCAGTGGTCACAAACTTCTAGATCATCAGCCTTACTTCAATTCCTTTAGTGCCTCCCCTGCTCATTCTCTCAAGTGAAGTCCAAAACTTTGCTGTAGTTCCCAAGGCCTGGACCATGCACCAGCCTCATCTCCCCAGTCTCATCTCAGCTCCAAACTCTCATCTTCACTCCCCAACTCTCTGAAATCCCAAGCTGCAAAGGCTTTGTGAATACCTCTCCTGAATACACTCATCTGTCTTTCTTCCAGAGCGCTCCAAGTTATCCTTCTGGCCCCATCTTGATGCGGTATCTCAGAGAAGTTTCTCCTGACCTTCCATACCAAGACACATTTTAAGTACCCTGCTCTTCTCCTTAAAGCATTCAGACAATTGCAATTACATAATTTGTTGGGTAATTATTTGTTTCCCTGTTTGTCTTCTATACTAGACTCACTAAGCTTCATGAGGGCAGGAACAAGGTCAGCTTTTCTCACCATCCTTTTCTCAAAACCTCACATTGAGCTAGCAATAACAAAGGCACTAAAAAGTAGCCAAAATGTTTTCCTCAGCAGAAGGAGACTATTAACTTACTATTGTTGATTAGGGGAGGTTTGAGACATTTAGATGGAAATTATCGTTTTTAGAACTCATACCATACCCAGGCACTGACCTTGGAACTTATTTTTATTCCATTAAGTTTCACTATAACCTATAACTGCAACTATAATTATAGTTATAACTATAACAGGTATTATCCTCGTTTTTTTAGGTGAGGAAGCCAAGGTTTAGAGAAGTAAAGAAACTGGTTCAGCATCACTCATCTAATAAGTGTCAGGGACAGGATTTTAAAAAAAAAAAATCTGCCCCACTACAGCTTCCCAAGCTTGGTTATTGAACTTTCCCTGGTGTATCATGGTGCCATCATAATTGCCAGCAGATAACAGATAACAAGAGGATAGAAGAATTTTGCTACAAGCTCTTATAGTGAGAAGGCACAGCTGGTGGTATGGCCCAAAATGAGACCACTCAAATCAGCCAGTCACAGAGGGGACCAGGCACAGTGATTCATAATATCACTGTATTACAGTGACTGTTAGAGTAATTGATGTCCATAAAATGGTGACCCTAACCCAACAAAAAGATTCATTTATTCTCAAGCAATTCTGCTTAATAAGGAAGTATGTGCATATTTTAGAAGGTTTTCATTAAGATCTTTTTAATAGTTATTTTTTTAATAGTGTTTTAGATACCTACGAAACCTGTCTCTTCTAAAGACATTCTTCTCTGTCCAGATCAATATGGTACTGTGTGCTTCCAGGTCAGACCACACAATTTGTCTCAGAATATTTAGTTCCCTTCCAAAGCTGAAGGAAGACATAAAGATCTGGCAAGATAGAAATCTAATCCATTGATAACCAATCTGATTAGGATGCTTTTTCCTGTGAAACTGATGGGCATTGATTCACGTACAACCAATTAGAGGCCTTTTGCCTTGGGAAAATCACCCTAATTCTGGCAGAAGTTAACCTGGTAAAACAGGTTGGAAAAAGAAGTTGAAAAATTGATGTGGCTAGTCTCTACAATGATTGTAAAAACTCACCTCATTGTTTTCATGTCTTCCCTGGCATTCTTGTGTGTAGCTACAACTTCATTCATTTAGCAGCTTTCCCTTCACCACTGATTTCTGCTGAACACTCTGTCTCATTTTTAAAATGTTGCTTTTAGCCACACAGATATATCATAAACTTCATATGGCTATCATTTCTTTCGAATTGCCTGTGAGAATGCACACTTAGAAATGTTGCATGATTCATTATTACAATGTCTGATATTACTATGAGGTGAACATGCCCAGTAACCAATGGTTTTATAAAGCAAGATTTATAAAGAATATAGAGATGGCGAACACCTGGGTGGCTCAGTCAGTTAAGCATCTGCCTTCAGCTCAGGTCATGATCTCAGGGTTGGGAATCCCTGCTCAGTGGGGAGCCTGCGTCTCCCTCTGCTTGCTGCTCCCCCTGCTTGTGTTCTCTCTCTCTCTGGCAAATAAAATCTTTAAAAACAAAAAGAATATAGAGATGAGCTCTCTGTTATCCATCCTATACTTTCACCTGCATAAACAGATTGGGGAGTATATGACTTCTCAAAACTTCATATATGCCAACATACATGGGAGGAAGTTTTTTCTAAAAATTTCTGTTCTCAAGAAAAGAATCACCTTATTTAGAAATCTTTTAAATGTATTTCATATCTAGGGCACCCTCTCAATTTTTTCAAAAAACTTACTATTTTTATAAAGAACCTTACCTTATAATTACCTCAATCAATACTAGTTCTGGATGTTCAGTAAGAAATACCTTACTGAATTAATGGAAAACTAAATTTAAAAAGTCAAAGAAATTTAATACAGTTTGACACTGTTCTTAAGGGATATTCTCCCAACCGCAAGTATTATTAGATACTGCTACAAAAAAGCCTTTAAAAAACTACTTAAAATATACATTTACATACACAGGCACACACACACAGAGTAAATGACTCTTATCAAAATGTGGCTTGGGATAGAATTTCCAAGTTGAACATATAAAATACATGCACTTTTTTAAAGTATGAAAATCAAACAATTTAGGTTAGAGTGAAGATTACAGACTCTGGCAAACTGTGGTAATGACTCCGAAAGTGGCTCTATGAGAGCAAAGATGCTTCTGAATAGTTTGAACAATATTATTTTCTACGTGGTGTGGGAGTGGATGAAATGCTACTTCTACGTTAACATTATTAATACAATATGACTCTGAATGTTATTATAAATAAATACCATATATACAGTCAACTCTTTTCTCTATAAGCCTAAATTTATTCCCCAAATTATTTTAGGATCTTTTCCTTGGGAAAATGAATGACCACCTTTGTTGAAAGTGGTGTATATGTCTTTTTTTTTTTAACTGTTATATCCCCACTACGTAATAGAGTGACTGGAATACTCTAATTGCTTCAAAATATTAATTAACGTGTGAAATAATTAACATCACTTGTACATGAGAAAGGAGAGGTGTCAGACATCTCCAACTGAATCCGTAAACATAACGACTTCATGACATCCTTGTCAACAGATCCACTTTAAGATTCCCGAAGCTAATAAAACACATAGACTATTTGAATGGAAGTCATATCAGAGATCATCTACCCAATCTCTACATTTTACAGATGAAAGAATCACAGAGCAGTTAAATGCTCTCCTAGAGGAGACATGGACTTAGAACTCTGATCTTCCCATTCAATGGTATTACTGAGTCAGTCTCTTTGGGTAGCTCATCCCAGTCTCTGATTTATATTTCAAGTTGAAAGCAAGCAGCATCTTCTGTTTGAGAATGAGTTCCATTGAGCAAGACAAACATATATTAAATGGACACTTAGAACTGATGGACAGTGAGAGAAAGGTAGAGTTTGTGATATAAAATCTAAGTGGATGCTCCCTCCAAGCGTTCATGATCTGCTATGGGATTTAGTCACCTAATCATAGAGAAATGCACTTACCTTTTTGGTTTTGATAAGCTTTCAGTCGTTATAGGTCTTAGTTTAGTTGACAGCCCTGGAAGCTGTAGGGCAGAACTCCCATACCAGAGGACCCCAGAAGAAAAACACATACAGGACGTACAGCAAAGTGTTCTCACATGTTCACTCAGCAGACCATGCATTTGTGCCCAAGAAAAATCGATGTATTCTTTATTTAAAAAAAAATCGCTCTATGTCTCTAATAGGGATTCACAAACAGAAATAATGGGTGTCTTACTAACAGTCTTAGCAGAAATACCCAATTGTTGAGTTTGTAAAAATCCATTTGAATGCTGCTAACCTATTGTCAAAATACACAAAAATCCCCCAGTCTTGCCTTTTTCCGTTTAATCTGTTATTTTCCTCACTCAAATTAACAGCTTCAGTGTACCTTAAACTGACAGTACCCTGGAATTAGTTAACCATGTTAAATTTGCAAACAGGCTTCAGAGGAGATGGACCCATCTTAAGCAGCAATGTATATTAAGACCTGGGCTATATATACAAAAAGCAAACATATGCCTTTATAAGCCTGCAAGAAAGGATGCCATGGTCTCTAACATTGCTAGTAACACACATGCCTCACTTACTAAGTACCAGACATCCCCCAAAACACTTTACTCGTGTTAGTTTATATAATCCTATCATCTTCCCCTTGTACAGATGAAGAAATTGAAGCTCAGAGAGGTAAAATAATTTACCCAAGCACAGAGAGGTGAAGTAATTTAACACAAGTAGTAAGTTTTGGTGGATCAGAGGTTTCAATCCAGGCAGTGTGGCTCTAGAATTTGTGCTCTTATGATTTCATTCTACAGCTGGTTTGTCAACCGCTATTTTTAATCAGTTTGTGAGCTGCTCATCTGATTACCTTCTTTACTTTGATTAAAATTTCCTTAATACTCTAATCTTTCTATTAAGATTATAGTTTATATTATGTAAATTATTTCTATTATTAACTAAAACAATCTTTGTGCTTATAGAAAACACCAAGATTCAGATGTATCTCCCATCTGAAGGGCTCACAATATAGGCAAATGTGAAATTTCTCTAGCTTCCCATGTAGTTTGTGGCATTGTAAGTTTGTGAATTATTTGAGCACCAAAAGCTTCTTCTTCCTTTTTTTTTTTAAAGTATCAGGAATGACTTAAATAATAAAACATGACCTAGCATGAATTACAGTATCTGAATTCATTTCTCCAACAGGGTGTTTGTGGGCCCAAGGTTGAAAGCAATTAGGTGTGAATTACTGCCCCATCTTCTGTACCCTGGATGGTTTTATGATGATTATAAAATTTTATTATTAATGGTTCACTGTTTTTGGAGGAGTTGTTAATTTAAACGTGTATATTTATATTGTTAATTAATGAATAGGACAAAATTAGTTTGGTGAAATCTTTCTAGAGACCAGAAGCAGTTGGGAAGTGGAGAGGATGTCATCAGCAGCAGGGTCGGAACTGAAAGCTAGGCCTTAAGAGAAACAATGTGCTGCAGTTTGACCAATAGTTATTAGAGCCATGGGGGGCCATGGAGACCATCCTGTCCAACTTTTGTTTAAAAACCAGGCAAAATAAGTGACTTACCCAGGATCACACCACTAGTTCATGGCAGAACCAGGTCAACTTAGTCAAAGACACTCAGGATCCTGGCTCCCAGTCCACAGCCTCTCATTTTCAACAACTGAAAAAGATATGACTGAATAGCTGGGTAGGCATGGATGACATCGTTAGAAGGCAAGAAAAATTATAAAAAGTAAAGCAGAGTTTCAGTTTAATTGGGCTAGTCTAAGTGTCAAAATAATGCCTGGATGTGTGTATAGAGAAGTTGAAAGAGAAGGAGGGGTCAGGAAACTTCCTATTGATAAGGTAGGTTGAGGTCTCCAGGGTTGTGATATGGAGATTGTATAAAAGCCCATGGGATAAGCAATACCTTCCTAACAATGCATTTTCTACATGTTGGAACCACAACTGGACAAACCAACTTACCCCAGCAGTTATGTAGGTAATGACTGATGGGAGCCCGAGAAATGGTCACATACAATTTCTACCTCTGGCCCTCCTCTTGCCATGCTTTTTAGCTCCTCTCCATCCCTCATCCCAAAATTCTCTCCCTCCTGCTCACTGAACGGTGAAAAATATTTTCTCGGGCAAATTTAGTCACAAAAGAGCAATTGAAAACTGATTGGATTTTTCCATGGGTTAGGCAAGAAAAAGAATGTGCAGCATTTGGTAAAGTTTTTCTCAAAGAAATTGGTAATAGAAGCAACCATGCAGAACTGCTAGTACATCGAGCCAAAGTCTATCTTTTTAAATAGCAAAACAAGGTCTCATTCCTGTTGGGATTCTCTAGAGGGGTCTTAGACAAGTGGCCAAAATGAATTTGACATTGAGAACATAGGTGTATGTGTGTATATGTTTTTTCCTTCTCTTAGAACTTTAAATGTTTGCCAGGCAAAGCCACACTGAAAGCCATCGTCAATTCAATCTAACTGAGCAGTGACTAACAGCGCCCCCTCAACTCAGCTCTTACCTGTTTCTGATTGAATTATTGCCTGGGCTCCTGGGAGCATGACCTGGTCCCTCCCAGTGTACTATTCCAGTCTCTTGATCAGAGACAGAAACAGTTCATCAGAAAAGAAACACATTTTGTAGAAATGAACATGCTTTACTTCAAGCTCAGTATTACACTCTCGCTATTGGAAATAAATTCACTCACCTGGACCATGGCATCATCTAAATCCCTTTTTTTCTAGAAAGCCAAAGACTCTCTTTCTCAGCCCATCTAAGTTGAACATAATGTTCTTTCCATACCATTAGATATTTTTCACTGTGAATTCTATGAATATCACAGGCATTATAAAATTGAGTAAATCACTCTACTAGGCAACCCCCCGTCTTATATAATTCTATGAAAGAGACAATGTTTTGTGATGTCTCATTTCTTCTCTCTAAACACCCATCTCTGTGCTGACTGCTAATTATATTTTAAGAAAAAAGACTATTCATTTGAGTTTCAAAACCTGAAATCCTTGTATCATGTCTAATATTCCAAAAGATGGCTTCTACTCACCCCCTCAGATAAAATCCCAAAACTCCACATTCCTCTATACACAAAATTGTCAGAAACCCAGGAACCTTTTATTTTTGTCTTATTTTAGTGTAGCCTTTCATTTTTAACCAACGAGGGCTAAAACCGTCTCCTATTATGATAAATCAAGATACACGGCTCTAAGGAAATGGGTCTTTCTCTGAGTTCTAATCATTGGAACTTAGTGCTGCTATTTTTTTTTCCACTTGTGTCTTGATCTACAGTAACCTCTTTAGCTCTGTCCTCAATCTATTTGCACTTAAATGCTATGAAAAGTAGATTTCAAATAAGATCTAAAATTCACTAGATGGTGAAATGTAAATACCATAGTTAAAAATGAATTATTCCATAAAGGGGAAAATACTGACTGCAGCCAATGGCAAAATAAATCTGTATTTTAGAGTTAGGTGTAAAATACACAGTATTTTACCACAAATCCTTAGGAAAAGGCAAGGCAGAGCAGGAGGCAAGGAGAAGCCTGTGAACTTGTATTAGCAACTACCACTCCCAGTTTTATACGGCATTGCCTATTCAGCTCTCCCCTTAAATTTGCAATTCTTTTTTTTTTTAAAGATTTTATTTATTTTTTTGACAGAGACAGCCAGCGAGAGAGGGAACACAAGCAGGGGGAGCCGGAGAGGAAAAAGCAGGCTCCTAGTGGAGGAGCCTGATGTGGGGCTCGATCCCAGAACTCTGGGATCATGCCCTGAGCCGAAGGCAGATGCTTAACGACTGAGCCACCCAGGCGCCCCTAAATTTGCAATTCTTGAAAAATGTTTTACTTTCCTCCACAGCATATATTTTAAGAAGAAAGAAGTTAAAAAGACAGAAAACATCACATATTATAATAAAAAATTCAAATTTTTTTCCAGAAGTGTATTTCCAGAAACAATCTGACCTTATCTCAAGGCTGAATTGAGACCCCTTCCTCTCCTTCAATATGTTCTTATTTGGATGAGTTAGCAAATTTTAGACTCTATGATGAAGAGGGAAAAAATGTCAAGGAAGCATATTCTGTTTCATTTGTGATAATATCCAATCTAAGTCTGATTAGAAAGTTGCTACACATTATTGAATTTTTAAAAATATACAGTTGAGGCATTTAACACTGAACTAGGTAAGTGCCTACATAGATAGATAGATAGATAGATAGATAGATAGATAGATAGATAGATAGATAGATCTTGTGAGCCAGTTATTGTATTTAAAAAATTTCATATACAAACATTTGAGGTCAGGGATAATGCTATCTTCTTTCAGAGAGGATTGTCATTTGTTCCTGAAAGATACACGTGGGCATTAGCAATCTGGGAATCCAATTCAGGTATTGACATTATTCTGGGCTAACAGGATAATTTGTACTCAGCCAAGCCTATGTGAATGTTGGTTTTCTTCAGGTGTGACCTTACTTCTAGGATCCAACCTTTGGATCCCAAACCCAAAACCAGGGTTTACCAGAGCCCTCATCCTTCTTAGCCATACATTCCCATTTTTGCGCTCCTAATCCACAAGGCTGTCAAAAAGTTCTCTCAGCCACATTTATTAGATTGGCAATCAATGTAGGTAAAAGCTGAGCTTCCGCTTTTAAACACTGGTGTCCCAGATATCAGATTAGTAATTCTTACCACCTTGTCAGCTTTCCAATGCCTTTCAACAAAAATTTCATCCAACTTTTATATATGCCTTCCTTGGAAGCATTGGTGCACACTGCCTAGATCACCATTACATTTGTACTTTAAAAATATTTTCTGTATTTTTAAATTTCCAACAATGAACATGAATTACTTTCATGATCAGGCCATGAAAAGTAACATTCATTTATTTGTTGTCTTTAAGTAGTATGTGAGCCTTTATATGATAGTAAATTAAAAATATTTTTCTGTACATTTATAGGTAGTGACCATGCTTTTCATATTCAGTAACTGACATAGCTGGGGGAAAAACATACAACGTGGGTTCTTGTTACAAGAAAAGGAATTTTATCTGTTGCTCTTCTCCATATTCACCAGTAGGAGTATTCCAATGTAGAAGATGAGCTGCATGAAATGCTGAAGGTTACTGATAATTAAAGAGCTATTCGCTGTCTACTTCAATCTATTCTCTAGAATTCAGCCAAAGTAAAAGTTCTAGAATTAAAATCTAGCTGGATTGTTACCCTGCTTGAAACCCTAAAAAGGCTTGAAACCCTCACTCTCAATGGAAAAATCCAAATTTCTGAGCAGAGCGTACATGGCCACTCCACTCTTGCCTCTTATAGTCTTACCCTCCCACTACGTCAGCATAGAGAACTACTGAGAGTCTCCCCAATTCGCCATTCTCTTTTGCTCCTGGCCCTTTACGCACTCCTGCCAGCGAGGATATGGCAGCAGCAAGGGCAGTTCTCTTGGACCTAAAGGCAAAAGGCACTTGCTGAGAGCAGCTGCATCACAGAAGCCTCTTACTCTAGATTTTTATGAGAAATAAATCCATGTCTATCCTGTTTAAGTCACTACACTGTGAAGTCCATTTATTATCAATATTAAATAATATTTCTAAATAACAGCAACCTTCTTCCCCACACTTTTTCATTCCCCAGGTTTCCAATGATCTGTTGCTTCTCCCAGGAGCTATTCCGTTTCCTCACACAGGCTAGGTTCCTCTTGCAGTAATGACATCACAAGGCATACCACCTGCATTAAAACTGCCCACTTACTTGTCTGTCAGCAACACTAAGTTGAAATCCCTAAGGTCAGAGATTGTGCTTGTTCATTTTTGTTTCCCAGCACCTACCACTGGGCCTGACACATAATAAACACTTTATAAATACATTTTGAATTAATGTAAGATCAAGGAAGGATTACAAATCCTAACTCCACATTACCAAGACTCTAATGAAAAGTGATAACAGGATGAGTACCCTTGAAATTTCCCATTTTTATTTATAGACAATGTAGGTGGGGAGTTTGGAGAGAATTATACCTCCTTTATCACCAGTTAAAAACTGGATATATTTATAATAAACTACACAGTGGCATATACAATATGATTTAGTTTCTCCATTCTTCCTCTACCCTACTTCCAAATATCTTGGCCTCTGAGACAAACTGAGATTTACAACCATTAGATTTATTCCTTTGAGCTAAAACAGGGTTCTCTGAAAAGACTGCCGAAATGCAAATATGTTTAGAAACTTCAAACCATTAGCACGCATATGCCCCTTCATAGGGATTAAATTATCAGAATGCATAGAAGGTATCAGAGCCCTAAGGAAATGAGACAGAGAACTGGATGATTTTGATAAGAAGAAGAGACTGGAACAAATGATACCTAAAGAGGGAAGGTTTGCACCCTATGTGCACCAAAGTCTGTGCTAAAGGTTTAAAGAGGGCACAGAGTATTAGGAAGCACGGACTCCCACTGGGACAGACAGGCTCGAAGCCAGTAGACCAACCAGGTACACCATATTACTTATTATTTGTCCTGAGAGATTATATGATAGGTTTCTGCTATTGTTTTCCTTGGGTAGAATTACTCAAATGGTTGAATTATTTTAACATAGCCAGCATCTCACAGTTTCTTTGTTGAAGTCATTTGTCTTAAAAGGAAATCTTCATTTTTATGCCCAAATAGGTATATCCTAGTAGCATCCTGAGATCAAAGGGAGAAATCACTCAAGTCCTTATTTGAAGAGAGCAAACCAGATACAGGTTATGATATATCCAAGGGAATCCTCTGGGGGCTTCTCCTGATTCTGCTCTCCTATGATGACACTTTCAACAAGAACAGAAACTCACGCCAAATTTAATGCATTTTTATGACCAGAATTGAAACAAGAGTGGCAAATGTCTCTCATTCTTTTATACTGGGTCATGATTGTAATCTCATGGCCCTGCTCAGATGTCAACCTCTTGACTGGAAGGGCAGGTAGATGATACAAGAGTTCATTCTTGTTCCACCTCTAATTTGTTCACTGAAAGTGAAGAGGAGTGTCTCCATCATAAAACAAGGCATGTGCTTCTCTTTTTGCATTTGACTCCCAATGTGGGCAGTAAAGTGGATAGAGTTGACCTCCCCATGCTTTAACCTATCTGTCAAGTTATTTCTAGAGCTTTGGGTCCTGTTGTGTGTCTGTGTATGCACACACACACACACACACACACACACACACACTCCAATAACAATCACAAGCATATTTAGCCCCTCAGTATGCTATCTGTCAAATGCAGCTCTCCTGGGACTTAAAGCAAATAGCATCTCCAAAACCTGGTTTATATGTACCCTAATCTGAAATCTTATTCTGAACAGTTAACTGAAGAAAAATGTAAATAAACTTGCTGTAGATACCAGATACAATGTCATATATTATTTTTTCGAGAACAAGGATTGTGTAAGTGTATGGAATTGATTAATAGCCCCTTATTTCATGCAAATTGGCACAGATATATTTCTTTTGGATAAAAGGTTGCAGTACTGAGGTTCTTAACCTTTCTGTGTCACAAAAGCAGTTTTAGAGCTATGGATACTTTCTCCAAAATTATAAACATACCCAGACAACTTTTTGTATTATATCAAGGGCTTTATGACTTCACAATTTGTACTCTAACAGTAATCATATATTTTCCAAAAATTTGATTTTACTCCTGGTCAAATCCTGTCAAAAATGACTTTATAGTTTAATTTGAGTTATTTCTTTTATCCTCAGATTTTAATGTTCTGGAAATTGTTTGGAAAAAAATATAGAAATGACCACTTTCTTGATATAAAAGTGCTTACACATAATTATGAATGGATGACTAGATGGATGAAGAAAGAATGAAAAAAGGGCTCTAATATTTATTATCATTTATTACCAACCATTGCCTGAATATCAATATATAGAAAAGAATTATAATTGATTTCTCAAGTAAGTTTTTGTGTTCTGAGTCAAAACAAGTTTTCTCACAGGCTGTTCAGGAAACTTCTAGAATCTTTTCCTCAGAGGTTCTTATCCATTTTATTAAAAACATTTCAGATGACTGAGCTGTAACCCAGGGATCTTCTATCACATGGATCACATCCTTTTGGGAACACATCACATAGAGTGACCACCACGCTGTTAGTCCTAAGAATCTGGGCCTTCCATTGCTCAGATATGCAAATCTTGTCTTTTATCAAGAAATAGAAGACAGAAATACATTATATCACATCATAGGCAAAATGACAGTATGCCCTCATGATTACTGAAAACAAAAAGGCTACCTAACCAAGATCTCTGGGCCTCCATCCTCATTCACTGGACAAGGATTTATAGAGTGTCCCTTCAGCATAAGGTCCTAAGCTAGATCTCTATAGCACTTGCACTCTTGCAAATCCAAGCAGAATTCGCTGGTGAGCTCAGTCTGGTTGGCATCAGATGGGAATTACAGCCAAGTGAATTTTCCATATTGTAACCCTATTATCTCTCTCTCCCTCCATCTATCTCTCCTGTACTGTGCATGGTTGGGCCTTATGGAAAGTTATCATTTGGATGCAAAACAATTATCCTAAAACAGTTAGCCAGAGTGGTCTGGACACACAGATTTATCTTCCCTCTCCTTCAGTGAAGAACATCTATCTTCCATGACCTCTTGATTACTGAAGCCTTCAGAATATATTCTTTGGTCTGTGACACTGTGCTCAGTGCTGGGCTGAGCATTAAATATCACCCTCTATGATTAATTGGAAGTTAATTAAATCTATCACTGAAACAATGGGAAGGCAATGAGCTATGTAATCATTGAAATAGTAAATGAAATGATGTACAGGTCTCTCCATCTCGCTTATTGACAATGATGGAGGGGTGGCAGGCCTCAGATGCCTGGTGAGGCTTGCTGCCTGACCTCACAGGCAGCTCTAACTTTCACAGAGCCCAGGGACAAGGCAACGAAAAGCATGTTCTGACCACCTCTGCTGAATGAGGGAGCCCCTCTTCCTTAGGCCTCCAAAGTGTCCTTATCAGGGCTTTTCTGTCTTGAATAATCAGCGAGATAAGGTATGGGAATGGCTAAACAGGCCATGCAAATACTGGTTGTTACCACCTCTGAACAGCTGAAATTTCAAGGGCCCTTCAAATGCAATGAATAGAATGCACATCTACTAAACACCGCATGTTTTGGCCTGTATTTAAAACTTCAGAATTTTTAAAGTGCTTCCACAGACCTGACACCATTTGGCCCTGAGAAGCCCTCATAAGATGGGAGAACTGTGAAACAGAGAGGTGAAGTGGGTTGCCTGAGTTTATATAACTGGTTAGTGACAGACATGGGTAAAGCTAATTAAACACTAAAATGACAGAGCCAGGCCTAGCCAAATCCTTAGTTCATATTTCCTAACTTAATTTGTGGATGTGAGGAAATAGGACGCCATGAGGTTTGGAAAAGTAACCTTAAATTGCCAGATTGCCCAAAGTCCCCTGGGATCTGGACTGGCATACTTCACCATTTGGTATGAATATTGATTTTTATCACAGGGAAGCCATCCAGATACTAATTTTCCTCAGTCTTCTTGGGTTGCCATAACAAAATACCATACACTGAGTGGTTTAAACAACAGAAATTTATTTCTCACAGTTCCGGAGGCTGGAGGTCCGAGACCAAGGTGCCAACAAGATTGTGTTCTAAGGAGAGCTCTCTTCCTAACTTGCAGACAGCTGCCTTTTCTCTGTGTCCTCACATGGTAGGGAAAGAGAAAATTAAAAGAGAGAGAGACGTGTCCTCGTCTTCTTAGAAGGCCCCAATCCCTTCAGATTAGGGCCCTCCTCTTAGGAGCTCATTTCACCTTCATTACCCCTAAAGAGTTGATCTCCAGGTACAGTTACATTGGGGATAGGGTTTCAACATATAAATTTTAGAGGGACACAGTTCAGCCCATAGCATAATTTGAAAGTATATTTTTAAAATTATAACTCAAGAATTATAAATTGGGATAACCTAATCTCTTTAAACTCTAGTCACCCAATAGTTTAATTTCCTTTTTCTTTTTCTTTTTTATTTTTTGTCACTAGGTAGAAGAGCATTTTTAGTACTCAGAATTAACTTGGGATTCACCCTCCCCTTCTTTCCCTTCCATCCCTACTCCTTCCTAATGGGACAAGCCCCAAGTCCTGGTGGCATGCCTCTTCTATTTGAGGAGGCTTGGCCTTGGAGGAAGTCTGTCCCTACCTTCTTAGATACACACTGGGTATCAGGGGAAAGAAGATAGTTATCAATGTGTCATGGTTCTCGTGTACCCAAGGGACCCTTAAAAAGACTAAGGCACTTTTGGGGAATCAATTGAAAACAAATTAATTAAATAAAGGTCCCTTATCACAGTATTGAAGTTTAAAATTATTTAGTGGAAAGAAGTTCAGGTGAACTTCTTATCAATGGTAGTCAGAAAAGATATGCATCCCCTAAAGGCATTTTTCTTTCTCTTTCTTTCTCTCCTGCTGACACACAATCAGGTCCATCTGCCTAACATTGTCTAACTAAATATCCAGGGCTTTAGGAAATATCACTTTGGATCTGAGTACAGTGTGGTCCTGCTCCAGCCCTCCCAGGAAAATTACTGGCTCACATGTAGTACAGCGGCTATACAGAAAGCAAATCAAAATCCATTCAAAAAGAGGTTCTAGAGAAGCAAAGGGGTGAGCACATCCTGCCTCAACGCTTTTGCACTTACTCTTTCTGCTTGGAGCAATCTTCCCCCAAATACCTGGCTACCTCTTGTCCTTACGTCCTTCAGGCCTTTGCTCAAATGTCCTTGATCAAGTTAGGCTTTCTCCGACCACATAATCAAAACAGTGCCTCCTTTTAGTGTATCACTTTCAAATATCTTACCCTACTTTATTTTTCCTTCAGAATACTAATCACTACTTAATATTATGTTCTTCATCTACTTAGTTTCTATCTTCCCTCCTAAAATATCAACTCTAAGAGGTCAGGGCGTTTGCCTGTTTTCTTCTGTATCTTAAAGCTTTGAACACAGCATGGCACATATTAGGTACTGAATGAATGAATAAATGAATGGACTTAAGGGGTAAAGTGAAGGCCATCTGATACGTCAACATCACAAGGCCAAGCCAGCTATGGAAGCAGAGGACATAATGGAAGTATCTGAGATCTGTTACAAGCTGTACACTTCAGGCTACTAGCTTAACCTTCCTGGACCAGAGTTTACTTATCTTTAATGAGTGAGGTTTGAAATACGTATTTTTTCCTAACTCTAACATTCTATCAGCTACGATATGAATTTTAAAATGATGATGTAATATGCTGCCAGTCTGAGGAGTCCTGATCTTGAGTCTGTTAGGAGGGGCCAGGCAGAGATAGTTAGAATAGGTGTTTCATGGCTATCTTTTGAGGTCCAGATTTTTTAAAGTTGAAGAGCCAGTTTGAGCTATCCCAATTTCCGCAACATAGTGGTGACTAAAATTTGATGCTGCTATCTCTATCGTGAGTCTAATCCTGTGTTTTTCCCAGAGATTCACCTTCTTAGTCTTTTGTAAAAACAAAAAGAGTGATTTTGCCATAAATTAAGCAAATAAATAAGTTCAATCTAAAATTTTATTCTTTAAAAAAATGAACAGTATTAAAGAGAGAAAAAAATGAACAAAGAATTTCCTTGGAAATATTTTACATGGTATAAATGGTATCAGAAAGGTAAATATGGATTTTAGCTCAAAGAATACATTGAGCTAATAAGAATATAATTATGTTGTTGATGTCACTTCCGGTCATGACTTGGAGTATTCTAGCCGAAAGAGTATTATTAAAATGACTGGAGAAGTTTTTGTTTACTTATTTAGCCTATTCACTTAGACTCCAGGCAAATGTACAAAATACTCATTTGAATTGCAAATTGAATCCATCAGCTAAAGTTATGAATTTTTTAAAGTCAGATTTAAAAACCCAGGCCATTAATTCATAAATAGCCTTCTGTAGAGTATATGAATTAGCCTATCACAAAGATAATGACATAACATTATTGAACAACATAAAATAACTTCCTTTTATTTTCCCATAACGTCTGAGTTCCAGGTTTCCTGGCTCTCTCATAATGCCTTATAGTGCTGCAGGGCAAATACGTGTGAATTGCAGTTGCAATATGAAAAGTGACTCCGGAAAAGGCGTGTTGGGGCTTTCAAGCTGATTCCCTGTCAATAGCCTCTACATCAAACCACCTCAGTGTCTAGGTCAAGCAATGCTTTTCATAGATGCCGACGCTGTCAGGTCAAGGCAAGATCTGAGCACTGAGATGTGTGTACTTGGTCTCTTACATCAGTCCCAATAACAATGATCTCCTTGGGGTGGGGTGGGGGGTGCAAGGAGGAAGGAACCGACCTGACATTACTTTATCGTGAGTGTGTAGGATCATATCGGCCTTTCACAGAGAAGTGGAACACTTGAGGATTGATTCTAGGGCTGATCTATGGGAGATAGATGTTTCCAGTCTGCCCCATCTCTTGGTGCTATGACAAGACTCAGAGGTTTGAACTGACAAAAGTATAGGAGTTAGAGAAGTTATTATGTAAGTACGCATAACTTCTTCAAAATAACTAGAGAGAAAACAGACACATTTGCCTATGTCCAAAGCAAATCTTGCAGCACTCAAGGGTAAAACAAACTTGAGCGGTCTCCATACTCGATTCAGTTAAAACAATATGATCATGCTATTTGGCATTGTGTAGCATCTGAAATAAAATAAAGGGGCAAAGAGGAGAAGATTGCATTTTTTACTTTCAGTGGCATAAATGAGCATCCTGTTGCACATAGTAGGAATTCAAAACAGTTTGAGTCATCAGTTTTACAATGGTATTCGTTTTGTGATCTTGGTCTTGGGTCTAAGGTTGAATTCATTTTATCTCAGAATAACCAACTGAAAAGTAGAAATTTGCTTTAAACGACATTTTTTTTCTGTTTGATGCCAAATAATTAACATGAATGGATTATTTGACCAGATTGACATAGGCATTTAATGTCATATTGACATAGCCATAATCGCCTATCTTGATTTATCTATTAGGAAAATAAAGATAACAAATAAAGATCTCCAGGCTTCCTTTCAGTTATACAACATCTGTGAGACCTACAATCACTTTCAACCTCCACACTTTTCACAGACATTAATTTTCTCAGATATTAAAAAGTAAGAGAAAGTGATTAAGAGAAAGGGCTTTGATGGCAGCCAGCTCTGAGTTCAGACACTGACATGCCACGAATTAGGCATACAGCCTTGGGCAAGCTACTTATCCTATTGGAGCCTCAGTTTCTTCATCTCTAACATGGGATGATAATATGGCGACATCATAGGACTGTGGTGAGAAATAAATGAGATAATGAGATAAAACACTTAGCATGGTGCTGGGAGCATAATGAAGGCTTGGTAAATGTTAACTATTTTAATTTAAAAAGGCTTTTAAAGGGCAAAATCAATGCAAAAAATATCATCGTCAAGTATTGTTTCATAAGTTTGTATTTCAGCTTGGGAAGAAAAATAATATTCAAAGAAATCGTCATTGAATACATAGATAGATTCTCATGGAAAGTTACTCTTTTCATAAAAACAAAAGAATGAAGATGTATAAAATTTTCCTTCTATGTAAACATCAGACAATGAAAGCTTCCTCAGACTGTCTCACTTCAATCTCAATCAGGAAAAATTGTAAATGCCCAGTTGTGGGAACTATGAAAGGGATGAACCTTCCTGTTCCCAAGGAAGTTAACTAAGTTACCTAAGAGCATTAAATGCTCACAGAGGCCCCTCTTCCCAAGAGCCGACTGAACATACTTTCAGGTCCTGCCATCAGGGTGATGCCAGACTAATGCCTACAATGTAACAACTGCAGGCTCACAAAGTGAGTATTCTTGTTTTGTGTTA
Organism: Ursus americanus; assembly: GCF_024610735.1. Taxonomy (NCBI): domain Eukaryota; kingdom Metazoa; phylum Chordata; class Mammalia; order Carnivora; family Ursidae; genus Ursus; species Ursus americanus. The sequence goes on along the minus strand of NC_142134.1, from coordinate 18,025,359 downwards.
TTTTGTTTTCTTATTTTGCTTTGCTTTCCAGTGTGATGAGAAAATTCAGATCAAATATGATCTCATTGGGAATTTTTAAAGCTCTCTACCATTCCAGGCATCACTCCCAGGATGACTCCAAGGACATGCTGTCTCATTCTAGGCCCACCGGCTTTTAACCCATTATATCAGTATTCATGACATGTTGGCATCAAGCATGCTCAGTGGGGAAGTGGGAGAGCTAGGTCATGGCTGAAAGCACTCTCAGTGACTCTCTGAAGCACTCTCAGTGACTCTCTGTGCACAGGTGTTTTCTACAACGTTTAGAGCCAACACACAGAATATATGACTTAACAAACTTTTTTTAAAATTATGACCTTCTCACTTCGTTTCTAAAATCAAGCAGTCTGATATGGGCTTTCCTTACAGTTTGATGGGGAACAAAGTTGGAATCAGGAAGACCCAGGTTCAAGTTCTGGCTCTTTCCATTGAATGCATAGCTGTGTGCATTGAGTATGTGATTTATCTCTCTGAGCCTCAGGTTCCTGAGATTATAATATATATAAAGTGATTAGCATGTGCATAGTTATAGCAAACACTGAAGAAATATTTGTTTCTCCTACCATATTACTACTACTATTCAAGCTAAAAAGGAAAAAAAATGAACTCATCTAACCCATTCACAAAGCTGGTCCCAAGTAAGCTTCCACATGGCTTATTATTTTTTTCAGGTTGGTCTTAATTAAAAAAGGTTCTTGTCTTAGAGATAGTACTCAGAGACTGGTCTAAGGAAGAACCAAAGAGATTTACTCTCAAATACATCTTTATAGCTTCATCACCATAATACCTACGCATTCATGTGGACAACATCATTTCATCATAAATGAGAAGGTCGTACTATTGAACTGTAATCCATCCATTGATTTATGGTCCCAAGTTCCTCCAAGGATTTTCACAAATGCCTGTGACGTTTCCTAGTGCTGGACTTTGCATTTGGATCTGTGATTTAGATGACAGATGTGTGAAATCATATGTAGCCAGACAAATCCCGGGTGATAACACATTTGAGGGGGCTCAAGCAGTGATGGATTAAGGCCCAATCAACCAGATCAGCTAATCTGAGCCCTCCTCAGTGACACTGGCCCTGATGCTTTAAAGGGGCACCCCCAAATAAATTACTTTCCAGAAATAATACTTTCTGCTCTGCATCTGATCTTACAATATTTCCTTTTCCACAATAAGTCCCAATACCATTGGAGAAGCCCTGCTTATTTCTGGAGAATCGATTATTATGTCTGGGATTAACATTTGCCTCTATTAACTAGTTAACTTTACTTTTAAAATCTAGTATTCCAAGTAAAAATGGGATTATTATTATGGACAGTATGACTGATAATAACCATTTTTGAAAGTCTGACAAATGCAGAAGCTGTAAAGCCAAGGACTTAATAGCTTCTTAGATGCTAGAGAGTTCATTCCAAAGAAACCCAGCAACTCACATCCACATGATACATAAAATCAAGACTCTCCTAGGAAGAAGCTAATATAAGAATGTGACACTGAAGCCTTTCTCAAGAGTGAACCTTATAGTTCACATGTATAAGCTTTCTTTCAAAATAGATTATTTCACATATATTTTTATGGAAATAGGAAGGAGACAAGAAAAATCACACTTTGGCATAGCAATAAAGAAATATAACACAAGATAAAGAGCTGTACTAAGAGAAAAAGCAAGGAGTGTTCTGAACCCCTCCACAAGGATCTCTCTAACACTGTACGGTCCATACACCACCTCAAGAGTGTGCCCATTTAATTTCATAAAAGGCAGGTTTGAATGCTTTACTATTCTATCACTTCTCTGGGCCTCTTATTTGATTTTTGTTTTCAGAATCAACTTAAGACAATTTTTTTTCTTCTTTATTGTTGCTTACAGTGTTACCAAAATAGCTCTCTGCATACCCCAATGTATGTCAGCTGCAGGCCTCTAAGCAAGTCTGTGCTGCATGCCTTGGATCATCAAGAAATTATCTGTAGTAAGGATCTGATGTCATTCGTTATGTTGTATGAGACTGAGAAGCAAATAAACAAGTGTATATGTCTCTCTGATTTTACCTTGTTCTTCATTTGTTTCCTTAACTGACTTTCCTTTCTACCCTGAAACTTTTCTACATTATTGTCCTTCGGACCCCCTTAAAAATGACACTACTCAGCATAATAGTCTAGTAGTTCGCCAACCTAAATCCCCTTTTAAAACAGGCCTGCCTCGTAACGATTTATTTTCTTTGCTGAAGTGCATTAAAACAAGCTTTTAGCAGGATGTTTCAAACAGTGGAACCTAACCTCGACTGCTGCATTGCACCCTTCTTCCCTCATCCACTCCTGGCACTAAGAACAAAACAAAACAAAAACCAGCCAGTAGTGTAGGTATGAAACTGAATGCTGGCCCATATACTCAAGAGCAATCAGAGTGAACGAAACAGAAATGTGGAAGGGGCAAGAATACAAAGCATTCTCATCCACTTCGTCAATCTTGCTCCTTTTGCAGGACCCTCTCTTTGTGGACTTCTTGGAATTTATATGAAGACAGATGTCTGTATTCTTCTGAAACAATATTAGGAAGAATACAGTAGTAACTAGCAGCAAGAGTAATAATGTGAAGAGAACAAAGGTAAAATTTATAAGTAGAACTACTCAGATTAATTGGGGGGGGTGGATATTATCATCTGTTCCAGGGATCCACAAACTACAGCCCAAGAGCCAAATCCAGCCTGCCACCTTTTCCATAGCCATTGGTCTACTTGTTGTCTCTAGCTGCTTTTGTTCTACAATGGCAGAAGTGAGCCATTGTGACACAAACAATATGGCGCACAGAGCCTAAAATATTTACTATCTGGCCCTTAACAGAAACATTTTGTCAATCTCTAATCTTCAGAAGATGACATATAGTAATTAGAAATTAAACTACATTTGCATACTCAATACTCTTATAATCTTTGAAAAATTACACATTAAAATTTACCTATCTATGTTTAATATGGGAAAGAATGTGTGTGGGGGGGTACATGAACATGCATTTTGGGGGGTGTCCTAAAATGAAATATAAAACATGCTTGCTAGGAGAGCTTCTTGAATACTCAGAGGCTTAGCATACTTACAGGATCAATGGTATAAAAATGGAAAGATTCAACCTGAAACCCAGAGCTAGAAGATAGAGTCCTGGTTATATCACCTTGGACAAGTCCTTTAACCTCGCCTTCCTCACATGTAGAGTAGGAACTCTGATGCCTGCCTCCCAAGGCTGTATAAATCAAATGGAATTATCTATGTGTGTGTAAATCCTTTACTAAGCCACAAATTACAAAAATATCAGTTGTTATTGTGCAGTGCCCAGAATGCTTTCCATGTACATGGTATTCTGAGCAAGGATATCTCAGTGAACTGATTCGCGTAGTTATGATTTTCCCTTAACATCAGTTGCCTCCACCACCCCACCTGCAAGAGCTCTCTATATTGTATCAAAGCACCGTTTCGAAGAAAGCATCATTTCAAATTAAGTCTAAAACCAAGGCTTAGCACATAAAATGCTCAGTCCAGTCCACATGTGGGGGTATAATTTCAAAATCATGTTCATAGAAGTTTGTCATTTTCTCCCACCTACCATTTGCAGTTCATCTCATGGCATTTCTACACCTGACATTTCCTCCCTTAGCTACAGCTTCGTTTGTACCTGTCCCCCTTCACTCCCTCTCTCCCCACTGTCCCCTTTCAATTTCACCCCAGTCCCCTTTGATCCTCTTCTCATTTCTAATTCTGAAAGCCCTCTGAGAAAGGGGGAGGGGAGGAAAACAAAAGGTTAATTTTCTCCAGCCTGCCCAGGCCGACTTAATGTAACAGAAGGCAGCAAATTGTATTGATTTAGTGACATGCAACTGTCCAGAAAGAGCTATTTATACATTATTCAGGACAAACACTGTCATAATGGACAAACAGCAGCAGCATCTGGGATGTTAATGTCTACAAATAAGATTATTCTTTGAAAGGATTAGGATGAAGCATTTTGTGTAATTAGATTTCTCCGTTTCAGGAATGAATTGCCTTTTAGCAGTAAAAGCTGTCACTGAGGGAGCCATTAGCTCCTTATAACTGAATTAAATGCATAATTAGTGACATGATCACATTAGGATTTGTTTCATTTTTAACTAATCTGAAGGGGGAGGGGCCGGGGGAGCGTTGGGGAGTGGAGACAGTGCCATTTCCAGGTCACTGCGGCCTTCCTCAGCTGGGATAGGCCTCAGCTGGTGTGCTGAAGTTGGTAAAAGTCAGGCGTGTGTGAATCAGAGCCTGGGCCTCGCCACGGCGACGGCCGGGCTATTCATCACTGGGTGGTGGGTGACAGTGACTGATGGGCTAGGCCCGGGCCTGGCACTTCACCAGTGCAAGAATCATACGAGCCAGGGAGCAGAATGACAGCTGGAGCGCTGTGTCAAGTGGTGGAGAGACCAGAGCTATTAATAATGTGTGCCACATGATCTCGGCCGCGAGAAAACAATGACTTAGACATTGGTGAGAATAAAGATTTTACATTTAGTCCAGGGGTGACTCTTCTCCTTGGCACTTGTAGAATAAATCGCTATGCAATCAGCATGTATGAAAATCAGGCAATGCATATATTAGAGGCCAGCCAGTGAAGGAGGGGACATGGGTGGAGACTTAAAAATCCACGCATTGGCTATATATGCTGTAAATCCCATGTTCCTGACATTTCTGCAAATGCCTTGAGGTAGCAGGAGAGAATAAGTAAGAAGACAATGAGGAGGGCTTTCGTGTTTGCTCACTCACTTGATCCTTCTGCACTTCTTTGCTGAAAGTCTACTGCCCTCAGTGCAGCTTTAGAGACTATAAGAAGAATGAAGAGGTATGGGGCATTGTCTCTGCCCTCAAGGAGCTTAACAGAATTCAAAGGGATTGACTTAGTTCACTCAGCATAATAAGTCAATCAGAGAAAGACAATTACCATATGGTTTCATTCATATGTGGAATATAAGAAACAGGGCAGAGGACCATAAGGGAAGGGAAGGAAAAGAGAATGAGAAGTCAGCAGAGAGGGAGACAAACCATGAGAGACTCTTCTTAACTACAGAAAACAAACTGAGGGTTGCTGGAGGGGACATGAGTGGGGGATGGGGTAATTGGGTGATGGGCATTAAGGAGGACACATGATGGAATGAGCACTGGGTGTTATATGCAACGGATGAAGTATTGAACACTGCACTTGAAACTAATGATGTACTATAGGTTGGCTAATTGAATTTAAATTTAAAAAAGGAAAAGAAAAGAAAAAAAAATTTATCATTTAAAAAAAAAGGATTCAAAAGGAGCTGAGACACCAAGTGTGTGTCATTGAAATGCACTGACATTTTATTTGCTTTGGAGGACTTCTAATTTTGCTTCTTAGTCTGAAGGTTAGGTTGAGAAGAAATGAGCAGAATAACAATGGAAGCTTGGTAAAAATGCTTGCATTCAAATTGTTCGATATTATACAAGACTTCCATGAGTAAAGGCAGCACTAGGTAATGGTAACCTGGGAGTGATTGCAGTCATTGAGTTTGTGGAGAAGGAGCTCCCTCCTGGCTTGGACTGAGCACTCTATTACTGGCAGTTGTTGGGTATTCGGTTCCAGATGGTTTCTGGCAGTAGTGATGGAAGCTTCTCCAAGGAACAGAGGAATGGACAGTAACTAAAATGCTCCAGTCCTTCAAAGATTTCCTCTCTTCTTCCCCCCCACTGAAGCCTACACAATAACTTCATTTAGAGATTCATGATGGCTAGGATTTACCAGCCCGCAGTCACCTTTGGATAGTGTTCATCTTGAAGCCAGGAGAAAAATCAGAGTCTAACAATTAGATGAATACCTTTTCAGACCTAAGTGCTCAGGACGCTGTGATTAAGATGTGCTGCTCCTGACTGGTAAAGATAGCTGTAAGGAAATGTCACTGGTAACCATGATGATTCGGTGAGATGTTCTTTGTGCCCTCCTAAGGGATGGTTTGAGTTCTCTTAAGCTTCTGTTAACCTTTGCTATACCAGAAACAGACCACATCAAATCACTTTAACTAATGGCTCAGCAAAAGTCAACGAAAGAGAAGAAAGTAGAAATTCTAATTTCTTAAAGTCACCATTTGATAGGACTTAACTTTTAAAACAGACTTTTGTGAATTGCTTGAGAAAATATAGAGCTTTCATGATGTTATGCCTAGAAAATGTATGTAAAAATTCACATATAACCTTTATATATTGGTGAGCATTAAGATTTCCTGTTCTTTGAGGCAAATATTGACCTTGACTTCACCTCGGTCAATATTTACCTCTCAGGTCAATAGATCTTGATGTTCACCTCAACAGAAGTCAATATCTACTTATTATCTCATTTCTATCTGTCAGGTAGCAGTGTGTAATCGGTAATGTGAATTTTCTTCCCTTATGCATTTCCTGAGGTTAAGATGGGATTAATTTTGGATCTTATGCTTTCCATTTGCTAAATATCTTCTCCCCACAGGAGCGAATAGAAGTTTTATACAGAATATTAACTATGTATTTTCATCTTCTTCCATTGCTTGGTCTCTGCTACCCATTCCAAATTAAGGTAGCACATGGGTAACATAAAATGTTTTTATATGAGAACTTCACTCATTTACTCAACAAATATTTATTGGCCATCATATATCTGACAGCAGTCTACATCTGGGTATATAGTTGGGATATAATAGACATGGCCTATGCCCTCACGAAGCTTACTGTCAAGTGCAGTACTTTCCAAATCCCAATTTGGAAGGATGTCAGGCAGGCTGTAGTAGCATCACTAGAAGAGTATTTAGGGTCTTTTTGTTCGAGTTTTTTTTTTTAGAGAAAGTATCATTTTTGCAAAGAGCAGCCACATATTCAATGGTGTCCTGGTGAGCAGGCCTTTACAGGAAAAAAAGAAAAAAAAAAAAACCCAGTTTGTTGCATTTTCTGACTTTCATGGTGTAATTACTCCCACCATGGCCAATTTCAAGCTACCAATGTGAAATCACTGGTTGCAAAGAGATACACAGAATTATGAGCAAATTCATACCAGCTCCACACTGCTACCCTCTACCTAGTATTATCTACTATTAATATTTTACCCTCTTTGATTTCATGTTGTTCTTTATTCTCCTCCTTCTCTCCCTCCTCCTCCTCCTTTTTCTTCTTTCTTTTTTATCTGCATAATTTTGGTGGGAGGGGGAGCTTTTTAAACACACAGATTCCAAAACCTCAAATCAGTAAAGCTGCAGTGAGTTTCAGGATGTGTGAAAAATTCCACAAGTGATACAAATGCACGGCCATGCTACACACTAGCCTAGTCTAGTAGACCTCATGTAATTTCACTTATTCAATTTTGAAATTTGGAACTTTATAGATTCCACCTTGACCTTTATTCAAGGAAGAACCAGATGAATTTTCCTGGACTCTTTCACCATGCCATGGCACCCAGCCTTCTATCTACCTGGTTTTAATGGTTGGTTTGGCGCAATCTTACCTTATCATTCTCTATAAAATCTGACTTGAACTTATCTCTCTTCACTCTATTCATGTATAAAAATTACTCCAAAAGGCTCTGTATCTACTCAGAGTAACAAGAATCTAACCGTAAATTGAAAGTAGTACATAAGGGAATAAGATATATTATGCTATTCAAATGATCAAGGAATGCCTTTTAAGTCATTGATAAAGAACTTTAGATGGGCTTTGACATTTTTAATGCTTGTTAATTTACTCCTGGGAATGCTTTTGTAACTTCTGGATAAATTTAACTGTTAAGTTCTGTCTTAATTTATACAGTTTCAGTAACAGATCTATTTACCAGACAGCTCAAACTATAACTTCTGGTTGACAAAATTCAATTGTAGGCTTTCTCCATGAAAGCACTCAACCACAACCTAGTGACATATACACTGCTGTGATAAAGCCACTGTCATGTGAAGCAGTGCTGATCTGGAAACATCTTTACCCTGCCAGGTGGATATAACCTTTGAATGTCAGGACTGGACCATCATAGGTACTCAAACTGCCTGGCAGGTATACCTGGGAGAAGGATAGTTTTGAGGAAGCACAGAGGTTTACAATTCCAAAAGACTTAATGGCAATCCAGCCATGTCACCTCAAAAAAGTTATCTAGACTCTGAATCGCCATTTCTTCATTGGTAATGTAAGAGCAATAATAATACAAACCTCACATTTTTGTTGTGAAGATTGAGATACCATAAAAACAAAAATAACCTAACAAGGTCTGATGGCTAAAAGGACTGTAATAGATTTTATTTCCCTTCCCTCTGCTCAACACCACTGCAACTGCCACCCAGATTGTTATCACACCAATAGCAGTATTGTTTATATATTTTAATGTATCACATATATGCACACAATACACTCATATACGCACACAAATATACAGATATCTTTATAAAGTAGGGACTAAAAAATGTAGAGTGATAAGGAAATGATGGCGATAATGATAATTTTTTAAAAAAGAGAGAAAGAAGAGGACGAGTAGAAAGGGGAGCTTACAGCAACAAAAAAAATCATCTGTTTGTAATTGACAGAAAAGATTCATTGCTTAGATGAAAAGGGTGTTACAAAGTTATCAGAATGGCTTAATATTGGAATACTATAGGAAACAGAGCTAATTTTTTAAGAAAAGTGGTTAATTCTATTTGTTTACTTACAAAAAGACAAGACAACAAACACTTTCTCTAGGTAAAGACTGACTTTATGAAAATTTAAATCTCCAGGAAACAACTTAAAAAAAACTTCTCAAGTAGTGAAGCTAAGGATGGCCAATAGTGAACACCAACCAACTAAAGAGCTATCAAGTCGTTTTCACCCTAACACTTCCTAAGAGGAAGGGCTAACACTGAAATTTTTACGAATGAAATTTAGATTCATTCAAAAACATTGTAATACTATTTATACTTTCCAGAAACAGTCTAACATTTGTGTATACTCACTTGGCATGGATGCTTGAAGTTCAGTACTAACCTCCAAACTAAATTCTGCAAAGAAACTCCCTAAAACCTACAACTCTCAGAGATGCTTCTTCCATATACCCTGGGACGGCTCTTTCTTTTCACAGACCCTCAACAACCTAACATGGTTGAGGTGTGTACAGAAATGATTTCGGTCTCATAATCTGATCTGCCAGTGGTTTAGGTGACTTGCTTCCACTGAGGGAGGACCCAGGTATTATAGACATTTCTGCAGACTAACTGTTCTCCCTCCCTACCCTGCTTCATTTACCTAGAGAGGTAAATAACAGCCGCCACAGAATTTCCCAGCTACTTTTCATTGTTTTATTACTTTATTTTTGATCTAAGATGTACAATATAGAATTCAGTAGCAAGAAAAACAGCTTCCAGTGGCAATGATACTCATTTCCAATAGATCTGTTAAGTCCAACACAGTTAAAATGGCGATCATTTCAGTTTTAAACTGACTGTGACGAAAATCAATAGATCTCTTTCACCTCTGAAAAACTGGGTTCAGATCTGAATTTGCTCTCAAGTGAAATCAATTTGGTGCCCTCTTAACCCAGTGTCTGGGAACCACTGGTCCCCATCACACAATCACCCTGTTGCTTTTATTCAGCCTGGTTGCCTTTACTCTAGAGAGACAAGGGATCATAGGTGAGAGAAAAACCAAGATGGAGTTGAGGATGAAAGTTGACTTAGGGGAAATCTGACAACCACCGGTCAGGTGACAGTGGTGCTTTATGGAAGGGGGTTGGGTTTGATGAGGAGGAGGGAGAAGGACAATAGATTCTGTATCTTGATGTCAGGATTCACATCTTCACATAGAGCTTTTCTCTTTCACTAATTCTTGGTATGCTGCCCATTTCCTTTTCTCTCTTGAAATTGAAATGAAATTTATACTTACAAATTCACAGTGAAAGTAAAACTAGGTACTGAAAAAATTTTAAGATCTATAAAATGTTATTTACAATTTTAACTCTCCAAGAACCTAAAAGTTAAAAACACATCCCAAATCTAAATTGAACCATGTTTTCATGTGACAAACACGCTGATTTGCTTTCTTTGTTACTGACATGTTGAGTAATATGTATATATTTTAAAATATAACATATATGATATATGTGGCCATTCTTTTCTTTTGACAAAGTTATCAGCCTCTATCATCAATGTTGAATAAGTAGATATTTTCAATTGGGCCTTTCTTTGAAACATTTTAATCCTTTTTAAAATTTGAGAATTCAGTTTTTCAGTAAAATAAAGTGTTTAACTTTACTTCTTGTGAAAATTATGCTTTGGATTAATAGTCAAAAGCTAAACCAATAGAGATACTTATCTTTAATAACAATAATATATGAACTGAAACTTAAAGTTTTAATTTTAATTTTTTGGAACCCTCTTATTCATACTCAATGAAAAGAAATATGGATTTTTTCATTTTCAAAGTTGTAAAATCACAATAAATCTGGAGCTTGAGTTTTTAGATTTTTTTTTAAAGATCTTATTTATTTATTTGACAGAGAGAGAGACAGCCAGTGAGAGAGGGAACACAAGCAGGGGAACTGGGAGAGGAAGAAGTAGGCTCCGAGCGGAGGAGCCTGATGTGGGGTTCGATCCCAGAACACCGGGATCACGCCCTGAGCCGAAGGCAGACGCTTAACAACTGCGCCACCCAGGCACCCCTTGAGTTTTTAGATTTAATTACCCTTAACACATTTACTTACATAATTATTACAATCATATTCTTTCTCTAAGTTGTACTGTAAAATCTAACTACAGTTGACCTTTGAACAATACAAGTTTAAATTGAATGGATCCACTACTATGCAGATTTTTTCAATATTGTATAGTACTGTAAATGTATTTTCTCTTATGATTTTTTTAAAATAACGTGTTCTATTCTCTAGTTTGTAAGAATACAGTATGTGATACATTTAATATATAAATATGTGTTAATCAAATGTTTATGTTATTGGTAAGGCTTCTGGTCAACAGAAGTAAAGTTTTGAGGGAGTCAAAAGTTATATGCGGATTTTTTACTGCAAGGGGGTCGATGTCCCTAACCCCTGCATTATTCAAGACTCAACTATATACAGGTACATTGAAGGATCCTTGTAGTTATTGGGATAAAATCTGGTCTTCTTAACTAGGCTTATAAAGCTCATGATCTGGTCTTTTACGTTTTTCAGTGTCCCTTGTACTTTAAGCAAAACCAATATCGAATTTCTTTTAGTGCCTGAAACTTAAAGTACCTTCTTGGCTCCTAGCCTTTGCAGATACTATTCCTTGTGGTTCTTTATTCTTCTGCCTTTCATATCTTCACATGACCAATACCTATTTTTTCCCTTTTAAGTATATAATTCAATGATCTTTAATAAGTTTATAAAATTGTGCAACAATCATCAAAATCTGGTTTTAGAATATTCTGATCATCTCAATAAGACTCTTGTGACAGTTTGTACTCAATTCCCATTCCCACGCCCAGCTCCAGGCAACCAATAATCTGTCTACTGTTTCTGCCTTTTCTGGGCTTTTCATACAAACAGAATCACACAATATGCAGTCTTTTGTGTCTTCTTTCACTCAGCACATTTTTGACATTTATCTATGTTGTATCGTATCAGTAGTTGGTTCCTTCTTATTACTAAATACAATATCCACTATGTATCACTTTTGCTCATGTATTCACCAGTAGTTGGACTTTTGGATTGTTTCCAAATAGACTATTATAATTAATGCTGCCATGAATATTCATGTAAAAGTCTTTGTGTGGATAGATGTTTTCATTTCTCTTGGGTAGTTACCTATAAATAGAATTATGGGTTGTATGATAAATTAATGTTCAACTCTTCAAGAAACTGTCCAACTGTTTTCCAAAATGGCTGTATCATCATATATTCTCACCAGCAGTGTGTGAGGATTCCAACTTCTCCGTATCCTCACCAACACTTGGTATTGTCTCATTTTGATCATAGTCATTCCAGTGGATCTAGTACATGTGGTATTCATAATAGTCTTAATTTGCATTTCTATAACTATTGATGTTGAGCATCTTTTCATATGCTTATTAGCTATTTGTATGCCTTCTTTAGTGAAAAAGCTTTTTAGGTATTTAGCTCCTTTTTATTTTATTATAGTTTTCTCACCTGATTGAGTTGTAAGAGTATTTATATGTTCTAGATATGAGTGTCCTTTATGAAATATATGCTTCACAAAAATTTTCTCTCCTGTGCCTTGCCTTTGCATTTTCTTAACAGTTTCTTTCTGAAACACGAAGATTTTAATTATGACAAAGACCAATTATTGATATTTTTCTTTTATGCTTTGGTGCTATATCTGAAAACTCACTGCCAAACCCAAGATCACAAAGCTATTCTATGTTTTCATTAATGGTTTTATAATTTTATTCTTACATTTAAATCTATGATCCAGTTTGAGTTTATTTTTTTTTACATGGTGGGAGGTAAGATTCTAAATTCATCTTTTTTGCATGTAGATATCCAATTGCTTCGCAGTCATCTGTTGAAAAGACTATCCTTTCCTCCACTAAATTGGCTTAGTACCTTTGTCAAAAATCATTTGACCATAAATGTAAGGGTTTATTTCTGGACTTTCAATCTGTTCCACTGATAGGTTTATCCTTATGTCAGTGCCACACCATTTTGATTACTGAACTCTGTAGTACATTTTGAAATTGGGAAGCATAAGTTCTCCAAATTTGTTCTCTTTCAAAACTTTTTTGGCTATTCTGTGTCTTTGCATTTTGTACAAATTCCTGCAAAAAAGGGCCTGCTGGGATATTGATAGCTTTTGCACTGAATGTGTATGCCAATATAGGGGTAATTGCCATCTTAACATTATTGAGTCTTCCAATCCATGAACATGGGATATCTCATGATTTATTTGAATCTTTATAATTTTCTCAGCTATGTTTCATTGCTTTTAGCGTACACATCTGCACTTTTTAAAAATTTATCCCTCAGTGTTTTATTCTTATTGTTTTTTTTTTTCATTTTTTTAAAAGATTTTATTTATTTATTTGACAGAGAGAGACAGCCAGTGAAAGAGGGAACACAAGCAGGGGGAGTGGGAGAGAAAGAAGCAGGCTCCCAGCAGAGGAGTCTGATGTGGGGCTCAATCCCAGGACTCTGGGATCACGCCCTGAGCCGAAGGCAGACACTTAACAACTGAGCCACCCAGGTGCCCCTCTTAATGTTATTTTTAATGTAATTATTTCTTTAGTTTCATTTATGGATGATTCATTACTGCTACATAGAAATACAATTGCGTTTTGTTTATTGATCTTGTATCAAATAACCTGGCTGAACTCATTTCTTAGTTGGAGTTCTGAGGATTCTGACTGCAGGTCAAAATCCTGTGTGTGCTCTTTCAGTCCTAACCATAAATAATTACAGACTTTGTCTGACAGGCCTCAGGGAGGGTAGCTTCCCTTCTCATTCCAGACTTGGTATACAGTCAGTGCATTGTAGTTTTCTCAATCCTGCAGTCAAAAACTCAGTGTCTCAATCTGAGCCAGCCATGCTCGTATGCATATCTGTGTTCCTAACCAAGGTACTTCCATTCAGAAATGTCCTTATTGGAGGCCTAGAATGAGGCAATTCACTTTCCCTGTACCTCTTCTAAGACCTCCTTCTCAGGGGCCTTGGCTGGGGCATTTTGCACCACTTTGACATAGTACTTTTCCACTCCTAGCCCTTTATCTTCTCCTTTTCCCCTTTCCCCTGAGTCATCCATAAAGAAGCAGCATCCATTTGTACTGCATCCATCTCACCCTTGTCCAGGGCCAGTCCAAGAAGAAAAATGGAACACTGAGAGCAAGTGCCTCATTTTGCCTCTTGCTTGCTAGTTCACAGTTAGCAAAGATTTGTTACTTTCAGTTTGTCTAATTGTCCTAATTGACCAACTCCACCTTATCATGTAACAGGTTTCTTTGTGTATTCATAGCATTTTCAACATATAGGATCGTATCATTCTGAATAAAGAAAGTTTTACTTCATTTTTTCCAATCCAGATGCCTTTTATGCATTTTTTTTCTGTCTGACTTTACTGGATAGAATATCCATTATAATTATAAAAGGAATGAGAGCAGACATGCTTGCCTTGTTCCTGATCTTAGAAGAAATGCACTCAGACTTTCATTATTAAGTGTGATGTTAGCTGTAAACTTTTTATAAATGCTCTTTATCAGATTAACAAAGTTCCCCTCTATTCCTAGTTCAGTAAGAGTTTTTATCATGAATGGATATTCAAATTTGTCTAATTCTTTTTCTGCACCTATTGAAATGATTGTATTGATATGGTAAATTACACTAAAATTGATTTTGGGGTGTGAAATCTGCCTTGCATTTCTGGAAAAAATTCCACTTGGTCATGGTATATGATCCTTTATATACATTGCTGTATTCAGTTTGCTAATATTTTCTTAAGAATTTTTGCATCTACATTCACAAAGTATGATGGTTCATAGTTTTTTTCTTGTACTATCTTTGTCTGGCTTTGATATCAGAATAATTCTCATTTCATAGAATGAGTTGGAAAGTATTCCTTCCCCCTTTATTTTCTGGAAAAGCTTCGGAATGATTGGTATTATTTATTCTTTATATATTTGATAAAATTCATCTGTGAAGCCATCTGAACCTGGACTTTTCTTTGTGGGAATACTTTTGGTATTATTCAAATTTTCTGTTTTTTCATATGTGATTTTTGGTAGTTTGTGTCTAAGAATTTGATTATGTTATCTAAGTTTTCTAATCTATTAGTATAAAGTTGTTGTTCATATGATTTTCTTTTAAACCTTTTCATTTCTGTGAGGATAGTAGTGATGTCCCTTCTTTTATTCCTGACTTCCTTGCGTCTTCTTTTTGGTTGCTCAATGTTGATAAAGGTTCATCAATTTTTAAAAATTTTATCTTATGAAAGAACCAACTTTGGTTTCATTGATTTCTTCTATTGTTTTTTATGTTTTCCATTTTTTTGATAGATGTTTTATTTCCTTCCATGAACTTGCTTTGGATTTAGTTGGCTCTCTTCTTATTCTAGTCCTTTAAGTTATTTTTTGTGATCTTTCTTCTTTACTAATACAGGTGTTCAACATTATAAAATTTCCTCTGAATACTGTTTTAACTATACCGTAATAGTGTTTCCGATTTTAATCAATTCAGATTATTTCCTAATTTCCCTTGTGATTTCTTCTTTGACCCATGGGTATTCAGATGTGTTTCTTTTTTTTTTCAACATTAAATACAACTTTATTTTCATAACAAACTATGCATCGTTATATCAGAGCATTCACAGGACATGGCCTCTTAACCTAAATTTGCAGTAAAAGATGTTTTCAGAAATAAGTACTTATGAAAATGACAAGCTAAAATAAGTTCTTAAGACAAACAGCTACAAAACCTGGACAGAAGGCTCCTTAGTTTCTCATCTTCTAGAAACAGCTTCATAAACCATTTAGGAAATCAGCCTAGAGGTAATCATAATAAACCACATTTCTCATCCATTCTTGAAGCCAATCTTTCTTGAGAATTGATCAAACAGCACCTGTTGTTGAAGATAGTGATAAGTCCTGACCATGATACTTAAGCCTTGATTCTGGATCAGTTTTCTGGCTTGGGCTGGTCAGGAGTTACTTCCTTCAGAATCTTCATCCATGAATTTAAGCGAGTAGGCGTTAATATTATCTTCTCTTTCAGGCTCTGCAATCTTTTCTGGTAGAAAGAAGTTGTGAATATCCATCTCAGATGCATTTGCTGTAGCTTTTGTTTTTAAGAGATAGCACACCATTTTGTCACCGGAAGGACAGAAGTGACCTCTGAAGGCAGCCAGGGCGGCAAGGGTAGAATACAAATGGAAACCAATGGCAATCCCATAGGAAGTACAGAATAAAAAGTTGCAAGTGCTGCCTTTGAACAAACCTTCAATCCCAACTAGGAAGGGAGCTTCCCAAACCACGTTATTTGTGACTCTGGATTAGACCACAGACCTGACGGACCATGATGTGTCCCATGCTACATGCACAGAGTCAGTGAGCACAGTGTGGCCCTGTGTGCATTGACACCTCTCGGGCGGCAGGCACAGACTGCAGCTCTGCAGGCCAGATAGCAACTCCTCGCCCCCCAGGCCTGCGGGGCAAAGCAGCGAGGACCCATTCACCCCGTGCATGTCACACTCCATAGAAGTTGTACAAGAAAGTTCACCAGTTGCCTTCGTAGCGCCATCAGAAATGTCACCACGTCACAGCTTTGCTTGGTGCAAGCAATGACGTCTTGGGGGAGCTGCCATCTTCCTGCAGCCCATGCCCCCGTTTTGAACACCTAGATGTGTTTCTTTTTTAATTTTCCATAGATTCCTACACTTCCAAAATTTCTTTCAGTTGTTGATTTTTAATTTAACAGCGCTGGATCAGAAAACATACTTTGTACAATTTTTATTTGCCAGTTATGCCTTGACAAAGTTGGAAAAAAATTATAGGAAGGCATGACAACAATGACTGATCACATTTTTAAAAGTTCATAAAGAGATAGAAATTACTTTCAAAGTTCAGTCAGTTTTTGTTGCTTTTGCTTTCTGCTGAGTTTTTGGATGTCTCCCCTGAGCATTCTCTAGGCCTCACACTGAGCCAGGGGCCAGCACAATAACTAGACCCTTTCTCGTCTCTCTTGGGAATGTGCACAGCCTTTTACTGGCATGCATTCTTCAAAACCACCAGGGATATTGAGAGCTTATCAAGTCTCACTATTGCTACCTCATTTACCCAGATCTCCCTATTGAATTTCTAGCCAGTGTGCTGGTCTGTTGCTTACCCCACCCAACTCAATGACAACCTCAAGCTAGCTGTGAAGCTGGAATTTTTTTTTTTTTTTTTTTTTTTTTTTTAGAGAGATAGCCAGCGAGAGAGGGAACACAGGCAGGGGGAGTGGGAGAGGAAGAAGCAGGATCCCAGTGGAGGAGCCTGATGTGGCGCTCGATCCCAGGACCCCGGGACCACGCCCTGAGCCAAAAGCAGACGCTTAACGACTGAGCCACCCAGGTGCCCCGAAGCTGGAATTTTCTGATTGCCACCGAGATTGCTACTGTTCACAGTTCGCATGCACCTGCTCCAAATCAGGTCAGCCCCCTCAAGTAGTTCTTACACGTTACCCTACTCTAGTAGACACTCTATATGCCAATTGAGCTGAAGAGCTAAAATGCCACTATTACTTAAGATTTAGTTGTTTTTCTTGAATAAATGTTTCTGAATTTGTTGTATGCCTCTGGTCAATTTCTGGAGTCCTTAAATGGATGTTCTTGAAAGCTTCATTCAGTTCTACCATTGATTTTTGAGAAAAGGACTTTGCTAGCTCTGCACTCTGCTATTCCAGAAGTTCCTTTCCAATACCTCCCCATTTTTATCATGTATCTAACACCAATTCCTTTAATACCACTTCCTAAGACTGAATTAAATTCCTCCTCAAAGTCTTGACTTATGACCTTGTGTTGTTTCAAAGGACTTTTCACATTAATCACAAGTAACTGTCTCTTTATTTATATGGCTTCCTCACCAGACTATAAACTCACAGAGGACAGGGTATGTGTCTCTTCTGTTCACTGATTACCCCAGCAGCTAGCATAGCATTTGACACATGGTATACACTCAATGAAAATAACGGACTTACTTGGATTAATTAAATGAAATTTAAATCCACAGACTCATTTATGGAGAACAGCTATTATAATTCCAACATGCAGACAGATCTGAGGTCATTTGATGGTTTCTAGCCATAATCTTTGACTGATACCACTTATTCAAAATGTCAGATGTATGTCAATGAATATTGCTGAGGGGAAAAAAATTGTTATTCAAAACTTGGCAGCTCAGAAACATTACAACACATTGTATTTTCCAGTAGGAGGGTCACATGGATGATCAGCCACATGGCAAGAGAACTTGCAGTTACCACCGCTTGAGTCATGCAATACAGTAACACTGACTTATTTGGGCTGGCAAATATCAACATACCTCTGAACATAATGGTATCAAGATTCCAGTACTGATAAATTTCAACACACACTAAAAGCACTGCCCTAAATTGTGTAAATATCTAGTGCAGCGTACTTCATAATTGCGGGAATAAAACCTGTTGAAGATTTTTAGTCTCACATTTAGTTTTTAGCTGGGAAAGCAAGAACAGATGCCAATGCCACGCTTATTTTAGAGCCTCTCAAAGATATGCCCTCTGTTTATTATCAGGAGGAGACTGGGCCAGGGAGAGGAAAGGACAGAACTTTCTCAGTAAGTACATGGTTGTATACAGGAAGGACTCAGTGAATGCTGTTTGAACAACATTTATTGAACACTTTAAATTTTATGCCATCAGTTTTCAAACTATGCTCCATGGATTGCCACAGAAGTGCCTCAAAGAATGTAGCTAAGAATAGGGGAGACCGAGTGAATAAGTGTCTGACACCTTTATCTTTTCACCCCCACTTTTTTTTTTTAAGATTTTATTTATTTGACAGAGAGAGAGACAGCCAGAGAGAGAGGGAACACAGGCAGGGGGAGTGGGAGAGGAAGAAGCAGGCTCCCAGCGGAGGAGCCTGGTGTGGGGCTCGATCCCAGGACGCTGGGATCACGCCCTGAGCCGAAGGCAGACGCTTAACGACTGAGCCACCCAGGAGCCCCTTTTCACCCCCACTTTTATGTGTTGTATATATTGGGAGTTTATCATAATGTTTTTTATTGGATTCATGACCAAAAAAATATTTGAAAACCACTGAGTTTTATTTTATAAACACAACTGCTTGATAAATTTTAAAAAATAACTTTCTCACAGATGGCCAGCAGACATATGAAAAGATGCTCAATATAATTAATCATTAGGGAAATACTAATCAAAACCACAATAAGATATCACCTCACTCCTGTCAGAATGGCTAGAATCAAAAGACAAGAAGTAACAAGTTTCAGCAAGAATGTGGAGGAAAAGGAACCCTTGTGCACTATTGGTGGAAATGAAAATTGGTGCAGCCACTGTGGAAAACAGTATGGAGATTCCTCAAAAATTAAAAATAGAAATACCATGTGATCCAGTAATTCCACTACTGGGTATTTACCCTAAGAAAATGAAAACACTAACTCTAAAAGATATATGCACTCCTATGTTTATTGCAGCATTATTTACAATAGCCAAGATATGAAAGCAACCCAAGTGTCCACTGATAGATGAAAATATATCATATATATGGAGATATATAGATAGCTAGATTGAGATATATATATATAGCTATATGATATATTACATATATACATATATATAATATTTCCCAGCCACAAAAATGAATGAGATCTTGCCATTTTTTTAAGATTTTATTTATTCGGGGGGCGCCTGGGTGGCACAGCGGTTAAGCGTCTGCCTTCGGCTCAGGGCGTGATCCCAGCGTTATGGGATCGAGCCCCACATCAGGCTCTTCCACTATGAGCCTGCTTCTTCCTCTCCCACTCCCCCTGCTTGTGTTCCCTCTCTCGCTGGCTGTCTCTATCTCTGTTGAATAAATAAATAAAATCTTTAAAAAAAAAAAGATTTTATTTATTTGACACAGAGAGAGACCACAAGCAGACAGAGCAGCAGGCAGAGGGAGCAGGAGAAGCAGGCTCCCCACTGAGCAGAGAGCCCACTTGTGGGACTTGATCCCAGGACCCTGGGATCATGACCTGAGCTGAAGGCAGACACTTAACTGACTGAGCCACCCAGGCACCCAGATCTTGCCATTTGTGACAAAATGAATGAACCTAGAGGTATTATGCTAAGTGAAGTAAGTCAGACAGAGAAAAACAAATACCATATGATTTCACTTCTATGTGGAACCTAAAAAAACAAAAACAAAACAAAAAACAAGTGAATAAACCAACAAACAAAAAGCAGAAACAGACCTATAAATACAGAGAACAAACTGATAGCTGCCAGAGGAAAAGGAGGTGGGAGGATGGGCAGAATGGGTGAGGGGAGTGGGAGATTCATTCCAGTTATGGAATGAGTAAGTCATGGGGATCAAAGCTACAGCACAGGGAATAGTCATGGTATTGTAAGAGCACTGTATGGTGACAGGTGGTAGTTACACTTGTGGCGAGCATGACATATAGGCTTGTCATATCACCATGTTATACATCTTGAAACTAATGTAACTTTGTGTGTCAACTATACCTCAATAAAAATAAATAAATAAATAAATAAATAAATAAATAAATAAATAAAATAACTTTGTCACTGGATTACTGTGATTACTAAATAAAATGTTATATTTGAAAATACTTTACAAACTGTAAAATGCTTATAAAGTTAGATATTATATATGATTGCTGCCCTTGTGAAACTTGTGACCAAAGGGAGACCACAGGGAGAATATTTACACCATATATACACATCACAATCTCTTTGCCATTTATACTTATATTTTTCTCTACAGAATTTTTTTTTCTTTTGGAGGCATTCATAGAATCAAGTGAATTTGGTCCATTATTGTCCATTATTGTCTCTCCTAAGATTGAGCCTGCAGGAACTGAGTTTCATTGCCTCTAGTGCTATCACAAAACAATGTCCCTGGAGAGAAAATAGAAAGAGTTGGGAGTTTTTTAATTAAAATGTCATAATTCTACTCTGTCTTTCATGTTGCAGTGACACAAGTTAAGAAGGAACAATGTTTGTTTAAATCTGATTTTATCTCACAGCCCAGTGCCTTAAGAGAAGAAAAACAAGCACCCCGTTATTCTGATAATAATGTTCTCTTAATTTCCTATTGTTGTGTACAAGATTTAATGCTTGCTCTTTAATTTCAGTGTCAGAATGTGAGCTGTAATTAATTTTCATAAAATGGAAAGCAATAAAGTCAGATATTGCTGGCTGTAGAGGTTGAGATTGTATAATTTACAATTGGGGTAGTGGGGGAGGAAACAGCCTACACATTAAATGAGTAATAACTCATCTTGGCTTTGGCTTCAGGATTACGAAAGTGGTCAACAAAGCTGCTCAAACAAAACCCCCAAATCTATGGGGTGCTTGGAACCTTCTCAAGAAAGTCTACCAAACTTGATGTCACTTCTCCCTACACCAACATTTGGATTGTTTTTATTACCATTAATTAACAATAATAATATGCATGGACTTAAATTACCACCTAATGAATCACCTAAAACCTTTCCTAGGCATTATTTGCAACAAACTATAGATAATAGACCATAACTCTATATCAACCATAAAAAAATCAGCTGCCTACTCATTATAAATGCAGGTTCTTCTCCATCTTACCATCAGAATTTCCATAGAGAAGGTATGTTTGAAATTGGGAAATATTTGTATGGTGGTTATTTATAAGTTTTAGGCTATATACTAAAATAAAGGATGCTATATACAAAACTATACATATGTAAAACTTTTCCGTATTTAAAAGAAAGCATATTCATGTCGGAGGAATTAAAATGGGCACACTTTACTATCCTCTGTCTTGTTTGATTCAGGACATGCTTCTTAGGGAATTACACTATGGATTTTTTTCATTAGTCATTAGTCATTAAACGAGCAGAGAGAAGTAGTGATTGCTCAGTTAAATGGGAACTTACTCAAGAAAATATTGGTACAAACTTTACAGTTCACAAAGATCTTTCACATACTTCATCTCAATATAATCTTTCTTCTGTTTTTAAAGATTTATTTATTTGAGAGAGAGTACCAGCAGGAGGGGCAGAGGGAGAGGGAAAGAGAATCTCAAGCAGACCACATGTTGAGCACGAGCCCGACTCCGAGATCACGACCTGAGCTGAAATCAAGAGACAGGCACTTAACCAACTGTACCACCCAGGCACCCCCAATGTAATCGTTCAAAAGCCCTAAGGGAAGGACAGAGTGAACTCTGATATTCTGTGTTTCAAGGAGGACACTGAGAAGTGAAGATGCCTGTCCAAGTTCACACCATCAGTAAATGACCAAACCAAAAACCAAATGTAGGTTTAGGACTCTCTAAATTCAGTCCTGGAATCAACATAGACAACAATAGCTAATAAGGCCAAGAGAGTTCATTATTTGGTGTGGACTATATCTCGCAGAACTGGCTTAAAATGTATTTACAAATATAAAGCAAAAGAAGATGGTCCCCAGGCATTAAAAGGGGAACAAGTACAGTGATCTCAGATACTATTTTGAAAATAAAAGGGAAACAAATGATGATGATGATGATGATGATGATGATGATATTGACAGAAAATCAGGGAGAGGAACAATAACTGAGTTGCAATCATTTCCAACCTATTGGAAGGTCCACAGCCAGGAGACAGGTTAATTCAGAAATGACACAGAAACTATATGAATCATAGCTTTAGGTGCAATTAATTACCCACAGTTTATTTACCCCATAGTAAGGAATACAAATTGGACATGTTCAGTCTGCTATGGATCCTACTGCTGGGAGCTGGAAAGTAGATGACTGGTCAATTGGAGGTTACCATGTAAATGAGAAAGAGCCCCACACTGGAGCAGTGAATGATTACAAAATAATAAGTGATTATTTTATGTGCACATAAAAAAATCTATGAGAAAAAATCTAGGAGAAAATTAAATTACATTGTTAATTTCAAATTTACTGAGAGGTAGACTTTTAGGAAATGGTCATTTTTTTAACCTTACATGTCTATATTACTTGATTAGTAATGAACAGTTATTGCTTTTATAAAAAGAAACTAAACATAAAGATTACATTTTGTAAAAACCTAAGTTGCAGTCTCTCTAACTTTCCATGAAATATATTAGCTGACCTGAGAACACTGCTCAAATTAGATGTCAGGGTAGGCCTACATTCTAGTCTTAGCTGACATAAAACTTTCTCCAGGAGGCCTTCCCTGACATAGACCACACACTACTGCTCTAAACAGGGTTTCTGCACATGACCCCTGCTAGCCCTCAGTCTTCTCCCGCCATAGCCCTTCTCACAGCCTGTAGCTACATATGCATGTGTAAGGTTACCAGCAAGCTGCACAGGCAGCTTAAACCCAGGCAAGAGGTGTTCCATCCTAGGCCCCTTGCTTTAGAGAACCACACATATCACAAATATCAAAATGAATACACTATTCTTTTTAGATTCCAAAGAAAGACGGTGGGGAGTTCAATCTATTTTGGAGTGAATTATGGAAGAGGGATGCACTGAGCAAGCTGCACCATGCAGAATAGAGCATGCTGGGCTGCGAGCAAAGGAGCCTGTGTTGATTGAGGAAGAAGAAAACCTTAGCCTCTGCCCTGGGAAATGGACAGCGAGAAGCCCCCCTTTGTTTGAAGTTGTTGGTCCCAGAACACCCAAAGCTGACAGCGTTTCCCAGATGAGTACACTCCATCCCTCTCCTCTATAACTGCCTAAAAGAGGATGAGAAAGTGAGTCATGGGACCTCCCAGCCCAGTTCCCTGGGCACCTGCACAACGTCTGTTCCTCTGCCAGTGTCCGATTCAGGCACCACCCAGACACAGCCCACCTTCTTTCTTGCCCTATGCCAGAAGCTCCTTGTTGCCACTCAGGGTCACAGGTATAAGGATTGACTTAGGAGACAGCAGGGCTCCTAATTTAACCTCCAAGTTGCAAGGAAATCCCCCGGGTGTGAGCGCTGAGGTTCCAGAAGAAAACATGAACTGGGCCAAGGTCAGAGCTTATCAATTTTAAATATTTAAATATTTGATACATGGCATCACTTGTCCTTTTGCCCCAGCCCCTACAAATGTCAGATGCAGATCTGATTATCAGTTTAATGACTGTCGTCCTTGCTAATGGATATGCTCCATAAAATAAAAGATCATATTTATTTTATTTAAAACCCTAGTATAGGGTCTAGCACATGTTTATTTATTTCATTTATTTTATTTAAAACCCTGGTATAAGGTCTAGAACACAAATACTTGAGAATGAGTAGCTAAAAACAAAGTGCTGATACACAATATAGCCATGTGCCTTGTCCTAAAAGCACTTGTGATACAATTTAGTATCTATATAAAAATGTTTAAAAGAAGAACACAATATGCATTAAACCTATAATTGGAACTGCTAATTCCTGTATTCTAGATCAGGGACGACATGTATTATATGTTCTGATCAGCACCCACAACCTTGCAGGTCCTTAATAATTGAGAAATGATCATTTCAACTCTGCCAGCAGCCAACTTCAGGTAAGTCACTTTCTTAGGCCTTGCTCTCCACCAGTGGGCATATGAATGCCTCAGAGTTCAGCAAGCTCTTACTAATGAACACTTGCTTTTCATAAGTTTTGAAATAATACCATGTTTCATATGTAGGAGTTTGTGGATGCAAGAAAGGACAAAAACATTAGTGATACATTTTAAGGGGAAAACATATGTGAATCTACTGGTGGAAAGAAAATGTGTTAAGGGCAACTAAACTTATTTTTCATCTTCATTTCTTAAAGCCTTGAAAAAACATTTAAGCAACATAATAAACAAATATTGCCAGAGCACTGGCAAACCCCTGAGTAAAACAGAGAAATGAAACAGTGTTAGCAACACTCTGATTCAGACTAACTTAACTATTTTATACTGTCTTATGATTTATAAAGCTTTCATTACCATTGTCTCAGTCGATCTGACACATATTCTGTGAGGGAATGCACTGTCTTGTTTAATGATAAGAAAACTGAATCAGGCTTTCACTAGAATGTTGGTTGCCCCCCACCCCAAATATCTGCCTTCTCTTTTCTCCTTCCCTTAATTTGTCCACACCTCCACCCTCCTCACATTGCCTTAGATGTTGGGGATATCCCCAGCCTAAGAACCAGTTTTGATCAACCAAGCCAACTATGGTGATCCCATTCTCCTTGCCAATGGCTGGCTTAGGCAGTGTCATGTGATGCAATTCTAGCCAGTGAGCATGAGGATAAGTCTGAGGAACTTTCCTCTCTCTTGGAAAGAGACAAAGCATGGAAGACCCTTTTCTGCCAAGTGATTGGGATGTTAGAGGCTGCTGTAGCCATTTCACAAAGAGGTCAATGACCCAAACCTGGTATCCCCAGTTCTAATCTTTCCCCCATACTTCAGATAGCACATCCATCTGCCTATTTGATAATCCCATCTGCATATTTAATTGGTACCTCAAAGTTGGCATATTCAAATTAGCTCACCATCTCAGTAAGTGTTACCACCACTCATCCAGATGCCCACTGGCGAATCTAAATCTATCAAGTCCTGCCAATGCTCACACTTAAACATAGTCCACATCTGTCCATTTCTATGCATTTCCATTGTTACCATCCTCAACCAGGACCATTGCCTTTTGCCTGCATTACTGCAACTCCCTGCTTCTCCTAATCTTCCTGCTTCTGCTCTAGCCTCTTCAAAATCTAGTCTCCATGCACCAACCAGAAGCAACTTTGAAAAAAGTAAATCAGCTCATATCACTCCTTGCTGAAAACCCTCAACTGACTTTTTTTCATATTCAGAATAAAATCCAAACTTCTTAGAACAGCCTATGTGGCCCTATAATACCCCAACCCCATTACATCTATAATTGCATCTTCTATCCTTTTCTAGTTACTAGAACACATCAAGCTGATTCCTGCTTGGAGCTTTTGCACCCACTCCTTCCTCTGTTTGGTATATCCTCTCACCAGCTCATTGTGGAGTCAGCTTCATCTTGACAGGTTTCAATTAAAATCTCATATTTCCAAAAGGGTCTGTCAATCTGAAGAAGCCCCCACATGCATAATCTCCATCACATCACTCAGTTGTATTTTCTTCAGAGCCCTATTATTATCTCTTTTATTGATCATGTGGTTATTACCTGTTCTCCTCACTATAATACAAACTCCACGAAAAGAGTAACATTTTCTGTCTTGTTTATCAGCTTTATCAGGGCTGAGAACAGTGGCTAATACAATGAATGAACACCTGTCACTTTGCTGAAGGCTAGAAATATCAAAATAAATGTACATTATCCCTTCTATGAACATTCTGCTCAATAATTAATTCTAGAATTTTGCTAGAGATACTGGGCTCAGAAGTTAGATAAAGAAGTAGGATACCTACCCAACAAGAAACACTTCCATTAAATTATTGTATGAGTAAAAAATGACCTCATTATTTTAATCCACTGAAATTTGAGGGCTTTATATTATAGCCAATACCTATGGATTAATACAGACATTTGTGTGGTTTTTACAATAGTAGATGTATCCTGAGTAAGACAGAAGAAGAGGATGTAAAGAGAAGGTGGGAAGGTATGAGAGAAGGGCTTGAGGGAGAGGAAAATGTCACGCCTTGGGAATGGGGGGTCATTGACCAGAGAGGAACAAAAAATAGCATGACTGCGTAAAAGTAGTAAGAATCTGGAATTAGCAGATGACATAAAATCTTGTCTTGAGCATGTTTATGATATATGCATATTTATTTATCAAATCTATTTATCTAGACTTCTCTATAAATACAGATTAATATTGCATAAGCATTTTTTCGTAACCACACAAACTTGTCTTTTCTGCTGTCAGACCAAATCTACACCAATCTTATATTTAATCAATACACTTTCCTTGAAAATTAAGTATGTAGATTTTTTTCTACAATGTCTGTACAATATTTGATGCTTTCAGTTCTACATTCCATTTGAATCAACCCAGTATATTGGCTAGCTCACCCAACTTCATGAGTATTCACAAACTTGCTAAGCTTCCATATTGCCATTTAATATGGTGATTAAAACCTTAATTGATGCCATGACCATCAAAAAAATCTATACTGAAATGGTCTTTTTAGCACTTTTCATAAATGTTTGCTTGACCAGATATAAACCCACCTGACAATATTCTCATGCATCCCACATTTCTCTTCCACATCCATATAGTATCACAGAAACTCGTAAATATTTTACTGAATACAGGATATTTGATGCCTAAAGCAGCTTTTCCCCAAGTTTGTCCATGTAATACTAATCCTGGTCAAATAAGTTTGGGGGAAAGAAACATTGCCTGAGTCATAAAGCACGTTATCCTAAACTGTGGTGACACTAAATTTTTTTTTTAAGATTTTTTATTTATTCATTTGAGAGAGACAGAGAGAGTGAGTGAGAGCAAGAGCGGGGCAGGGGAGGGGGGGAGGATCAGAGGGAGAGGAAGAGGCAAACTCCCTGCTGAGCAAAGTGCCCAACACAGGGCTTGATCCCAGGACCTTGGGATCATGATCTGAGCTGAAGGCAGACACAACCGACTGAGCCATCCAGGCGCTCCCCCCCCCCAAATTCTTTTTTAAAAAATCTTACAATGAAGAACCTCATCAATTTTTCAACTGTAACTGACCATGGGACTCCTTGTTTTTCTTCACACAAAACCTCTTGCCTTTCCACAGAATTGGTATAATTTGAAGGTAATATAAATAAAATTGCAGGTGATTTGAATATTGGGTATGGGCAGAGTCAAAATCTCCAAAGTTTTCAACCTGAGAAATATGGTTGTCATCTGTTGAGATGTGAAAAACTGAAGAAGTAGTTTGGGGAAGAAAAGGTGAAACCTTGAGTTTGATCCTGGACGTGCTAAATTTGAGACACCTGTTAGACACCCAAGTAGAAACCTGAAATTAAGGAATAGTTTTCTGTTACATCCTCCACCACTTAAGCAACCAAATTATTAGCAAAATGAGCCCAGGTTATGCACATATTCCACTTTTACAGAATAAGTCATTCATCTTTATTATATTTTGCCTCTCTGTCAAGAAAGCATGATCTGTGTCATCTATATGACTAAGCAGTTTATAGTAACTATGAATGACAATAATAATTCTATTTTTCTCTTTCCTCAGATGTGCATCTTGAAGTTTGTGGATTTCCATACCTTTCCATTCAATTACAGGCTTCCTTCCCAGTTACCTACTGCCATATATAACAAAGTACCAAAAGCTTATTGAAACAAACTGAGGGCTTCAGAGGGGAGGGGGGTGGGGGAATGGGATAGACTGGTGATGGGTAAGGAGGGCACATATGGCATGGTGCACTGGGTGTTATATGCAACTAATGAATCATCGAACTTTGCATCAGAAACTAGGGATGTACTGTATGGTGACTAACATAATGTAATAAAAAAAACATTAAAAAAAAGCTTAATGACTTAAATAACGTCCTTCAGTGGCACCATCATTGTCATCATTGTTAAATTGTCTTTTAGTATCTCACAATTTCATGGGTCAGGAATTGGGGACTCAGCTGGAGGTTCTTCTGTTCCACATGGCACTGACTGAGGCCACTGGGTGAAACTCAGCTGGCAGAGTGGCTAGACTGAATAACTTCACTTGCATGTCTGGTGTCTTAGGGGGGATGGCTGGAAGGCTGGTCACAGCTGGGCACACTTGTGAGACCTCTCCAGTCTCAGGCTAGTCAGACTTCTTACATGGCCCAGGTACCCTGAAGAGACAGGAAGTGAAAAGCAGCCAATCTTTTAAACCCTAGGCTCAGCTCAGCAACTGTGATATTATCTCCTACATATTCTATTGAGCAAAGCAGTCACATAACTGACCCAGACTCAAAGGGAGGAAGGCAAAGATCTCACGTCTAAATGAGAGAAATGCCAAGGAATTCAGGGGCATATTTAATTTGCCACACATTATCATTATAGCCAAGAACTCCTGCTCTGAAGCCAGGATTCCAATTCTGACCTCCACCACTTGCTAGCTGTGTGACAATGCTAACTATTTAACCTTTCTCTGTCTTGGTGTCCTTATCTGTAAAATGGGGATAATAAATGTATTCATTCAACAAACATGTATTGAACATGTAGTATGCAGCAGACGGCTGAGAGCAAAAAGGAGAAGAGCTGGTCTATGATTTCAAGTGGTACACAGTCTAGACTAATAGAAGAAAAGATGCGCATTCATTCATTCTTTCAACAAATATTTAATACGTACTTACAAAGCACCAATAGAAGCATCTGTGTAAATCCCCACTGTGTAACAGAATGGAGTCAAGGTTGTAAAGGTCAACCTTTTCTTTCTCAAACTGGATTTTAATTAAATGGGACCTTAAAATCACCTATTTCCAAATTTTGGGTGGTAAACACAGAGACTTGACCTGAGCATTCTTCTTTCAACTGACATTTAGACAAGAACCCTATCTTCCTTTCTGGGTTCCCTCATCTTCATACTGGTTAAGAACTATACAACCACAGCCCACACAAACACATAACAAAAATAGTAGGATACTCCATTTCTGGGGGGGGGGGTATGTAAATCTAAAATAACTTTCATTTCATTTAAGTTGAACTATTTTTACACTGAATTTGAATGTCAGATGAGATGCAGGAACCATGGAGATGCCACTGATTGAAGAGCTTAATAGAAATGACATGTACTACCTGAAACCTCTCATCTTTACTAAAAACCCCTTTATGAATGCAGACTCAGGTTGGTGTTTGCTGACAGGGCCTACCTGGAGGATTTCAGCATTAGTTTGGTTTTGGCATTTCAATAATCACTTCAACCATTAATAGCCCTTACTCTAAATCTTTATGAATAGTCTTTAAAAGAATAACCAAAGATTAAAATAGACTCCGATGTCATTGCTTTATTGATGAAGAAGATAGTAAAAGCACACATTGTCAACATTCTGAAATGATTTTGTAAAACTCTTAAACAGACATACATAACTGGAACTGGAATATAAAGTTATTGATGTTTTTTGTCTCTCATCATCCTGGGTTCATATATTTGACAAGATACATAAAGATTTGAATTCACTTTGTATTTCACTACATTTGTATTTCACCACAGGACCCTCCTAAGACTTATTTCTTAATCAAAACCTTGCCTATGATTTTATATGCTTTGTTTTCACATAGTAGATATCCAATAAATAAGTTTTAAACAAATAAATACATTCTTATTTGCATGCCATGCAGAACTAAGCAACAGGGCAAATGGTTAGGTACATGCCTTTGAAGTGAGACAGGAGTCTGCTTAAATCCAAGCTGTGCCACTTCTTCAAAGACTAGAGTTTCAAAGCTCAGACTCCATGTATAAAATGGGAGTAATACAAGCAGAAACCACATACAGTAGCTGGGAGAATTTAATAATAATTTAAAGGACTTAGCACAGTGCTTTGATATTGTATGTTTCCAATATATGACAGTTGTAATTTTGTCATCCTCATTGTTATTCAGGGAAGGCATTTAAAGATGCACAAAACAGTGCAGCAAAATGTCCCATTATTCCTGTCCCTATTGGTACCTCAATACCCTCCCCCAGTCTTAGACATGCTCTTTGGTGATATCTAAACCACTGCAAAGAAAAACATGGAAGAATGAAGATTTATTGAGACAAGAGTATCAGAGTTCCCTGGGACAGGGCTCTGTCCTGTGACTCTTCAACTCAGCTCTTCGTACACAGGAGATGCTCACTAAATGTTTTTGATAATAGTAATGAGATACTTGATTTTCATGTCAAAAACATTCAACATATTTCAAAGCTATTAATAGCAAATCGATAACTTTACGCAAAAAAAAATAATCCTTTTAAACATTCTTATAAAACAAAATGAATTTCATGAGATTGCAGAGAAACAAAGTATTAAATTCTATTATTAACATGTAAGGAAAAGTTTGCTGTCTTTTACAATTTCCAATGACTATTCTCTCAAATCTTTTCAAGGTGTTCTTTGTCTCATGAACATCCAAGGCCTGCCTTGTGGAGGCCCGCAACCAGCGTTGCTTTGAGTTATAAGCTTGCAATCCTGGTGAATCATGTCTCAGAGTAAGGCAAATACCAGCCCACACGATAATGCCTTTGTTACACTAGGAATAAAGTGGTTGAAAATGGCGAATAAACTACTGATTCACGAGAATTAGCTGGCAGTAAAGGGTAAGGAGATAGGTGGGCATTGTGTTCACATTTTACACAACTCACGTGTCATAAATAAAAGGGAATAAAATCCCTGCCACCCACCCAAACCAGATCCTTCATTCACCCTTGAACACATCCTCCTCGTGGTATATAATTAAGGCTGGAAACCAAGCCCCGGGTTCCTCACGTGGGTATTCCTTTAGCCTCTATTACACATACTTTCTGTAATGAGGAAGAATCTTCTGAACATTTCCTCTTTACAAGCAAAAGACCCACACGTACACTTTTCTTCTGCAAGACTTATCTCATCTCTGAAAAAGCACCTTCACCCTCTTGAGAATCTCTGAAGAACAAGGCCAATGAGCTGGAAGAGTAGATCTGCAGACTCCCCACCCACAGCTCCAATTTATCCTTCTCAAAATCCGCAAGCCAGTCCACAGAGCTGGACACTCCTGGAAGCCAAGACAAGAACTTCTGACACAGTGATCAAGTCTAAATAGCTTTAGAATCTGTAGGATAATGCAAAGCCTCTCTAGCACAAATTTCAGAGCCCATTTGATGAAGACAAAATTACATCCCACTTTTAAACCCACTTAATTGCCTTTATGTGTTTAAGGGTGTTTGGAAATATGATGTTTGGTTTGAGAATGCAGACTGTGTGGTGTTCCCATCCCTCCTCATCCTTTACTTGATGGACAGCTCTTTAACAAGGTTTTTGGTCCCAGGGCTGGTGAGAGAGAGGTGAGGGAGCAGGCAGGGGGGAAGGGGCAGAGAGGGAGGGCTGGCACTTCAGGAGGCAACTTCCAGTCCGCTTCCTTTCTTCAGAATTTCACAAACCATTCTAAGAAGCGCAGTCCTCCCCAATAAAACCAGTCGCCTCTGACATCCTGGCTGCTCTGTATTAAACTGGCACCAAGGCACTTAACCTGCTGGATCGCCTTTCTCCAGACACCTGCCCAGCAGCAGACTAAACAAACAGGGATTCTCCACTGCGCAAAAGTTGGCTTCTTTCACTGGGTCTCCCATCTGTTAAAAAGCCATTGTCTGAGAAAGTGTTCAGCTAGCTGGGGAGCGGGAGCGACTGCATACTGAACTGCCCCCTTTTCCCCATAAAAAGTCCTCGTTAGCATTTTCTTTTCTCCCTGGTTTTCATTGCCTGATTTATTCATTGGTTTCACCTCTTCTCCCCTCCCCCTTGGTTCGGGAGGAGAGCCTCCTTGTCTTCGGTTTCTCAGGGGTCATGTCTTTTCAGTCACCAGGACAATACCCGCTGCTGGCATCTGCTTCCAGATCCAATCAGCCATATTGTGAAAACATCCTGCCAGAGAATTGTTCCTCCTTTTGCTCGGCTTTGTTGCCAATTTCATGCCATGTATTGCTCCATGTTTTGTGCTTCATGAAGCTGTCACGGGCATAAAAGTGGTCTGACCAGGGTCGTAGTAAAAGGGGTGGGAATGAAACATCCACCAAAATGTTGAGCAGGCCACCCACAGTCCACACACACACACACACTCACACATACAATCCCAACACTCACACCCAGCCCACACACACCCACCAACTCCACGCAAACACAGTCCACACACACTCACAATTCACACACGCAATACACAGTCACACCCCCACATAATTCCCACATATTCACAACATAGACTTGAGCACACACAGATCTGGGGCCCTCACACATTTTCTTTACTTTCCCCACGATTTCACTGGCACCCCTGTGAGACACATTATGCTTCTCTAGAGGGGTAAACAGTTTTATAAGGAGACATAAAATTTTATTTCTTTAATAATGATAAGGAATATATTAAATTGGAGGGGTGAATGTTGTAAAAGTTAAAAAAGAGTTTATATTTTTTCTTTTCTCTGCAGGTATTTCTAGTCACACAGAAATAATAGTAATCCTTTGGTGCGCAATCTTAAAAACACACCAGAAAGTGCTTTACAAGGTAAATTAAACTACTCCAGATTAAAATGACAGGACACATATTCACTTTTTGAGATATTAACTTCTCCTAAAGAAAAACAATATATAAACAGAGGGAAATGTCAACAAAAACATACAAATTAACCACTTAGATTTGGGAGAAAGGTGTCTATGAGTCCCCTTCTGAGCTGTGGTCCCGGATACAGGAGTATCCTGACTTATCAAGAGGCTCTTTGTAAAGCATGGATTAGCCTGCCAGAGCACAAAAGACTAAACTCCATTGCAAAGCTTTGCTGAAACCCAGCTTTCTGGAAGGAGGAGAGCTGCGATTGCCCATCCCATCACCCAATGCCCCACGGACTGAATTGGACCCGACTGCTGGCAGCCAGCCAGCTGAGGGAAAGTTGCCTTTCTCCTTAATGTCATAAGTTAAGGGAAAAGAGCGAAGGAAAATGGAAAATGAAAACTCAAAATCCTCACAGTGGAAATTTCACTGAAGTTTCTCATTTTATTTCTACAGTGTGTTCTTTGCTTTTTTATTTCAAAAACTTCTAGAGATTCTGAATGTAGCTTCTTTACGAAATCTATAGTTAGAATTTCCCATGTTTCTATTCCAGCACTATGAGTAGATCCCCTTGCCTTTTTCTGTGAGGGCATTTTCTGGTTATTGTTGGTCAGTTGTGAATACCAAAGAGTTTTTAAAAAAGAGCAGAGCCCTCTGGGTGGACACAAGAACTGGATGCCTCCCAGGATAATTCTTTTTGTCTCCCCATCTCTTCCAAACTCATGCAGAGGCCTACTCTGGTGCTTTAGTCTCCAGAAAGCCATTAAGCTATTATAATTAATTAATTAATTAATTAATTAATTAAATGCCCATCTGTAACCCCCAGGGTACATTAAGACGAAGTTTTTAGCATTCACTTCCACCAATAATCACGTGAGTATGGAAGAGATGTTCCCAACTGAATGAAACAAAGGATGGCTAAACTGTGATCAACAGAATAAAGTATAAGAAAGAGAGCCGGAAAACCTAAAGACCTGAAGCATAAATGCTCAAAAGCAAGCTGGCTTTTGCTTCTCTGCAGGGGATAGAGGGTGGCAGGAGAAACCTACCCCGGGAATGAGGGAGAAGAGAAGATACGAGGTGGGAAATGCCAAGACAGCCAGCCTGAGCTACCTGTAGCCTCCCTGGTATGATTTTAGAATTACTGAAGAAGTCTCTATACCCCAATCCCGTAGCTGAAACATGATATTCTACTTGGAGCTTTATTTAATTAGCCAAGAACTTTAATCACAACTTAAGGGATTCACCCTGTTATGAACTAAATGTTTGTGTCCTTCTCAAATTCATACGTTGAAGCCCTAACCCTCAATGTGGCTATATTTGGAAATGGGACCTCTAAGGAAATAATTAAGGTTAAATGAGGTCACAAGGATAGGGCCCTCCTCCAATAAGATTAGCGTCTTTAAAAGAAGTGAAATCAGAGAATGAGCTCCAAAACTCTCCATATGCACAAAGAAGAGGTCATGTGAGCACACAGCAAGATGGTGACCACCTAAAAGCCAAGAAAAGATTCCTCAGAATGAAGCCTACCTTATCGGCATCTTGATCTTGAACTAAGAGCCTCCAGAACTATGAGAAATATATTTCTGTGGTTTAAGCCACCCAATCTGTGGTATTTCGTTAGGGCAGCTTGAGTTGACTAAGAAACACCCCGGGGTGAAGTAAGGATGACTGAAAGTTTCAGAGAAATGGTAGAACATATGAGTATGGCATGCCCCCAAAATTGGGTATGCTTTCACAGACTGCCCTGGGACAGGACTGTTTGTAGGTGGGTCTTTTCTCTACCCTGACCCACCTCAATCCTTACTAGCCTCCCATCCTTTTGAACTCCTTATCCCCTATGAGTGATTTCCACTCCCGAAATGTATTTCATCAGGGTTTTCTGAGAAATAGAACACGTCACTGCCAAAAAGTAACATACACAAAATCAAAGTGAAGGAACTCAAGGAACTACTAGAAGCTTACATCTCACCCACCTCCCTTGGGAGCAAAGTCTAGACTGGGCTCCCACTCAGTTTCACTGTCCAGTAGACATTGGTTGAGCATCTACTATATCTCAGCTGCTACACTGAGCTCTGACAGACAGATATGAGTGGGTCACAGCTCCTGCACTCAAGAGCTTCAAACCTTGAGGGAGACAGGCACTCACATCAAAATGTTCAATATATGTCACAGTATAAAAACTGTTCAATATATGTCACAGTGTAAAAACTGTTCTATGAAGAGTAGAATGAAGAGTGAGTAACTTCCCAGGAAAAGCACTTTCCTTCTGCAGAAGGACATTCCTTTTGCAGGTGAAAGGACCTGGAATAAGAATGAAGAGAAGAATGTTCAGTAGGGTCGAAATATAAGATACAGAGACTTACAGGATGGGAGGGTTAGGATACTGGGTATCAAGTAATGAAACAGGTGAGGGCCATCCTGAGAAACTGCTTTCCATGGCACCCAGGACTGGAGGATGATGGGAGGAGACAGTAATACCTTGGTGATACCAGTTCCAAGAGAAAGGAAGATGACCTCAAATACCCAATTTCCTAACCTAACCCCTGCCTACCCCAATCCTTTGTTTCTCTTGTGACTTCATTATTTCTAACTTTTTCTAGTGCCTTTTGAAATTTTAAATGCATCCAATGTAACCAGAGTCCAAAATGTGCTTTCTTTTTTGTCATTTCATGAATTTTTCTTTCTTTCCTAGCCCTATATACTTTTTATTTATGTTTAATAAGGACATTGAGCCAGCAAGACTCGTAAGAGCGCCGGAGCCAGCTTTGTGCTCTGTGTGAGCGTGTATGTGTGTGTTAAACAATTTCATGGACATCTGTCATGCACAGTTAACTTTGCATTGCTGCATTTTAAGTGGTGGGCCCAGGCTTGGCCGGCAGTGATAAAGTAGCTGGCAGTTTTCAAAAAGCCACAGGATAACAGAGCATGAATCATAAAACACACTACTGTGTAGCAATATCCAAGTTCATTCAATGCAATGAAACCATGCAGAGGCCCTTTATCCCCAGCTAATTATGTGGAAACGTCTAAGACAATAAAGCATCTGGTGGTCTTTCTTCCCCGTTTCAATTTTTCTCAATATTGTGACAGGGGAAAGTATTGTGCCTTTCCCAGGGTAGTTGCAGTGAAGAGGAGTAAAAGCAAGGGTCAGGGAAGAGCAAATAGATGAATTTATAACTTTCTTTTTATTTATTCCTTCCCCATTGTCTCTCTGGAAGTCTTCCTTGAGGGCTGTATTTTGGGATCACTATTCTCATTGCACTCTGCTTGAATCCCCTTTTCTCCCTCTTTAAAAAAAAAAAATACCACCCAAACTGCCAGACCTTCTATGATTCCCTGTTGCTGGTAGGGCTTTCTCCCCCAATGAGCATCCAAGAATTTAAGTCTAAGATTTATAATCACTCTCTGGACTCAGTTTAAGGGAAGGGCTCATACTTCTAGGAATGAAACCTAATATGTGATTTACTTTCTAAAAAGAGGTGATGAGAATGGTCCTTGTGATTAAGGTTTTCCCAGAGAGGGTTCCCTGTAATTGCCTTGCACATGGCTCTTTTTGCCATTCTCTGGAAAACACACGCAAATGCCATGTGTTGCACTCCTGGGGGTTTTGATGAAAGCCCCTTTATAGCTAAGCGCTGTGCAATGAGACCCGAGCCAGAGTCTGATGAGGTGACTAATTGGTACCACTAGCTTAAAAAGCTAATAAGTTAATTAGATTAACTTCGTTCATGTTTGCACAAGGCTTTGAAGAGGGAAACACTACAGGAGTCCTAAGCTTCTCTGAATTGAGATCTGATGCAGCTTCATGCTGAGTACAAGCTTTCCTCTGGAAGAACATGAGTCTATTGTGGTTAAATTCTGTTTTGTTTTGTTCTATTATTTAATTCCTCGGCCGCCTCCCAATCTTTCTCAAAAGCCAAATTAAAGCGACATATTATGCCTTCAGTATCTCCTAGTGCAACATTTTTAGTCATTATAAACCTAAATTTCATTCATACCATTATGAATGTTTTTATTTTCCCACTTTCTCTATGTATTATTGTCATACATCCAAATCATGTTAATGGCAACTCAAGAATCAAGTAAGATTATTTTTAATGCAAAGATAGAAATGATTACAAGGCAATTTAACTGAGTGGTATTTGCATTTTCTTTGGATGGCTTAATTATCCCATAGCTCGAAAATCCAGTGAGGCCCAGATTTACAGTACCATTGTTGTTTGTGGAGTTTTAGCATTAAATTTTGTACATAACATCAATGCCCCCCCTTATCTATCATCCATCTATCTATCTCTCTATTTCATGTATTCAGCAAACATTAAACAAGACACAAATGTGATGCTCAAGAGATACATGGTGATGAAGACATCCCTCAAGGAACTTTTCATCTAGGACCTATAGCATCTCCTCGGGGTAAAGTACCTCAGGGCAGAGGAAGGAAAGAGATGACTGAGCTGAAAGACCTCAGGAAGACTTCAAGGACAAGATGGCTTTGAACCAAACCTTAAATAGTTTTGACAGGTGGAGATGGAGGAAAGGACATACTCCGAGTGAAAGAGACTGCATAAACAAAGTTTCTGACACGAAAGGGCACATGGCACATCCAATTAGCAGAAAATAATGCAGTATGGTGGAGGCACACAGAAGGAAGGGAAAGATGGGGCTGACAAAGCAGATGAGATTAGATCAGGAATAGTCTTTCTCAGGTTTATGGTTTTTGTGTATGTTTGCTTGTCTGAGCAGGAAAGGATGTAGGCAAGAAATAACTGGGAAGGTCAGTGAAGGCATTTTTGAGATTGTCCCTTAAAGGCAATAAAGATCCAAACCAAAGGGGCAGCAAAAGGTAATAAAAAAGAAAGGGGAAAAAAGATGCATCAAACATTTATGAGACTTTTAAGTGAAAAAAAAATTTTAAGAGTGGATCACAAATCAAAATGTTATAATTTAATCACATAAAATCATATTTTTTTATTTTAAAAGATTTTATTTATTTGAGAGAGACAGAGCACAAGCAGGAGGAGGCACAGAAGGAGAGGGAGAAGCAGACTCCCCACTGAGCAGGATGCCCGACTTGGGGCTCAATCCTGGCACCCTGAGATCATGACCCCAGCCTAAGGCAGATGTTTAACTGACTGAACCACCCAGGTGCCCCCAAATCAGTTTTTAAAATAAAGTTTTATCAACTCTGGATGGTAGGTTTAAAAGTGTTTGCTTAGGGGGCACCTGGCTCAGTTCATAGAGCATGAAACTCTTGATCTTGGAGTCATGAGTTCAGCCCCACGTTAGGGGTAGACTTTACCTTAAAAAAAAAAAAAGTGTTTGCCAAATAATCCAGTCAAGAAATGGGCAGAAGACATGAACAGACACTTCTCCAAAGAAGACACAGAAATGGCTAACAGACACATGAAAAAATTCTCAACATCACTAGCCATCAGGGAAATACAAATCAAAACCACAATAAGATACCACCTTACAACAGTTAGAACGGCAAAAATTAACAAGACAGGAAATCACAAATGTTGGCGAAGATGTGGAGAAAGGGGAACCCTCTTATACTGTTGGTGGGAATGCAAGCTGGTACAAACACTCTGGAAAACAGTATGGAGGTTCCTCAAGATGTTAAAAAATAGAGCTACCCTACAACCCAGCAATTGCACTACTAGGTATTGACCCCAAAGATACAGTTGTAGTGAAAAGAAGGGGCACGTGCGCCCCAATGTTCATAGCAGCAATGTACACAATAGCCAAACTGTGGAAGGAGCCAAGATGCCCTTCAACAGATGACTGGTTAAAGAAGATGTGGTTCAT
This sequence comes from Ursus americanus, assembly GCF_024610735.1. Lineage (NCBI taxonomy): Eukaryota > Metazoa > Chordata > Mammalia > Carnivora > Ursidae > Ursus > Ursus americanus. The sequence goes on along the minus strand of NC_142134.1, from coordinate 17,986,674 downwards.
ATATACAATGAAATATTACTCAGCCATCAGAAAGGATGAATACCCACCATTTGCATCCACGTGGATGGAACTGGAGGGGATTATGCTAAGTAAAGTAAGTCAAGCAGAGAAAGACAATTATCATATGGTTTCACTCATACGTGGAATATAAGGAATAGCATGAAGGACCACAGGGGAAGGGAGGGAAAACTGAATGGGAAGAAATCAGAGAGGGAGACAAAACCATGAGAGACTCTAGACTCCGGGAAACAAACTGAGGGTTACAGAAGGAAGGGGGGTGGGGGATGGGGTAACCAGGTGATGGGTATCAGGGAGGGCACCTGTTGTGATGAGCACTGAGTGTTACATGCAACTAAAAGAACGATGAACACTAATCAAAAACTAAAGATGTAATATATGTTGGCTAACTGAACATAATAATAAAAAAATAAAATGAAAAAGTGTTTGCTTAGGACTTTTGTGACTTATTTTTCTCAGTAATACATATGTATCAATTGTAAAATAAAGAATTTTAAATGTTATCAACCAGTGTCAAGACAATAGCATCCCTAAAGGAAAAACTTATAAAAAGTAATTCAGAAGAAGTGACGATGGTCCTGCTAAAAAAAAAAGTGCTGAAACTCGAGGTGCTATAGTAGACAAGCATCACAGGAATTAAAGGTAAAACTACTTCACAACATAACAAAGTATAGCTCTGAGCCCAGTGCTTAACTTCTCCAGTTCTGTTTTCTCACTTGTAAAACATGGTACTAATCATGCCAGCTGTACTGGGTTCTTGTTAGGATGAAAGGAGACAGCCCATGCAAAGAACCTAACTCATGTTAGACAATCAGTGGTACTCTCCTACCCCCTCACAACCCAATGTGAACCTATTACAATGTCTGTATAAAGGCACAGAGAGAAAGCATCATGACAAAATTTCTCATTATTCACTTTACCTGGGGAACCTAGAAACCCAGACTGTTCAGGGAAGGACAGTACCAAGCAGCCCTTCCTATTCTGGAAGCATACTGCATCCTTGCTTCCCACAAGCTGCCTCTCCCTCCTCCTCTTTAGCTTCCCAGCATGGAGTTCTCTGCTGCATGCAAGCTTGGATGAAGACACAGCGATACTATCTTTGCCTGTGTTCATTTGCTAGGGTAGTCATAATAAAGTACCACGGACTTGGTAGCTTTAAAAAAAATGTATTTCTCTCACAGTTCTGGAGTTCAGATGCCCAAAATCAAGGTTTTCATGGGGCTACGTTCACTCCAAAGGCTTTAGGGAAGAACCTCTCCTTGCCTCTTCCAGCTTCTGGCATTCCTTGGCTTGTGGCAGCATAACCCTAATCTCTGCACATGGTCTTCTTCTCTGTGCCTGTGTGTGTCCTTTTCTGTCTCTTAAAAGGACACTCTCGTTGGATTTAGGGCCCACCCTAATCCAATCATCTTGATCTTTATCTTAATTACATCTGCAAAGACCCTATTTCCAAAGAAGGTCACATTCTGAGGTTTCCAGTGGGTGAACAGGAATTTTGAAGGGACACTATTTAACCCACTGAAGTGCTTTAAATCTAATTGGTTTTTCTATCAGCTGAACAAGTATTAAAGAAATGACATCCTTGGGGCACTTGGGTGGCACAGTCATTAAGCCTCTGGCTTCGGCTCAAGGTGTGATCCCAGCATTCTGGGATTGAGCCCCACATCAGGCTTCTCCACTAGGTGCCTGCTTCTTCCTTTCCCACTGCCCCTGCTTGTGTTCCCTCTCTCGCTGGATTTCTCTCTCTCTGTCAAATAAATAAATAAAATCTTTAAAAAAAGAAAAAAGAAATTACATCCTTGTAGCAACAAGCATACCTAGTGCCCACATCTTGGTTTCTAATACCATTATCCAATGAAAGGAACTAGGACTTCTTACAGAGATGGCCAATTCTGGGACTAGGGCAGAAAACATACAAGATGATCTTGGAACATCTTATAGTGTCAGAAAGTAACAAAGTGCCAACACATACACACACACACACACACACACACACACACACACACACACACGGATGGAGATATGTCAAAGAAGAATAATATCTATATGAGTAACCCCATGCCATACCACCTGAACAGATGAACTGCTCACTGAAGTCCAGTCAACCCACAGAAATATAAGAAAGAATAAGTCGTGTTATTTTAAGCCACTCAAGTTTTGACTTTGTTTGATAGCAATAGATAACAAACACACATAACTTTTCCTCTTATTGAATTGGTAAAGATATGTTTTTCTCAAGTGTTACTGCCGTTAAGAGTGCATCAAGATATGGTGAGTCAAAATTAAAATTGTTACAATTTTTCTGGCAAAAAAAGGAGCACAGGAGCAACTAAAAGTGCTCCCAAAACTAGAACAATTTGAGCAGCATAATAAATAAAGTAGTATTGAATTACAGCATGAAGTATAAAATAAATATCCATGAGTAGTCCATAGTGATATACATAACAATTGAATAAATTAATAAATGGGAGATAAGACAAATCGTAGTTGCAGAATTCAAAATCATTTATGTAGATACTCCACCCTTACAGGAGGGTGGGGGTCATGATTCACAGGCCTTATGTGGGCTGCACATAGTGGCTTCTTTCCAAAGCATACAGTACGGAAAGGGGGTAGAAAGAGTAGCTTTTCAGTGGAGAAAACTGACAAACACTACATCAGCGAGGTGACCAAGGGTCAACATCAGCAGTCATAAATCATGTTGATAGTATGTACCCTCGACATGATGTGATAAAAATGGCACTTTACCTCTGTGGTCTCCCTCCCAATAACCCACAACCCCAGTCTAATCATGACAAAAACATCAGACAAATTCCAATAGTGGGGCATCCTACAAAATAATTGACCAGTACTCCTCAAAACTGTCAATCTCATCAAAAACAAGGAAAATCTGAGAAACTACTACAGCCAGAAGGACCCAAAGAGACATGATGATTAAATGTAATGTCATATCCTGGAACAGAAAAAGGACATTAGATAACTAAGGAAATCTAGGGGCACCTAGGTGGCTCAGTCGGTTAAGCATCTGCCTTTGGCTCAGGTCATGATCAGGCATCCTGGGATAGAGTCCCACATTGGGCTCCTTGCTGGGTGGGGAGACTGCTTCTTCCTCTGCCTCTGCTTCTCCCCCCTTGTGCGCTCTCTCTCTCTCTGACAAATAAATAAATAAAATATTTTTTAAAAAGATAACTAAAGAAATCTAAATAAACTACTGGTGTTAATTATGTGTTAATATTGGTCCATTAATTATAACAAACGTATCACACTAATATACGATATTAATAAAAGAAGAAACCGAGTATGAGGAACATGGGAACCTTCTAAACTAGGTTTTCAGTTTTGCTGCAAATCTAAAACTGGTCTAAAAAATAAAATCAATTTTAAAAATATATTGCTCAAAAAAATTAAATTGTGCCCATTCCCCTTACACAATGGTACAAATTTAAAGGAAGCTAATGAGAACAGAGATTGCGTTTGTTTGCTTTGTCTACCGATATAACCTAAGAGCTTGGAACATATTGTGGCATACTGGAGGCACACAATAAATATTTTTTTAACTTCTAATCATCTATTTATGACTCACATAGTTACTGAACAACCCCTATGTGCAAGCCTTATACCAAGTACTGGGGATAAAACTGAATTTGAAATTTATTTCCAGATCTCTTACAGAATAAATAGTTTTAACAGGAGATATTTCTAATTTACAAGATATGTGTGGCAATACCTCCGCTGTTCCAATCCCATTCTTTGGGATAGTTTTCTTCTTCTTGATGGTGACCAAGGAAGCAATAACCTTCTGTTTTAGGCTTTTGATTGTGTGAAAAACTAGTTTATTAAATAAGCTAGATGTTTCAGTGTACTTTTGAATGAATTAAAATATAAATAAAAATGTACAAAGACACTTATAGGGGCTAAAGCTTTCTGCTATTTTCTGACTTCCTGTTTCTCATTCATTTGTTCTATTTGTTCTTCTTGGTGTGCTTCCCATCAGGGAAAGAAATTTCTTTGAGTAAAATGTTGCTGATCATTTTAAAACTTTCTAGATCCTTTAACTAGTTTATTAATGAATGACTCCAAGTGCACGATATTTCTTTGCATATAAACGCATCTCTTTCCCACCCAGTGCACTCATGGATATTAGCATGAGGATCTCATGAGACACACTTCAGGTCCATCCTAACCAAACCTCTCCAGGGGATGAGTGACCTAGACTCAGGCGAACTCTACATAATGCCAAATAACCTGATGATCCAGGAGGGTATTCACATATTCACAAATAGTTAGAAGAATCTGATTACAAGTTTCAATCTTGCCATTGTTCATGGCCTCCTTCATGGTTGGCAATTTTCTATTTAAAATATCAGTTGCCTTGCTTGCATATTTAGAGATGAATAAGGCCTTATATTCTTATTTTTTAATCTGTTTTTTAAATGTAGGGTTAAAGGAAGACAGCACTTTCAAGGTTCAATTCTTTCAGCTGAGCAAATTCACCCTTTCTACTGAAACTCTGAGAAACTTTAAACATAAGCATCTGAAAAAGAAAGAAGACAGCAAACAATGCTGAAATGAAGAAAATTTAGAGCATAAGACTTTAAAGGGTTTCTTCATTGTCAGAAAATGTAAGGTACTTGGATCACTGGGCTGTCATGGAGGGGAAAATATTAAAAAGAGTGGCGACCCACTATCTAACATTGGTGATTTCTGTGAGTTAAGAGGTGACAGGATCATTTAAAAATGTTAATTAGAGGGGCGCCTGGGTGGCTCAGTCGGTTAAGTGTCTGACTCTTTTTTTTTTTTTAATAATGATTTTTTATTATATTATGTTAGTCACCATACAGTACATCCCCGGTTTTCGATGTAAGGCTCGATGGTTCATTAGTTGTGTATAACACCCAGTGCACCATGCAATATGTGCCCTCCTTACTACCCATCACCGGTCTATCCCATTCCCCCACCCCCTTCCCCTCTGTAGCCCTCAGTTTGTTTCTCATAGTCCATAGTCTCTCATGTTTCATTCCCCCTTCTGATTACCCCCCCTTTCTTTATCCCTTTCTTCCCCTACTGATCATTCTAGTTCTTATGTTCCATAGATGAGAGGAATCATATGATAGTTGTCTTTCTCTGCTTGACTTATTTCACTAAGCATTATCTCCTCCAGTGCCGTCCATGTTGTAGCAAATGTTGAGAACTCATTCTTTCTGATTGCTGAGTAATATTCCATTGTATATATGGACCACAACTTCTTAATCCAGTCATCTGTTGAAGGGCATCTCGGCTCCTTCCACGATTTAGCTATTGTGGACATTGCTGCTATGAACATTGGGGTGCATATGGCCCTTCTCTTCACTACGTCTGTATCTTTGGGGTAAACACCCAGTAGTGCAATGGCTGACTCTTGATTTCAGGTCAGGTCATGATCTCAGGGTGGTGGGATAGAGGCCTGCATCAGGCTCTGGCTGGGTGTGGAACCTGCTTAAGATACTTCTCACTCTCTCCCTATGCCCCTCCTCCTCCCCCACTTGCTCATGTGCTCCCTCTAATAAAAAGTTTAAAAAAATGTTAATTAGAAGAGACTTATTTAATCATTTTGGTTTTGACAAAGAAGCAAGTCCAGATATAACAATAACTTGCCCAGTATAATTTGGTGCCACCAAAGGGAACAAGCAGGTACCCCAAGAGACCCATGGAACCACTGGGTGCTCTTTCCATCTCAAGGCATCACAGGCTACACTCTACTGAAGGTTATTTATTAAACACAGGTCATCATGGGGAGGAGCACATTCTCCTTTCAAGTCTGTTTTTCTATCTTTTGTTGAATTAATCGTTTTTTAAGTTAACTTTACCATTGTGCTTTACTGAACCCTAAGAGTCTGCATGGACATGCTTTGGCATCTATATGAACACAGGTATGTATAAATTCGCCAACGAGAAGTCTACACCTGCTGCCTCTACTTTTCTACTTTCATTTTTTCAATAATCCTCTGAGTTTAGCTTGCACTCCCACTCTTCTTTGCTCTATGATCTCATTACTAATTCTCTAAATAACACATCTACTAGGCTTTTCTCTCTCACGCCCTCCCTGACTCTTGTGGTGCATTCATTCCTGTCAAGCATCTCCTCCTTTTTGAAACTCATAGTCATCATGGCACTAAACCATCCTTTAGTCTATTTTCCTACTTGTCTTTACTCTTCCTCATTCTCTATGACTGCTCTTCTTCCCCCATCCTTTAAATGTTAGTGTTCTAGCCTTAGCCCCGCCAGACTCATCAACTAGTTACTGGACCTTCCAAGGAGCAGCCCCTTCAAGCCTTTCATCAGCAAATAGTGCCATCCATTCTTTCTTTCTTTCTCCACCAAATAAGCTCTACTTAGTTTTCTCAATACAGTTAAAACCCCATGAAGCTAGTCTTCCTTATTGAAATTATCAACCCTGCTTTGTAGTCTAAAACTACAGACACATGTTATATGTTATTGGAACACGAGAAGGCCATCTACATTAGTGGTTGAGTGTGAGCTCAGGAGTTAGATTGTCTGCTTTTAAATCTTGACTCTTCCACAAGTATGCCTCAGCTTCCTCACGGGAAATAGTTTGGGAGAAATAACAATACTGATTCCTATAGTGCAGTGAGGATTAAATGCATTAATATATGTCAGAAATCTAGAATAGTACCTAGGACATATTTAGTTCTCTGTAAATGTTAACTATAAGAGTTATTGTAGCATGTTACCATACTGACTTAAAATTATTTATTTGCCTGTCTAACTCTGTTATAGAATATGAGAACCTTAAGGGCGGAAGCAGGTCCCATTCAACATTCTATACCCAACTCATACCACTGAGCATATAACAGGCGTGTAAACTATTGATCAAATAGAGTACTCAGGTAAGAATAGATGGAGAATGAAATAAAGTGATACTGATCTGGGAGCATACTGCAGTTTCCCTGGCCAAGCGAAGATATGACATCCCTATAATAAACATGGCAAAACTACCAAAAATCAGAAAAACAGAGTAATAGTAAGAGACTTCAACCACCTGGAGAGCTTTAGGAGACTACAAATGCTGAAAGCAGGGCATCAGATAAATACCTGACTTGCCTGAAACACAGAGGATAATGGAAGAAATGAGAACTATGAATGTAATTCAGACCAACAAGATAGAGCCATTTGGGAAGATAAAAACAGAATTTGGGATTAATCAAATTTAATAAAGATATATTAATCAAATTTAATAAAGCTATCACAAACTTCCATATATTTTTCTCTCTTCTGTCACCTATCCCTTTCTACTTTCTTTGTAATTAATTTGCATAAAGATAGCCTCTTTTCAGTTGTTACTTTTAAAGGGAAAATACCATATCTTTCACATGTTGCCTCTCTCACAGCATCTCATGCAGTCCCTTTCATATAGGAGTCAGTTAATATTACTGACTAAATGAAAAGGAACCGAGGAGGGTGGGAGTATAAATGGAAAAGAAAGGGATATATGACTGTCAATTTGCTTGTGGAATCAGCAGGATTTAGTAATTTTAGATATCCTAGGATAACAGGACACAATGAAAGGCCAGTATTCTGGTCAGAGGATTAAGAGAAGCTGGCACTTTTTTTAGGATTCAAATGTCATTTTCAGCAACTGATTTCAGAAGCAAGAAAATGAATGTGGTTCAGACCTGCTGAATGGGGCTATTTGGTCAAATATACAAATAGAAAAAAACTCAGGTCATGGCTGACTGGATGATTCTAGAGCCCAGGAGAAGACTCTGGAGTAGAGCTACAGATATGAGAGTCAGCTGCAGGAAGGGAGGAACTGAAGACCCTGAGGGAGATGTGACTATTACAAAGAACATGAAAAGAAACAAGAGAAAACCTCCAAGATTAGAACCACAGTGGCAGGAAGAGAAAGGAGAACCTTTAAAGGAGCCTAATGCAAAGTAACAAGAGAAGATAGAAAGGACTGTCATGAGTGTCCCAGAGGTAGCAAAGCATGAAAGGAATTTCTTGAAGAAGGATGTGGTCAACCTTGTCAAACACACCAGGATCAGAGGAAGCTGAAACAGGATAAGAAAAAACCATTGGCTTGGCAGGAAGCATGTTTAGGAGCCTCCCTGAGTTAGGGTGGCCATTGTGAAAAGTTAGCATCTCCAAAGCCTTAACAAAATTAAGGCAATGACTGTGGACCACTTTCAAGAAGCTGGAACTGAAGAGAAAGAACTTAACACCTTTTTGTCATCTGAATAAGTGGAGTAATCAAACGACCAGGTCCTGCTGTGTGGGTATAGGGGAGCCATGAGACAGAAAGACGCACATGGACTATACAACATCTGACCTGGAAGGGACTTTCTAGACAGCATCAAAGTCAACCCTCCAATATTCCCTAGGAAGAAACTCAGAGTGGCTGGGTAGCTAGCTCATGGTAGAAGAGAGAGTCAAATGAAGACCTGCAATCTCCCAGTTGGGAGACTTTTTCACTACACTCTCTTTGCAACATGAACCTTAAGCTTGGCAAATAAGAAACAAAAAGAACAGAAACAGTTATACCTGTTCTTGCAGTCCATCCAGTTACTTCTTCTAGCCCATCTATCATCCCTCATGAAGATATAATATTCATCCTTTCAAACTAGTCTGTGATAAACTGTTGCTTACCATGGGAAAGATGGCAAGTGGATGTTTCCAAGATTATTGGACAGTACGGTTTTCCCTATCTCACTGACTTTCACCTTGAAATGAATACACTAGGTTCTAAGTGGCCAAATTCACATGTGCAGAGAGAAGCTGGCAGAAACAGTGGTGGGGAGCGGGGGTTAGCAGTTTTTCCTTTTAGTTTCACAGAGGCAGAGTCTACACAGCCAAAGTGAGCTAGAAGGGAGGACTGAGTGATAATCTGGCAAACTCAGGCAGTGTAAATACCCAATCCAGCCACTCAGGCTTCCAGGCAAAGAAAAACATTTTCCCTGACCCTGCCAACTTCCCTCCTCGTGCATGAAAACTGCTCCAAGACCTGGGCCTGAGGGATTCATGGATCCCAAATGATGGCAATGCCAAGTTGGCATGAGATTATATGAGGCCTCTTTCCAATAGCACACTAGACTCCATTCCCCCCCCACCCCCGCCACCGCCCTGCCACAAACACACACATGTTATTCCTCTGTGGCACTAAGAGAGTATTTGGGAAGGAATACCCTATGTGCAGCCACTAGGGGACCGTTTAATGCACTGTATTAGTAATGCAGTGTCAGGGGTCTGGCTAACATAGACTCACTGGTGAAGGATCCAGATGCTATGGTTATAGGTGAGTTAGCAAAGCCTGGGTAACTACAGTGCTGCATTTATTACTTTACACATTGGCTTCACTTACTGACTGGCTCCAGCCTGTTCTGGTGGAAGAAGATATTTCTCATCAGTAAGTCATTTTATGCTTTCCTTGGACTGCCTCTTCTACAAATCTGAGTCCGGACTTTTAAATTAAAATGGAAGAGTGAGTTTCAGTACTTTCTCCACATAAAAGGGGGCCTGGAGTATCAGATATTATAGACTCTTTATGTCCAAGTCACTGGGTAGATAACTGACAAATTCTTCAGACCACGGGGAGCCTTGGAAATTTAGAATCATTTCCTTAGAACACGTACCTCCCTGAGTTACTCTGGCCCTTCTACACCCAACTGCACCTGCCCCAGCTAGGAACATGACAATTCTGTCAGAGGTACATTCATTTTCAACATGACTGTAGTATCTATTCACGCAGAAATAAGGTTTTATGGGGCTGCTATCCTACCTAGCCACAAAAGCAGATTGTACTCAAGTATTCACTCTTTTTCTCCTTTTTATTTTTGCCCACCCCCCAAAAAGCCCTAACAATAGCAATACTGGAGACAAGCTGGGAAATCTGCCCCTTCACAAAGCTGACACAAACGTTGGCGGACTAATAATGTATTCAGCAGCCTCCTAGTCAGCAATGCAAAATGGTCCCCGGGTTCAAGGCTATGATACATTAGAATATAATTTGGCTGGAGCTTCTCTCTCTATTATGGAGAACAAATGCATTTTTGAATGACTTGAAGAAGAGGTCACGCTATTACTTATGATGGGTAAACTCAAAGAGGGTCAGAGAGGAGACGCGGTTCAGATAAGCCCCTGGAAAGTATATATGCTCTTTTAATCTAATCCTATTTTTTAGGTTTCTCTCTTCACTTTCAGGGCAGGAAACTTGGCTGCCATCTGGGGCTCCATTTTCAGCTTGTTGGGAGTTTTCAGACAACTGCTGAATCTCTCAGCGCACCCCTGTTACTCCATCTATGGAGTATGGAAAATGCCACCCACCTCAGGCTGCAGGAGACACTGCAAAGTTGCTACAGCAGCTTCTGTGGTGATCCGTTTCTCAAAAAACCAGAACCTGGCCGGTTTCCGAGAGTTTTAAGATAGCTAAGTGACATGGGTTTTCCTCCTAAGTATAGCATGTTAAAAAAGATGCCTGTGTGCTCAAAGCTTTGTCATCTTTTCTGTCCCTCCCTTTGTCTGTTTTGTACACAGGTTGGTGTCCACAAAAGAACCAGTTTAAGCTCTTTACTGAAGAGCTCAAGTTCCTTATTCTCACAACCAATCAGGTGGTATATTTACAGAAAAGGCAAATATGCCTTCAATATTCTTAGTGAGACCCTTTAGAGAAAATTGCTTAGCGCTGTATTCTATTTGCAGCCTACCCTTCCCTAATTAAACTGGGTTAAAGAAGGCTTGGGAAAATTGCATAATTACATGAAAAATCAATCTCACATATTCCGACAGACTTTGAGTGCATTGTTAGAAATCATGACTAGAAGTCATTTTTTTTCTTTGTTCACGTTATTTCTCCACATGTGCTATAGGTTGAGTGAGCTTCCAAGTCCAGGTCATAGCAATCCCCCCACTGGTAGAGGCAGAGTGGACCACATGAGGGCCAGGTTCAGCCTGCTCTATGAACAGTCTCACAGTCCTCAGAGCAAGTCTTGGCTGCACATCCTTCAGCTTCTGCACCAAGTTTCTTTTGCTTGAAAAAGAGTCACAGTCCATCTGCTGTGCAAATACACAAATACAAAACCATCACCCGTTTCATTAGGAATTAGTCCCCACCAGGATACAGCAGCCCTTTCACCTTTCAGATGAGGAATGAATGTCGTAATTGTAGATCAAGCTCCTGAGGCCCTTCCTGGGCAAGGAATGGAGTCAGCCTTGGCTCCAGGCAGCCACCAGGCCAGTGGTGCCCCAGCAAGTTCTGTACCCAGTACAAAGACGACACATGCCAATTCTTAGTCTACCTTCTCTTGCACTGTTTTCCACCCTATGAAGTGCGTTTGGATGGCAAGAACTGAGGACCTGTGTGGAGGTGACTTCCAGATATCCACAACACCTGTAGCAGTCCACAGCAAGTAAATCGTCTCTTTCTATCTCCCTCATAGACAGTATTTTCAGTTTCTGAACTATAAATACCTTAAACAGTCAGGCAGTTCTTCATTGTTCTTAACCTCTTAATAATTGATCAGGTATTATTTCTATAACTAGAAAAGAAAAAGAATCGAATGTTTGACCTTTTACATGATTCTTTCCAGGCTTGGGCAGTATCAAACAGATTAAAGCAGAGCAAAATTTAAAACTGAGTCTCATGTATATGCACGAAATACCTCTGGAAGAGTCTAAAACACGTGGTAACAGTGATTGTCTCTGGGAAGAGAGGTGGGTGCTGAGGAAAAGGATGTCACTGATGTTCCATCCCTGGTAGAGGAGGAAGAAGCAGAAGATGAGGAGGAGAAGGGGATGGGTGCTGTGGTTTTCAGAGAGAGGCAGTTTTGTTTTACATAGAAAACAAAGATATTTTTAATTTCAGACATAGGTAAAACTCCCTCAGTTCATTTATTTTTTTTATAATAATTTTTTTATGTTTTTTATGTTTTTTTATGTTTTTATATAATAATTTTATATGTTAACATGTTAGTCACCATACAGTACATCCCCAGTTTTTGATGCAATGTTCCATGATTCACTATTTGCGTATAACACCCGGTGCACCATGCAATACGTGCCCTCCTTAATACCCGTCACCGGCCTATCCCAGTCCCCCACACCCCTTCCCTCTGAAGCACTCAGTTTGTTTCCCAGAGTCCAGAGTCTCTCATGGTTCATTCCCCCTTCTGTTTACCCCCCCCCCTTTATTCTTCCCTTCCTTCTCCTACGGATCATTTAAAACAAAACAAAACAAAAACCTGCATTGAGATGGCTATCAGAAAAGATAAATTCCAATAGTCAGTCTACAATGCAAATCCTTGAATGTGTCATCAACCTGTTTTATTTTCTCCTCTGACTTTAGCAGTCTCCTCTTCCTCTGTTGGACACATCCATAGAAAAGACACAAGGTTCCACACCTAAAATGCTGGTTATCCAAAACGATTTATTCTTCCTTTGCCCGCATCATCCCTTCCTTTCAGTATGTATTCCTTTGCATAACTTCCTCGATCCTCCATGGATTTCCATCAGTCAGTTTATCTATCTTTCCTTTCCTCTCTAGTAGCATTTACTGAGTGCTTTCTATATTCTCTCTTTAACGTCATTTATTGAGTGCTTATTAGACACCAGTGCTTTATGTGCAGTATCTCATTTAATCTTCAGACCAACTTGATGAAGTACTATTGTTATTGTCATTTTGCAAATGAGAAAGTCAGATATTAGACATATGAAGTACCTTGACCCAGGTTATGCAGCTAACCCAGAAGGGCCCTCTGAAAGCCCACATATTAAGTTGTAAAAGTGTTATTCTTACCTCACCCTTTAATCTTTTTAGTCAAATTTCATTTTTTTTTCAAATTCCTGTTCACTATCCAATGCCCTCATATTATTTGCCTCTTCCTCTTTTCCTTGGTATTCCATTGTTTACCCCTGCCCAGGTGTCACCACCTTTTATTTATTTACATATTCATTCATTCACTTATTCATTCCTTCATTGTGCTCAGGTCTAAAATACAAACAGGGGATTATTTTTCAGGGCCCTCTTTCCTGCCACTCAGAGTCATGGTGAAGGCACAGCCATGGCAGCAATGACTATGGGCTATGTATTTGCAACGGAGGTGATTTCCTGCTTAATTACAACTATGACCCTTAGACAAATGCTTACCCTTGTCTGTGCTTGAAAATGGTGCTTGTCCCCAAAGTTCAGTGACCTGTCATCAAGTATCTTAGTAAGGTAATGGAAAGAGAGGGATTGTATTTGACTATACGTTAGTGTCTAACTAGTGTTGGTAAATTAGTAAAATATATACTTTTTTACATGAAATATAACTTTCATATTTGTAAGAAAAGCAAACATAATCCTATCGTGAACAAATGCTTTTATTTTGAGCTTCAAAATATCAAGCTTTGCAAAGACGTTAAGCATAAAACAGAATTCCATTATTGAGATGCCCTTGTTGTATTCACATTACTATATTTCTGAGAGGGCTCTAATTATTACCACCACCACCACCATCATCATCATCATCGTTATTATTACATAAAGGAGGAGAACTTGAAGAACGTCAAGAGTCCAAAAATAAAATTAATATATAAGTCTTGCCCCCACTGGTGCCCCCACCCTTGCACCTAATGAACTATGGATTAACAAGAAAATATGTGGCCTCAAAGCAAGAGAAAAGGAGGGGCGCCTGGGTGGCACAGTGGTTAAGCGTCTGCCTTCAGCTCAGGGCGTGATCCCGGCGTTATGGGATCGGGCCCCACATCAGGCTCCTCCACTATGAGCCTGCTTCTTCCTCTCCCACTCCCCCTGCTTGTGTTCCCTCTCTCGCTGGCTGTCTCTATCTCTGTCAAATAAATAAATAAAATCTCTTTAAAAAAAAAAAAAAACAAGAGAAAAGGATGCTTAGCTAAAATTCATATTCCAAAGACTAAGCTAAAAGAAGGGGAAAAATTCTGTCTAAAGATGAACACACACGTGGACACAGACATACACACACTCAACCTCCCATGCGTCAGAAGGTTGGCCCAGCAGAGCCTATGGCAGAAACTCAACTGTGTGACCTCACTGCATCTTGGGTAATATGTGGTAATGAATTCAGTGCATGGGATCTACGACCAGAAATTTATCCCTGCCCTCCCCCTTGCCCACCCCTTTCGCAGCAGCAAGCCAAATTTGTGTGGTACCACTGTGCTGCTCGGCCTGTGTGCTTAATGCATTCATTAAACAGGAGACTGGAGATGGTTTCCTATGTTTCTCATTATTTAAAAGAACAAGTTAATCTCCCCTTTGGGGGGCAGCAGGGGAACTGAAAACCACATGATCCTCTTAAATAGTTCTTTGCCTGGTCCTCCCCTGTTGACAGGTCTGCCTTCATAATTTTATTGTCGTGGCTCTGAAGCAAATTTTAGAGGCAGAGTTAGCTGATGGAAGGGTGGAAATGAGGAGAAGGAAGGTGAGGCTGGAAAAAGACAGGGGGAGAGGGAAAGAAATCCAGCCGCCTGATATATGGGGAGTCTTTTATCAGATCTATCTCCTTGCCTTCTCGAGTGCTTATCATATCACACAAACTGCTCCTGAAGAGCCCTCCATTTACCCTCTCCCCTAATTAAATGTGCACTTCATTAATGTAAATTGGGGGTTTAATGCTCTTGTTGAAATTCTGAAGAAAGTGCTATGGCCTTGCGAAATGCTTAAGCATCATTGCAAATTAGATTAGGGACCAAGAAAGGCAGTAAAATTAGAATGATAATGGCTGATGTGGCTTCCTGACAGGCATGACTATTCAGGGATCAATGGAATGGAGAACAGTTTCCCGAGCCGAAAGTGAAAGGCAGGGACAAACGTCAGCCTACAGATGTGGCTTTTGGAAGCACTTTCAATTAGTTTAATTTGGTAAATGGTGGGGATTTAGAGGCTCTCAGCCAGTCATACAAGACAAGAATACATTGAAATGTTTTTCACTTTTTAACATAAAATAGGATCGGCTTTGGATTTGCATTTCTCGAACAAGAAGATGGAGTGGGGCGGGGTGGGGGTGTGGAGGATGCAGGGAAAGTTTCCAAAGTGTTTCACCAACTCTGCTTTTGAAAATGGAAATGACTTTTATGAGCTTGGACAGCAACCTCCCAAACAGTGGGAAAGGGGAGAGTAAATGTACCCCCTCTGGTTCTCAGGAAGGCCTTAAATCCTGAACACACCAAGAGCCCAATATGTACTAAAACGTGTGGTCAAAAGCCATGCGGGTGGGCAGCGGGGGCAGGGGGGGCAATGGGCAGTGAAAAACACTCAAACTCGTTCATCATTTCCCACTCCAAGTATGTTCATCCCCCCCCAAAAAAAAATGCTATCTCTCAATTACAGGATTCGTTGTGTCCCCTCCCCTCAAAAAAAAGTCACGTTTTTAAAGTATCACAAAAGGAGAATATTCATAATTTGTTCCACAAATATTCACCCAAGCACGTGTGCGCCAAGTTACCTTCTGAGGGCATCAGCACCACCTCAGCAGACACTCACTCGGTGGACACTCACCGAAGCTCATTTCGTAAGTGCTAAGTGTGCCTTTTCCTTTTTGTTCCCATCAGCTAACTCCACCCCCCCCCCCCAAAGCACTGGTGTCTTCACTGGAAAATAAATTGGCACTGATCTGGTGACCAGGACATTTACAGGCAGGACAGCTTCTGTGCACAAAGACCTCCTTCAGATTTGCACATTTTGACTACAGATCCCGCCTTGTGTTCCCAGAATGCTGTCAAGCTCCAGTTGGACCTCCTCCCTGAAGGCGTCTGCATCTTTCATGAGTGAAGAGGAAGGAGATGATGCATCAGAAACTCCGGTAAATATTACCAAATCCCCAGTTACTCCCCAAAGCCTGTTCAACCTTGTGAACCTGCGCAGAGATTCACCTCCCAAATCCATACGTTCCTTTTCCGGATTCACCAAACGTTTGCTGATAGGCTCATCTCTCACTTTTGTGAAGTTAATACTGCAAGTCAGCAGCAAGCAAGGAGATAGACAAATGAATACAGAAAGCAGAGAGTCATATGTCCAAAAGAAAAGACAGTGATCTCCACATGCAGTAAAAATAAACCAGGGCAAAGGTAAGCTCATAAAATAGTTTGCACTGTTAATAATTTGGTGGCTGGAAGTTCTCAGTTCATCATGAAGATGGTAGCAGATCCTTGGTATTACAAACAACTCCACGAATTATGAACTTTATAAGGCTTCATTTCATAAAGGCTACTTGTCTCCTACAAAACACCCAGAGAAGCAGTAGGAAAAAAATTCCAATGAAATGATACCAATGAAATTAATACAAATAATAATAATAAAATATAATATTTGTATAGTATTTTGCTGTTTCCCAAGACCATAGACAAATTCAATTATTCATTTGATCTACAAACAAAGTCTTCTGGGGTAGAAAAGAAATAAATAGTCCTTCCTGTTTTATAAATGAGGAAAACAAAGTTCAGAGGTGTCCAGTTGCTTCCCAAAGACACAGAGTTAGTGAGTGACAGAGGAGGAATTAACACAAAAGCCTTCTTTTTCTAATAACTTCAGTGTTGTTGCAAAATTAATAAATGATTATTGAGGAAAAAATTTCAAATAATACACAAATGTACAAAGAAGAAAGTAAAATGCATACCAATAATTACCAAAACTATTTTGCAAACATCATTTCATAAACCTTTCTTTGCCTATAGATAGATAATATTAATAACAATAATAGGAGCTAGCATATATTAATTTCTTACAATGAGTCAGGCACTATCCTTAGTATCTTGGATATTTGCATTTATTCTTTAGAACAACTCTGTGAGGTAGATGTAACTTATAAATAAGGAACATGACGTCTGGAGAGATTAAGTAATTTGGCCAAATTCATACAACTCTGAAGGTTACTTATAAAAATATAATCATACTGATCATATAAGTAGGTAGCTTGCTTTTTCACACAACAAATATATCATGAGCATCTTTTTATTTACCCACCTCATGTTTCATGGCCACACACATTTCATTGAATGTAAGTACCATAATTTAATTAACACATCCCTGTTGATGTACTTGAGGTTACTTTAGTTTTTCTTTTGTAAACACTGCTATGATGAAAATCTTGAGCATCCTTTCTTTCACATGCAGCTGGTAATCTCCTTCGGTTCATTCTTACACATGAGATTTAGAGCAAGACTTAGGTCTTCTGATTGCTGGTTTCACAGGCTTGCTTCTCACTCCACCCCTCTCACACAGCCCTCTTAATGGGTATCATATAAACTTGACAGCTGTTGGCTGGAGGTTTTCAGATTTTTCACAAGTTGGCAAATTATGTCCCCAATTTGTGCTCATTGCTTCAAGTAAACCCCTGTCTAGGATTCTTCTGCCTCACTGGGCACCCAGAGAACTGCCTGTAGGTTTAGCCCAGGACCCCAAACAATAATGCCATGACACTGCTGAGATGAGGCAGAACTGTCATTTCCTTCCCCCCGCCATTCCACAAACACTTGGCTGGATACCAAGGAAACAAGCCCAATAAGATAGAATCGATGCCCTCAAGATGCACACAGACATGGGAGACAGAAAAATAAAGAAACAATTACAAAGAAGTGTGATAAGTGTTATGACAGAAATATTCACATGATTCTTCCATGACAACCAAGCTGTTTACTCAGTCTGGTCTGGGGAACTCAGGGAAGGCCTTCCCGAAAGACGACAGCTAGGGAATCCTGAAGGATGAGCTGCAAGTACCCAAGCAGAAGAAGAAAGGTGGATGCAACCAAGGGAAGTTACTCTGAAGGAGCCCTCTCCACATAGCTGTCTTCTCCAGATCCCCTGGCCATTCTTCCTCCCTACCCTTCATGTCACAGGGTGGGAGATAACCGTTTCCCGTATGCTAACCTCAGGATACTGGGTTATCCTGTCCTCATTCTCAAAAGCACTTCCCACTTCTTTGTAAATAGCCCATTATTAAACTCCCTTACCCAGTTTGACTATGAGATCCACTTCCTGTCAGGATCCTGACTGATTCAACACATATATGCATCAGAGACTGGGCACAAATCTACCGATTTCACAGCCCCACCCTTGCCCTCACTCTCATCCCAAAGCTGATCTAAGGAGGCAAGAATAAAAACCCTAGCTCCAGAAGAAATGCATATAGCACTCAGGATTGGCCCTGTTCCCTTATTGGCACAAAGATCTCAAAGGGACATTTCTCTTCTGGCGCCAGTTAGAGATGTTCAATTTCATTTCACTTTAATTTGCAATAAATGTGCCTAATTTTATTTTTAATTTCCTAAATAGATTGATTTGGCAAAGCCACTTTGCCAGCTCAAAAGTTAAATTCCTGATTGAAAATGCTAATATGGAATTCATTTTCTCAAACACTGATCCTCTGATATTGCGAAATTGCTCTTGTTTAGATAAGAATCAGAGAACTGTAGAGATGGGAGGTACAGTAGACATGAACTCAAAGGGCACAACCAGAGTTAAAGGTCTTGCCCAACAAGATACAGCTTGTTAATAACATTCTTCCACCCTCCTAGATCCTGGATTGCTGGATTGAGGCAAATGTTGTTTGCACTGGTAAAGTATTGTCTCCTAAGGATGATTCTTCATATTTTGTGAGATTCTTCCTCCCTTGGCATTCAAACCACCCTAAGATATGACCTCAATTTTACTTACCATGTCCTGGATGAAGGCTGAAAAAGAAAAGAGAAGGGAAGGGAAGGGAAGGGAAGGGAAAGGAAGGGAAGGGAAGGGAAGGGAAGGGAAGGGAAGGGAAGGGAAGGGAAGGGAAGGGAAGGGAAGGGAAGGGAAGGGAAGGGAAGAAAAAAATAGCACAGGAATAGCACAAGAATAACTCAAGAAGTTAACAGTTGCTTCCTACAGGAAGAAAGGACTGGGAAGGAGAATTACTTTTTATGAGTTAATTTGTAACTTGTGACAGTTATAGCATTTGAATTTATTATCTATTTGAAAAATAAATCAGCTTATTGAAAAGACGAAGACACCAAGTATGTGAATTTTGTTTAGCAAGGAAGTACTGCCCACCTACTGCATGTTATGAAACATCCTAGGCAGTGCAGGGGATATAAAGGTAACTAAGGCATAACTCTAGACTTCAAAGGGTCTATTATCCTGAGGAGGGGGGAGACATGCACAGAAACAATGATAATCCAGGATGGAATGTGTGAGATCACAGAATCCAGATGGAAGGAGGGTCATTTCAACTCAGCTGCATACTAACAGATGGTTAGAATTGGGGAAGGATATACCAAGTGGGGGAACTGTCAGCAAAAGCTTGATAGGGGAAATTACGGAGCACATAAACAGCTTGCTTCTGATGACACTGTAGTGGGTGAAGACAGGCAGTAATCCCCAGTCCCTCCCAAGGCCCAGCCATGAGAATACCCTCCATTTTTCACAAAAGTCCTATTTGTAATAATTATGTCTTACAAGAGTATGACATTTTAGTTTTTAAAAGGTCTTCTCAAGTAAACTATCCCATTTAACTTCACAATAATATACCCTCACTATATAGTTGGAGAAACCAGCTATGAAAGGACAGCAAAGTTGAATGGCATTTTGAAGGAAACTGTCATTTCATAGATAGGGAAACTGAGGCATAGCAAGAATACGTGACATTCAGTTAGGAAAAGAGCCAGAAATTTCTGAGGTTGTTTGCCTCATACACACAGGGAACAAAACAAATCTTCTAGTCAAACACTGCCTGCATCTGCAGCGGCATTTAACTTGTATACACCTGTTGTCTACCTATATGCAGAAATAACATATACACTTCAAGTGTCCATATCTATCTACCATCTAGAAATGTATTAGAAAAAAAGCAATGACTATCATTAGTATTACCAAGCCTTATTTTTTAGTCATATATCTACTGCTACCTGGAAACTCCACACCTTGGGTGTGGTTATGTATCTGAGAGTGGCTGCAGACTGGATTAGGGGAAGGCAGCTCTAACAACGGGGCAAGTCAAAGGTCTGCCTAGTAACTGCATTCTCCACCATCCACCCAGAGAATACTCTGACAGGAAGGGCTATTAAATGTTTGGAAGTATTGTTTTTAAAAGAGAAAAATCAAATACATATTAGAAGATCATTGATGATATAAAGCTGTAAAAGTTTAGGGCGAGTGTAGCTGCTGTAGGTAGCAAGCAGCATGGAAGACTGATGGAAAGAAAAAAAGGCACAGGGACCTGTATATAATATAGAAGGAATTTCATCTTTTACCCCTCAGTACCCCTTCACAAAATGCACACCCCTCTCCCTTCAGCCAGCCCCCCACATCCATACCCTCTGCATCTCTCGCCTTTTTGAGACTCTCCCCTGTGTCCCAGCTGGGCCTGAATGATTAGGTGTGGCCCTATAGCTCACTCTCACTTATTCAGCTGTTAAAGCAGCTTAAACCCTCATAAGAACATTAACATTTGGGTGCCAATAACAGATTGACCTTTATTCATAAAGTGCAAATAGTTGGAAGTCGAACAGATTGGTTGCCAGCGATTGCCTTTTATGTGCAGTTTAACGCTTTGATTTCTCTCCCCTTTCTTCCTTTAATCTGACAACGCTGTCTTGAATACGGTTTGCACTCTAAGTAAACAGGGCCGGGGAGGCCTCTGCTTTTGTAGCACAGTTTGCTTGGAGGAGGGAGAGAGACGGGAGAGCGACTTTAAAAGATTTGCCTTTGGAATTAAACAATTTAAGAATGGATTGGAGACCCCCAAAACTGAATGGAGCTGTTGGAAGAACTCTGAACTGAACTCACAAGAGCCTTTTGCATATGGGACCATTTATCCAAAATCGGCCATCTAGATGCAGAATGAGAATGTAAGGATTTATATTAACTCTCTTGCAAGTTTACTCCATGCCATACACAAAAGGGAAACTCAGAAACCCACAGAGCCTATGGATTTGAGATGGGACCACACCACACTGCTTTGTTAAACACTTCTAGCCAGCTGTGAGCATTTCCGTGCTTCACAGTGCAAAGGGTGGCTTGATCCTTTTAAAGGGTTGTGTTTCTTTAAAGTATTCCAAGGAAATATCTCTTAAGCATAGGCTTTTTAAGATACTTTCCAACATAGCACCAGTTTTGGATTTTTTTTCCTGATCTATCTTGACAATACTTCACTTTCAAGAGCACAGCTTATGCTTTATAGCAAATGGAGACTCTTTATAGCATTTTCATAGATAGAATGTGTAAATGCAAAGCTTCCCAGCAATCAATTGTGCCCATTCAGAAATAATAAAGTCCTTTGTGAGTCAACAGAACAAACACAGGAAATGGAAGGTACAAAGCTCTCATGAATAAGGCTTGACCATAAGTGTAAGGCAATTTTATGTGGATGCTGGTTCTGCTAGAGTTTTTACAGTGCCTTGAAAAAATCTCAAATGTATTTTAGGAGTGAAGGAGAATTTCTTTTTGATCCAGACAATTTAGCAATGTACTGTACATGAACAATTTGGCTTTAGAATTAAGCATATCTAGGTTTGTGTCCCAATCCTTACTAGAAGCTCATTAGCTTTGTGCCTAAACAAGGAACTTGTCTTAAAGCCTCGTTTCCTCTTCTGAGATTTATAGGCAACTATAAGCAGCAGTCTCAGAGGGATGAGCATCCCTATGAAGCTCAACATAGCTCCTTGCCCCTTAGTAACCCAGTGAAAGCTATTATTTTATTAATTTTTAATTTTATACACCTTTGCTGTCATAAGTCTGTATGAAGAATATGACAAAAAGAAATAGAAAAGAAAAAGAAATAAGAAAGTACTTAGCAATGGACCCATCCCACAATTAACCACAATAAATGCAAATTGCTATTATTATTGTTACTATCAGTTTAAACTTTTCTGTGCACTGACTGTTTCACTATCTCAAACTACATTATGGTTGTCTTATGGCAGAAAGGTCTTCCATTTCTTTTGCACCCTCTGATGCTGTGAGCACAACATTAGATGCAGAGTAGATGCTCAAGAAATGACTTGTTGGTTAACTGCTTCTTCTCCTTTATTGGAAACCACCTGCTTCAAAGCAAAAAACAAAAAAAACCAAAAAACAAAAAAACCATAGGCACTATTTTTCCCTCCTTCTCCTTCAATCCTTCACTTACTCTATTACTGAGTCCAGTCATTTCTTGCTTGAGAAAATGAGCTCTCCTATTCTCCATATTATCATTAGGCTAATCCATGTGTGCAATAGCCTTCTAATAAAGAACATGCAAATAATAACAACAACAACAACAACAACAATAATAATAAAGAACGTGTTCCCACTCTGTCCTCACCACCACTCCCCACCTGCTTCCAGTCAGTCATTCTGATGATTGATGCTGGGCAAACATTTCCCAGACTTCTTTTATGTCTCTACCTAGCAATTCATGCTGTGGCCTCCATCCTCTTCCAGACTTTCCTTGATAGTCATATAGAAAGTTGCAATGGATAGAAAGAGTTTAAGAAAGAAATAAGAATATTATCTACAGTCCTTCAATTCAGGGTTTTTTCCTGAACTTGGAATATCCATCACAAAGAGGGCAAAGCCTTACCACATTTGCTAACTGCTTAGCCATCTTGCCAGCATGTACCTGACTTCATGAGAGGGACAGTTTTACAGGTCATGGATGTACAACTCAGCAAAAAAGCAAGTAATCCAGCTGAAAATGGGCAAAGAACCTGAACATATATTATTCCAAAGAAGATATACAAATGGGCAACAGGTACATGAAAAGGTGCTCAACATCCCCAGTCATGAGGGAAATATAAATCAAAACCACAATGAGATATCACCTCATACCTGCGACAATGCTATTATCAAAAAGACAGGAGATAACAAGTGCTGGCAAGGACTTGGAGAAAAGAGAACCCTTGTGAACTATTGGTGGGAATACAAACTTGTGCAAACACTGTGGAAAACAGTATGGAGATTCCTCAAAGAATAGAACTACCATGTGATTCAGTAATCCCACTTCTAGGTATTTATCTGAAGGAAATGAAAACACGAAAGATATATCTGCTCCCCCATTCACTGCAGCATTATTTATAATAGCCAAAACATGGAAGCAATCTAAGTGTCCATCAACAGATGGAGAGAAAATTGTATATGTATTCAAATTTATGTATATAAACTTCTTTATTTTATATATATACATATACATATATATATATATACACCCACATATATAATAGAATATTATTCAGCCATTAAAAAAGGAAATAGTGACATTTGCAACAACATGGATGAACCTGGAGGGCATTATGCTAAGTGAAATAAATCAGGCAGACAAAGACAAATATTGTTTGATCTCACTTATATGTGGAATCTAAAAAAGCCACAATCATAGAAACAGAGAATAGAATGGTGGTTGCTGGGTGGGGGATGGGGGAAATGAGGAGATGGTTGATCAAAGGATACAAACTTCCAGTTATAAGATGAGTAAATTCTGGGGAATCTAATGTACAGCATGGTGATTATAGTTAACAATACTGCATTGTATATTTGAAATCTGCTAAGAGAGCAAATCTTAAATATTCTCACTACACACACACACAAAAGATAATTATGTGAGGTGATAGATGTGTTAACCAAACTTATTGTGATTACATTTCACAATATGTACCATATACCAAAATCACCACGTTGTAGACCATAAACTTACTTAGTTGTTTTGGAATCCCAAAGCAAAGAGCAGAAGCAAGGGAAAGTTAAAAATTACATAAAACACACATAGAAATAATGGCATTGAAGGCAAAACCAAATGAGAGAGGGTGAAATGGTCATTTTTGGAGTTCCAGGACAAGCCCTACTTTTCCACGTCCCCGGAGCTACTCCAAAGAAGAGACAAGAGCCACAGGCAATAAAAAACTGTTTTCTCGGGTCTCATGCTCACCAAACCCCAAATCCAATACTCACCCCAACTCAGGGCAAAGTGTTTTTCTTCAGTGGAAACTCATTTCGGTTTAATTGTTTGGTGTTTTTTTTTTTTTCCTCAGCTTTCCCTTCCATAATCAGAGACTGCAATGCCAAGTAGCTCTCAAGCCAAGTCATTTTAATGAGGGAAAGATTTCAAAAAGATTATGGATGGGGTTTTAAATGTCTACTGAAATGCACACAGAAAAGTCTTCATTGTAGGAGGAAATGTTTTAAAAAGTATCTTTAAATAAATCCTCAATAACAGAGACTTGGCAGGCCCAGGGCTGCTACCCAGCCATCCCTGGGAGAGTGGGCTTTTTATGGATTCCAATCTAAGTGTTCATGCTGACAGGAGCCCCTAATCTATAGTATTGTTCAGTACTCATGAGAGTCTCATTAATTAGTAGCTGATGAGGTATAAAAGGAGTAAATTCTGTTTCAATTTAACGATGACCTTCATTTTAATTCCATTCCCTTTGTGAAAACCTGGAAATTATATGACTATCCCCAAACAGTAGAGTTTTTAAAAGCTCCTCTAGTCAGACAAATTGGTTTAATTTCTTGCCCGCTTACTGAATGCAGAGCTTCAGTGAACCTAATGTACTTCTGGAAAAAGAACTGATGGAAGAAAATTTAAGTTTTTGGACTGCTGGGAAAATTTTGGCAGGAGATAGGAAAAAATGAAAGGTTTTGGTTTGCATTTATGACAAAGAACAAATCACATAAAAAGTCTGAGGATGACGAAAATAAATTGTTAGTGTCATTAGAATGAAAAGCACTTAATGCACCTAGGAGACCTTAACAACCTGGAGATAATGCCTGGCACAAAGTATGTGCTTAGTAAATGTTTGTGAATGAATGAATGAATGAATGAATTTTTTTTTATGTCACCTTACTCTCAGCCAATACTGGTATTTTAAGCTGTAATGTTCCTAAATTCAGTTAAGCAATGGATTCACCGCATTGCTGGTACTAACGAATATTGAACAATTAGTTGTGAAAGCAGTCCTTGGCCGCTCCACAGGGCATAAGCTCTTAGCTGCACTCAGGGAATAAGCCAGAAAGTATAAGGACAAGTTGAACAGGTGCCCACCTGCCTCACCACCACTATGATTTCTCAAATTGCAGATCCCAGGGTCAGGGGTTCTCCCTGTAGGCAACTACCGAAGCTGCTGGAAGCATTTCAGTCCGGGACATTGACATTGGCTTTTGGACACAACCATTTTAATGAAGTAAAAAGAGCAGTGGTGGTGTTTTTTTTTTCTTTCTTTCACTTTTTAATGCCAAGTAATCTGTGCAGAAGATCACCTCTCAGTCTCACATCATCCCTGACCCCATGTCCTTGGAGGGACTGAGGCTTAGAGATGGGTTGAGCATATCTGCATTATACACTGCTTGGAAGTCTTCCAAAACTGAAAGTCAAACAATTCGAAAGTGAAGTCAAGGTGCCCTATTTCCCATATGACCCCTTAATTTCCTTTGTACACACACACACACACACACACACACACACGTGCTCTTATCTACCAGACTATTCATTGAATGAATGAATTAGTGAATGGTTGCTATAATGAATTACAACTAGGCATGGAGTTCACATCATTGACTACACTTACAAACCAAATATTTCTAGGGTTAGATTGTAGTTGGGGAAGAAGTGATCTGATCAGACAAGATATGACTCTTTAAAAGGTGTTCTGAATGTTGGATTTCAAACACCAGAGACGTGAGTCTTCCCAGCAATCCAGCTGAGATAATCAAAGGTGTTCAAAACCCAGATGGGTTAAACTCTCAAGCCATCTTGGGGCTGTGTTGTCCCCTCTTCACTGTGGGAGAGAGGATCAAATGGGGGGCCATGGTGGTATTTCAATCCTTTCTCTACTTTTCCTCTCATCTCCAAGGCCATTCCTCATCTCTCTTAATAACAGATCCAGAATCATTGCAAGGAATCTGAGGTCACATTATTCTTCTGCCTAGTTACCTTTCAGTTCTGGAAGCTGCCAATGATACTACTCATGTCCCCATTTCCCTTCTCAAGACCAGCTTAACACACACACACACACACACACACACACACACAGATGGCCTTGTGGGATGATTTAAGAAAAAGTATTTTTTCCTACTACCTGGCTTAGGGCTCAGTTCAAAAGTTAGAGAGGCATTTGCATTAACAAGTAAGCAACCAACAGCAAAAAAAAGCAAACAATCCAATTTAAAAATGGCCAGAGGATCTGAATAAACATTTTTTCCAAAGAAGATAAATAAATGGGCAACAGGTACATGAAAGGGTGCTCAACATCACCAGTCATGAGGGAATATAAATCAAAACCACAATGAGATACCACTTCATACCTGTTAGAATGGCTATTAACAAAAAGGCAAGAAATAACAACTGTTGGCAGGGACACAGAGAAAAGGGAACACTTGTACACTGTTGGTGAAAACACAAATTCATGCAATGACTATACAAAACAATATGGAGAGTCCTCAAAAAATTAAGACAGAACTTTCATATGACCAGCAAATCTCCCTTTCAGGTATTTATCTGGAGGAAATGAAAACACAAACTCAAAAAGATATCTGCACCCCCATGTTCATTGTAGCATTACTTACAATAGCCAAAACATGGAAGCAATCTAAGTGTCCATCAAGAGATTAATGGATAGAGAAAATGGAATGTTATTCAGCCATAAATAAAGAAGGAAATCTTGGCATTTGTGATAACACAGATATACCTTGAGAGGATTATACTAAGTTAAATATGTCAGAGAAAGACAAGCACTAGATGATCTTCCTTATACGTGAAATCTAAAAACAATAACAACAAAAAAACCAAACTCAGAGCAGATTGTTGGCTGCCAGGGGCAGGGTATGAGTAGGGCAAAATGGGTAAAGGGTGTCAAAAGGCTCAAACTTACAGTTTAAGATAAGTTAAGTCATGGGATATAATGTACAACATAGTGACTATAGTTTTACTGTATTGCATATTCACTAAGAGAATAGATCTTAAAAGTTCTCATCACAAGAAAACTTTGCAACTATATGTGGTGATGAATGTTAACTAGACATTGTGGTCATCATTTTGCAATATATAAAAATACTGAATCATTAGATTGTATACCTGAAACTAATATAATGTCATTTTTCAATTATGCCTCCATTTAAAAAAAAGTAAACATCACTGGGAAGAGTAAGAGAAATTTATAATCATTCACACTCTAGTGCAAATTACCAAAATCTTCTTGCTTTCCTCCTTTATGTCTATCTGCAACTTCTTTATACTTTCCTCCTATATGTTTCTCATGGATAAGCTCTGAGTAGCTATAATCAGGAAGCAGAATCTGTGTAGAGACTGCATATACAGTATAAAGCCTATGCACAATACATTTAACAAAGATTATTAAAACCATAGGAAACAGAGTAATAATATAAACATATACGATGCTTTTATAACTTTTGCTTTTTTTCATTTAATCTTCACACAACTCTTCGAGGTAGTATTATCACCACCCTATTTTACAGGTGAGAGAAAGAAATTAAACATCTTGCTTAAGAAGGAGATCTGGACTTGGAAACCCAGATAGAGAAATGACAAAGCTAAGTGTCTTTTACAATGCCAAGGCATCTCTGGGAAAGATATCCCTGAAATAACTTGGCATCCCTGTTTGTGTATTTTAAGGCATTTACTACCATTACATGACAAAATTTGGGAAGTAGCAGAGGTAATTAAGGAAGTACAGATACAAGAAATAAGAAACCGAAGGGTGCTTTCAAATGGAGGCAAGTCCTTTAACCTTCCCCTTTCTACTCTCCTTTAAGTCTTTCACTTTAACGGCAGTCTAGCTTCATGCCTCTTCCTTCATCTGGAAGGGTCATTTCAACACCTCCTTCAGTTCGGGGTAAAACTGTCTCAAACCTATCCATCATTGACCAGGGTGGAGCAACTTGCTTGCTTTGACAGCAACACCAGGCTGCTCAGAATTAGTGGGTCCACAGCGAGAGGATATCCAACTCTGTCCTGTGCCTCTCTTTATAAAACAGGGTCCACCTAAAGCACAGCAAGGTGCCCTACAACAAGTGCTGGGAAAAGGTAATCCAAAGAGCAAATGATCACTAATGTCTCACGAAGTTCTCCACCGCACTACGAAGTAGTACTTTCATTAATATTCCTGTTTTCAAGTGCAACAACTGGATAGGTTAAGTAGTTTTCCCAAGGTCGCACACTACTAACTGACAGGGCCGGGATTTTTACCCAAGCATCAGGCCTCAGGGTCTGGGTTCTTAACTAAGCACTATCAAAAAACTGCATCCAGACTCGTCAGGAACCTGGGTACATTTATCCGGGGTAACCTAAGACATGGTGGTATGTGACCATTTTCTACTTGAACAGGATAGGGAAGCAAATGCAGAACGAAGGCTAACCAGCAGAAGTTATAAACAGACTTCAAGTAAGTATAACTTTCAACTTTCTAAACACAGATATGTCTGCACAGATTGGCATGCTATAACTTCCTATAACTTGTCTTTAAAATGAGACTTCTTTTTCCAATGAAAATTACTTTGAATAATTTTATTAGTCTCCACTATAAAAACTCAGCTCAAAATAAATTAATCAAAAAAGGAAACTGTAAGAAACTGGGGCAGTTTCCTATAAATAAAAAGTAACTGGAATACAGGTGAATAAGCATGGCTAGATCCAGGTGTTAAGATGATATCATAAGCAATCTGTCTCTTTCTCCATCTCTCGACTAGGCTTCCCTATCTGTTTACAGTGTGCTCAGACACAGTCTCACCTTTTGGGCAGAAATATCACCAGTAGTTCTACGCTTACATCACCTCACAGCTGCCAATCCCTCTGGGAACTCACAGGAATTAGCAGTTAATTCTGCCTGTTGGCATGGGGTGGAGAAACCTGAGAGGACTTTATAGAGGAAGTGACCTTCATTTGCATCTTGGTGATGTGTAGGAGTTTCCCAGGAGAAGGGTGGGATGAGACAGGCTTTCCTCTATTGGAGGCACTGTTCCCTACAGCTTGAGCATTTTGGAGCATGTAGAGAAGCAGAGAGATGAGGAAAGATACCTGGCTCACTAAAAGCCATTTTGCATATTAAACAATTTGTGGAATGGCTAATTTACTAAAAAATCAATTTACCAAACATTTAATTCATAACTTACCAAATTTATTGATTTGCAAAAAAAAGAAAGAAAGAAAGAAATCTTTTTGACTACTTATATAAAGTTTATAGCAATTTGTATTGGATCAATAGCTTTGCTGATCAGCTTTTATGTTGTTTTCAGAACAGCATTTTAAGGAATACTCACTTTGTTAACACCTAAGATCATATTCAGGGGTGGGAGTTGTCTCATTCGAACCAGATTTAATATTCAGAAAAGTCTATTTTAATCAATGATCAAATGTCAGTGTTTCATATGGGAATTTTTTTCAGTTTCTACTGATTTCTTTCAACCTTTTCTTACTTTCCTGAACATTTGCCACATCTTACCCAGCCTTATTAGAGAACTTCCTCTTTGGATGAAGTTTTCACCTCTCTGCTCAGACTTTATTGTTCTAATACTTTAGACCTGTGACCTTTGATGTGAAAGCCACTAGCCACATGTGGCCACCTAACAAATTAATTAACATTAAATAAGATTAAAATTTCAGTTCTTCAGTCACGCAAGCCACATTCCAAGCGATCGACATCAAGCCACATGTGGCTAGTGGCTACCATACTGAACAGCACAGATAGAGAACACTTTCATTATCATGGAAAGTTCTAAAACTGTCTAATGAGTCCTAACAATACCTTTTCTCTAGGATTCTATCATTAATTCCCTCAGCTCTATGCCCCACAGCAACTAATGAGCTACACTCCACTCCTGCCCGTGGTTTCAACTCCCCAGGGCCCTACTGGGGAAGAAGGGAATTTAGAAAGCAAGCTCACGGTTGATCATTTCCATTTTGTCCATTTTCTACCGTAGCAAAAGGACGAGCTGTTCTAATATTTTAAGGGTCCCTGTGCGAAATTTTCTAGGGAATGATCTACCTCAAATACAAATAAATGCTGTCCTATTCTGCAATGTTTTCTTTCCTCAAACTCCACTGCCCTCAGAAAAGGAGGGAGGGTAGAAGGAAGAGAGGGAGGAAGGAATACAGGAAGAGAGAAAATGAGGAGGAGAGGGAGGGAGAGAGAGAGGGATCCTCTTGTCAGCAAACTCTTTACTGAAAATATTAATTCCACTAAAAGCATCAAAAGAGCTTTTTTTCCCTTAGAATAAAAAAAAATACAGCTGTATAGCAAAATGGAAGGCTTGAATGAACATTTCAAGTCCTACCTGTCACAAGCCATTAGTTGAATTGCCTAAAGAAATCCCTTGACAAGTATAAGTGCTGTTTTTATGTTAGAGAGCTTCATAATGTTGGCCACAAGAAGAAATTTCTCCACAAAAGCTCTTTCTGTTTAATAAAGTGATTTGTTCCAGTAACAGTGATAATAAAATTGCTGAATTGAAACAGGATTGTTCAATGAAGACCTGAATCCAATTTGCTGGACTACTACGATTACACTTTTATCTCTGTGTTTACTCATTTGTAGAATTGCTACCAGTCTTTTGATATGCAATTAATAGGATTAATGGTTTTCAAGACTAGAAGGCAGTAAAAAGGAACAGAACTCATCCTAGGGTGGCCTAGCAGCTATATGCTACGTCTTTTTAAGGCTGTGCACCTTGCTGGCTGTCTGCTACAGAATGACAGGTTGATTACCTTGACTTGTCCTTTAAAATGAGACTTCTTTTTCCAATGAAAATTAGTTTGAATAATTTTATCTATGGTAATTTATGTTCCTCCCCGCTGTAAGTTCCTCAAGCAGCTGATGGCACAGTCTCATGCCCAAGAAAAACAGGTAAAGATTAGAGTAACAGCAACAATTTTCTTTTGTGTGTGTGTGTGTGATTTGTATTATTTTTATTAGTTATTTATTTTCATTCCAATTAGTTAACATACAGTGTTATATTAGTTTCAGGTATACAAATAGTGATTCAACAGATTTTTTATTTTTTTATTATTTGTTTTAATAATAATACTTTATGATATTTTTTTAGTCACCATACAGTACATACTTAGTTTTGGATGTAAAGTTCCATGATTCATTACTTGCATATAACACCCAGTGCACCATGGAATTTGTGCCTCCTTAATACCCATCACCAGCCTATCCCATTCCCCCACCCCCCTCCCCTCTGAAGCCCTCAGTTTATTTCTCAGAGTCCATAGTCTCTCATGTTTCATTCCCCCTTCTGTTTACCCCCCTTTCTTTATCCCTTTTTTCTCCTACCGATCTTCCTACTTCTTATGTTCCATAAATGAGTGAAACCATTTGATAATTGTCCTTCTCTGCTTGACTTATTTTGCTTAGCATTATCTCCTCCAGTCCCGTCCATGTTGCAGCAAATGTTGAGAAATCGTTCTTTTTGATGGCTGAGTAATATTCCATTGTATATATGGACCACATCTTTTTTTTTTTAAGATTTTATTTATTTATTCCACAGAGATAGAGACAGCCAGCGAGAGAGGGAACAGAAGCAGGGGGAGTGGGAGAGGAAGAAGCAGGCTCACAGAGGAGGAGCCTGATGTGGGGCTCGATCCCATAACGCTGGGATCACACCCTAAGCCGAAGGCAGACGCTTAACCGCTGTGCCACCCAGGCGCCTCTGGACCACATCTTCTTAATTCAGTCATCTGTTGAAGGGCATCTCGGCTCCTTCCACGATTTAGCTATTGTGGACAATGCTGCTATGAACATTGGGGTGCATATGGCCCTTCTCTTCACTATGTCTGTATCTTTGGGGTAAATAACCAGTACTGCAATTGCTGGATCACAGGGTAGCTCAATTTTTAACTTTTTAGGGGACCTCCACACTGTTTTCCAGAGTGGCTCCTACCCAGAGCAATCTACATTTTCAATGCTATCCCGATCAAAATACCAATGACAGTTTTCAAAGAACTGGAACAAACAGCCCTTAAATTTGTGTGGAACCAGAAAAGGCCACGAATCACCAAGGAATTGTTGAAAAGGAAAAACAAAGCTAGGGGCATCATGTTGCCGGACTTCAACCTGTACTACAAAGTTGTGATCACAAAGACAGCATAGTACTGGCACAAAAACAGACACACAGACCAATGGAACAGAATAGAGAACCCAGAAATGGACCCTCGGCTCTTTGGGCAACTAGTCTTCGACAAAGCAGGAAAAAACATCCAGTGGAAAAAAGACAGTCTCTTCAATAAATGGTGCTGGGGAAATTGGACAGCTACATGCAAAAGAATGAAACTTGACCACTCTCTCACACCATACACAAAGATAAACTCCAAATGGTTGAAAGACCTCGATGTGAGACAGGAATCCATCAAAATCCTAGAGGAGAACATAGGCCTCTATGACATCAGCCACAGCAACTTTTTTCATGACACATCTCCAAAGGCAAGAGAAACAAAAGAAAAAGTGAACTTGTGGGACTTCATCAAGATAAAAAGCTTCTGCACAGCCAAGGAAACAGTCAAAAAACCTAAGAGGCAGCCCACGGAATGGGAGAATATATTTGCAAATGACACTACAGATAAAAAAGACTGGTATCCAAGATCTACAAAGAACTTCTCAAACTCAATACACAAGAAACAAATAAACAAATCATAAAATGGGCAGAAGATATGAACAGATACTTTTCCAATGAAGACATACAAATGGCTAACATACACATGAAAAAAATGTTCAAAATCATTGCCATCAGGGAAATTCAAATCAAAACCACACTGAGATACCACCTTACACCAGTTAGAATGGCAAAAATTGACAACGCAGGAAACAACAATTGTCGGAGAGGATGTGGAGAAAGGGGATCCCTCCTACATTGTTGGCGGGAATGCAAGCAACAATTTTCTTAAATTTAACTTTTGAAGTGATCTATCTCCCTCTTCTAATCCTATATTAAAAATTCTTATTACCACTATTGGTCACTTTAATGACAGAATAAAAAAAATTTTACAAACCATTTAATTCATTGCCTGAAAATTTTTGAAGGCTTAGGTATAACATTTTAGGTTATTTTGGTCATAGTTTACATATGCTTGCTTTCAGATGGTGCCATTTTAAATGCTCAAATGTACTAGTATAATCATTTGATACACAAAGTAAGATTTATTAAATACATACTCCTTTTTTTGTGAGGATGTTTTTGTTTTGTCGTTTCTTGAGGTTTGGCTGGTTTTCTTTTTTAACAGATCAAGAAGCTAGTAAAAATATATCTAAAAATGACAGAAGTCAGTGTCTTTATAAGCTACCAAAATATTTTTTATTGAACTACACTTGACATATAACATTGTATAAGTTTAAAGTATAAAACACCCTGATTTAATGCATTTATATATTACAATATGATTGTCATTGTAGCATTAGCTAGCACTTCAATCACTTCACATAATTATCATAAGTGCCCACCAAAGGACAAATGGATAAAGCAGATGTGAGATATATTTATTGGAATGTTATTCAGCCATGAGAAAGCTACCAGAATATCTTAAGAACAGACAACTTTTAGCAGACACTGGTGTCTTTGCCTGAGTTCTTAGTAAATAGAGCATAAGGTAAACCTTAGTATTAATGCTTTATAGAGTGTATAATCCCAGGGAAGCAGGAGTGAGCTGAAAAAAAATGAAGCCAGTCAGGAAAAGCGGGAAGCATATACATGGTAATATGTTACCAAGAATCACTGATGGCTTAGTCCAGCTATAGGGAGGACATATGGAACCATTATGTCTTAAAAGTTTGTCAGAAGAAAGAAGGACAAGCAAATGTCCACACTGTTCCCTTTCTACCTCCTATCTTTCATTAATCAAAGTTCTGTCACTGGGGTATTAACAACCCAATGCTTTCCATTTGGGTTGCATGGCCCCTCAAGAGAGTCACTGGGAAATCCAGAAACCCCTGGGTCTTGTTTGATCAAAATATGGTGACCTACCTCCTGCATTTTTCCATGGGATTGATGAAGACTATATATCACAGAGCCCAATGCTCATCCACAGGGAAGCTAAAACAACCCAGGAATTAGAAGATGAGTCTGTGGCACTAGAGCTTTACAGTCACAGAAACATGTCTACTGTCACTGGGGGTTGATTTGTCTGGGAAGCAGG
Organism: Ursus americanus; assembly: GCF_024610735.1. NCBI lineage: Eukaryota > Metazoa > Chordata > Mammalia > Carnivora > Ursidae > Ursus > Ursus americanus. Next base: position 17,952,568 of record NC_142134.1, on the reverse strand, counting down.
GAAAATAGTCAAGGACTGGGGGGTTTGGGACAGGCAGATGGGACAGAGCTGATCTGGAGCAATGCATAAACTGAATGTAGTACAACTGGCAAGTTAAATCTGTTCTGAAGAGCTGTTTCCACAATGAAGATGAACATCTTCCCCAGGTCTTAATCAAACGTAAAAATTGTCAAAATGTTTGTTTTAACTTCCAAAATGGCATCTCTTAAACAACCCTCCGCATTAAGTAGTGTTTACATCAATGCATCTGGAGTTCACCGGCTATCACTTCAAATATGTGATCCATATAGTCAAGATACCCTCCCAAGATGTAGAATGGTATAGCCACTGTGGAAAACAATATGGAGATTCCTCAAAAAATTAAAAATAGAAATACCATATGATTCAATAATTCCACTACTGGATAATTATCCAAAGAAAATAAGAACACTAATTTGAAAAAAATATATGCATCCCCATGTTTATTGCAGCATCATTTACAGTAGCCAAGATATGCAAGCAACATAAGCATCATCCATAAATGAATGGACAAGGAAGATGTGGTATATATACACAAGGGAATATTACTCAGCAATAAGAAAGGATGAGATTGTGCCATCTGCAACAGCATGGATTGACTAGAGGGTATTATGCTAAGTGAAATAAGTCAGACTGAGAAAGACAAATACCGTATGATTTCATTCATATATGGAATATAAAAAAAACTAGTGAATAAAAAACAAACAAAAAGCATAAACAGACCTATAAATACAGAGAACAAACCAATGATTGCCAAAGGGGAGAGGAGTTAGGGGATAGGCAAAATGGGTGAAGGGGAGTGGGAGATACAGGCTTCTAGTTATGGAATGAATAAGTCATGAGAATAAAAGGCACAGCATAAGGAATATTGCCAATGATATTGTAATAGCTCTGTATGGTGACAGATGGTAGATACACTTGTGGTGAGCACAGCATAACATATAAAAAAGTTGAATCACTATGATGTACACCTGAAACTAATATGACAATATGTGTCAACTATACTCAAAAAAAAATTTTTTTTACGACATCATCCCAAGACAAAAACAGGGATGACTAAGTTATTCATCTATGACTTCAGGGCCTTGAATGTGGTAGAAACTATTGGTTGAATGAATGAAAGCATGAATGGTCATGTAATTAGCCCAAGGCATCTGCCTGTCTAGCCCTCTCATTCCAGCTCTGCCTGGTTTTACTGAATACAACCAGACACTGAAAATGTAACTTCACCTTAAAAAGAATATTCCAGAGCCTAACGGTAGCATTTCCATTCTCACATTTTAGTCGAGATAGGATCAAATATTTTCCACTAGCCTTCAGTTTCCTCCCTAGTTGCTTGGCAAGTTTGATTCTTTAATTGCCACATCTTGAGTAGTAATTTTGTTATCAGAATATCAATAAGAAAATATCTTTGAGGGGCGTCTGGGTGGCTCAGTCATTAAGCGTCTGCCTTCAGCTCAGGGCGTGATTCCATGGTCCTGGGATCAAGCCCCGCATCGGGCTCCCTCTTCTGCTGGGAGCCTGCTTCTTCCTCTCCCACTCCCCCTGCTTGTGCACCCTCTCTTGCTGGCTGTCTCTCTCAGTCAAGTAAATAAATAAAATCTTTTAAAAAAAATCTTTGATATATTATATACCACTTTATAAACCTGCCATAGTGCCATGTATCTGACTTTCATCAACCACTGAACAATTGCAAAATATTTTTTTTCAGGATATGCTCTCAGTGTCTTCTTCAGCAGGTGAAGTTCTTTATTCCAGCAGAGATAGTGACCATAATCTTCCATTCAAAGTGATAATGTCTGAAAATTTTATTTATATGTGTACCAGAGAATTCAAATGGACCAGAATTTCACATTTCTTTACATGCAGCTAGTTCTCACTTTGCACAGAGCATGAGACCATAAAAAAGATCTTACTAGCTGAAAGCATACAAAGCAATCTCAGTAATCAACAATAAAAAATCACGATGGCCCATAGCATATAGAAATTTCATCTAAATGTTCAAAACTCTCTTATTGTAAGTTATAAATTATAATAAAATAAAAAATAGTTAAACTAGTATTTCTTTAATACAGTTGACCACTGAACAACACAGATTTGAACTACACGGGTCTACTTATATGAGGATTTTTTTAATAAAAACAATACATAACTGTAAATGTATTTTTCCTTTTTATGATTTTCTTAATAACATTTTCTTTTCCCTAGCTTACTTTGTGAGACTATACTATATAATACTTATACAAGATATGTGTTTATCAGCTATTTATGTCATGAATAAGACTTCTAGTCAACAGTAAGCTATTAGTAATTAAGTCTGGGGGGAGTCAAAAGTTATAGGCAGATCTTTGAGTTTGTGGGGAGTCTATACCCCAACCCCCACAATGTTCAAGAGCCAACAGTACATTGTAATTTAAAACACCACACTGAGATACCACCTTACGCCAGTTAGAATGGCAAAAATTGACAAGGCAAGAAACAACAATTGCTGGAGAGGATGTGGAGAAAGGAGATCCCTCCTACATTGTTGGTGGGAATGCAAGTTGGTACAGCCACTTTGGAAAACAGTGTGGAGGTCCCTTAGAAAGTTAAAAATTGAGCTACCCTATGACCCAGCCATTGCACTAGTGGGTATTTACCCCAATGATACAGACGTAGTGAAAAGAAGGGCCATATGCCCCCCAATGTTCATAGCAGCATTGTCCACAATAGCTAAATCATGGAAGGAACCGAGATGCCCTTCAACAGATGACTGGATTAAGAAGTTGTGGTCCATATATACAATGGAATATTACTCAGCTATCAGAAAGAACGAGTTCTCAACATTTGCTGCAACATGGACGGCACTGGAGGAGATAATGCTATGTGAAATAAGTCAAGCAGAGAAAGACAATTATCATATGATTTCTCTCATCTATGGAACATAAGAACTAGGAAGATAGGTAGGGGAAGAAAGGGATAAAGAAAGGGGGGTAATCAGAAGGGGGAATGAAGCATGAGAGACTATGGACTCTGAGAAACAAACTGAGGGCTTCAGAGGGGAGGGGGGTGGGGGAATGGGATAGACTGGTGATGGGTAGTAAGGAGGGCACATATTGCATGGTGCACTGGGTGTTATACGCAACTAATGAATCATAGAACTTTACATCAGAAACCAGGGATGTACTGTACAGTGACTAACATAATATAATCAAAAAACATTAAAAAATAAAATAAAATAAAATAAAACATCAGAAACATTAATGTTTTATTCATTTGTAAAAATTCACTAAGAATGGTTTAGCAGTACTTGCCTCCTTCTCATATACAAGTGAGCGTCTTTTCTATCCGAATAAAAATAACTGATAAATTGTCATATTCCTTTCTTTTTTTCTTTTTTTTTCTTTTTCTTATTTAAATTCAATTAGCCAACATATAGTACATCATCAGTTTTAGATGTAGTGTTCAATAATTCATCAGTTGCATATAACATCCAGTGCTCATCACATCATGTCCCCTCCTTAATGCCCATTCTCCTTTCTAAGTATAGATCAGCTTCCAATCTATTGTCCTCTGTGATGTCCATGTAATGAATTATCTCTGAGAGTTCCTTTAATATGAAATTTTTTGCCAATTTCACTTCACCCAGTACCCGTTCATCCTTTTCATTACAACCACTTTCCTCATTTACTTTGGTGAGTTTCCCTTCACTAAGTTCTTCTGACTGCATGTTCAGGGTCTCCTGCTTAAGGACAGTGTCAACATTCTCTATCAGTTATTTCTTCTATAATTTCATTTAAATTTGATTTGATTTTCACTTCCAGGATTATCACTTCCATTTCTCTCTTGCAATTTCATCTTTGTTGGTCAATTCCCTTTGTTCTATTGTCCATTTCTATAAAATGCCACTAGTCTTGGTCAGTCTCCCAAATCCACCATGTGTCTACCTTTCAACTTGGCTGTGGCACCCAGCATGATTCCTGGTACATAGTGAGTATGCAACAGATAGTGAAAAGATAAAAAAACTAAAAAAAAAAAAGAAGGTAACACAACAACACACTTTGTTGTCTGTGCACGAGCTGAATAACAGATGTTCAATAACCAATTGGTAACAGAGTTTGAAAACAGTGCGATTGGTCACCGATCATAACATGTGTCATTTACATAGAGATTTGTAGACTAAAGAGTTAGCACTGATGTTTATATTTTATGCAATTACTCAAACTTAATATACCATGCTAACTAAAATTTGAACCATGCTGTTGGGCACTGTTATTGTTTAAGTAAACCAAGTAACTGAAATATATTCGTATTAGAACCTTGTAAAGTGATGACTGCCTGTATTTGATAAGCACACCTTCTGGAGTTGGTAAGAGAACCTAGCTAACTACCACAAGATTTGACCGTCTTATCCAAGAGATACCCAAAGGACCAAATAACATATGTGATTTTTTTATACATATATATATATATATATGTACGGATTAGGGACTGTGCCTAAACTCATGGAGTACAGTGGTTAAGTGTGTATGTTTTGAAATCTGAGTTCAAGTGTTATTCAATCTCTCACAAATTCAATTTCCTTACATGTTTAAAACTTTATCTCAAGGAATTATTTTGAGGATTATGTGAAATAATACATGTAATATTTTTTAATTTAGTGCCTGGCTCACAGGAAGGGTACTTATCATTAACATCATAAGTAGAAGTAGTGATGGTGGTCATCACTGTTGGGTTCTGGCGGGATGCTAAAAGAATAATGAAATACGGAACTTGAAACAAGAATAGACCTAGAGTGCTAAATTGGAAAAACTTGAGCTTTCCAGAAGGTTATTATAGTACAATTTTATAATGAACTCATAGAACATTTACTCTGAAAATCTAGAACTTTAGATAAGTTAAAATGCCTCCAATTTAGGGAAAAATGAGCAAATAAGCTTTGACTTCCAACCATGCCAATTCATGATGCCAAAAAAGCATTTATGTCTCCATTGTAAACTTTATCCAACATCCATTTACCAGTTCCCGGTTTGCAAATCCAATTGCTGTAGGATAGGGATTTGAACAGCAAAACTGGCAATATTTTACACTTGTAAATTGGAGCTGCCAGGATGATACCACAACTGTAGAAAAGAGTTTGACTTGTCCATTTCAAGAGCTTACTGTGAATTCACCTTTGAGCAAAGTGACCTTCATTAACTGTCTCAATGTCATACACATTTGGGAAATTTGAAGGGACCATATCCTAATTAGGACAGGTTAAATTTTTTAAATTAAAGTACAAAAAAGACTAGCATTGTTCAAACAATTCAAAGGTCTTCGACTTTTACAGCTTTGTTTCCTAAAGTATGTTCTGTGGAACATCAGCGTTCATTGTGATATAGTTCATATTCCTCATAGAAAGGAGGGAGAAGTTTCATAGTTATAATCTGGACACTCACAGGGTATATTAGCATTCAAAAGGCTGAGAAGGCTGACAATTAAAAAAAAAATCTTAGGTTAATCACATTTCCCAAATATACTGAACCTAAAACACTTTTTAAAACAACGCTGCTTTCTTACAGAATAGTGTTTCATGTAACAGTTTTGAAAAGCTCAACAAAAAGTATAAATGAACCAGGGATTCGTACCATTACATGATTTACATCTTGAGACACTGAAGAGATTTTAGTAGTATTTCTGTGCTACATCCTTGAGCATCGACACATTTTGGATGTGAAATTCAGGTAGCTTGCAGCAACAATTCACAAATTTACTTAAAAGGGTTAATTCCGGATGCACATTCCCCTTCTGCTCCATTCCACTCCATTGTTTGCACTGGACAATGCCATATTCCTTAAGAACCACTTTTCTCATTGAACAGAATTTCTTGCTCATTTTAACTAGTTCATTAACAAGAAAAGAATTTTCAACTCCTATGATTAGCACCTAGCTCTGTGTTGAGAAGAACACAAAAGATAATATGTTCTGGTACTTGGACTCAAGAGCCTTACAATTAAGCAGGAAAAGGAAAACTAACATTGAAAAAGCAATTAAAAAATAACTCCAGAGGTTTTTAAACAAGGTAAAAGATCAACGTAAGCTAAGAAACCTGGAGAAGACTTTGTGGTGGAGATGGACTTGAAAATATGAATAGGATGTAGGAAAGTATGGTGGGGGGAAGAGAGAAGATTCCAGAAAAGGGGAAAGAATGACCACAGTCAAATGGCAGGAAGAAGTAGTTGGAGTCAAAAGATGTGGGAAAAAAGATAGGCATAGTAGTCTGCCTGGAGTAGAGCATTCATGGTGTATATGGAAAGAAATAAGATAGGTTGAATATGGTGGGCTCCATGCACTGGAAGATTCTGGTCACCAGATTAAAAATCTGGACTTGTTTTGCTAAGCAGAAGGAAGACATGGTCATAAGGAAAAGCTCATAAATTTGAACCTGGTCAAAAAATAACCAAATGAATGTTCTAGAAAGATTAGTCTTGCAATGTACATGGAGAAGTTAAAGAGAAAAAAGAGAAAGAAACCAAAGTCCAGGACTGAAATTAGAATACTGTTGAAATAAACCATATATTAAAACTCTTGACAAGTGGGAATAAGATGCAATTAAAGAAGAAAATGGGAATCCACAAATTTAAAGGCACAAATGACAAAATTTGGTGCTAGAAAAGGATAGATTTCAATACAGCTTCAAAGCTTCTACTCTACGAACATGGGTGATTCTACAAACTAAAGTTTTGGGGAAAGAAGATGAATATTTACTTAATAGGAAATGAAAAAGCATCTTTTGGTGGCTTTTTAATCTAGTCTTTCATAATTTAACCTCATTTTATATATCCTACATTATTTTCCACTACCCAGTCATCAATTCAACAATTATTTTATAAGTGGGGCGCCTGGGTGGCTCAGTCGGTTAAGCATCTGCCTTCATTTCAGGCCATGATCCTGGGGCCCTGGGATCGAGCCCCGCATCTGGCTCCCTGCTCAGCAGAGAATCTGCTTCTCCTCTCCCCTCTCTCTCTCTCTCAAATAAACAAACAAAATCTTTTTAAAAAAGAATTATTTTATAAGCATCTGTTATGCTTATAACTAAGCATATGCTAAGCAATACTCTAGACACTGGTGAAAAGAAAAGATGTGGATGGCACAGTTTGAGGCAAAGGGTGAAGATGGATGGTAGATATGTAAATAAATAATTAGAGAATGTGAAATTTCTCAATATATTCCCTATTTGCAGATTGGAGGGGATGGGTATTAATATTTATTGAGTTCCTACTTGGCAACAGACTTTTTAGATTTGTCCAAATTAATTTCTACATCAACACAAAGAAGTAAATATTGCTATTCCCATTTTTCATGATCAAAATTACCACCTATGACCTTCTTACTATATAGAACCACTGAAGACATCAAAATTGTGAAAAACCCCTGCAAAATATTGCTTCCTTCTCTGGACACAACGTCCAGGGACTCCTAGATAGATGGCAGGGATCCTTCATTATAAGAAGAACAAGACTTACAAAGGCCCTACAAGCTTTCAAATATTCTACCCCAGGACCAAGATCAACTAACCAGATTTCCAGGATTCAAGATGCATGAATTTTTTCATATTTTAACATCTTGAAGTTGGGACAACCGAAGAGGTATCCTATTTTTCTGGTAAAGAAGGATCCCTTTTATCCATCCAGGGGTCCTTGGTATCTGTGTCAAGAGAGAAAGCAATGGTCCAAAACCTGTGGGACACTGCAAAGGCAGTCCTAAGGGGAAAATACATAGCCATCCAAGCCTCACTTAAAAGTACAGAAAAATCTAAAATGCAGTTTTAATATTCTCACCTCAAGAAGCTGGAGCTGGAACAGAAGAATAGGCCTAACCCACGCACGAGAAGGCAGGTGATCAAGATTAGAGCAGAGATCAATGAATTAGAAACCAGGAGCACAGTAGAGCAGATCAACAGAACTAGTAGCTGGTTCTTTGAAAGAATAATTAAGATAGAGAAGCCACTGGCCAGACTTATTCAAAAGAATAGAGAAAGGACCCAAATCAATAAAATTATGAATGAAAGGGGAGAGATCACAACCAACACCAATGAAATAGGAAGGATCATTAGAAACCTTTATCAACAGCTTTATGCCAATAAATTAAACAACCTGGAAGAAATGGATGCCTTCCTGGAAACCTATAAACTACCAAGACTGAAACAGGAAGAAATTGATGACTTAAACAGACCGATTAACTATGAAGAGATTGAAGCAGTGATCAAAAACCTCCCCCAAAACAAGAGTCCAGGGCCTAACGGATTCCCCGGGGAATTCTACCAAACATTCAAAGAAGAAATAATACCTATTCTCCTGAAGCTGTTTCAAAAAATAGAAACAGAAGGAAAACTACCAAACTCATACTATGAGGCCAGTATTACCTTGATCCCCAAACCAGGCAAAGACCCCATCAAAAAGGAGAATTACAGACCAATTTCCCTGATGAATATGGACGCCAAGATTCTCAACAAGATCCTAGCTAATAGGATCCAAAAGTCCATTAAAAGGATTATCCATCAAGACCAAGTGGGATTCATCCCTGGGATGCAAGGGTGGCTCAACATTCGCAAATCGATCAGTGTGATAGATCATATCAACAAGAAAAGAGTCAAGAACCATATGATCCTCTCAATTGATGCAGAAAAGCATTTGACAAAATACAGCATCCTTTCCTGATTAAAACCCTTCAGAGTGTAGGGATAGAGGGTACATTTCTCAATCTCATAAAAGCCATCTATGAAAAGCCTACTGCAAATATTATTCTCAATGGGGAAAAGCTGGAAGCCTTTCCCTTAAGATCAGGAACTCGACAAGGATGCCCACTCTCGCCCCTATTATTCAACATAGTACTAGAAGTCCTTGCAACAGCAATCAGACAAAAAAAAGGGATAAAAGGTATCCAAACTGGCAAAGAAGAAGTCAAACTGTCTCTCTTCACAGATGACATGATACTCTATATAGAAAACCCAAAAGACTCTACCCCCAAACTACTAGAACTTATAGAACAATTCAGTAATGTGGCGGGATACAAAATCAATGCTCAGAAATCAGTTGCATTTCTATATACGAACAATAAGACTGAAGAAAGAGAAATTAGGGTATCCATTCCATTTACAATAGCACCAAAAATCATACGTTATCTCGGAATTAACTTAACCAGAGATGTAAAGGATCTATATTCTAAAAACTACAAATCACTCTTGAAAGACATTGAAGAAGACACAAAAAGATGGAAAAATATTCCATGCTCATGAATCGGAAGAATTAACATAGTTAAAATGTCCATGCTACCCAGAGCAATCTACACTTTCAATGCTATCCCGATCAAAATACCAATGACAGTTTTCAAAGAACTGGAACAAACAGCCCTTAAATTTGTGTGGAACCAGAAAAGGCCACGAATCACCAAGGAATTGTTGAAAAGGAAAAACAAAGCTGGGGGCATCATGTTGCCAGATTTCAAGCTGTACTACAAAGCTGTGATCACAAAGACAGCATGGTACTGGCACAAAAACAGACACATAGACCAATGGAACAGAATAGAGAACCCAGAAATGGACCCTCGGCTCTTTGGGCAACTAATCTTTGACAAAGCAGGAAAAAACATCCAGTGGAAAAAAGACAGTCTCTTCAATAAATGGTGCTGGGGAAATTGGACAGCTACATGCAAAAGAATGAAACTTGACCACTCTCTCACACCATACACAAAGATAAACTCCAAATGGTTGAAAGACCTTGATGTGAGACAGGAATCCATCAAAATCCTAGAGGAGACCATAGGCTGCAACCTCTCTGACATCAGCCACAGCAACTTTTTTCATGACACATCTCCAAAGGCAAGAGAAACAAAAGAAAAAGTGAACTTGTGGGACTTCATCAAGATAAAAAGCTTCTGCACAGCCAAGGAAACAGTCAAAAAACCTAAGAGGCAGCCCACGGAATGGGAGAATATATTTGCAAATGACACTACAGATAAAAGACTGGTATCCAAGACGTAGTGAAGAGAAGGGCCATATGCACCCCAATGTTCATAGCAGCATTGTCCACAATAGCTAAACCATGGAAGGAACCGAGATGCCCTTCAACAGATGACTGGATTAAGAAGTTGTGGTCCATACATACAATGGAATACTACTCAGCTATCAGAAAGAACAAGTTCTCAACATTTGCTGCAACATGGGACGGCACTGGAGGAGATTATGCTAAGTGAAATAAGTCAAGCAGAAAAAGACAATTATATGATTTCTCTCATCTATGGAACATAAGAACTAGGAAGATCAGTAGGAGAAGAAAGGGATAAACAAAGCAGGGGTAATCAGAAGGGGGAATGAAGCATGAGAGACTATGGACTCTGAGAAACAAACTGAGGACTTCAGAGGGGAGGGGGTGGGGGAATGGGATAGACTGGTGATGGGTAGTAAGGAGGGCACATATTTCATGGTTCACTGGGTGTTATACGCAACTAATGAATCATCAAACATTACATCAGAAACCAGGGATGTACTGTATGGTGACTAACATAATATAATAAAAAAACATTGAAAAAATAATAATAAAAAATAAAATAAATAAAATAAAGGACATTATAATCCTATTAAAAAAAAAAGACTGGTATCCAAGATCTACAAAAAACTTCTCAAACTCAATACACGTGAAACAAATAATCAAATCAATAAATGGGCAGAAGATATGAATAGACACTTTTCCAATGAAGACATACAAATGGCTAACAGACACATGAAAAAATGTTCAAGATCATTAGCCATCAGGGAAATTCAAATCAAAACCACCTTGAGATACCACCTTAAGCCTGTTAGAATGGCAAAAATGGACAAGGCAGGAAACAACAAATGTTGGAGAGGATGTGGTGAAAGGGGATCCCTCTTACACTGTTGGTGGGAATGCAAGTTGGTACAGCCACTTTGGAAAACAGTGTGGAGGTCCCTTAAAAAGTTAAAAATTGAGCTACCCTATGACCCAGCCATTGCACTAGTGGGTATTTACCCCAATGATACAGACGTAGTGAAGAGAAGGGCCATATGCACCCCAATGTTCATAGCAGCATTGTCCACAATAGCTAAATTGTGGAAGGAGCTGAGATGCCTTTCAACAGATGACTGGATTAAGTAGATGTGGTCCATATATACAATGGAATATTACTCAGCCATCAGAAAGAACAATTACACAACATTTGCAGCAACATGGACGGGACTGGAGGAGATTATGCTAAGTGAAATAAGTCAAGCAGAGAAAGACAATTATCATATGGTTTCACTCATTTATGGAACATAAGAAATAGAAAGATCCGTAGGAGAAGGAAGGGAAGAATGAAGGAGGGGTAAACAGAAGGGGGAATGAACCATGAGAGACTATGGACTCTGGGAAACAAAATGAGGGCTTCAGAGGGGAGGGGGGTGGGGGATTGGGATAGGCTGGTGATGGGTATTAAGGAGGGCACATACTGCATGGTGCACTGGGTGTTATATGCAAGTAATGAATCACGGAACATTGCATCAAGAACTGGGGATGTACTGTATGGTGACTAACATAATATAATAAAAAATATTATTATAAAATAAATAAATAAATAAACAAAGAGGGCACTTGTGATGAACAAAAAAATAAAAAATAAAATAAAATGTGCTTCTTTACCATGGTTTGCTTACAAAACTGATGAAAAGGTAGACTTCCGTATTTAAACCTTCTCTCCATACATAAGATAAAATTAGGACACTGTGGCCAAAACGATTTAACCCCAAAAGTTTCATTTTAAAAAAGTGAGAAATGAATATTAGCAATTCTCCACCCTGGGAAGTGTCAGACTCTAATGAGCCTAACAGTGGAGAGGCAGCTTGACGCATCTACATTTTACTATACAGGTAGCCAACTCAGCTTTTTAGGTTTTGTCACACCGCCAGCATTTTTACTTGGCATGACTTCAAGGGCTTTATGTGTCCAATCCAAGGCAGCCCCCTTCAGGATACACGAGCCAAGCTAACTGCATACAAACCAGGCTGGGTCTTGGAATCAGTTTATACAGGCATGTTGTCAGAGAAAGATGTTTATGTGTGTGAGAGTCTTAAAGGACTGAATAGAAAGATCAGAAGCAAGGTTAAACAGAATGGGGCTGGGAAGAATTCCACATGTCCTTAGAGGACAGGCAGAGGATAAAAGGTACAGTAGGGAGGCAAAAACAGAAGTGCATTCTTCACAGTCTGGCTGGCAAGCCCCGCAACAGTGCCATTCTTCAAACAAAACCTCCCTTGGCCTCAGATCCTACACTGGTCATGCCAGCTCTATTGATTTACACAAAACTTTCAAGACTTTGATCAGCTACCAAAATGCAAACATTTTAAGCGATGCCCCAAAGAAGCTTGTTTAAAAAACAGTTGATGTAAGGGTTTAAAACAGTCCATTAACAATCTCATGCAGAAATGTATACATATATGCCTACTCATGCATGCTTCTTTGCAAAAGAACATTTTTATAGTCTATTAACAATGCCATGTACTTATTACACATATTCACTTCGAATCCAGGGAAATGTTCTTTATTTGCAAATCTAAAGTTGAAAAGAAAAAATTAACACTTCTTTCACTGAACCTCACACTCATTCCCACCCATAAAGGGAAAACGGACATCATATGCTACCCACCCATCATATGTAAAAGGATGATTTGTAGTTGGGTCTATTCAGACCATAAATTCTTTCACAAAGTAGAATTTTAGGATATGAATTAACCACATAATTTTAGAGGCTTAAAATATCCAAATGATCACTTCCATCTTTTTACTTCTTATTGAGTGTCCCAATGCTCACCAATCTGATAAATAGCCAGTACATTATTACAAAAAAATGACTGGTAGAAATAATGCCCCACTACACATTTTAATGCCAGCTTCTATGGACCCTGAGGTCTTGCTCAACCTGAAGAACTGAATCAGCGAGCTAGCTGGAGAGAGCATCTGGAAAGAGTTCCAACTATGAAATAGGTAGCCAGGAGGTTTAATGGTGTGGCTCCTGTACTTTAAAGAAATTACTAAATAATATTTGTCTGCCTTGAGTCATTTGGACTCTATTTATGGACATGGCCAGTGTTAAGAGTTCTATTTTACAAAAAATATGTGCTTCATCCATTCTAATAGAATAATAGTACCCTAGCTCCAGACTACTCCTTAAAAAACACACATACACACACACACACACACACTGACTCACTGGCCCAGGTTTTCTTAACAAAGTCACTATGAATAAACTGGCTTATGAAAGGATATGATAGTGACCAAATGTGGTCAGCTGACTTTCAACTAATGCTTCCCCCAGCTGGAAAGTCAAACAACAGGAGAGCAACCTCCTAAGTTAGAGTGATGCACTAGCCTCAGAAGGCAGGGCAAGGGGCAGCAGAATTTCAGTTCTTCTGTCCTCAAGAGAAAAATTACAAATACTGTTCTATCATAATGACTTTCAGCCCTTAAGTTCTAATTGATCCCAAGCCCCGTGTGTTCCGCACTAAAGTTCAGGGCTACAGAGGTGCCAAGAAATATTAAAACAGATACCATCCCTTGGCTACAAATAAGACGGGCCTTTCCCAGCTCTTTACTGAATAAACTGCCTCCAGAAATAGCCAAGCCCTCTCTGAAACCCACAAGGAAGAGAAGTACCCTCCAGACTAACAAACCCAGGGTCTCCCCTTTGTCAGTTCAGGTTCTCCTAACCTGATTTGCCAGTATAACTCCCCCTTTACTCTCCTCCTCCAGCTGAGAAAACTTCTTCAAAGCCCCCTTCCTTGAGTTCTGTACCTTCTTATCCTATTACCCACGCTCAGGAGAGCATTAGAGTATAAACCCCCGCCTCTATCGCAGTGTTTACAAAGCCTTCCCCCACTAAATTTAACTGAAGTATTGTGTAGGCCTATTTAATCAGTAACATATAAAAGCCCTCTTAAAATTATAAAGACAAAGAAATCCAGAGTCAACACTTGTTTTAAAAAGGCAGTGCTGTACAGTGGTTAAAAGTTGCCACTTACAGGGGCACCTGGGTGGCTCAGTCAGTTGAGCATCCAACTCTTGATTTCCGCTCAGATCACGATCTCAGAGTCGTGGGATCGAGCCCCACGTCAAGCTCCACACTTATCAGGGAGTCTGCTTCTCTCCCTCTCACTCTCACTCTGTCCCTCCCCCCTTCTCTCTCAGATAAAATAAATAAATCTTTTTTTTAAAAAGTGCCACTTCTAGAGTCAGGCAAACTTGGGTGTATAGTCAAGCACAGCTCTTACCAGGTGGGCAACTCCTGGCAAGTACTGCATCTGTTTGAGCTCTGTGTTTTCATCTACAAAATGTGAAGGAAATACCTCACAGGAAGTACTTCACAAGACTGTGGCAGATTAAACGCTCTGTGTGTAAAAAAGAGTCTAGAACTTACGTCCACACAAAAACGTGCACACAGATGTTTATAGCAGCTCTTTTTATAACTGCCAAAACTTGGAAGCAACCAAGATATCCCTCGGTATATCAATGGATAAATAAACTGCAGAACATCCAGACAATGAAATATTATTCAGTGCTAAAAAGAAATGATCTATCAAGCCATGAAAAGACATCAAAAAATCTTAAATGCACATAAAAGCAAAAGAAGCCGATCTACAGCTGACCCTTAAACAACACAGGGGTAGGGGGGTACCAACATCCGGTACAGTTGAAAATCTGTGTATAACTTGTGACTCCCAAAAAACTTAACTACTAATAGCCTACTACTGACCAGAAATCTTACCAATAATATAAATGGTCAATTAACACAAGTTTTATATATCATACAAATATAATAAAGTAACCTAGAGAAAACAAAATGTTATTAAGAAAATCATAAGAAAGAGAAAATATATTTATAGTACCATAGTGTATCCAAAAAAAGTCCACATATAAGTAGACTTGCACAGCTGAAACCTAAGTTGTTCAAGAGTCAACTGTATATGATATTCTGTAAAAGGTTAAATTATGGAGACAGAAAAAAGATCAGTGGTTTCTAGGGAATGGAGTCAGGGCCAGGGATGAACAGGTGGAGCACAGAGGATTTTTAGGCACTGAAAATACTCTGTATGATACTATAATGATATGGATGTGATTGTATATTTGTCCAAACCCACAGAATGTACAACACCAAGAGTGAACCCTAAGGTAAAACTATGGACTTTGGGTGATTATCATGTGTCAATACAGGCTCATCAGTTGTACCAAATGTACCACCCTGGTGGGGGATATTGGTAATGGGGGACACTATGCATGCATGGGGGCAGGGGATAGATGGGAAACCTCTTTACCTTTCTAGCAATTTTGTTGTGATCCCAAAACTGCTTGGAAAAAAAAAATGAAGTTTTTAAAAGAAAAAGAATGTAGCACATGTTTCCCTTTTCA
The DNA here is from genome assembly GCF_024610735.1 of Ursus americanus. NCBI lineage: Eukaryota > Metazoa > Chordata > Mammalia > Carnivora > Ursidae > Ursus > Ursus americanus. The sequence goes on along the minus strand of NC_142134.1, from coordinate 17,937,134 downwards.
TGATTGCAGGATAAAAATTTTAAAAAACTGTTATGTTCAGCAATTGTCTCAAGTACACAAATAATGTACAGAGTAAAAGGTTTACATAGAGTTGTTTAGTTAGATTGCACAGGTTTGAACCCCAACTCTACCACTTACCTTCTATAGATCTTTTATGATCGTCAGCTTCCTCATCTTTCTCATCTCTAAAATGGAATTAATAAGACTACCTACACCTCATTAGATTGTTGAGAGGATGAAATGAGAGAGTGCTCAGAAAATGCTTAGCCAAGTACCTACTTCACTGATGTTAGTTAAGGTAAGCAGACTAAAAGTAGGAACCAGAGCATGGCTGGTCACTAAGGTATTTGTGACCTTGTGGAAAGGTGTTGGAAAGGAGGAACAAAATTGGGGTGAGGTGAGAGAAAGGAGCACTGTTGGTCTCAGACAGTCTGGAGTTACACGTGTCCATTAGAGGGCAAGCTCCCTAGATCAATAACTTGGTGCCCACCCATGCAGGTGGGACAGTACAGGAAATACTGACTTTCTTTGCTATTTTCTCCCATGGATATTCTCTCCTGTCACTTGTTCCTCCCAGTATATTTCTAAAATAATCTTAAATGAGAAAAAGATTCATCCTTATATTTTAAAGCTGTCCATCTGGGTCCTAAACTGACTCTAGCTTGAGGCAGCTGAGTCCTGGGCACTACAGGAGCCATGGAAAAGAACCCTGTCCAGCTGGTTAGCCAGTGCTCTCCATCACCAACCCCCCTCCCTCGCCAGAGCAGTTACACTTCTGAGGTCCGGTGACTTCTATGTCCAATTCTCGCTGTTACATAGAACCTTAACAAATGACTTTCTCACAAAGTCATATATATAAGTGATGCAAAATGGTAACATGTAAATTTTGAAGTTTTAAAACTGCCCCCAAAATGCTCTGAATGAGTTTATCTCTGATTCTATCTCTAAGCTTCACTGAATACTGTGACCTTAGTCAAGTCTTTCCATCTTTCGAGCACTACTTTTATCCTACAAAAAAAGAAGAAAAAAAAAGAACAACAACAACTATACCTTTAGACCTAAGTTCTAAACTACCATGATGCACAATTCCCTGACTCCTATAGCCAAGAAAGAAGGCAGACATTTCTGGTTTGGCTTTAACCTCCATGTATCCAACTTATTCTTAGAAAGGTGGTGCAGCATGGTGGTTAGGCATGTGGCCTCCAGAGCCAAGCTACCCAGGTGTAACTCTCAGTTCTGCCACTCCTGCCCTCTGCCCCCTGCAGGCTCAGCAGGCCCCTGTGGTCAGACAGCAGGAGCTCGGGGTTGGAAGTTGGAATGTTTGTGTGGGTAAGAAGGGTGAGTGCAGAGGGCATGGGGCAGGACACCTGCAGCACATTCCTCATGGGGGTGGTATGAGAATTAAAACGGTGTGTGGCAAGTCATGCCTGGCACAGAGTGAGCACTTATTAAGTTTTTGCTATTATTACTGAGATACATCAGAGGATCTCAATAAATGTTCACTGGGCTGAAATGAGCATCAGCACTGAGCCAGACACTTGCCATATGTTACCCATTTAATTGTCCAACAACCCTGAGAAGATATTACCATCCCCATTTTATGCAATAAATAAGAAAACAGACTCAGGGAGGTATAATAATAGACTCAGGAAGCAGAACAAACTGATAGTCAACCCCTAAATCCATGCTAAAATGCAGTGTTACCTATTAAGTAATAATACATATTACATTGTACTTTTATATAGCAAACAATATATAGACAATCAACTATTTCATTTTCATTCTCTAATAACTGGGCATAACTTCAGAAAATTGTGAATAAAGTTTGTTGAGCTATCTTTCTGTGAACTTGAAAGTCTCCAAGAATATCCCCATGATTCTACTAGGGACAGGAATCTAAGCTAATATGGTCACTTTAATTAAGTCTCATATCAGAGTCCAGTCAACATTTTTGTCTTTCAAGCTAAGTTCCTTGAGTTAAAGTAACAGAAACATCAAATTTACCTAAGGAAAAAAAGGTGATTTATTACAAGAAAACAGAGAACCCCAGGGAGGGAAGATAGCCAGTTCTCAGGGGACCAGAACCAGGACCTGCAAAGCTGACAGGAAGGCAGTTCTCTACCTGTTTGTGGGCCCCCACATAGTCTCCTGTGTCTGCTTCTCTCTGCTTCATCTTCCTTTGCCCATCAATTTTCTCTGCTTCTCCAAGCACATCCGCATCCACAGTTCCTTACTCAGAGCATTCAAGTTCTGACTCAGGTTGAGACTCTCTCAGTCTCAGTTCCAAATGCAACAGGAATCCCAAGGTGTACACACACACACACACACACACACACACACAGGTAAACCTAGACAGCTATCATGAGCCTCTAGCTAGTGAATTGCTGCTACTTTGTCACAACTGCACCCATTATTCTATCAGAATACTCAGGAAATTCAATGTATTTGAAGGGGAGTTCAGTTCTCAAGCATTCACAGTGAAGAGAGAAATGGAGGAAAGAAATTTTGAAATTGGACACATTTAAGCTCCCAGAAAATTGCCTGTGAGCAGCAGCTGAGCAGGGGGCTGAGAGTGAGCCTTTATGTGATGTGTAATCAGATGGTGACGAGGGAGGGGGCCCTGCCAGGCTAGTAAGCCAGCCAGCCCACCAGGAGCCCCGGGAGTAGGGAGCTGTCTGCTGTAGAATTCTCTCACAATGGCCTGGCAGAAATGGATGGTCCACACAGGGAAGGATCAATTGTAAAAAGTGGAATTAGTCATTCTAAATCATGCAGCTGTGGTCGAAGGGAGCTCTTCTAAAAATCATTAAACAATCATGTATTCTTATTGATTTATTCAAAATACCTTGAGGGAAAGCAGATTAAACACAAGGTAAAAGTAAGCTAATGCAGATTAAATGGATGAAGGATGGGCCAAGAGTTCCCTAGGTAGTTTTTGTACTAATGAGAGGAAAATTATATGTACACTATTACCAGGATAAAAGGGTCTATTAGAGGTCTTTTGCTTGACATATTTATGTATTTCAAATACTAAGTAGCATAGTGAATTAGGTTTACTCTGGACATTTGTTATTTTTATTGCATCTCCAAAGTGATAAACAGAGTTCTCTGTCGAGGGCAGCATACTGCCTTACTCCGGGAAGCCCTGCTTAAATAGACAAATCCCAATACCAGTATGATTCCCTGGATGTCATTTATTAACAAGTCCAGTGCAATCTGACTGCAAGGACAAGGCTTTTAAAATCCAGGAGCAAAATGCATGACCTAGAAGTGGAAATGAGCTGCAGTGCTCATAGTGCCTATGCCCTGGACCATATCTGCAGATATCCTTTCTTCCTTGAGTGGGATTTACTCAAGTACCTATCACCTGAGAAAACCAGAAGTGTAATGTATATGTTACACGTTGTTCTCACATGTAGTTGATACAGCAGGTGTTACAACCCTCAGAGGAAGAGAATGAAGCAGAGAAATGGTAAATGAGGAGTCCAAGGACACACAGCTAGTAAGGATTAGAATCAAGACTGGACTGAAAATGTTCTCTCTCCTGATTCAGGCTCTTTCTGCTATACTGTGCACCAGTGAAATCTGCATTCGTGGTCCACTATTGCTCAAAGAGTATGATTATCACGAAATTCCTTGAATGTTTAAAACCAAAGAACCATTGTTCTCCCCAAACCAGCTCCATCCTTTGTGTTCCTCACTCCCATCATCATCCTTATTTGGGTCAACTAGGAAATTACATTGTTCTTGCATCAACCCTCTGGACCAAAGCAATGAAATTCAAGCTGATGCCCTTCTTCCACTCTTTCCTCCCTCAAATCCATTCTGCACCACATGGCCAGTTTAGTCTTTCTAAAATACTTTCATCATACTACTCCCTATTCATAAAATCCAGGCAGTTAGGGTGGCAGGTACTCATATTTCTCTTCTACACAGTCTGGATAGGTGTCATGGAAGGCTAAGATTCAGGCCGGTTTTAAAAAGAGATCACCTGTAAGGGAAGCCTTTCTGGTTGATGGAGCCTGTGATGGCTTGAATCATGAACGGGTAGGTCAAAAACATGGTTAGAGCAGAAGCTAAAAGTTCAGGAGATGGAGGAAAGAAAGATTAACGAGCGGGTGCACAAGGGGAAGAGATAACATAAGACTGAGGACTAGGTGTTAATGATAACTCGTGCCATGTGGGTGATATCATTGGCAAAATTCAACTAGAACCAATGGAAAACATTAACCTCACTGCATTCCAGAGCAGTCATCTCATAAATAGAAAGATACTGCATTGGTTCTCAACTCTACAAATGCTCTGACCCCACTCAGACTTTCTGGATCAAAAATCTCCAAGAGAGGAACCCACAGGTCTGTGGTTATAGAAACCTCCAAATATTTTGAGGCATAACCTGGTTAAAAGCCTGCATTAAACAGCTTCTAGCAGCCACCTGCACTTTTAAGAATTGGTTTAATAGTTGACAGAAGTCCATGTTTCAGTTAAGTCATACATTTCCTTAGACAATGTATCTCTAACTGGCTCTTCTTATCTACAGAACAGATATCATAACCATATGCCTGTGCATAGCCTAGACATAAAACTAGAGAAATAAGGAGAGGAGTTAAGATGGCGGAGGAGTAGGGGACCCCTTTTTCAGCCGGTCCCCTGAGTCGAGCTGGATAGGTACCAGACCAGCCTAAATAACCACGGAATCAGCCTGAGACGCAGGATGATGCATCTGGATCTCTACAAATGAACATCTCCAGCGCTGAGTATTGAGGTACGAAGAGGGGAGCTGTAAACCGTGCACGGATATCGGAAGATAAAAGGAAGGGGGAGGGAGCCGCCGCGTTTGGGCTCCGGGAAGCGGCAGCCACTTGCACGGGGGAGCGGGCGGACTCACAGAGGGCACCCGCGAGAGAGCAGACTGGGACCGGTGAGCCGTGAACGCGCGCGCCACCAGGCATCTCCCGGAACACCGGAATCCCGGTGTGCTCAGGGGATCCAGACTGAGACCGGGAACTCCCGGAGCACGCACGGGGCGGCTGGCAGCTGGCGGGCCACCTGCACGGGGGAGCGGGCGGACTCGCGGTCGGCACCCGAGAAACAGCAGACTGAGACCCTGAACCGGGTGTGCGCGCCACCAGGCTTCTCACGAAACTCCGGAATCGAGGTGTGCTCACCGGGCACAGACTGAGACCGGGAGACCCGGGAGCGCGCGGGGCGGCCGGTGGCTGGCGGCATTAGAAACACAAAGGACACGCCGGCCCTGGAAGTGAGGGCAGGGTCGCCGAGTTGGTGCGCACATCCCGGGACGCTGCAGGGTTGAGCAGCACCAACAGTAACAGAGTTAAAGTGGCCAGAACATCGGTGGAGAACGGGCCGCAATCCCTCTGTTCTGCGACAATGCAGCCTCTGCTGCTCTGACCCTCAGAAGAGGCATAGCCGGCCGCCAGGGAAAGCCGCCAGAGAACAAAAGCCTGGAAATACCGGCTCAGAGAGTGCCCATCCCCGTCCTCCCTCGCAGGGGACACGGAGACTCTAACCAAACAGGGTTGCCTGAGTATCGGCGCGGCAGGCCCCTCCCCCAGAACACAGAAGGCAGGCTGAAAAATCAAGAAGCCCACAACCGGAGGCGCCTGGGTGGTGCCGTCATTGAGCGCCTGTCTTCGGCTTAGGGCGTGATCCCAGCGTTCCGGAAAGGAGTCCCTCATCGGGCTCCTCCGCTGGGAGCCTGCTTCTTCCTCTCTCACTCCCCTGCTTCTGTTTCGTTCTTGCTGACTGTCTGTCTCCCTCTCTCAGATAAGTAAATAAATAAAATCTTTAAAGAAGAAGCCCACATCTCTAAGATCCCTATAAAACAAGGGGCACGGCCTGGGACCCAGTCAATAATTTTGGGCTCTGGAAACCCCGCAACCTCTCTTCATCAGAATGACAAGAAGGAGAAGCCCCCCCCAGCAAAGAAAAGACAGTGAGTCTATGGCCTCTGCCACAGAAGTAACGGATATGGATGTAACCAAATTATCAGAAATGGAATTCAGAGTAACAATGGTCAAGATAATGAGTAGACTTGAAAAAAGTATTCAGGAAAATATTACTGAGAATATACAATCCCTAAGGGCGGAAATGAGAGCGAATTTGACAGAAATTAAAAATTCTATGAGCCAAATGCAGGCAAAACTAGAGGCTCTGATGGCCAGGGTCACGGAAGCGGAGGAAAGGGTTAGTGAATTGGAGGATGGGTTAATAGAGGAAAAAATAAAAATAGAAGATGGTCTTAAAAAAATCCACGCCCACGAATGTTGGCTACGGGAGATTACTGACTCAACGAAACGATCCAATGTTAGAATCATCGGCATCCCCGAGGGGGTGGAGAAAAACAGAGGTCTAGAAGAGATATTTGAACAAATTGTAGCTGAAAACTTCCCTAATCTAGCAAGGGAAACAAAAATTCGTGTCCAAGAGGCAGAGAGGACCCCTCCCAAGCTCAACCATGACAGACCTACACCACGTCACGTCATAGTGCATTTCGCAAATATGAGATCCAAGGAAACAGTATTGAAAGCGGCCAGGGCAAAGAAATTTCTCACGTACCAAGGCAAAGGCATCAGAATTACATCAGACCTGTCTACACAGACCTGGAATGAGAGAAAGGGTTGGGGGAGCATTTTTAAAGCTCTTTCAGAGAAAAACATGCAGCCAAGGATCCTTTATCCAGCAAGGCTGTCATTCAGAATTGATGGAGAAATAAAGACATTTCAGAATCGACAGTCACTAGCCAATTTCGTTACCACGAAACCAGCCCTACAGGAGGTATTACGGGGGGTTCTATAAAAGTAAAAAGGCCCCAAGAGTGATACAAAACAGAAAGTCACAGCCAATACAAACAAAGACTTTACTGACAACATGGCAGAATTAAAAGCATATCTCTCAGTACTCAGCCTGAACATTAATGGTTTAAATTCTGGCTTCAAACGCCACAGGGTTGCAGATTGGATAAAAAGAAATGACCCATCCATTTGCTGTCTACAAGAGACTCATTTCGAACCCAAAGATGCATTCAGACTGAGAGTAAGGGGATGGAGTACCATCTTTCACGCAAATGGACCTCAAAAGAAAGCTGGGGTAGCAATTCTCATATCAGATAAATTGGATTTTAAACTACAGACTATAGTTAGAGATGCAGAAGGGCACTATATTATTCTTAAAGGAAGTATTCAACAAGTGGATATGACAATTATAAATATATATGCCCCCAACAGGGGAGCAGCAAGATACACAAGCCAACTCTTAACCAGAATAAAGAGACATATAGATAAAAATACATTAATAATAGGGGACCTCAACACTCCACTCTCAGAAATAGACAGAACACCCTGGCAAAAACTAAGCAAAGAATCAAAGGCTTTGAATGCCATACTCGACGAGTTGGACCTCTTAGATATATATAGAACACTACACCCCAGAACCAAAGAATACTCATTCTATTCTAATGCCCATGGAACATTTTCAAGAATAGACCATGTTCTGGGACACAAAACAGGTCTCAGCCGATACCAAAAGATTGAAATTATCCCCTGCATATTCTCAGACCACAACACTCTGAAATTGGAACTCAACCACAAGGAAAAATTTGGAAGAAACTCAAACACTTGGAGACTAAGAACCATCCTGCTCAGGAATGACTCGATAAACCAGGAAATCAAAAATCAAATTAAACAATTTATGGAGACCAATGAGAATGAAAATACAACAGTCCAAAACCTATGGGATACTGCAAAGGCAGTCCTAAGGGGGAAATACATAGCCATCCAAGCCTCACTCAAAAGAATAGAAAAATCTAAAATGCAGTTTTTATATTCTCACCTCAAGAAGCTGGAACAGCAACAGAGGGACAGGCCTAATCCACGCACAAGGAAGCAGTTGACCAAAATTAAAGCTGAAATCAATCAAGCAGAAACCAGAAGTACAGTAGAGCAGATCAACAGGACTAGAAGCTGGTTCTTGGAGAGAATCAATAAAATTGACAGACCACTGGCAAGACTTATCCAAAAGAAAAGAGAAAGGACCCAGATTATTAAAATTATGAATGAAAAAGGAGAGGTCACAACGAACACCATTGAAATTGGAAGGATTATTAGAAATTTTTATCAACAGCTATATGCCAATAAACTGAGCAATCTGGAAGACATGGAATCCTTCCTGGAAACCTATAAACTACCAAGATTGAAAAAGGAAGAAATTGATTTCTTAAACAGGCCAATTAATTATGAAGAAATTGAGTCAGTGATAAACAACCTTCCAAACAACCCAGGCCCGGACGGTTTTCCTGGGGAATTCTACCAAACATTCAAAGAAGAAATAATACCTATTCTCCTAAAGCTATTTCAAAAAATAGAAACAGAAGGAAAGCTACCAAACTCATTCTATGAGGCCAATATTACCTTGATCCCCAAACCAGGCAAAGACCCCCTCAAAAAGGAGAATTACAGACCGATTTCCCTAATGAATATGGACGCCAAAATCCTCAACAAGATACTTGCTAATAGAATCCAACAGTTCATTAAAAGGATTATCCACCACGATCAAGTGGGATTCATACCTGGGATGCAAGCGTGGTTCAATATTCGCAAATCAATCAGCGTGATACATCATATCAACAAGAAAAGACTCAAGAACCATATGATCCTCTCAATCGATGCCGAAAAAGCATCTGACAAAATAAAGCATCCTTTCCTGATTAAAACCCTTCAGAGTGTAGGAATAGAAGGTACATTTCTCAATCTCATAAAAGCCATCTATGAAAAGCCTACTGCAAATATTATTCTCAATGGGGAAAAGCTGGAAGCCTTTCCCTTAAGATCAGGAACACGACAAGGATGCCCACTCTCGCCACTATTATTCAACATAGTACTAGAAGTCCTTGCAACAGCAATCAGACAACAAAAAGGGATCAAAGGTATTCAAATCGGCAAAGAAGAAGTCAAAATGTCTCTCTTCGCAGACGACATGATACTCTATATGGAAAACCCAAAAGAAGCCACTCCCAAACTATTAGAAGTTATAGAGCAATTCAGTAACGTGGCGGGATACAAAATCAATGCTCAGAAATCAGTTGCATTTCTGTACACGAATAACGAGAACGAAGAAAGAGAAATCAGGGAATCCATCCCATTTACAATAGCACCAAAAACCATACGTTACCTTGGAATTAACTTAACCAGAGACGTAAAGGACCTTTATTCTAGAAACTATAAATCACTCTTGAAAGACATTGAGGAAGACATAAAAAGATGGAAAGATATTCCATGCTCATGGATCGGAAGAATTAACATAGTTAAAATGTCCATGCTACCCAGAGCAATCTACACTTTCAATGCTATCCCGATCAAAATACCGAGAACGTTTTTCAAAGAACTGGAACAAATAGTCCTTAAATTTGTATGGAACCAGAAAAGACCCCGAATCTCCAAGGAACTGTTGAAAAGGAAAAACAAAGCTGGGGGCATCACAATGCCGGATTTCGAGCTGTACTACAAAGCTGTGATCACAAAGACAGCATGGTACTGGCACAAAAACAGACACATAGACCAATGGAACAGAATAGAGAGCCCAGAAATGGACCCTCAGCTCTTTGGGCAACTAATATTTGATAAAGCAGGAAAAAACATCCGGTGGGAAAAAGACAGTCTCTTCAATAAATGGTGCTGGGAAAATTGGACAGCTACATGCAAAAGAATGAAACTTGACCACTATCTCACACCATACACAAAAATAAACTCCAAATGGATGAAAGACCTCGATGTGAGACAGGAATCCATCAAAATTCTAGAGGAGAACATAGGCAGCAACCTCTACGACATCAGCCAAAGCAACCTTTTTCATGACACATCCCCAAAGGAAAGAGAAACAAAAGATAAAATGAATTTATGGGACTTCATCAAGATTAAAAGTTTCTGCACATCCAAGGAAACAGTCAGAAAAACTAAGAGGCAGCCCACGGAATGGGAGAATATATTTGCAAATGACACTACAGATAAAGGACTGGTATCCAAGATCTACAAAGAACTTCTCAAACTCAATACACGAGAAACAAATAAACAAATCAAAAAATGGGCAGAAGATATGAACAGACACTTTTCCAATGAAGACATACAAATGGCTAACAGACACATGAAAAAATGTTCAAAATCATTAGCCATCAAGGAAATTCAAATCAAAACCACACTGAGATACCACCTTACGCCAGTTAGAATGGCAAAAATAGACAAGGCAAGAAACAACAATTGTTGGAGAGGATGTAGAGAAAGGGGATCCCTCCTACATTGTTGGTGGGAATGCAAGTTGGTACAGCCACTCTGGAAAACCGTGTGGAGGTCCCTTAAAAAGTTAAAAATTGAGCTACCCTATGATCCAGCCATTGCACTACTGGGTGTTTACCCCAAAGATACAGACGTAGTGAAGAGAAGGGCCATATGCACCCCAATGTTCATAGCAGCAATGTCCACAATAGCTAAATCGTGGAAGGAGCCGAGATGCCCTGCAACAGATGACTGGATTAAGAAGTTGTGGTCCATATATACAATGGAATATTACTCAGCAATCAGAAAGAATGAGTTCTCAACATTTGCTACAACATGGACGGCACTGGAGGAGATAATGCTTAGTGAAATAAGTCAAGCAGAGAAAGACAACTATCATATGATTTCTCTCATCTATGGAACATAAGAACTAGAATGATCAGTAGGGGAAGAAAGGGATAAAGAAAGGGGGGGGTAATCAGAAGGGGAAATGAAACATGAGAGACTATGGACTATGAGAAACAAACTGAGGGCTACAGAGGGGAGGGGGGTGGGGGAATGGGATAGACCGGTGATGGGTAGTAAGGAGGGCACATATTGTATGGTGCACTGGGTGTTATACACAACTAATGAATCATCGAGCCTTACATCGAAAACCGGGGATGTACTGTATGGTGACTAACATAATATAATAAAAAATCATTATTAAAAAAAAAAAAAAAGAAGTTGTGGTCCATATATACAATGGAATATTACTCAGCAATCAGAAAGAATGAGTTCTCAACATTTGCTACAACATGGACGGCACTGGAGGAGATAATGCTTAGTGAAATAAGTCAAGCAGAGAAAGACAACTATCATATGATTTCTCTCATCTATGGAACATAAGAACTAGAATGATCAGTAGGGGAAGAAAGGGATAAAGAAAGGGGGGGTAATCAGAAGGGGGAATGAAACATGAGAGACTATGGACTATGAGAAACAAACTGAGAGCTACAGAGGGGAGGGGGGTGGGGGAATGGGATAGACCGGTGATGGGTAGTAAGGAGGGCACATATTGCATGGTGCACTGGGTGTTATACACAACTAATGAATCATCGAGCCTTACATCGAAAACCGGGGATGTACTGTATGGTGACTAACATAATATAATAAAAAATCATTATTAAAAAAAATAAATAAATAAATAAATAAAAAAATAAAAAAAAATAAAACTAGAGAAATAGCCTATTCTTGCTATGAGAATAAACAATGTCACATTCGTGCCATGTAACTGTGTTCCTTACATGTTCTATCTGTGAAAGCTAAAATCTGAAGGAATAATGGTGTCTTGCATTTTTATAGTACTTACATTCCATAGATACATTGATTTATTTGGCCTTTGCTTTAGCCTATGAGAGATTCAAGGAGATATTATTATTCCTAATTTGCTGATGGAGAAACAGATTCAGTGATACTGCAAGTGTTGCTCAAAGTCACACGAGTAAGTAGTAACAGAATTCAAACTAGAACCCATTCTTCAGAGCTTACTCATCTGATGCTCTTTTTCATTAAAGCATTGTCACTTTTGGGGCCCCTGGATGGCTGAGTAGGTTAAGCCTGACTGTTGATTTTGACTCAAGTCATGATTTCAGGGTTGTGAGTTCGAGCCTCACATCAGGCTCTGTGCAGGGCATGGAGTCTGCTTGAGATTCTCTCTCTACCTCTCCCCCCATTCTCTCTTTCTCTCTCTCTAAAAAAATTTTAAAAATTTTTAAAAATAAAATAAAGTGTCAAAGCATTGTCACTTTTTTGGAGAAAGTCATATTTATTGAATGAATTGCATATGCAAGAATACCAATGAAGGAAAACTAATACTATAACTACAATTTTGAAAATAAAGCCAATAGAACAGGAACAAAATACGCATAACATGAGAGAAATGTTTGATTTTGACCCACAGTGCCTTCCTTATCTTCATGATTAACCTAAATGTCTGTTAGAACAAACCATATACCTTGATCTAACCTTTAGTGTTTTTTTTTAAAAAGCAACAACATTCTTTTTTTTATAATAATTTTTTATTATGTTATGTTAGTCACCATACAGTATATCCTTAGTTTCTGATGTAGTGTAGAACACTTTTTCTTTGAGATATGTAAGATTTACACATTTGTTCAAGTACATACTCTTTTTTTTTTCATTGCAAGTTTTTAGGTAAATTCCAGTTAGTTAACATATAGTGTAATATTGGTTTCAGGAATTTAGCAATTCATCACTTACATATAACACACAGTGCTCATCACAAGTGCCCTCCTCAATACCCATCACCCATTTAATCCACCCCCGATCTGCCTCCCCTCCATCAACCCTCAGTACACAGATTCTGATTCAACAGTAGATCTACATTATCTTGTTATTTACTTAGTATATTGTGTAGCATGTACTCCTGAGCAAGTACTATCTGAAATTCTAAAATTGCTGATCTCTGAAATAAGATATATTTCAGTTATAGATTTTTAAAAAATTGAGATGAAAGTAAAATTCACTCCCCATCACCCTCTCCCCAGAAATAAAGAACTTTTTTCAAGTCTATCCTTCTACTCTAAAGAACATTTCTTACTAACATTTCTGGTAAGGCAATAAATATTCCAGAATAATCTCGAACTTACACTTGCAAAGATTACACTGTTTAATATCAATAACAAAAACAAACCAAAGGGAGGGACAAATCAAAAAGGAAAGAAAGAAAATACCTTTCAAAATTTCAAGCTTAAACATGTGTAAGACAGTCATGGCAGTATTTTTTGAAATGATGTAAATGTTATATACTTACCAAATAATGTCAAAAGCTTTGTCACTTTTTATCAAGCTGGAAACAAGTCTAAAAAAAATTCCAATCTGAACGCTGATAAATATTTTTAGACATCCATATCTAGATTTCATCAAAAATTTAAATACAGATTAACAGCAATAGGATTTGCCCTTCAATATAATATTTTGATAAAGTATTAAAAAGAGTTAACAAAAATTTCAGGGTGCATATGTGTATTAAGAACTAATGGTGTTATCACTTCACTCATTTCCAGATCTTTTCTGTGCTTTTTAGATGTTGGCAACATATATCACACACACACACACACACAGGCCACTATACTATCTAAAGTTATATCTTGGACAGATCTAGGTAGTAGAAGCAAAGATCTACAGAATGTTTATCTGGTTAAAACTGCTTAAATATCAATGAAGTCAGAGAGAGAGTAGAAACACCACGCTAATACACATTATCAATGCTGTAAAACAAAAGATGTATATTCTGGTCTAAGATACCATCTTTTTCCCAAAATCACTAAATCATAATCTGGGCTGCAATACTAATCAAAAGGATAAGAAATATGCTTTGTCTCCCATTTTGCAATAAAGAATGAGCTTTCAAATAGTCAAATTCAAGAAGAGGCATCAGAGGAAGGACTTCTTAGCTCAGGAAGCCGTACCCAATTGACAGTATCTTTTGTCCTCTTTTAGGGGGGACAGCTTCACTATGGTCATGTAGGTCTGGGACAGGAAGGGGATTTCTGCTTACTGAAAATAAGTTCTATTCACAACTGTGCTCTTTCAGAGTTTGGCTATCCACAATTTCTTGGACGCTGTTAGAGTTATAAAATAAACACTTCCAAGATTGTTTTCTTAAAAGCCAGTCCAACATAAAATGAAATGAAAAGAACTTTTCTGAGTCTTCAGTTCAACATGGGTGCATTTAACTAGGAACATACCTTTTTCTTCCCCTCTTTGAACTTCAGATTGATCTTTGTTTTTCAAAGTCTCAACACTGGCTCATTCCACTGGAGACTTCTGTTTGATGGCTGGCTCCATCCTAAACTCTGGGACAACATTTGGATGTCAGTTATTTATTTAAGATCTGAATTTAGGCAAATAGTGAGACAGGTGTTTAGGAACTTGAGCAGTGGTTGAGTAATTATAGAGTTTAAATCAAGAAGGAACCTCAAGGGACATATGATCTGGCCAGCAGCTTTCAAGCAGATAAAGTATTATCATCCCATTTTGCAGCTGGGACACTTGAGGTGTAGAAAAAGTAGGTTCATTTGTTAATGGATGAACTGTTATCTGGGTAATAAAGATGGGGGAAAGGGAATGAGGTAGAGGAGAACTGGATCCCAAACTGCCCGCTTTTTAAAAAGTGTACTGCTTCCACTGCATATAGAACAACTGGTATCATCCACCTAACACATACACATTCAATCCTAAGATTATAGCAAAACAGCTGACAACGTGGATACTAATCTAATCACACAGGACTAAATTTGAACCTTGTTTCATCCACCCTCTGGGCACGAGAATGAGCAAGTTATTTTACAAAGTGAGAAAAATGATAGAACAGATATCTCACAGAGATCGCATGAGAATTAAATAGGAGACTACATAGTAAGTGTTTATCCCAGAATCTGGCACATGTGCCTAAAATTATTAGCTTTTGTTACAAATCAATAATTATAATCTGCCTGCCAAGGGTAACTTTATAGTGATTATTTGGAAGCTTCTGATAATTCCAAGACAGGAAGAATTGTGTTCAAACAGGTAAAAAGGAAAAGGAAAGAAAGTAGATTTTTTTTCATACAGTAAATGAGCATAAGCTCCCAACAAAATGGGCCCAGCTGAGGTCCTGGCTAAAGATCCAAAAAGGCTTTACTTGATTCAATGAGTCGTATGACCATGGGTGAATTTAACACAAAGCTAATGAAGACTATTTGCAGAGTGTCTCAATTACATAGGCTCCTTCCAAAGCCTTGACAGAGACCCCAGCATTATGTTCAAGGACTACTTTGATATTTTCTCTTAAAGAGTTCCCCCAAATTATATAAGCTTCAGGCCCTCCAAAACTTGAATTTGTTCCTGCAATGGTGTCCTGTCTGTAACTCCTTGAAAACTAAACAAAGCCAACGCTGATATAATTGTGGGCAGATGTCTTCTTCATTTGACTTTCTGCTTTTCAAGTGCCTTGACACCAGCCCTTGATCAAGGAGAAAGGGTCAGGTTACTGTCTGCAGTACCAGAAACTAGACGGCTCCTTCCAGGAATGTTAAAACCCACAGACTGGGCACAGCTCCAGGGAGTTCTGGATCAGGTGACTCAAACAATGACCGAAGAAGTCAAATTTCAAAGTCCAAGCAAAGAATCTGAAGACGGGCCATTGGATCACAGAGTGACTCCTAGTGACAAACTGAAATGGGTCATCATGAGGAACTGGCTAAGAAGACACTTCTTCCTGGGTAAAAAGTGGTTTTAGACTCTTCAAGAGAATGCCATAGTGGCATTAAATACACAAGGCTTGTTCAGGTGGACTTATACCTAAAAACTTCTTGTTTCATCCTTGAATTCCTTCTATTGCCCTACTCTCTGACATCATGGCTTGATCATTATTTTCCAAGAAGAGATGCAGTGGGAAAAAGAGCTAAACATTGACTGAATTTTCACAATTTGAGCAAAGCAGGATGGCAACACTGTATATATCCTGTCATTTCAGCACCACAACCCTCAGACAGGCCAAGAGAAGTACAGAAAGACAGTGAGTGACAGAGCTAGGGTTCCAAACCTAAAATAAAAACAAAGACCTAGACATTAACTGTTAAGTTGTTTTCTTGGAATTTATTTACTTATGGCACGTCCTCTATTACCACAAGCAGCAACATAAAAAGAAGAATAGGGAAACTATCTGAGGAATGGAATGATTTCTTCCCTCACTCTCTTTGACAATCTGGACCCTACTCCTCAAAGTCATCTACCACCTTGGGATAGAGAAAGGCAAGAAGGTGAGAAAGAAAGGAAAGAAAGAATAAAGCAAGAAGGAGGAAAGGAGAAAGGAGAAATGATGGGATAGAGAATGGTTTGCACCTTACTGGAATAGTGGACCCAAACTCTAGAACTAATTTTAGCAAACTAAAATTTAGTTTAATTTTATTTTTTTAATTTTATTTAATTCCAGTTTTGATTAATTTTAGTTAATTAAATTACACTCAAGCAGTATAATGGATTATCAAAATTTGCTAGACCTGAGTTCAAATTCTGGTTCCAATTGCATGATCTTGGGCAAATTACTTTACCTCTAAGTTTTACTTTATTTTTTTTAAGTTTTAATTTCTTCATATATAAATTGTGATTAAAACAGTGCCTACTATATAGGATTGTTGAAGGATTGTATGTGTTTATATATGTAGAGCATTTTTTAAAGTGTCTGGAGCACAGTAAATAATAAATGTTAGCAATTATAATGCTATGGAGGAATTCACAATTTGACCATCATTCCCATTTTTTTATTATTTTTTTTAAGATTATTTATTTATTTATTTGAGAGAGAGAGAGACAGAGAGAATGAGCACTGGGCAGGAGCAGAGGGAAAGAGAGGGAAGCAGACTTCTGCCGAGCTGCTCAACGTGGGACTCCATCCCAGGATCCTGAGATCATGACCTGAGCCGAAGGCAGATGCTTATCAACTGAGGCACCTCATGACCATCATTCCCTTTACCACTGAAACTGCACATGAAAACTGATATAATGCAAACATTTGTTCATTAATTCATTCATCCTACAAACTATAATGTGCACATCCCGGGCTGGGGACACAGCATGAAGAAGACAGACTCAGTGCCTGCCTTCTTGGAGTTCACAATCTCAAGCAGTCTTTACTCCATCTAAAACAAAGGGGAAAAAATGAATAACTCTGTTTCATTTTTTTGGTGTCACTCCAAATGGACTTCTTTACTATAATTCCTTTGGTTGACGGTACTAATTGTTTAGAAAGTACCCAGCAGATCTCTGCCTATTTCAAAATGATCCTTGATAAGGGTGTATAAGATAGCTCAGCAGGGTGCAAGCTGCATGCAATTATTTTTTGGTTAATCCCTTTAGAGATAAGTCGACTTGTTAAGTGTCAGCCACAGAGAGTCTAACATGGGGTTGGAAAAGCCTCGATTTGTATTGGTTCATGTGTTTCATATTGCCTGGTGAGCCTCAGCTCTTCATTTTCAGGGAAGTGTCATCGAAGAGACATCTTTGTGTCATCTAACATGTGTTTAGTGATTACTTTATCTGTAAGTGGTAAAGATCATACTAAATGACTGCTTCCTCTGTCTAGTTAAAGCTGACAGGGTTGTCACTACTTTGGTGATGGATTCAACACCCCAGCTTCTTTTCACAAATATGTCTTATTCTATATCAGAGAAATAGAAACAGTTTGAGAATGGATTTAGCCAGCTGCAGACAATGGATTCAATATCACATTCTTAGAGTCAATACCAGAAAAGGATGGTTTATTTCAAGTTTGTCTTTTCTCTATTCCATAGCCCAGAACTTGTTCTCTACTTTTGATGTCCAAGTGGGTAATTTAATCAACTATTTAATGCTAATTTTTTGAAAGTGTGTTTGTAGAAAATGGTTGTACTTCTTCTTCCCCCAGTTCCTCTACCTCTTCCAGATAACAGATGCGAATTCAAATAATAGCCTCTAGGGTAAATATTCCTACCTTAATTGGCAGGAATGACTCTAGCGGTGGGAATTTTAGCCAGATAAATAGGAAATCTAGTCACGATGAAAATAATATTGATAAATGGAATTAAGAATTCCTTAATTAACAAATAAGTATAATAACAGCAAAAGAGATGTCTGAAGAACATCTGAAAGTGGCATTTTTATTATATTTATCCCCTTCTTGTTTGGAGTTAGTTACAATCTGAGTATTCCTCCACAAAGCCAATTTACTTACTTACCCTCTCTGAAGTTAAGGATAATTCTCAGCTTCTAATATAAACTAGCCTATCACATAGTTCCTTTTTTGTTGATGAATGGGTAATTTCAGACACTAGCATTCATTGATTTTGATTTTTCTGCTAAGCTTTAATTCCACCATTTAGTTCTCACCTTGGAAGAAAATTCATGGGCCAGAGTAAGATGAACAAGATCTTGGCAAAGAAATACACTGAAAAAGGCCACGGTCTCAACAGAATTATGTACCTGGTGCTAAGAAGGGAAGGAGACAAGGAAGTTGCTGAAGCAGTTGGAATAGGGAATAGGAATGGTCAGTCAACCAATCAGCAATGAACAATGAAAAGGTCAGGCTACTTTTGAGCATTATCATGTCTTTCACAGGCTAAAGTGAGCATTAAAATTCCAAAGTCTTCCTTGCTTCCCAAAGTTTAGCAAGAACAGAAAATGGTGCCACAACAGGATTGTGATGATATTTAGAAATGATCTGAACATATGGGGGTAAATATGATGTCACCCTGGAGCAGTGCCACAACCTGGTCACGCTCGCCACCTCTCTCCCCTCCCCCACTCCTTCCCTTCTCACTTCGTGTATATCCATGGGGCAGCTGCCTGATAAATCAGACAGAATTCTTCAAAAGGCCCCTGAGGGGCTGATAATCACAATAAATATTACAAGTTTGTCCTCACATAGACCTTTCTTCAGAAGGCCTTCTAGGCTCGCCAGTTTAATTGTTATGACTGCTCTTTTTTTTCTCTCTCATATGGGACTGATGAAGCACAGTGGCTTTCCTGAGGTCACTCAGCAGGATGGGGTCCCTACCAGAAGTTTCCATACTGCCTAGAGAATCAATGATGTTGCAGAATACGGTTCCATAGGAGCCAACAAAAATATGTCAGTGGGTTTTACAAAGGACTTTTTAATAAAACAATAAAATCTGTTTCTGTACCAAGTCATTTTAGTTGCCTATGTTATTTCAGTGGGCTCTACCAACACCAAAATAAACCAAGTGGGGAACTAAATTTTGTAGTGTTTGTAGCATGAATAATCCAAGTGGTGATTAACTACTTTTTAAAAGCACAGAATTTTAAAAATAAAATCCACTTATTTATATTCTTCTTGAGCCAATAACAATTGATATGTGCTCTCCTAACATGGTTCTCAACCAATTCTGCCCAGCACGAGACCTATGGTAAAATCTAGAGCCATTTTTTATTATTATTATTACTGGAGAAAAGGTACTACCAAATCTAGTGAGTGGGGGCCAGGACTGCTGCTAAACATCCTACAAGGCACAGGATGGCCCTCCATAACAAAGAATTACCTTGTCAAGAATGTCAACAGTGGGGGCGCCTGGGTGGCGCAGTCTGCCTTCGGCTCAGGGCGTGATCCCAGCGTTCTGGGATGGAGCCACACGTCAGGCTCCTCCGCTGGGAGCCTGCTTCTTCCTCTCCCACTCCCCCTGCTTGTGTTCCCTCTCTCGCTGGCTGTCTTTGTCAAATAAATAAATAAAAATCTTTGAAAAAAAAAAAAAAAAGAATGTCAACAGTGTCAAGATTGAGATACCAAAAGCCTGCAAGCAGAGATGAGAACTGGAACTGAAAAGAGAAACTGGTTTGAAAGTCCCCAGGTTTCTTCCCAAGATCTGGACAGCAGGCAACTAACTACTCCACTGCTATTCCCACTTTTGCATAAACTCTCCAACTTCTATTACATCTCTCTGTATTCCTAAAGCAGAGGTAAAAATATTTTTGATTTTGTTGCTTGTGACTTAACAATAGAAAGGGTATTACACTATATATAATCTTTGGGGACTAATACTTTCTGCTCCAAATTCTATTGCTGAGATTCAGCTATTTTTACTACTGGCTTCAGTGTATTCATTTTGACTACTATATACTATTCCACGATACAAGTGAACTACACTGGGATAGGCCGGTGATGGGTATTAAGGAGGGCACATATTGCATGGTGCACTAGGTGTTATACGCAAATAATGAATCATGGAACACTACATCAAAAACTAAGGATATACCGTATGGTGACTAACATAATAAAAAATTATTATTAAAAAAATAAGATAAAAAATAAATGAACTACAATTTATTTCGATCAATATTCAGGTTGTCTGCAAGTGTTTGCTATTATGAACAGCGCTCCCATAAACATCTTATATAAAGCTCAGAGTGTGCATATATATTTTCCTTTTCTGCAAATATATATATATAGGTAGACAAACAGAAAAATATGGAACTATGTACATTCAGATATTAGCAATGATTATCTCTATATTGTGGGATTATTAATGATTTTAATGATGTTTTATGATTTTCTTCTTTTTCTTATTTATATTTTCCATTTTTTATACAATAAACATGTATTTTTTGTAATAGGAAAAATAGTTTTCAAAAAAAAAGAGAGAGGGACAAACCAAGAAACAGACTCTTAACTATAGAGAACAACCTGATGGTTATAGAGGATGGGGGCTGAAATAGGTGATAGGGATTAAGAAGTGCACTTATCATGATAAGCACTGGGTGATGTATGGAATTGCTGAATCACTATACAACACACCTGAAACTACTATAACATGATACGTTACAAAAACATTGTCTAAAATGCTAGGAGACTGGCACACCTGGCTGGCTCAGTCAGTACAGCATGTGACTCATGATCTCAGGGTTTGTGAGTTCGAGCCCCATGTTAGGTGGAAAGATTACTAAACAAAATAAACTTCAAAAAAAAAAAAGAAGTTTAAAAAGCTAGGAGATTGGCTTTGTTTTAAATAATGAGAATTGTCAAATATGCTATCTCATTAAGTTTAGCTTAATCCAATGTATAGAACATGAGTTTGTTGTTATGCCTAACTTCAAGCTAGACTTTAGACAAACGATACATAAACTAAAACCTAATAAATAGTAAGTAATGGCAAAAAGAAAAAAGAGGTGTTAAAGGCCAAAGAAGAGCAACCCTCTGCTTGTCAAAGTCCCTAAACATAATTAAAAGGTCAACTATATCTCAATAAAACTAGGGGGGGAAATCCACTTTCTTAGAAAGAAAAAGGCTGTTTGGACTTGTAAAAATACAGATAAGTGATAAATTGTGAAAGTACATTTTATATGATCAAAGAAATAAACTGCTACTAACAACAAAAAAAGTTATTTTTTATTCCCGCTCTCCCCCCCCAAAACACTCCCCTGTAAACACTATATCATCCTCAAGTTTGCAGTCTGACCATTCAGGATTAAGCGTGGTGATAATAAATCATAACCTATTTCCAGCCTACGTGAAGAGGTGATGGCTGAGGGGTGATGCAGTCACCACTATGTAATTATAATGTAGAGGGGGTTACTTGTTCTGCTTTACTGCTTCCTTCCATCCATTGAAAAGGCAACAACTGACCTCTCAGGAGGAAAGCTGGAATGGGAGCTATCCCTTCTAACATTAACCAAGACAGACAAACAGAAATGGTTTCTCTCCCTGCTTCCATAAAAAGAAACACCACCTTTTCTAAATACGTTTGTCAGGGAAAATACAGGGGACGGCCAGAACTTACTGCAATTTTTTCTTTAATTTTCCACCTCATTTTTTCTGAGTGGAGAAAATCTCAATTCTTACCTCAACACCAGAGGGATTTTTTTTTTCCTTTCTATACCACAGAGCCAGCATCCCCTGCTGTGTAGTGTTTGGAATGCTGTGACCTGAGACTTGAACAAGAAATGTCATATAATGCAAGATAAAAAGAGGTGTGAGGGGGTACAGCATGAAAGAGAGGTGTGACTAACTATGGCAATAATTCATCTCTAAAGCCCAGAAAGTTCCTCCTGTAGAGAAAATGCCAGTCTCACTGGAAGCCAGAAACTATAAAGAGTGTCAGCTACTGTCAGGTATGGTTTTTTTTGTCACTGGAGAGAAAAACAGAAAGGTGGCAGCCTTCCTGCTCATGCTTCTGCACGAGGTGGTCCAACTGTGCACACAGGCACATGCAAAAAGACAGATCTGCAGGCTGAAAAGACACTGGACACAGAGAAGCTCATGGTGTTTGCCAGAGGTCTTAAGGGGATCTTCTATTTCATTCCATAGTAATGCCCTTTTTGTTGACAAAAGTAAATTGATGATAGTCAAGAGGGAAGCATTTGGTGGAAAAATTCTGTTGACCCTTCTCAGATTGAATTTGACCACAGAACAGGATACCAGCAGTTGCAGAAATGATAGATTATTGTAATGACTGCCAGAATGGCCTTTTGGCATGTTTAAATGGCAATAAATTTCACCAGGAAGAAGGCAATTTTACTACTTTAGAGCAGTAAGGAAACACGGTGTTTAAGGTGTAAATAAATCGTGGGTCATTAACAGCAAGCATATTCTGTCCATGGTGCAATTCTCAATCAGCGGCTATTCATATTTAATTCAATTACGTGGATTTACTTAGCCAATTATGCTTTTTCGTTCCAGGTCACAGACTTCTCAGGCTGACAATTTTGCTCTTTTCCTGTCTCCCTTATGTCCATAAACACAGCCCTAGTTTCTCCCTCATTTTTCCTTCCACAGGTACATAAATACGATCAGGGTAGTTCAATAATGCTAACTCACTGAATAGGCTACTGAGATGATTAAATTAAAGACTGATTTGCCATGTGGTCTTTTCCTTGGCTCCAAAATCCCCTCCGTCCCTCGCTCATTAATCTGGCTCGGTCCTTCACTGAACTCTGCCATTAAAGGAAGAGGCGGGAGAGAGAGGTGTGCAATGAAGTTTGACATTTCCTCAAAAATGATTGTATTAAAACCCACTTACATTTATAGCTCCATCTCATTTGAGAATGTTAATAAGTTGCAATTTCATCAAGAGAAAGGTATTGGGATCTAATCAAGTCAAAGGCTTGCTCACATTGGTATGGATTGTGCTTCTGAAGCATCACTTTAAAAGGTCATTTTTAAATACAGTTTAAGGTGATAATTAACAAAGTTCATTAATAACAATCTGCTTGTGGACCATTTAAAACATTCGGGCTTCATCTACACTATCAGTCTGAGGCCAAATTCAGCTCACTTCAAGCCTGCATCAGCTCTGACCAGAAGAACAAAATTTAAGAGACACACTCTAAATCAGTCAGGTCAATAACTACACTCCCCAGAACCAAATTAGTGTTGAACTTGGGTTGGTCCAACAAGCACAATGCCTCCAAAAGCCTAAATCTCGTTTTATAATAAGCACAGTGCAGACTGTCCTTTCTCAACATGACTGAAAGGACTGTCCGGTGATTAGTCCCAAGCCTCACTATTACATCTAAAAATCAGGCACCTAGGCTTCTTTCTGCTGGCTTTGTGTTTCCTGGAATGTTTACTAAGACCACACTGGAAAGATTTTCTGTTCCCATAATTTTGTAAGCTGCCAGGAACATACCAGTAGCCCCAACCACCTAAGGCCAAAAACACCATTTTGTTTATCTCCGATCAACCCTAGGAACTAATGAAACTACAGGTGACTTATATGCAGCATGGAGGATACAGGGTGCTCACCTCGTTGAATTACCAACCATCCCAGAGTCCGTGTAATTGGCTTCCCAGATGGAGACGGAGGAGAAAATATAAGAAGATGTTAAATAAGGAAAGCCACCAGTGGGGGAGTTTATAGCAAGAGAAGAGTCATTAACATAGAGGTTGAGAAAATTTTTTAAATGATTTATTAATTGTCCTCGTTTACAGATGAGGAAGTGGAGAACCCAAAACCTGAGTGGCTTTCTCAAGGCCAATAGGATTTGGTGACAACACAGGACTAGAACAAGGACTTCTGACTCCTAATTCTATTACCGCAGTGAACAATATGCAGGAAGAACAAGCTACTGAAAGTGCCGCCAAGCTGCAGCATGGTCAGCAGACCTAAGGAGCAGCTACAATCCGGGGCACAGGAGCCTGAGAAAACCTGCAGGTGTCCTCACCTCACCCCTTGGCACAAGGTTCTGTGCTCACAATTCCTGAAAACAAAGGTCTAGTGTGTTTGGGTTGCAGGGGTGGGAATGCACAGTTTTCCAAGTCTACATGTCGTTTCCAAGGCCCAGGCTCATTTTTGTCATGATTGCTAGAGAGATAAAAAGAAAACCAGGGAGAGCAGGATATTTTTAGACTACAGGGCAAGGTTATCTGGCTCTGACTGAGATAAATGTGAAGGGTCAGAACCTTGCCAGTTTTCACTGCAGTAAGTCAAGTTGACCACATGTGAGGAAGATGGAATTTTTATAGAAGTTGTCGACATTTAAAAGCACATAGTCACGTGCAGTGATAAGTCAAGCCTCCCGTGTTTTTAATGGACTTGTCTCCCAGCCTCACTTCCCCAGCTGGTGATAGCCTTATCTCCCAGTGCTTAGTTAACACTCCAGTTAGATCTATCCCCAGTCAAGCAGACCAAGAGGAAGTCGGCCTGTGCCTCTTTGTTTACCATCTCTGGCTAAGCTAATTGCAGGTTAGTGAAAATGTTCCTGGATGAGGGTAATCATGACCACGGGAAGGTAATGATGTTGGCGATGATGATGATAATGATGATGCTGATGCTAGCATATGAGATGGATGCAGACAGCTTTCTCTACTTACTGACGGGGGCTAAACTATTAAAGTAAATAGCCTGAGATAAGATGTCAATGAAGGAACTTGACTCAATAAATGACTGTTTACTTCATATCGTGAATAAATATGGTAGTCTCACAAACAAAAAAAAATTCATTTTCTCTGTTTGACTTCCCCTTGGTTGGCTTTATGATTTGCTTATTTTGTCAGGTTGATCAGGTACAATTAGTATGTCTTTCCAACAGTGATTAATAACTCTTCAGGTCAACAAAGGGCAATTAGATGTGGGGTACATTATACTAATACAGTGTGAAGGAGACTTATTACTTGATCCTGTGCTGTTAGTCATATGCATGGTGTCATAGACTCCACCTACACCACAGCAATGAGGGAGAAAAACCAGTTCATTCGAGTGTAGGTAAGAAACCCTTTAGTTTACAGTTAATCGCCCTTATACAATGCTTCCGAAAAGGGGCTGTTTTGAATCGGCTTTGTGAAAATAACATCTACTGAGCAATTAA
This sequence comes from Ursus americanus, assembly GCF_024610735.1. Taxonomy (NCBI): domain Eukaryota; kingdom Metazoa; phylum Chordata; class Mammalia; order Carnivora; family Ursidae; genus Ursus; species Ursus americanus. The sequence continues at coordinate 17,912,010 of NC_142134.1, read as the reverse complement.
TACAGTGCAGACACTATGTCACATGTTTTATGTGCATTTTTTATTTAATTCTTACATTATACCTATAAGATATGCTTGGAAAAAACTGCTTCTTGCTTGTCCGTATCCACTCTCCTTTGTCCTCAGCAATAGAACACTAACTTTATTCATGGTATGGTGACAGTATTGCCAGTTTAAAAAGATATATTCAGCTTCCTTTATAACTAGGAATGGCCATGGAAATAATTTCTAACCAATGAGATTTATGTAGTAGAGTTGTTTGAGATTCAGAGATAGTTTCTTAAAGACAGTTATTGCTTTTGCCCTTTCCCTATTTTTTCCTTCCTTCTGTCTGAAAAACAGATAAGATGGCTAGGCTCCAGCAGCCATCTTGGATCATGTATTAGGACATTAGAAGAGGAAGACAGAAGGAGCGTAGGTAGTTCTGATGAGATCTTTTACAAGGAGAGAATTAAAGTTCCACCATTTTTAAGCTACTGATCTTTTAGATTATCTGTTATATGTAATCCAAACTAATCCTAGTATAAGAGGTAAATGTTAACATCAGCCCCATTATAGAGATTAAGAAATTGAGGATAGTAAGTGGCAGAGCTGAATGTGAACCAAGGTTGTCTGACTCTGGAGCCTCTATTCTTAGTGCAATATTGTTTATTAAGAGCAATTAAAATGGCAGCCTCCTGCCATTACTCCTCACACTCTTCACTAGAGCTACCTAGGACTTGTTTCAATCCTTCAAACCAAACTGACCCTGTTCTAGTTTGCTCTAGATGTGTACATGTATCACTTCCTTTGACTGGAAAGTTCCTTTCCCTGTTCTTTGCATGGATAACACATATTTAGCATTCAGAACTTGATTTAGACATCACGTCCTCTGAAAAACTCCCCTGATCCTTCTAGTTTGGTTATGGTTCCCTCCAATATACCACCACAGTTGTCTCATCACTCAGCACTTATCACTCAGCATTAACTCCTAATAGACTATGAGGGAAGGCACTGTGTCTTCTCTTGTTATCTTGTTCACTGTTAGATGGAACGGTGCCTGGTGCCCACACAGAGCCAAGAATAGCACTTGTTCCTACCAGCCAGACTAGAAAAAGACCTCATAATTCATAGGGTATTAGGTGGAGTTCTCAAAGGGTCTTGCCTCAGTAGTGAGGAATAATTAGCCCCAGACTAGACATGGCTCTTGTCCTACTAACAAATCTTGAAAACAAGACTCAAATGTATCTTAACCGTGTCCCAGAACAAAGTTCAACAGTATTTTTATATCTGGCACCCAACCAAAGACTACCAGGCATGCAAAAAAGCACAGAAATATGATGTATACTGGTACAACAAAAAAATGATGTCACAAAGTATGATGTATTCTCTCTATAATAAGAGAAAAAATAAGTTAATTGAAACTGACCTAGATGTTAAAATTAACAAGTAAGGTCATTATAAAAGAGTTTTTATAATTATCCAAAATTTAAGTAGAAGACATTTTTTTAAAGATCTAAATTCGGCCTCTAGAAGCTTATGAAAACCATAGTGTGTAAGAAGAAAATACACTTGATGGGATTAATGATGGATTAGCTACCACAGAAGGATATATTAGTGAAGTTGAAGACATAGGAAAATTAACTACCCAGAAGAAAATACAAAAAGACTTTTTTTTTAATGAAAAGACTATCAGTGAACTTGAATAACTTCAAGCAGCCTAATATATGTGTACTTGGAAGCCCAAAGGATAAAGAAGAAGACAGAAAAATAAGTGAAGAAATAATGGCAAAAAAATTTTTCCAAATTTGATAAAAATTATAAATCCACAGATCCAAGAAGCTCAAAGAAACACAAGCCCAAGAAACATGAAGAAAACTATACCAAGGCAAATCGTAACCACATTGCTGAAAAAAAGTCATAAAGAGAAAACTTTAAAAGCACCCAGAGGAAAAAAGTCACTTCGCATTCAGGGGAAAAAGTGATTTCATGTAGGAAACATGCAAAGAGGAAGACACCACTATCTTTACAGTACTAGAAGAAAAATAAATGACAACCTAGAGTTCTATACCAGGAAAAACATGTTTCAAAAATGAAGGTCAAACAAACACTTTTCCATATATACAAAAGCTGAAAGTATTCATCATTAGCAGACTCACGCTTTTAAAAAAGATGTTAAAGGAAGTCTTTGAGACAGAAAGAAAATGATAGCCATTGAAAATATGGATCTACATAAAAGAATAAAGAGCATCAGAAATTATAACTATATGTGTAAATATGTGACTTTTTTCTTATGATGTAAATCTCCTTAAGATAACTTTATTTTTTAAATTTTATTTTATTTAAATTTAATTAACATATAATGTATCATTAGTTTCAGAGGTAGAGTTCAGTTATTCATCAGTTGCATATAACACCCAGTGCTCATTACATCACATGCCCTCCTTAATGCCCATCACCCAGTTACCCCATCTCCCCCTCCCCTCCAGCAACCCTCAGTTTGTTCTCTATAGTTACGAGTCTCTTGTGGTTTGCTTCTCTCTCTCTCTTTTTTCCCTTCCCCTATGTTCATCTGTTTTGTTTCTTAAATTCCACGTATGAATGAAATCATATCGTATTTGTCTTTCTCTGACTGACTGACTACTCTTAGCATAATACACTCTAGTTCCATCCACATCATTGCAAATGAAGATTTCATTCTTTTGATGGCTGAGTAATATTCCATTGTGTATATATACCACATCTTCTTTATCCATTCATCAGTCGATGGACATTTGGGCTCTTTCCATAGTTTTGCTATTGCTCACCATGTTGCTATAAACATCAGGGTGCACTATGAATCTGTATTTTTGTATCTTTTGGATAAATACCTAGTAGTGCAATTGCTAGATCATAGAGTAGTTCTGTTTTTAACGTTTTGAGGAATCTCCATAGTTTTTTTCAGAATGGCTGCACTAGCTTGCATTCCCACCGACAATGCAAGAGGGTTCCCCTTTCTCCACATCCTCGCCAATACGTTGTTTCCTGTGTTGTTTATTTTAGCCATTCTGACAGGTGTGTGGTGGTATCTCATCCTGGTTTTTATTTGCATTTCCCTGATGATGAGTGATGTTGAGCATCTTTTCATGTGTCTGTTAGCCATCTGTATGTCTTCTTTGGAAAAATGTCTGTTCATGTCTTCTGCCCATTTCTCAACTGGATTATTTATTTTTGGGGTCTTGAGTTTCATAGGTTCTTTATATATTTTGGATACTAACCCTTTATTGGATATGTCATTTGCAAATATCTTCTCCCATTCCATAGGTTGTCTTTTAGTTTTGTTGATAAAGTAAAACTTCTGACATTAATAGAATAAAGGTAGGAAGGGGAGAAATGGAAGTAAGGTTCTTACACTATACATGAAGTGGTATATCACTTGAAGGTGGACTGTGATAAGTTAAATATGTATGTTGTAAATGCTAAAGCAACTATTAAAATAACAAACCAAAGAATTATACCTAATAAACCAAAAAACGAAATAAGATATGATCTTTAAAAAATGTGTAAGCCAAAATAAATGAGAAAAAGGGAAAAAAGGCGAACAAACCACAGGACAAACAGAAAACAAATGTGAAATGACAGACTTAAACCTAATCATATCATAATAGTATAAAATGTAAATGGTCTAAACACTGCGGATTTATCGAATGCATTGAAAAAGAGGAGACTCAATGACATGCTGCTACAAGAAACATATTTTAAATATAAAGAAATAAATAGGGTAAAAGAAAAAAAGATGGAAAAAGATATTTCATGCTTAAATAAGCCAAAATAAAGCTAGAGTGACTGTACTGATATCATACAAAATAGATTTCAGAGCAAATAATATTAGCAAGATTAAGAAGGTTATTTCATGATGATAAAGGTCAAGTCAGGAAGAGGACATAGCAATGCTAAATGTTTATGCACCTAATAACATAGCCTCTAAAGACATAAAACAAAAACTGTTAGAACTACAAGAAACAGACAAATCTACAATTATAGTTGGAGCTGTCAGATACTCTTACTTCAATAATTGATAAAACAAGTTGAAAGAAAAATCAGTGAGGATCTAGAACCCTGAATAATATTATCAATAAACTTGACCTAATTGACAATTACAAAATAATCCTCTCAAAACAAATACTCATTCTTGTCAAGTGCTCACAGAACATTTACCAAGGCGAAGACAGGAATGGAGGGATTTAAGAGCACAGGAAACTTTTGGGTGTGATGGATATGTTCACTATCTTGATCATGGTGATGGTTTCATGAGTGCATATATTTGTCAAATTATAAATTTTAAATACATGCAGTTTAGTGTTCATCATATCTCAATGAGGTAATTCAAAAAATATATATGTGTATGAGTATGTGTACATACATATACATGAACACTGCTATATATATATTTATATATTATAAAAATATAAAATAAAATATATAAAATATAAAATATTATATATTTTCTGAGTTGACTGATCTTTCCTGGGTTGATCCTGAGGTAACAGGTAAGATTAACCTGTAGACCTCTAAATTGACCAGTGTATGGAATTCTCTATCCTAGACTCCATGAGCAATCACTTGAACTATTTTCTCACTAACATCCCACATAAAATTTTGCTATAGAATTTACTTGACAAATTTCCAACAATAGATTAGTTCTATAATCTCTCATCTTCGCGAAAATCCCCACCTGTGTCGTCAGCTGATTTGCAGTCTTTGGGACAATGCTCTTATACTTCCATTTTATTCCTCTTTCACCTGGAATGCTTACCTGGTAAACTTTTAAGAAGACATATCCATTACCTCTACCAAGAAGCTTTACTCTGATGCCCTCTCAAGTCAGAGGAGTCAATCCATTCAGACTCTAAGCTACTTCTGTACCTATTATCAGTCTTATTCTACTATATTTAAAAGTATGTATGTGTGTATAAAATTTTTATCATATATTATTTTATATTATAAAACTATGTATAATTTCATATATGCATATATATATATACACACACACACACACACACACATATGTTGACTCTTGACCAACATGGGTTTGAACAGGACGGGTCCACTTATATAAAGATTTTTTTTAATAAATACGGTTCAGCAATGTAAATATTATTTTCTCTTCCTTATGATTTTCTTAACATTTTATCTCCAGCTTACTTTATTGTAAGAATACAGCATATATACATATAACACAAAATATGTGTTAATCAACTGTCTATGTTATCGATAAGTCTTCAGGTCAACAGTAGGCTATTAATAGTTGGGGGGAGTCAAAAGTTATACACAGATTTTTTACAGCATTGGGGGCTGGCATCCCTAACCCCCACATTGTTCAAGGGTCAACAATATACATATATATAAATTTGTTTGTTTTCTTCCCTATCCTCCTTGAAAACTGGGACAAGGTCTTACAACATAGTACCTGGCACATAGTAGGTACTCAACAAACGATTGTTAAATTGAATTAAATTGACTATTTTTGCCACTGCCACACCAAAAGGTTTTGGAGAAATCAGGTACTAGAAAGCGGGACACTAGATACTCATAACATTGACTCTACCTCTCTGTGTGGCTGTACATAATTGGTGTAATTTTGAAATCTGAATGAATAATTACTAGGAGTCTTTAGTAAAGAAGACAGTATATCCAGCAGAGATAAATTCTTACTCCAACTTAAAAATAAAAAATAAAGTTCAGAAATTTGCTTTCTTTCAAAAACTTAATAAAATTCTTTAAAAAAAACACGCTAAAAATTCATTAATTACATAAAAATTTCCCCTATCACCGTCATCTCATACCACCGTGTCCCAATGTGGTGTTTTGGTTTTCGGTTTTTTGGAAAGAAAGAAAATAGCCTTACCCAAGTAAGTGATAACATTATGTTGGTGACTTGTTGAAGTATCTCATCGGCTGAAGTGTCTCATTTCTCTTGGCAGCCCAGTGGGCCCCTGAAGACAATAGGCTCTTGTTCAAACCCACACCGCTCAGCAGGGCAGGGGTTAAGAACACTGGCTTTGGAGCTGGGCTGCCTAGGTTTAAATCTCAGGACTACTGTGTAATGGCTGTGTGACCTTCTATAAGTTACTTAACCTCTCTATACCTTGATTGCATGGTAAGCAGTCAGTGGATGTTAGCTGTTATAATAAGCACTCAGTAAACACATATTAATGAGTAGCAGTCTCAAAACAGGAGAAACTATAATATAAGCTATAGTTTCAGGCGCCTAATAGTAAGTATCTCCTATATAGTTTGGGTAGGTTTTCCTACCCAAAAAATATTTCACAACTCCTAAAATTCTACCATAAAAAATGGGGGGGGGGGGTTAAACTGAACTCTCTCCCTGAGGTCTCTTTTAACTATTAGGGGTCATCACCATCATCATTTTAATCATCGTTGCTATGTAATGTCAGCTGGTCTTCACAACCATCCTATGATCTCAGGATTCTTCTATTTCTATTTAGGAAAGTGGGCACAAGAAGAAACTCTGCCCAAGGACACAAGGCAAGACTGTGGTGAAGCTAGGACCCAACCAGTTGGACCACTGTGTCTACACCCAGAAGCACTATGTCTATCAGTCATTTATTCGTGAAGTAAATATTCATTCGTGAAGTAAATATTTATTGTCTTCCATGTACCAGAATCCATGGCAGGCTCCAGACGTAGGGGCACTGAGCATCAGGCAGCAGGCAGAGTGTAACCCAAAAAGCACAGAAAAGAAGTAGAAGAGAAAGGTGGCAGGAAAGTGTCAGTTAATTGGGGAAATGAAAGAATAGAGTTCCACCGTTGGTTATCTCTTAGGTTTCTTAGTGGTCAAACTTGGAATTCCCCATAAGATTTGGATTCTGCTTCAGCCATGTGTCCAGCCTCTTTTAGTGTAGCATCTGGAGATTGTTTGCCCAACCAAAGGGGCTGGTTCCACCACTTAAAGAACTACGGCAATATCTGTTAAGCAATCTGGGTCTCACCTCTAAAGCAGGGATGTAAACTCTTATGGCCTATCTCAATGAATCGAACTTTTAGGAGAATTAAATAAATGAATCCATGCAGGTAGAGCACTGAAACTTCTCTTTTTCCCCCAAACAACTTCTTTCAGAAAATTTGGTTCTGACACCCCATTTGGCTAATGATCTGGAAGTCTTTCTCCCAACCAGGCTAATTTCTACTCTGAAGAAAAGAATTTCCTGCTGCTTTCTCCCTGAGAAAAGGAGATAATGTGCAGTTCCCAAAAGACTTCTAAAAAGACAGGTAAAAATGTTTGAGCAGGGGATGATCCTTTCGAAAAAGGAAATCTCCGGTCCCTGTGGTCTAAACCTATCCAAAGGCCAAATACTTTCCCCCAGTCAGCTATCTGGAATTACAGTAATAGTTATCTTTGGTTGACTGACCCAACGAGCTAAGAGCTGTGAGCACATTCATTTAAAATTAAAAGGAAAAAAATCCTGAAATCCTTACTGAAATACTGGTTCTGAAAGACTTCTTAAACTCAAAATCAAGCTCAATTAAATTTCACATCTAGTTCCATTCCATTTCAGCCCCAAACTTATGCTTTATTCATTTATCATTTATATCAATAATTATTTTTATATTCACTATTTTTACTTCTATTTATTGTTTATTTATAGCTCACTCATCATGCAATATTAACCAGGCTATAACAGGGGCTCTGATGGAAAGGTGGACTCCTGTTTCATTTACCTTTGTAAATATTTCAAATGGGTAGCCAAAATGCACAATTCCTCCATTTTTATACAAGCTCCTTGACGTGCTAGGTTATGAAGTACTACAAATTCTTTGCTACAGGTACCAAGAGAAGTGCTTGTTATAACTTCCCCAAATATCTCTGCATTTAAGAAGATGCTCATACATAGAAACTATGTCACTGATTATACTGCAACCAAGAACAGACCACCCCAAGCAAACTAGAGGGCCCATGGTTACTGTGTTAAAGAAAACCACAGAGTCACAGACCAAGTAGAGGAAGTATCTGCCATGCCAATTTGGAAAATTTGGTTTGTATTTATCTCTATGTTGACATTAAATCTGGTTTAACAGTATACTCAATATAAGCACTATACAGTACCACTATAGAGATGGCAAATTCCAGTCACTTGAAGAACCAATGATTATTAAACATTGTTTACATTACATTTTATAGTTTTATGAAAATTATGTGTTTCTGCATGTCTCCACTCATAGAATGTGAATTTCTTTAACACACAGAATATGCATAGGTGTTGAACAAATGCACCTGGTAGCTAATCAAAGACCCAGTCACTAACAATAGGATTATTATGTATGAAAACATTTTGTTGGTGAATCAGAACCATGCAAAGGTTTGTTCTACTCAAAACTACCTCAAAAGAACCAACCCATCCTTCAATTACAAATACCTGAGGACTCAATGCTTGATCATTCTGTAATAACAATGTCAGTGGCAGTTAAATGAGAACTTACTATGTGTAAGGCTTGTTGCCAAATGCATTGCATTTTCATAAGTATGTTGCCATTTAAACTTCACAATGTCCCCATGAAGCAGATAGTCCCTATTTTTACATAAGGAAACTGTATTTTGCTTTGTACGTTTTTCTTTTTTACTAAGATATTTGTTGTTCTCAATAAGCAATACAAATGACACCTCAAGATTTCAAACAATTCATGTAAGTTATGTATCCGCTTTCCCCCCTTGTTCCCTAGGGAAATGATAAAGTAGTACTCTTATTTCAGGAGTAGAATCTCCCTATTCGAGGTAAACACTTCACACTGCATTATGGTTTTGGTCCACGGACAATAGGGAATTATTTTATTCTTACTACAAATGCTGTGTCTCTTTAGTAGGTCTCTTAACTCTCTCCTTCTCGACTCTCTTTGACTTTTTCATTAGGGAACAGGCAGGTAAATGGGAAAAAGTTAAACCCCACATTTATCCCTTTCAGATATTTTTTCACTGAGTTTCACATTAGTCTCCTACGTTTGTTGAACTATTTGGAATATACCTGGCCCACCGCACACCACAAAAGTTCATCTTAGCAGGCATATTCAATAATTACAATTGTACAGTGTGCTATTCTAAAAAGAATTCCATTTACTTAAAACTACCTGTATGGAACTTAACCAGAAGCTTAAGAAAGAAGCTTTAATGACTATAAACCCATGATTATTCTGGATAACCAGTATCTAGCACAGTACCTGACGCAGGCAGGGACTCAGTAAATATTTTTTTAGTAAATAAATATTCTATTACCTCTGATTCTAAGTATTCCCAGCCAACTCTGTCTTCCCTTATACCACTGATCAGGACAAATTCCAATCACAGTCCTATTACATGGCCCTTAAATTAGCAAGTGTGTACAACAATTAGAAAGAATACCATTGCTTAGAAAGGATAAAAAGGAGCCTGGCCAGCCAGACACACCACATGAATGTTCACAGGATCACAAATGGTTTACCCTTTGGGATGAGAAGAGAGAAAAGAGCTTGGGAAATGTATTCCCCAATTCATAGATAGTGATCCAGTACTTTTTTGGCCGCAAATCCCTGAGGACAAGTATTAACTAAAAAGGTCATTGCAGAAGAGCTTTCAGAAGAGGACACTAAAACTAGCTACAGCTATAGGGAACAAACATTTTCAACTCTTTCGTATTATCTGACCCAAAGGACTTTTCTTTCTATGTAACAGTTCTCTACAAGCTTACAACGAAGCAAAGGGATGGCTTAAAAAAAGATGGTATATATCATTTTATTCTGCATTTATCTTTAACATGGTGTCTTAGAGTAAGGATTTCAAACTACCAGTATTTGAATAAATTGTGGCATGGCTATATTTCCCTCAAGTTGTCACCTCTTAGTAATTGGCCCTGCTTATTGAAAGCCAAATATGAAGTAGAACAGGAGGCATTAATTATTTGCAAAGTACCCGCTAACTATAGCATGCTCTGTCCCAAATAAAATCATTCAGAGTTGATTTTGTTTCTAAGTTTTAAAAAACCCACCCATGTATACCTAAAAACTGATTTATTCTCTCTGATGACAAAAGCTAAATTAGTCTAAAAATTATGAGTATTACATTTGTAGAGTACTCCTGTGTTATAACTACCCCCACCTCCTTAATCAATTTGCCATTCCAAAGTAAAAAATGATTTAGGAAAAGCTGTCAAACAGAAGAGAAAGAAAATCTAATCTGGATAAGTTATTAAGAAAACTGGTTCTTTGTGTCTTTCACATTTAAACTGTCTTTAGAGATGAAATGAAGGTGATGGGAGAGGAGGGGTTGGGGGCAGTGGGCAGAGGCTACAAACAGGGACTGGATGCCACCACGGGCACCATCTAGCCCTACAGCAAATGGAAATGCAGATGAACGGGGAAGTTACATGTGAGGGATAAACAGAAATAGCAACAGAGACAGGTGGCAAAAAGAACAAAGTATGAGGCATGGGCATGAATAAGGGAAAAGACAAAGGAAAACATGAAAAGTGGAGGAGAAGGAAAAAAGAAGGAGAGAAGGGGTCATGGAAAAAGAGGGAGAACAGAGGATGCCTGCAGGGAAGAATGAAAAGGAGAGACACCCAGAGAAACAGGGCAGCTCCTCCATCATCAGTGTTGCCTTCTTCATCTTCGTCTCTGCTTTTTTTCAGATGGCACACTGACAGAAGATTAATTCAAGTCAGCTGCTGAAAATAATTATTGCATTATGGGAGCAGTAATCATTATTTAGAACATGATTAAATATGTCTGCACCTATTGACTCTGCCTATGATTTATGTATTTGTTTAGTCAATAGTCTAATGTAAATGATGTAATTAATTATAGATGGTGGTGTCAGGTCATTGGTGAAAACAATCTGAGGAGAACAAGGGCTCTGTTTTTTTCATGACAGATGCAGAGGGGGGCGGTGGGCTGAGTTGAGGGAATTCCAGGGGAACTTTTTCACGTGTGAATGGCGGCTTGGATCTCAATTTGCATGTTGTCTTTCTCTTGTTCAGCCTTCGTTTAGAAATTGAAATAACTTGTTAAGCAAAGGGGAAGGGAGCACATGATTGCCAAGAGGACGCCTGGGACTTGGGCGGGTGAGGAGGTAAAGAGCCAGCTGCTCCCTAACACAGGGGAGCGTGGCACCATCATTTACCGCTTCATAAAATTAAATGTTTTCCAAATTAAATCAGTAGGCAGTGTGCAGGAGGCCTACTATCTCTAATAACAATTTTTCAATCAATATTAGGGCCCTTGCCATATGAAATCTGGGCAGAGAAAGTTAGCATGGGTTGGGGAGGGCGCACTGGGGAGGGCAAAGGAGAGGAGGTGGAAACAAGGTTTGAGTACTAAGGCTTTCAATCAAACCAAAGGTTTAAAAAATATAGATATATATGCATGGTGGATTCGCCATCACTGTGAGTCTATTCCCCGTAGATTTTTCTCTTAACTGATAATTCGGTCAGTCACATTCCTCAGAGGGAGGTCACAGGTCACCCCAGCCCCTGTCAGGCCTCAGAGAAACCATTTCCATTTTAATGCCACAGCTATAATCTATCAAAGATGTGATGTACAAGATACAATGAATTTAAGTGGTCTTCATATATCACTGAGCTTTCATGCCTTCACCTGGGTAATAGTCTGAATTACTCTCTCTACCTCACAATCTGTCACCCCCAGTAAAATAACTGCCATGCTGGTGTTAATGGCAGATTTGTCCAAATTGGGGCCACAGTAGCCAAAGTCATTCTACATCATAAACTTTAGCATTCAGTGCTTAGCCTGGAAAGGGCCCATAGCTTAAAATTCTTCTGTAAATAATTCTGCAGACAGGCTCTGCTCATGTTTTTATTTATAAGCGTTAAAATAAATCTAGCTGGGGCTGCACACAGCCTGCCTTCTCCATTTCCCTCTATCTAGTCCTCCAGTCCTCTCTCTCTCAAGCCCATCTAATCTGACCTGTCACTTTTCCCCGAAAGGTGTCTAATAGACACAGGTCTCTTCCTTAGACAATAAACACAGCAGAGTTCAGAAGACTCAGCTCATAGTTAGTGACCTTCTTTGCAACTCAACCATTAACCCTTCTTATTTTACCACTGAGTAGTAAAAGTCCTCTAATTTTACCACTAAGGAGTAAAAGTAGTAAAAGTTGTTGACACATATATCTCCCCCCTAAACTATCCCTGACTATGAGACTGGTGCACTGCAAACCTCCAGAAGTGGAGGGCTCATGTGTCACCTTATTCAAGTAGGTTCATGCATCCTTCTCTGTTTCTATTCTTTTCACCAGTTCCCCGATCTATCATCACCAACATCCAATCCACAATATTACTTGTGACTTTTAGATCAAAGGGGTTAAGAGCTGGGTTTGGACCCAGTGTCTGAGTTTCAGAGGCTATCTCTCCTAACCTGGGAAATATGTGCCATCCCACCAATGGTTCCAAATGAAGAGAAGACTGTACAATGGTTGATCATTTAGGTTCTAAAACCCCTTGGGTTAGACAAAGAAAGACAAAGAAAGGTTAGGTCAGTTGGCTGTAAGAAATCATCTCACCAAAGCTCCTGTATACGCATCTTATAATGGTGTAGCACCTGTGTTTGAGAAAGTCAAAGTACTTACGCAATATTGAGAGCACACCTTGGTTTCTGTACATCAGTCTAACATGATAAGAATACAGACTCTAAATGAAATCTCATAATATATTACAGATTTTCCAGAAAAGGGGTAGTTTTATTTTATTCATAGGTTACCTAGTACTAGAGCTACCCAATGCTTATAATTAACAACCACAGATAAATGTATGAAGACTTTTAGTTTTTCAGAAGACTCTCTGTTTCTATGTCATCTAATGGCCTTTCTGTATCTTGTTCTTCATATGCGAAAATTAGGACCATTAGGACTCATAGACATTTTACCTCTCAAAGCTCTGAAAAGGATTAATGAAGTAAGGTTTATAGAATGTCTTGGGCCACTCACTCTTTCCATAGGCTATAGATTTCTAGAAATGGAGGCAAAGCTGTCTAGAAAGCTGATGGCTTGGTTAAAAGGCCAAAAAAAGTCAATAGAATTGAAATTATTTAGGCAAGGTTCAGACAGAACATGGAACAGCAATTATTCCTTCAGGTTTCAGACCACTTGTGTTTAGCAACAACAAAAGAGTTGGCCCTCCTGTTTCTGATAGCACTTTCATTAAGGTAAACAGTATATTATTCATGCTGAGGGTTTCTCCAGCAGGCTCTGTTTGCTTCCACTTTATCTGAGCTTCTTTGCAGTGAATTGTAAACTCAGGAGATGTAAATTAGAAATATGCTCCCAGCCAGTCAAAATCAATGAAAACCCTTCCCTTCAACTAGAAAGAAACTGTAATAAAATGAAGTCGAAAGAAAGAATGTTCTATCAACGTTCTTGAGCCCACTGTTGAGCAGACTTTACTGGACTCTCCTCCAGTCCATTCATGAAGTATGTTTTTATGCACATATCATACAAACACAGTAAAAAGATGCCCTCACTCCTACAGAGTCACATCATGGCAGGCCCCTGAAGAGAGAGTACATCCCATGAGCACAGATATCCCAGGGAAATCACTTTATTATAACTCTCCACACTTTTTGGCCTGAAAGATTCTTTAAATTGTTAGCTATTTTTTTAAAAATCATTTAATGTGATTCTCATCTAAAAGAAACCTAGAACTTGCACAAAGAATTCCCAAATTGCAAATTCCAAAGTTGCTTTCATTTTGTCCTGTTAACTTTCCTTTAAAAGATATACCTTAATTTTACCAAGTAATTAACTTCACTGCCCTAACATGGAAAGAATGGAACAAAGAGTTAGCAAATTGTATAGCCTAGTATTTAGAAAATCATCCTAGATTTTCAAAGAAGGTAGTGAAAATGTCCATCTAGGAAACACCTGTCCATCCCCCCACTACCCCTACCCAATGCTGAAAGGACAAGGTTTAAAAAGATAATGGGGCATGTGCCGATAATACTCAGATTTTCTAAAGTTGTTGCTTTTCCTGTGGGAAAATACTTACCTTGTAAAACAGTATAGAAGCAAGGCTTCACGGACCCCACGTGTGCACACGTCAGGAGTTTACAAAGCTCCTCTGAAGCAGTTAGGGTGAGATCAGCAAAAGCCCTGCCACTCTTCATCTCCCAAAAAGTTTTCAGCTAGAGCCAGAGCTTTGCACTAGTTCAGAACATGTGGATACCCCCTAAATCAGTGTTTCTCAAACCTCAATGTGTCTAAAATAAGACTGCCAGATAAAAGACAGGATGCTCACCTCTATTTGAATTTCAGATCAACAATAGTTTTTCAGTACAAATATGTTCCAAAAATTACATGGGATATACTTATCCTTTAACATGTTTTTTGTCTGAAATTCAAATTTAACTGAGTATCCTGGGGTGTGTGTGTGTGTGTGTGTGTGTGTGTGTGTGTGTGTGTGTGTTTTAAGGTTTTATTTATTTGAGAGAGAGAGAGCACAAGCAGGAAGGAAGGGCAGAGGGAGGAGAAGCAGGCTCACTGCGGAGCAGGGAGCCCAATGCAGGGCTCGATCCCAGAACCCCAAGATTATGACCTTAGCCGAAGGCAGCTGCTTAACTGACTGAGCCACCCAGGCACCCCAATATCTTGGGGGGTTTTGCTTGTTTTTTTATGTTTTGTTTTGTTTTGCTAAATGTAGCAATCCTAGAAATAAGAATTACTTGGATGTTTACGATGTAGATTCTCAGTCCCCAAACCACATAGATTTGAATTTGATAGTTCTATCATGGGGTCAGAATATCTCACTTTTTAAGTAAGCACTATGGAGGATTCCATCATAGGCAGACTTGAAACCACTCTCTGAGAAACATATCTTAAATGGCAGAATGTTCCCTAATATACCTTTGTATATCAGCTGCAAAATGTTTTGAATTTAAAGGTGCTAGTTATTACAACTTTGCCACAGTCTAATATGTTTGCCCCCCCTTCTAAAATCTCAAAGATAGATAGAGTCCTTGATCTCCCAGAGGGGATAAGCACAAACAATATGAATTTCTGTCAAGGGATAAATGGAGCCTATTACCTCTTACCGGTAATTTTCCTTTTTCACATATAGAATAAACTGATTTCTGTTGCTGTATTTCTTTTGCAACTTGGGTATTATTTACAATAAATTGAATCCTTTCCATGCTTGACATATTACACTGATCTATGACTTTGCTTTCATTTTGTCCTGTTAACTAGAAACCCACTTCATCATGAAATATGTTCCTCACACTTTCCTCCACAGTGAGTAAAAACATTGATAAAGCATCATAAATTGTAGGTCATTTCTCAAATGCTTCCTGTTACAGTGAGGATTGGGAGAAGGAAAAGTAAGTACTGATCAATGGCCACTTGATAAAATTTATGCTGAATGTATGGACAGAAAAGCAATGGATGTATTAGAAGCAGCATTATAAGATGCTTGCTTCACATTCAGACTTCATTCTTTACTCCATAATGCCAAAGGCAATTCAGTCGTCTTCTCTCTAGCAAACCACCCCCGCCCCCAAAATAAATTAATTCATGCAAACTTCTAGCAGTGATTTTTGCCTAAATCACCTAGATAACTGAAAAGGAAGCGATATACCTAAGCTACCAGAATAGTTACCCTGTCTTCCCCTTTATTTCTGTGTAAATGTTGGGTACATATTGTTGCTTAAAGCCTAATTTGGACCAGAGATTTGAAAATAACACTGATCCCAGAATACACAATATCACCAATATAATGAGATATGTCAATTTACTGTGTGCCAATAAATCTACCAGGCATTTCACCGGGGTTACCCCAGGCAGCACTTTACAGCAACATTTTAGAAACAAGGAATTAATGATTTGGTTCAGACCACAAGGTAAGGAATGGAAAGAGCAAGAGAGAAACAGGGAAAGAAAAAAAGAGGTGAAAGGTGGGGGGGGAGGGGGGAATAAAAGGATGATGTCCTTTAAAACCTATTTCAGGGGCACCTGGGTGGCACAGTCATTAAGCATCTGCCTTGGGCTCAGGGCGTGATCCCGGCGTTATGGGATCGAGCCCCACATCAGGCTCCTCCACTATGAGCCTGCTTCTTCCTCTCCCACTTCCCCTGCTTCTGTTCCCTCTCTTGCTGGCTGTCTCTATCTCTTCAAATAAATAAAAAAATAAAATAAAATCTTAAAAAAAAAAAACCTACTTCAGCTACATTGTTTCCCAGTACACTTTAAGCCCTAAGTATACATTAAATATTTGAGATCCTTGAATATTCCAAGGAAATGGTGCCTTACTTTGCCATAGTACAATATCCAATTTATCCACCTTTCCTTCCCTGGAAGCTGTGCCTGAGTAAAATTAAAATGTTCTTTATAAGTAAATTTAGCTGTGAAAATAAGCACTTGCCAATATGCCATACAATGGCGTACTCAGTCCTAACCCCTGCAGTGTTTAGGGTGGCATATGCCTTAACGCAAGAGGCTAATTATTCCTCAGCCAAGTCTCCTCAGCCACGTATTGAGGAAAATGAACCTTCCTCTCAGGATTGGTATGAAGAATAGCTTATAAAAATGAGTGCGAAACCCTTTGCAAATACCAAATGCTGTATGAATGCTAAGTAATAATAAAGATCTGTATGAATGCAGCGAAACAGCCCAACTTCAGGTGCTTTTTCAAACTGGACACCACCCATTTAAGATTCATCCATCATTCACCTTCAGGCATCCCTTTCTTTATGAAAAAATAAAACAGGCTGTCTGCATCGCACGGAAATGGAAAAACTGAATTTTAAAGCATGTAAGTCCCCATATTTTTGACCATTTGAAGTAATGGGTTATGTTATTTAGTTAATGAAGATAATGCTCATGAAGGGGGAAAAACACCAAGTCCCATTATGACTTTGTTTTCTGCTCAGAGGGCACAAGATTTCAGCTGCAAGATTTTGGAGACATCATAAAGATACATGGCACACAGCCAGTACCACAGAGTAGGTACAGTCATTATGCCTGTTCCTAACTCCCCCAAGAAGCCACTGTCTGTAATCCCCAAGCACTGTCTATGTGTTGGAAAACAGGGAAGGGGGAGAAATACGACATTCTTAAAAAACATAACAATGATGACTGTTACTCTGCAGTCCCTTAAAACAAGAAGGACAGAAAAAGGGAGGGAGGGAGGGAGGGAGGGAGGGAGGGAGGGAGGGAGGGGGAAGAAAGGAAGGAAGGAAGGAAGGAAGGAAGGAAGGAAGGAAGGAAGGAAGGAAGGAAGGAAGGGAAAAAGGAAGGAAGGAAGGAAGGAAGGAAGGAAGGAAGGAAGGAAGGAAGGAAGGAAGGAAGGAAGGAAGGAAAAAAGGAAGGAAGGAAGGAAGCTCTTCTCCAGCAAATCATTTCCTCCAAAGATATGATTCACTAACATTTGATTTGACAAGTTGTAGGCACTGCTAACGTTATCTTTTCCCCTTTGTGTTCATTTGGGGAGCAAAGATTTATTGCCTCTCCTGAAAAGGACAAGGGATGTACTAGAAATAAGAATTAATAGGGTTTCCCCCACCCCCATTGCCCATCTTTATAGAAAAGCATTACTTGACTAGATTCTTAATTCTTTTTGGTCCCAAATACAGTAAATCTTCTTCTACAGTGTTAAAAAAAATTTGGAGACAGAAGCAAACAGTAGTCATACTGTAGGGCAATGGGAGGTGATACATTTAAAAGTCAAATCTTCTCCCTATGTGAAGTTTCCTTTCCACACTGTCAATAGTCCCTATCACTAGATTGCCCTCCTTTTTAAATGTAGTGTGCATAAATCTGCCACACATATGAGCCATATTGTGTATGGGTTTGCACTGAATGTACACTAAGAAAAAATTATGTAAGATTTAATTCATAAAATACCAAGCAATTATTGTTTAATAAAACAAAGGAAAAAAAGAGGCTGGGTCCTAGTCTGCATCGATATTGTTAGGTATCTAAAAAGTGCTCTATGAAACAAAAATAAGCCAGGAGAGCCACAGACCCTGTCCACAGAGTTTTATTCCTGGGTGCAAAAGAAAATAGTGTTTGTTTCCACCCTGTCAGTACGTAAGTCAGTCTAAAGAGAAACGGGTAAAGTTTATTCCACGTACACTATATGAAACTAATTTCTATGACTGCTATTATGTTTTATCACTGGTAGAATAGGTACAACCTCCTGATGTATGCATATTATATGCATATACATTCTTTTAAAGCAGTCCTAGCTCTGGCTGTTAAAATGGCAGAGAGCCTCTCAGCATTTCCATTATAAAACCTGATTTTCAGGGATTTATAACTAAACTGAAGATTTCCTTCAGGGTGAAACAAGAATCACCAGGTCTCAGCTCAAAGCACAATTTTGCTTTCAGTTTTCTAGGAAGTTTGGTTTGGTCATTATCAAGTTATGGAAATGCAAAAATAAATAAGTCAAAGCTTACAGGGATCTGGCTTTTTTCCCCGTTTTTAAAAACCCTCGTGGAGCTTTCAAATAGCTTGGTTATCCGAAATGACATTTAGTCCAAAATATGGATTTCTTTCTTAAAATGGCTGCAACTTTGACATTTAAAGATTGGTTATTACACATGCATAGAAGCTGCTTCTCCAAAAGATACTTGGCAGTACTGTGCAATATTGTATGTATCGTGCATACTTAATGCCCACTTTCCAAATGACCCTCTCCTACTGCTAGGAGGAAGAAACAGCTTTTAATAGGAATGACAAATATATTACCAATTCAATTATTGTTTTATTATATTGCACTCATTAAAGATTGATTGAAGAGTAGCATAGGTTAGGCAAAAATTACTGAATTTCATGCATCATTTTAAAAGTAATTATTTACTTCCAAATTAATATTAGATGAAAGACCTTAAATACCCTGCCACTGAAGACTTTTGGAAAACCACAATGGTGACTCTTTACAGGGTGCAGAGGCATGAAAGAAAATAACTAAGATCAGAATAACGTTTAATAAGCACTCATGGAATGAACCACATAGTTTCACTCAAAGAGGACATTATATTCCATGTGTTCTACAATGTATTTAAAAAATACAGATTTCAATGAAGTCTAAATAGGCTCATTTTTAAAAATAAAATTTAATTCATTCTGACTCTCACATGCATGGTATTTCTTTCCCTTAACAAAAAATGCTGGTAAAAATACACACTGGTAAAAACACATACTTACAAAATGTGTTTAGAATGTGTGATCAAAAAGCTTTTGCAAAGTCCTCTGAATATAACAAATCCAAATCCTTTTAGGAGTAGACAAAATATTTTTTATTTGAATATAGTTGACACACAATGTTATATTAGTTTCAGATGTACAGTGTAGTGATTTCAACTCTATACATTACGCTATGCTACGCTCACCACAAGTGTAGGGACCATTTTAGACAAACTCTTTTGAGACAAAGACATTACTAGTCAAGACTTGTGCATAAGGCTAGCATAAGAGCTTTGGTTTGGCCATAAACTAATGAAACTGGTTTAGTTTGGGGGTTTATTCTTTTTTCCTATGACCTTTAAGCCCAAGCCAAAAACAACATTAAAAAAAAAAAAAAAGGAGGATGGAAAAATGTCTTTTGGAATGGAAGCATGATGGGAATGTGTGACTGTTTTCAACTCGTGAAATAAATATTACATGCCTACTGCAGGCCAAATACTGTGCTGGGTGTTGGGATCACAAAGATACCAGTCATGCTCTAAGATTTTATGGCCTACAATCAATAAATTTTTATTCTTTTAATATTCAAACTTAATCATATGCCTATACCATGTACTCATGAAACTACAAAATTTAGACAAAAGACATTTCAGTTCTTGTTTTTGTTCACCAAACAACTGAATGAGTGAGTCTTTGGGAGGGTTTGAACAAAGAGAGAAAGGTGGATGTAGTGTCAGTCAATAACCTGTCAAGAGACTCAGTTTTCTCAGCTATCTGAACTCCTCAGGGAAAAAAAAATACATCTTGTGAGAATCTGTTCAACTGCTTGACCATGACATAATTGCTAAAAATGATATGTAATCCTGAAGAATTTTCTAGTTACAATGCATTTTCACATACTCTTCCCCATTCGATCTTCACATCATGTCTGAGATAGGGAGGGTATGTATTATCCTTATTTTCTAGATAAAGAAACTGAAGTTTGGAGAGATTAACCACACAGTTAGGAAGTGACAATTATGGGTCTAGTCAGGAGTAGAGAAACATAAGAAATAGTAATAATGAGGTCTAAATGCAGATCTTTCTGCAGTTTGGATTGCCAACAAATCTCTTTACCATTTCGATAAATTTGTATTTTTGTTTCTTCCATTCAGTAGCTGAGACGGCCATTCATCTGCCACAATTAAATCAGCCAAAACATACTGCAGTCAGTATTTCTGATGATCTTAGACACTGGTTGAGTAGTAAGCAGTTTAACTTCACAGTAAGACTGCTTGGGCATTACAACAACAAAAAGTCCAGATCAACTTCACTGCCATCTGACTTTTCCCGCCATCAAAGTAAATTAAGACCATGATATCTGTTGTTGAGGTAAAGAGGGTATTTTAGTTCTTGAATCACCCAGAGAGGCTATGTATAGGAGTAAAAACTGCCGTTTAAAACATGTCTAATCTCCACGTTACTCTGCCTCTGTACATCATCACTAAATTGTGCAGCAGGATAGAACTGAAGAAATAAATAATTGCAGCAAATTAAAATAAAGAAAATGGTCCATTTACCTCTGCCTTTTCTTCATTCTGCTCTCTAATCTGTAAGAACAGATTACTTACCTCTCTAGAAAGGACACATAGCTGCTTTATATATTTAACATAAATAGAGTGAACATAGATATACGAAGAGTGTGGCTTACAGTAAAGTACGTAGAACATTGAAAAAAACATGAGACTTACAGTCAAATTCTGGACTCTAGACCTCCATCCAACACTTGCTGTGTGACCTTGATCAAATCACCTCTCAGCCTTAGTTTCCCTATAGGACAAAATAAAATGTGAATAATGATAGCATCCTGCTAGATCACAGGCAAAACAAAGTGAAAGCGCTTTGTAAACTATGCAAAGGATTGTACACATGTGAGGTATCAATTTTAAAGTATTTTTATTATTATTTTCATGATCACAGGGGATTTTTTCTTAAATGTAGGTTTTTAAATGCCTGAGAAAATGGGGCAGTCACAGAACCATGACTTTAAACAAACTTTATTTGGGCGCATGACTGACTGGCAATTGTGTGCAATCATTTTAGCTGTCACAGGCCCAGAGAAATGTGGGAGAGCTCTTCCATGAAATGTTTATATTTCATAAACAAAATGATGTGCTTAACAGTCAGAGCGATGGGAGGGTTCCGGCTAATGCATTTTCCAATGTGTGAGGCAGATTATTAATGCGCTCCAGTAGCTGTTAATTTCAGTTTGCCGGAATGATTTATGGGGAGGTAAAGGAGAGAGACATAATCTAATTGAGATCAGAATCACTGTTCTAGCAGCAAAGCACCAGCATGGGCCCTAGGCACAGCAGAATGATTAATATCTAATAAGCAAATAATCCGTTAAATTATTATAAACATTACTTTTGACAACTCTTTTGTTGGCAAATGAAAGAGGGAAAAAAAGAAACAAAGAAACAAAAGATCTCAAAAAATCACCACTCTCTCTAATAATAGTGTAAAGGCAGATTTTGTCAGAGCAAGGGTGATAGATATCACGATGAGTTTGAGTGTTATGATCAATTTTAAGCACGCTGGGGAGATTACCGCAACATGGATGACAATTGAATACCCAGAGCAAGATCCCTCTTCAGAAACAAAAATAAACAGCACCAGTTCTCAAAGTGTGGCTCCTCTTACACACTTACCATTACCCCTCTAGTAAGTACACCAGTCCCCTGCTACTATGAAGACAATCAGATGTGGAGCCTAAAAAAAGAGAGGTAAACAGCCCCCCACAACACCAGCTCGTTTTAATTTTTTTTTTAATTTCTTTTTTTTAATTTGGTAAAATGCACATAACATAAAATTTAGCATTTCAACCATATTAAGTGTACAGTTCAGTGGCATTAAGTACATTCATATTGTCATGCAAACATCACAACCATTCATTTCTAGAACTTTTCATCCTTCAAAACTGAAAGCCTATACCTATTGAACAATGCCTCCTTTCCCTTATACCCTCATCCCTGGAAAACCATTTTACTTTTGTCTCTATGAATTTGACCTCTAGGGAACTCACATTAGTGTAATCATTCAATATTTTTCCTTTTTACTTAGCATAATGGTTCATCCATGTTGTTGCATGTGTCAGAATTTCCTTCCTATTTAAAGTTGAACAATAATATTCCATTGTATGTACATACCACATTTTGTTTATCCATTCATCATTGACGGATAGCTGGGTTACTTTCACCTTTTGACTACTGTGAATAATGCTGTTGTGAAGATGGGTATATACAAATATCTATTCAAATCCCTGCTTTCAATTCTTTTTCTCAGCTTTATTAGGGTATAACTGACAAAACTGAAAGATATTTCAAGTGTACAATGTGATGATTTAATATACACATATACTGTGAAAGGATTCCCCTCATCAAGTTAATTAACACATCAACCACCTCACATAGTTACCCTTTTTGGCAGCAGGAGTTGGAGGGGGTGGAGAACATTTACAACTACTCTCTTAACAAATTTCAGTTATCCAATAAAGCATTATCAATTCTATTTCCCCTACCCTCCTGCTCCTGGCAGCCACTTTGCTACTCTCTGAGTTCAACTTTTTTTTTTTTTTTAAGATTCCACATGAGATACCGTGCAGTATTTGCCTTTCCCGGTCTGGGTTATTTCACTTAGCATAATGCCCTCCAGGTTCACCCATGTTGTCACAAATAACAGGAATTTCTTTTTTTCAAGGCTTAATAATATTTCATTATAAACATATGTATATACATACATATATATAATCATATCTTCTTTTTCTATTATCCATCAACAGACACTTGGGTTGTTTCCGTATCTTGCCTATTGTGAATAATGCTGCAATGAACATTGGAATACAGATCTCTCTTCAAGATGATTTTGTTTCTTTTGGATATATACCCAGAAGTGGGATTTCTGCATCACATGGTAGTTCTATTTTTAATTTCTTGAGAAACCTCCAGACTGTTTTCCATAGTGGCTATATCAATTTATATTCCCATCAACAACACACAAGAGTTTCCTTTTCTCCACATCCTTGCCAGCATTTGTTATTTCTTGTCGTTTTGATAACAGACATCCTAACAGGTGTGAGGTGTTTTTGATTTTGCACTTCACTCACAATTAGTGATGTTCAGCACCTTTTCATATACCTGTTGGCCATCTGCATGTCTTCTTTGGAAATGTCTATTTAGGTCCTTTGGGGGGTTTTGCTCCTGATTAGTATGAGTTCCTTGTATATTTTGGGTATTAACCCTTTATTATATATGTGGTTTGCAAACATTTACTCCCATTCCATAGGTTGCCTTTTAATTTTGTTGATGGTTTCCTTCACTGTGCAGAAATTTTTGATGTAGTCTCACCTGTTTACTTTTGCTTTTGTTGCCTTTACTTTTGCTGCAAAATCCAAAAAATCACTGCCAAGACAGATATCAAGAAATTTAACCCCTATGTTTTCTTCTACAAGTTTCATGCATTTTCAGGTATTACATTCATTTTTCATCCATTTTCAATTAATTTTTGTGTATGGTGTAAAATAATGGTCCAGTTTCAGTCTTTTGCTGTCCAGTTTTCCCAATACAATTTGCTGAAGACACTCTTTTCCCCATTTTATATTGTGGACTCCTTTGTCTTAATTTAATTGACCATATACCCATGAGTTTATTTCAGGGCTCTTTATTCTGTTCCATTGATTTTTGTGTCTGTTTTTATGCAATATCATACTGGTTTTGATTACTGTAGTTTCATGATATAGGTTGAAATCAGGAAATGTGATGCATCTAAACTTGTTCTTTCTCCGGACTGATCTGGCTACTCACGGTATTTTGTGGTTCCATACAAATTTAAGGATTATTTTTTCTATTTCTATTTAAAAAAAAGCCATTGCATTAAATCTGTGGATCACTTTGGATAGCATTTTAACAATATTTTAACAACATTAATTCTTCCAATCCATGAATACAGAATACCTTTCTATTTATCTATGTCTTCTTCAATGTCTCTAATCAATGTCTTACAGTTTTCAGTAGACAGATTTTTTTATCTCCTTGGTTAAATTCCCTGTTTTCAATTCTTTGAGTCATTTACCCAGAAGTGGAATTATTAGGTCATAAGGCAATGTCATTTCTAATTTTTTGAGGAACCACCATACCATTTTCCATAGCCTCTGCACCATTTACATTCCCACAGCAGTGCACAAGGGTTTCAATTTCTCCACATCCTCACCAACACTTGTTATTTTCTGGGTGTTTTTTTTTTTTATTAATATCTATGGTAATGGGTGTGAGGTAGGTTTTTCTTAAACAGAGTAAGTTATTTAATCTGGCTGTGTTATCTCAAAGGACCCAGTAAAAACTATTTTAGTCTTGGGCCTGTCGAGGGACTTTTATCCTTCCTATAGTACACCATGTATTTGACATCTACATTATGACAAGCATAGGCCCTCCTGGGTACACATCAACTAGCTAAGGAGGCAAAACCATACTGAAATGAGTAAAGAACAGGAAAAGAACCCCTGAAGGGTTCAGAAGGGAGTATGTGCATTTGAGCGGGTGCATGCATGTACAGCCTTTTACACTACAACCCAGAAATCCCAAAGCTGTTATTAAGAAGGACTCTCATGCATCCCTCAAGCCTTATTTCATCTTCCTCTACTTCTTTAACAATTCCCTCTGGACTCTTATGTCTCCAAGATTAATCATGGCTGTTTGAAGCAGCACACCATTGCCCACGCCTTCTCCTACTCCATCTCCTGGTCCTGACCACAAATCTAAATCAATAGTCTTCCCTGGTGAAACAATTAATTCCTCACTGTATGACTGTAAAATATCTGAAGTCTGATAAGAACAACTCAGTCACCTAAGAGCCTGGTGGCTCTAACTTCTTGTATCCCACTCTATAACTGACAATCTCAAGGGCATGACAAAGTCATATCTCTTCTCTTTGCCTCAATTTCTTCTTTCATAGAGTGGGAGCAACAGAATTAAGTCACTGGTTATGTTGAGATCTAATCTGGAGACTAAAGCTCGCTTTGAGACTTTAAGGTGCCTCTAATTAACATTATAATTAGCATTACAGCTAATGTTAGTAATCTAAGAATTTATTATCCCAGGGGGAACATTAATAGATATAAGATAATGAAAGGTCTAGCAAAGAATGGGCAATTAAATATTTGGGACTCGGTTTTATATATAATGTACCAATTCCATCCCAATCATCACAAAGTCACCATAAAATGTCTAGTTACATCATAATACCACAGGAGCTGTAAGAAATTATTTGCCATCAGTTTGGGTTGTTTTCAAAGAGTTTATTAAATCTAAACTAGAATGGTAGAGAAATATTATCTATATTTCTAATGAGAGCAAAATTGGCAAAACAACAACATTCAAGTTTTCCTAAAATCTTATTCTGATACACCCTTTAGAGATATTCTCAGAATACTATGATAGTATATTTCAACTTTTTTCCTGAAATTCATCATGTAAGATGTGTCTCTATCACGAATGCCAGAAGAGGATGTCTCTCTTCCTCACACTCAAATTCCACACTACACAAACAAAAGTGGTTCTAAATCCTTTCAAAGAGCAGTTCTCTTAAGATTTGTTCAAAACTCTCTATATATACACTAAAAAAGCCAGCCAAAAAGAACCAAATTTCCAGGTAATCCCTCCATTCCCGTTTAGCATGTGTAACTCTCATTCCTCAGAACCCCTAAATAATTCACGGAGACATCTCTTCCTCACAATCACTAAAGGATTGAAGTTGGAAATAATATTTAGAAATCCCCAGTCCCAGCCTTTATACTATACCTTTTGATTTCTGGAAAGGATCCCCCCTCTAAAGGTCACAGACTAGCCACCATAAATTTCTAGGGGTATCCTCTTTGCAAAAGCTTAAGAGCTTTAAGACTCTCCCCTATGGCATCTAAATCAGATAGATCTCACCTAAGGTATCTAAAAAACCTTAGGAGCACCACGGTGGCTCAGTTGGTTAAGTGTCTGATGTGGGCCCAGGTCACGATCTCAGGATCCAGGGATCAAGCCCCACATTGGGCTCCCCACTCAGCCAGGAGTCTGCTTGTCCCTCCCCCTCTGCCCTTCCCCCTGCTCGTGCTCTCTGTGCCTCTCTCTCTCAAATAAATAAAATCTTTAAAAAAATAGATTCTAAAAAAAAAATCTTATAAATATGGGAGCTTGAAGACACCTTAGAAACCATTTTCCACACGTAAAAATTTGGACTTAACGGAAGTCACAAAGCTTATTAACAGAGCCAAGACTATGACCAAGAGCTCAAATCTATCCACAAACCTTTCCCCGTCACCACATTGTTTTCTCACCAATTCTAGCTAATTATCACTTATTATTGCTTTTACCTGCCCATTCAACAAGTTTAACTGGTTGAATAAAAGACATTTGAACTTAATTCATTCAGTCACTGAGCACTTATACCATGTACTTTGCTGAGCATTTGAGTATGACAGACCTGTCCTCATGCCTTTATACTCCAGTAGAGGAGAAAAGAATTAGCAAGTAAACAAAAATTTTAAGTAGAATTACACATCATGATAAGTGCTATGAAGATAAGTGCTGTAAAGACATGAGGCAGTCACTAGAAGAAACCAATTTACATTGGGTGGTCAGAGAAAATTCTCTAAGTAGGTGTCATTCAAGCCGAAGTGAAATGTGAAGATAAGCAAAGATACAATGAGCTGGAAAAGAGTGCTGCAGGCTGAGGGAATAGCATGCAGGAAAGTCTCATGGCACAAAAGAGCCAGATGGGTCAGAGGACCAGAAGAGAGGCCAGTGTGGCTGGGGTGCAGTGAAAAAGGCATAAGGAGGTATAAAATGAGGTTACAGAGGGAGACTGGAGCCAGAGCATTCATGATCTTGCAGGCCGTTTTTTAAGGTTTGGTTTCATTTAAAGAGTAGTGAGAAATCACTGAAGGTTTTAAGCAGGAGGATGATGTGATCTGTTTTATGTTTTTAAAAGATCAGTCACAAATGAGCAGAGAACGGATTATAAGGGAACGAGTGTGGAATCAGGAAGACAAGACAAGGCTACAGCAATGCCCAGGTAAGAAATGAGGCCATTTTGACTAGGGTGATGGCAGTGCAGTAAAAAGTAGTAGATGGATTCCAGGTTTTGGAAGTAGACCTGATAAGAGTTGGAGATGTATAATATGAGTGCAGGAAATAGACTCAGGGTGGGTCTTAAGTACATCATGAGATAGTGGTGGTGCAATCTTGCAAAGTGAAGAATTTTGCTGTCATTTTGCTTAGCCACCTGATGGTGAAAACTTCAGGGATATGTTGCTATGAAAAAGACAGAGGCATATCCAGAAATTAGAAATATCTATGACAGGGGCGCCTGGGTGGCACAGCGGTTAAGCGTCTGCCTTCGGCTCAGGGTGTGATCCCGGCGTTCTGGGATCAAGCCCCACATCAGGCTCTTCCGCTATGAGCCTGCTTCTTCCTCTCCCACTCCCCCTGCTTGTGCTCCCTCTCTCGCTGGCTGTCTCTATCGCTGTCGAATGAATAAAGTAAAAAAAATCTTAAAAAAAAAAAAAGAAAGAAAGAAATATCTATGACACCACCATGAGAACCACCTAAAGAGGTTCATCCATCTCTCCAATTACTAAGCATGATCCCCCATCAATACAAAAAAAAATGGAGGAACGTGTCCCTGCATTAATTACAGAACACTGATTACAATGAGCTCATTTTGGCAATTCCACACCCCTTTATTCCAAAGCTTTCAAAATGCCTGCCAAATAGACAGTGATTCACTCATTAAGACCTTCAGGGAAGCCTACAATTTGGTATAGACGCACTAAAAAGAGTAAGTGGGAGAAAGAATTGTGGACAAGGTGTGCACTTTAGAAAATCATCATATAACACACTATCAACATTTTGACACTTGGAATAAAATATCCATACTTTCTTGACTATTTCACAATTACATACCTAAATGAAAATATACTCTTTCTCTCCACATAATCTAAATATGCCTAGCCTCCAAAAAAGTGTTTTATGGTACTTCCGAGAGCAACACCTATATACATTACAATAAAAAAACATACGTGGTATTTGCACAGCACCATATGTTTTACAAAGCACTTTTACATACATTAGTTTAAACCATCTGGCAACATCAGTTAAGTCAACAGGACAGTTATTGTTATCCTTTATTTTCAACTGAAGACATTATGGAGAAAAACTTTTGACTGGATATAAAATGTTTATTACCTTTGCTCTAGCAACTCCACAATTTATCCTAAGGAAATAATTAGAAATGGCAAAGAGATTTATGTACAGGCTGTACATTGAAGTATTACTGAAAAAGTAAAATATTAAAAACTTAAATACCCCCTAAACAGAGGACTGCCTAAATAAATTACGGTATGTTGTGTGGTGAAATACTATGTAGGCATTAAAAATGATTTTATTTGAAGAATACGTAACAACATCAAGAAGTGGTAATGACATAATACTCCTAGAAGCAATAAGGTTAAAAATCTATATATGTAGTTGTTGGTTCTTAAATTGGCCGCAAACCATGTAAGGCAGGGAGTCCAAAGAAAGAGGCCAATCACTCCAGATTGGTAGGTAGCAGGTTAGTAGGCAAGGGAACTTACTTACAAGGCTTCCCTTAGGCAGCTGCAAGACAAGCAGGTTTCTGCATCCATCTGCCAGAATTTTTAAAGTTTATATAGGGTCTTAATAGTGTTTAGTCACATATATTGTCCAGATGGTCTCAACAACACATTGCTCTCTCAAGACTATGTCCTTGGGGCAGCTTCTGGCGTGGGGAAGACATGTAGAACACACATTCTAAGAAAAGGGGAGGGAGTGAGGAGCCTCTGCCTGGGTCCTGCTCACAGGTCAACTGGCGGTCATGTCCTCTTGATTACCTCCTCCAACTGTAGTAAAGAAATTTCAAGTGTGTTGAAAAGTAAGTGTGTGTATACACACACACACACACACACACACACACACCCAGAGAAATAGCTAAAAAGAAATAAACCAAAATTAAGAGTACTTATTTTTCAATGGTTTTTATTTTTTCCTTTATGTATTTCTATACTTTCAAATTCCCTATAGCCAAAATATATTACTTTTATAAATAAACAAAAAATAAATGAGAAACATTTTTTTTAAGAAAAAAAGAGGAACAGCTGTGGGCTCAGAGAAGTGAAATGATGACCCAAGTTCTCCCAAGTGATAAATAATCATAGCATTTACTGAAATTCCCTAAGAATTTTGCAACAACTAACTCATTTAGTCCTCACAATCCCATGAAAAAGAAATTATTTTTTTCACATTTTACAAATGAAGAAACTGAGGCATGAGGAGGTTAATTTGCCCAAAGTTACAAAGCTGCTACAGAGCAAAATTGGAATTAGGACATCAATCTTCTGATTCTATTTCAAGTGTCTTTTCCCAGCCATTAAGCTTCTTTCCATCATATTACTCAGACCGAGGTATTATCAGAGGGTATCTTTGGTGATGCACAGGAAACAACCCATAATTCCTCCGAGAGAAAATCATTTCTTCCAATTGTCAGCTAACTCAAGAACCTTTCTCTCATGCACTTTCCCATTTGCAGGTTATCCACCAAGACATTATGGACCTACTCATGTATGGCTTTTTCCAGTCAATTCAAAAGAAACTCTTTAACTGTTTAATCATTCCCAGATAACCCTAGGGGCTTCCTCAGCATGAAGGACTCCAGAATTTGTATCATCCGTTCTCATCTTTCTGCCAGTCTACGACCAACAGGATAGAATAGTTACACTGAATACAAAAAAGCTGTGGTCCATTAAACCTACTTTTAAAAATAATTAGTAACCCAAAGCAATCTACACATTTAATGAAACCCCTATCAAAATACCAACAGAGCTAGAATGAACAATCCTAAAATGGGTATGGAACCACAAAAGAATCTGAAGAGCTAATGCGATCTTGAAAAAGAAAAGCAAAGCTGAAGGCATTATGATTCTGGACTTCAAGTTATACTACAAAGCTACAGTAATCAAAACAGTATGGTATTGGCACAAAAACAGACACATAGTTCAATGGAACAGAATAGAAATCCTAGAAATAAAACCACAATTATATAGTCAACTTATCTTTGACAAAGCAGGAAAGAATATCCAATGGGAAAAAGATAGTCTTTTCAACAAATGATGTTGGGAAAACTGGACAGCAGCATGCAAAAGAATGAAACTGGACCACTTTCTTACACCATACACAAAAACAAATTCAAAATGGATTAAAGACCAAAATGCGAGACCTGAAACCATAAAAATCCTAGAGGAGGACACAGGCAGTAACCTCTTTGACATTGGCCATAGCAACTTCCTTCTAGATATGTCTCCTGAGGCAGGGGAAACAAAAGCAAAAATAAACTATTGGGACTACATCAAAATAAAAAGCTTCTACACAGCAAAGGGAACAATCAACAAAACTAAAAGGTGACCTATTGAACGGAAGAAGATATTTGCAAGCGACATATCTGATAAAGAGTTAGTATCCAAAATATATAAAGAACTTATCAAACTCAACACCTTAAAAACAAATAATCCATTTAAAAATTGGCCAAAAAAAAAAAAAAACAAAAAAGGGCAGAAGACACGAACAGACATTTCTCCAAAGAAGACATACAGGTAGCCGACAGACACATGAAAAGATGTTCATCATCACTCACCATCAGGGAAATGCAAATCAAAACTACAATGAGCTATCACTTCACGTCAGAATGGCTAAAATCAATAACACAAGAAACAACAGATGTTGGAGAGGATGTGGAGAAAGGGGAACTCTCTTGCACTGTTGGTGGGAATTTAAACTGGTGCAGCCACTCTGGAAAAGAGTATGGAGGTTCCTCAAAAAGTTAAAACTAGAACTACCCTATGATCCAGCAATTGCACTACTGGGTATTTACTCAAAGATTACAAAAACACTAATTCAAGGAGATACATGCATCTCGATGTTTATAGCAGCATTATTTACAATAGCTACAATATGGAAGCAGCCCAAGTGTCCATCAATTGATAAGTGGATAAAGAAGACATAGTGTATTTGTGTGTGTGTGTGTGTGTGTGCGTGTACACACATACATACATATACATACAATAGAATATAAGCCCTAAAAAAGAATGAAATCTTGCTATTTGCAATGACATAGGTGGAGCTAGAGAGTATAATGCTAAGGAAAAGAAGTCAGTCAAAGATAAATACCATATGATTTCACTCATATATAGAATTTAAGAAACAAAACAAATGAGCAAAGGGAAAAGAGAGAGAGAGAAATAAGAAACAGACTTTTTTATAGAGAATTGATGCCACAGGGAAGGTGGGTGGGAGGTTGGGTTAAATAGGTGATGGGGATTAAGGAGTGTATTTGTTGTGATGAGCACTGGATTTTGCATGGAACTGCTGAATCACTATTATTGTATACCTGCAACTTATAGAACACGGTAAAAATTAAATAATAATTAGTGTACTCTACCTTCAAGATAATATGTAGCACAGGTTATGTAGTACAGATTAGACAACTTCCTTCATAAGAAGACAAACAGGATTGTACTTTATTCACTCCCTCATTCACTCATTCAAATATGCAACAAACATTCACTCAATGTCTATTCTAAGCACAACTGTACATGTGGCAACAGCAGTGAACAAAACAAAGTTGCTACCTTCATGTATTTTATATTTACAGGTACACTGAATAAGTTAGCAAATCAATTAAGTGATTTCTGGTAGTGACCAGTGATAATTAGAAAAATAAAGTAAGGTAATCGGGACGCCTGAGTGGCACAGCGGTTAAGCGTCTGCCTTCGGCTCGGGGCGTGATCCCGGCGTTATGGGATCTAGCCCCACATCAGGTTCTTCCACTATGAGCCTGCTTCTTCCTCTCCCACTCCCCCTGCTTGTGTTCCCTCTCTCGCTGGCTGTCTCTATCTCTGTCGAATAAATAAATAAAAATCTTTAAAAAAAAAAAAGAAGAAGAAAAAGAAAGTAAGGTAAGAGGATTTAGAGTGTGGGAGATGAGGAGAGCTATTCTAAATAAGTGGTCAGGGAGGTCTCCCAGCTGAAACTCAAATGGTGTGAAAGAATGAGTCATAGGAAGATTTGAGGAAGAAGACAGGCATCGCTAGTTTTGAAACTCTGATCTCCTGGACCCTAAGACCTACAAGTATGGAATGATCTTTCTAACTTCATTGGTTTCCCCCAGTTGAATCTCTTACTGTCTATAATTACTTACTTAATCCACTCTAGCTCTGTTCACTCCTTTGGGGCCAATTGTTTGCCCTCTGGTTTATGAGAGCCAAGAGGTCCTCCAACCTAGGTCATTCTCCTAAGCCATCTCATCCTCCTGCTACTCATGTCCCAGCAAAGAGGCAATTTTTCCTGCCTTTCTACTAACAAATGAAGATAAATACAATTAAAATGAATGTGAGGAGATACATAGAGATAGCTTTTGGGGGTTTTTTTGTTGGGGGGGGAGATGCAAAGAACATTATGAAGAAGTTTACTTTTGTGAAAAATCAGGAGAAATAAAAACTATGGGATCTACAGCAACAATAAAAAGAGAGAGAGACAGAAACTTTGGCAAAAAAGATCATTGTGCACTTCTGGAATACCAGCAAAACAAGAGAAAACAGGCAGAGAAGGAAAGTGCTCCAGTTTGTTCAAGCCAGCTGTAGCTCTATCAAGTATACTGTCCATGTCTTAGGTCCTTCTAATTTCAGTACGGCTGCAATGGATAATAAAATTAATAACTACACCTTGACTTTTGTTCCTAAGTGATATCCCAAGTTCTAAAATCCATTAGTATGACAGAAAACCAATATCCAGCTCTCACTAGGAAACTGAGTGGCCCAAATTTTCCCCTGGAGGCATCCAAATAAGCCTAAATTACTCACAGTAAGCATTATCCACAGAGGGAAACAGGCTAGTTTCCACAGAGGTGACCTAATCTCCCGTATGAAAGACTAAAGCATGAGTAGTCAAACTTCAGCTTTTGGTTCATATTTCTCTACACAAATACTTTACATTAATGCACATCCAAAGAATGAGCCATAAACTTTGGAAAAAAGAATAACAGCCCTAGTTTCAAACCAGTGGTGATATCCTCACCATTTACACAGCCATCAAAGAATACCTCAGGAAGAGTCATTGAGTCCTGTGATTAAGAAATCATAAGATTCTGGAACCTGTACATAGTCCCTCAGTGGAGAAGTGCAAGGACTATGTTGACGTCCCTCCTTCTCAAGCTACCAATAATTTATCCTATTTTCTGCACTCCCTAAAGGCTGTATTTTTTTGATCACATAAAAAATATTTTTCAGAAATATAAAAGTAGAATTTCTTCTAAACCTTTCACATTTCCATGAAGCTTATTTTCCAAAAACCAATTTAATTTGTTTTTCCACTAACCTCAGTCATGTATCACTTGACAACTAGGCACTAAAGATACAGAGGCAAACAAAAGAAACAAGAGTCCTGCCCTCCTGGAACTTGCTCTCTGGACTGAATCAAAGATTGAAATACAAAAAATGAAATTATGAAAAGAATAGGATAGAATATGAATAAGCTCTTTTATAATCTTACGGTGATAAGGAAAACATTTTTATACACATTTAATGAATGCTAAAAATAATAAAAGACTGACATATTTATCATAAAATGATAAAAGACTGACAGATTTAAGAACAGAGTATAATTCTTAAATTGATAACAAAATAACAATAATGACAATAACAAAATAAACAAAGCCAAAAGATAAATGACAATTTGGAGAAAAATATTTAATACATACATCAAAGAGTAAACTTCCTAATACAAAGCAACAAAAATAAGATAAAACAAAATGGGTAAATGGGCAAAGGACATAACCAGGAAAGTTACAGAGAAAGACCTACAAATAGTCAATTAACATGGTTCAATCTTACTTAAAATGTAAATTAAAACAAATACTTGA
The DNA here is from genome assembly GCF_024610735.1 of Ursus americanus. Classification (NCBI taxonomy): domain Eukaryota; kingdom Metazoa; phylum Chordata; class Mammalia; order Carnivora; family Ursidae; genus Ursus; species Ursus americanus. The sequence goes on along the minus strand of NC_142134.1, from coordinate 17,877,857 downwards.
GTTTTTATTTAAAATATTTTTAAATTTTTAAAGCTTTAAAATTTCTAAAGATATGAGAAAATGTTAATTTGCTATCAGAAAAAGTATATATTTTTGGTTTTGTATAAGTTTTTATTTGAATTCCAGTTAGTTGACATCCAGTGTAATATTAGTTTCAGGTACATAATATAGTGATTGAACACTTCCATACAACACCCAGCGCTCATCACAACAAGTGCCCTCCTTAATCCCCATCACCTATTCAACCCAACCTCCCACCCACCTCTGCCCTGGTAACTATCAGTTTGTTCCCTGTAGTTAAGAGTCGGCTTCTTGGTTTGCCTCTCTCTTTTTTTCCCTTTGTTCATGTGTTTTATTTCTTAAATTCCATATGAGTGAAATCACATGGCATTTGTCTTTCTCTGACTTATTTCACTTAGCATAATACTCTCTAGCTCCATCCATGTCATTGCAAAGAGCAAAATTTCATTCTTTTTTACAGATGAGTAATATTCCACTGTATACATACCAGATCTTCTTTATCCATTCATCAGTTGATGGACACTTGAGCTGTTCCCCATATTTGGTATTTGTGAATAATGCTGCTAAAAACATCAAGGTGCATATATCCTGCTGAATTAGTATTTTTGTATTCTTTCGGTAAACACATAGTAGTGCAACTGCTCGATTATAAGCTAGTTCTATTTTTAACTTTTTGAGGAACATCCATACTCTTTTTCAGAGTGGCTTTACGAGTTTAAATTCCCACCAACTTTTCACGTGTCTGTTGGCCACCTGTATGTCTTCTTTGGAGAAATGTCTGTTCGTGTCTTCTGCCCTTTTGGGGGGTTTTTGCCCGTTTTTAATTGGATTATTTGTTTTTGGGGTGTTGAGTTTGATAAGTTCTTTATATATTTTGGATACTAACTCTTTATCAAATATGTCACTTGCAAATATCTTCTCCCATTCAATAGGTTACCTAGGTTTTGTTGATTGCTCCCTTTGCTGTGTAGAAGCTTTTTATTTTGATGTAGTCCCAATAGTTTATTTTTGCTTTTGTTTCCCCTGCCTCAGGAGACATATCTAGAAGGAAGTTGCTATGGCCAATGTCAAAGAGGTTACTGCCTGTGTCCTCCTCTAGGATTTTTATGGTTTCAGGTCTTTAATGGTTTCGGGTCTTATGGTTTTAGGTCTTTAATCCATTTTGAATTTGTTTTTGTGTATGGTGTAAGAAAGTGGTCCAGTTTCATTCTTTTGCATGCTGCTGTCCAGTTTTCCCAACATCATTTGTTGAAAAGACTATCTTTTTCCCACTGGATATTCTTTCCTGCTTTGTCAAAGATAAATTGACCATGTAGTTGTGGGTTAGAAAAATTAAACATTTTTACATTTCCTTTTGGAAAGAAATTTGGTAAAATCTATTAAAATTTTAAATATGCTAACCCTTTTACCTCCCCATGATTTTACTTCTAGTAGTTAATCATATAACTATACTTAAATATTTGTGCATAAATATATATGTAATGGTACTCAATATAGCAAAATTCGCAATAAAAATGTTTTTTAAAATAATGAATAGAAAATTACATATCATGGAATACTCTGCAGTTACTAGAATGATGCAGGTCCATGTGTACTGATATGAAAAGATGTTCAAGATATACTATCAACATTGTTATTTACTTCATATATATAATATATATGTACACATATATCAAATTGTGAATAATGGTTACCTTTGTGAAAATTAAAATTATGGAGGTCATTTACTTTTTGTAACATTTCTAAATTGTCTAAATTATTTACAGCAGCATTTTTACCTTCGCAACTACAATAAATTATAAAGGAGTAAGCCCCAGGGTTTAATCATTATGTGCTTATCAGGCATTTACTATTATTTATGATATACTTTTTATCCTTTTTATATCCTGATGGCATCTTGCTAACATTAAGTAGACTAGCTATCCATATACACCTGTATGATTGAACCTCATTGCTCAATCGAATGCACAGGAGTCTGTTATTAGGGTGTCCTTAAAAAAGGAGATGGTAGGATAGCACACTCCAGGGCTGAACAGTTGTCTTTCACTACAGTAGGCTGAGGAGAGATGTAAAGCACAAAAGGTAATCTAAATATGTGCATGATATTTATTACTAGCTAGAACCTTGGACCAAAGCCTTTGGCACTCCTATTATGATGAACTGGGCTAGACCATGTAGGAACCTGCAGATTTATTGAATTACTTTAGCTTAAGACCTAGACCAGAAACAGAACAAAGAACCATCTTCTTGCCCAATTTCACCTGTAACCACATAGCTTATCTTGGTCACCCACCTATAACATTATAAGAAGGTAGGTGAGCAAAACAACCCCATCCCTTCTTCCAAAGGTCTAGTGTGGAAAATGCCAAAGCATCTTCTCAATGTGCCCTTCTCCCTGAGCCCCACACTGGCCTAGCTTAGCCTTCCAAGAGTGGAGGCACGCCCAAATAAAAGATGCCTGGAAGCTCTACTTTAACCCACAAGTTTCATTGGGTTAAGAGAAAAGAGAATTTCAAAGAGAGGTCCAAGGAGAGGGCACAGCCTGCTTTCAATGTTATTTATAATACTTTTATCCTTCCTACCAAAAATTCCAACTAACTGCCTAACTGCATTTCTTTTGACCCAGTGTGTGTGAGTGTGTGTGTGTGTGTGTGTGTGTGTGTGTAAAATGTTGGGACTATGGAGCTCCTCCTAGTGGTTGGAGTACATGGCCATCATGTTCAAAACTAAAGTCCTGCTGTTTCTGTTTTCACTTGTTAATTTAGAAATATTTGAAGAGCAATGAAATTGAGGGGATGAAAACATGATATCAAAAAGGAAATGAGAGAAAGACTGAAGAAGGCAATGGTTGTTCTCTCTTTTTGCAGGAACAACTGGGGAGAATATCAGTCAGGCCAATGGAAACTTGGGGGAAAAGTGGATAATTTTGGAAAATCAGCATGTAAAGTTGAAAAGACCTTCTTCCCAAATTATAAAAATACGATAATCTAAGCAGTGAATCAAGGTGATAATAGATATCTTTGTCCCAGGAATTGAGAAAAATATTAATATTTATAAGCACTCAATAAATATATTTAATTTGTTGAATAAAGGGCCTAAAGAGCCAAACCTCCTTAAGAATTAGATTTGATTCATAAGATCTTTATTTTCTATTGTATTTGGAGTTCTCTTGACCTAATGACAGTCAGGCATTATCCATGGGCAAAATTCCCATGGAGAAAACTGAATTTTGAGCTACTTTAAAAAAACAATAGTTTTGGGGGCGCCTGGGTGGCTCAGTCAGTAAAGCATCCAACTCCTGATTTTGGCTCAGGTCATGATCTCAGCATCATGGGATCAATCCCCATGTTGAGCTCCATGCTCAGAGGGGAGTCTGCTTGAGATTCTCTCTCTCCCTCTCTCTCTGCCCGTCCCCCCAAAACAAATAACTAAATCTTTTTAAAAAACAACAAAAAACAATAGCTTTAAACATATATATAATCTCTTGCCTGAAGGCCCCAAGGAACAGCAAAACCCATATAGCCCATGACAACTTAATATGATTTGAAGATAGAGATAAAGCCCCGCATCAGGCTCCACGTTGTGTCTCCTTGAAATTCTTTCTCTCCCTTTCCCTCTCCCCTCCACTCCCACTCTCTAAATAAGTAAATAAATAAAATCTTTAAAAAAAAAAATTCCTTCCAGGACTGTTCTAACATTTCATTGGATTCATTGCTAACAACTTTTCAAAATCATCTGCATTTTCCTTATAATTTTTAACCAATTGGCTATTCATATTAAGATAAAATATAGGATTGTTTGAGAAGGAGTTTAATTATGGCAAATCTCTGTTTTCTAAACACTGCAAATTACATTGTAATAAATGGTACACTACACTGTCTTTTCGAAAGAAATTATAAATTAAGATTAAATGTTTCCTGTGTTTTTATAATATAAGGTTAATAAAAAGTAGACTCACCAAATAAATTCACTTTAACATTAGTGCTTTGATAGTTGTGGTTTTGACTATTTTTATAGAACTGTCACCAGTCTAAGATCTATAATGATTTAAAGTTTTACTAAAGCAAGCACTTGAATCAAACTTTGTTGAGGGAGTAAGGTGCAGCAACTCACTTAGCTTGTGTAGACCATAAGACTCAGTGGAGCTTTATTCTCAGTTTGTTTTCACATGTGCAGATTTTTATTAATGTAATTAAACAAGCAAGCCATTGGACTGAGGTGGCTGTGATGCTTTGGTAGTCTACATAAGCAAACCAAAACTTAAGCCAGAATCAACTCACTCCAATTAAAGAAAATGAAACCTAAGAACAACCAGTCACAAACAGCCAACAAGGCTTTCCCAAATAAAATGATCACTTAAGCTATAGCCAGTGAAGTAATTTTCTTGCTTTGCTTCCTCTAGCTCCTCTTAGTGCAGTGCTCCTAACCACCTTTGGTTTGGTACTACCCAATTCGAATTGATGTATATTCAAATAAATTCAAAAAAAAAAAGTTAATATGCCTCGATTTACCTTTTAGTATCCTCAGTATAAAACTGAAGTCCCCTAAGAAGTCACTTAAAGTTTTCTAATAAAAATAAGAAGTACAAAAGACATGGACTTATTACTCAAGAAAAATCAAATTCCATAGCATAACTTCAGTTTTAATTTAGATACTACCACAATTTGTCTACAAACAGATTTTATCTTTTGATTCACAATCAACCAATAATTAAATAACAAATATTGATTTAGTGAATATTGTATATAGGAGAACATTCAAGAGATTAATCTCTGTAGTCATGAAATTTAACTGAAGCCCCAAAGTTAAAAAGAATAGGCAATAAGTACCCTCATAATCCAAAAGAGGAAACAATCATATCAAGGCAAGCCTTCTAAAAGGCTGCCATCAGCCAGTACTATCAACCCCTATCACTAGAACAACCTACTCTCACTCAGAGAGAGGTACAAAATTTTTAGCCTCAGCAGTGACACACGGGTACAAGAAAGCCCACAAGGTCTAAGAAGAAATCAGCATGTTTAAGGAATTGCAAGTTTAGACTGGTATCTGTTTCTTACCTGGTGTATTTGGAAGGGAGAAAGTAATCAACACATGCCAACTACAGCAAGGAAATGAAGGGAAGCAACAATTGGACAAACTACACTCCTAGGATTTTACGTGACAAAAGTGTTATATTTCCTATAAGCCAAGTGGATGCCATCAAAGGACACTGGGCCTTTTTGGATGAGCAGATTCCAGAAGAGGCTCCTAAAGGAGTTGAACATGGGAAAAGGGACTGAAGGGAAGGCCACATGAAATATGCCTGGAAGTACTTAGTTCCCATCAGAGAAATGGGTAGATACCCCCACAGAAGGCTTCCAAAGAGCCCATAATGCATCCCTGGAGAGACCCAGCATGTGGGTGCCAGGCACTCCAGGACACCATGACAAAATTATACCACCAAACCCTTACCCATGCCTGCTCCTTTTATCCTTCTTCCCTTCTCCCCATCCCACCCCAGAAGCAGCAGTAGCAGCACCAGGATTAGAGATGGAGTGACAGGGCCAGGACGAACAGTGAAATAGTATGCTAGTCTCCCTTCCTCACTCAGGTGCCTATGCCACAAACCAGGCCTGAGCAAGAAGAAATGAGCAAGTTTTCGATTGGCTATGACATGAAAGTTCTAGTGTGTACTAGACTAGGCTTTCCAAAAATCAGTATTCTTATAATTGAACAATACTAAAAGTAATTAATTAATTAAAATTCAAAATTGGAAACATTTTTTAAAAAGCTATGCAATCTACCCAAGATGGCAAGGGACAAGGAAGGAAAAACATGGTGAATGGCAGTAGTTGGAAGAAAACAAAGTCCATTCAATAAACCCATTATTTGTGCAAAACGTTTTGCAGGACATGGCAGGAAATAGGAGATAAACGTGATACAGCCCAAGTCTTTGAAAATTTCACAGTCTGGTAAGAAAAGAAAGACATATTCATGAATAACTCCAATACAACAAAGAAAATATATGCGCTATGAAACAAAAGCAGAGTACCATTGCCCTGCTGATTCTGTCTCTGCAAATGAATTTGATCCCAACTCTCTATCTCTTCTGTCCAAAACTCTAAAGACAAAAAACCTTATCTTAGGCTGAGACAAAAAAAAAAAAAAAAAAAGAGGTTCAAGACAAAATAATCAATTGCTTGTTTGTTCGTTATAAAAGATTTTGGTAGAAAACTTTATAAATTAGGCTGAAATTAGTTTTAAATTTTAATTATCTTTCATTTAGCCAAATAAGTCTATCCCTTGTCACCACCAATAACTGAGTTGTGTGTGCAGGAGAACTAAATACTGTAACTACTTGAAAGCCAGGAGTGAAAAGCAAAATTACTACTATTTACAAATTTAACAATAGTGTGAATATTTACAAAACCTAAGAAAATCAATTGAAAAGAATGATACATCAGTATGAGAGTTTGGTAAAGTAGCTAGATATTTTAAAAAATTAGTATTGCCTAATATACTAACAATAAACAGCTGGCAAATACAGCAGTCCCCCTTATCCACAGGAAATGCTTTCCAAGATCCCCAGTGGATGCCTGAAACCACAGAGCGCCGAACATACAGATACACTGTTTCTTCCTGCACGGGGTACCTATGATAGGAAGAGGTTAACAACTAATAATAAAATAGAATGATTATGACAATATACTGTAATTAAAGTTATATGAACGTGTTCTCTCAAAATATTTTGTGTCACTCACCCTTCTCGGGCCGACGTGAGACGATAAACACCTACGTGTTGAGACGAAGCGAGGGGAATGACGTAGCATCCTGACGCAGAGTTAGGCTACTATTGGCTTTCAGCCGATTCGTCAGAATCATCTGCTTCCTGCCGCGGTTGACAGCGGGTAACCGAAACTGCGGAAGGCAAAGCTGAAACCATGCCTAAGGGGAGACTACTGTCTAGTGGGAAAAAAAAAAACATCGATTGTACTGATTGGGAAGGTCATGGAGAAGACGTAACCGCCGGTTGACCCTCAAGCTGAACCTGGGCAATCAGAGTCTCCTCACCCCATCCCCTGTCCTTGGAATGTATATTCTGCCCACCATTCCCACAGTGGGGATCGTTTCCAAGGATGCAGCCTTGAGAGAGTAATGTGTTGCTCAGACCATCTGTACGGTATACGTGATCGAACCCCTGGTTCAGGCCTCTGTATAAACATTTACGATTCTGGCAGGCGGGTCCAGAGATCTATTCGTCTTGCAGCCACCCAAAACAAGCCTCGTAAGTAAGTTCCATTGCACAGTAAACCTGCTGCCTACCAAACTGGAGTGGTCTGCCTCTTGCCTCCGTCTCTCCTTGCCTTCTGTATAGGGGCGCCAGTTTACAAACCAACACATACGCAGTAACCCAAAGTATAAAATATCTAGGAATCACACTAATAAAAACTGCTGGACCTCTTTTTGTGAAAACTGTATATTTTTATTGAAACAATATTTTAAAAGCATCAAGCTATTTTACTGGTAGCTATTTTTGTGCCATTTAATCTGGAACCAACAGACTTTGTCAGAACGAGATGCGTGACATATGCTAAGACATGATCCAATCAATGGCAGGTGCATAAAACATGCTACTTCACACACATAGGTACCTGCTGCCTGTAGTGCTGCTACAGTTTATGTCTGAGTAACACAAGAATTCTGTGAAAAACTATTTTTCAGAATTCCCATCAAAAAGAAAATATATCATGGTGTGTTTATAATTTTAAGCACTGTATTATTATTGAATACAGTTCTGACAAGGAAGAACTTCCCCTTTGATTGGGCATTGATGAGAACCAGAGGCAGGCTCTGTAGGATGTGTTCATACTGACATATGATCTCTGGCCTTGCACCTTCCCGTCACCAAGTATAGATCCATGTAATTGGCTGTAGGAGTATCCCTGGAATCCTCTCCTACCCCAAGACTGCTAGGAATAACTGAACTATGTGTGGAAGTTACTCTGAATCTCAGTGTGTATCCCATTAGACTCAAACTAAATGATTTCCCAATACAACTTTCCTTTAGCCAGGTATCAAAAGTGCCTGAGAGGCAGTGTAACGGAAAGGCAGTCTCAGTCGAACAATGAAGGGATTTGGAATTTTAAACCGATGGAGTTTTAAATATCTTACTGTTGCCTGGTATCATAACTATTTCTGGATAAGTAAAAACAGAGTTTTCCTTTCTGCATATATTCACCTTCTTTTCCTGAGTCCCCCTGCACTTGGAAGAGAAGGCAGAGGGATGGTGGTATTTGTCTTGGCCCCGTTCTGTTCTTGCTGAGCCAGACTGTTGTTAGGCTCTTGGTTACAGCGATTTTTACACTACTGTATAGATGTTCTGTTTTCTCGTGTTATTCTTCCACTTACTCAATAAAAATAACTTGTCTCTTCTCAATGGAGTAAAATTTTAAAAGCTTTTGATCTTCTCTTGCCTGATCGTGGCATCCTCCAATCAGAAAGCAAAAAACAGAATAACATTCTGGTTTTCTTCATAGTAACCACTACTGTTTCTAAAACCAAATCAGAGCAGACACACAACTCCAGTTTGGGAGGCTGGGCTTCCTCCAGTCCCACAACCCGTTTCTCCTGTTAAATAATTCTCAGAGCCTAAAATGGAGAAAAGGAAGGATAGAAGCACAAAATGTATCTAGTTAGCAAAACTTTGGGGCAATGAAAGTCCCAATTTTACTTTCTTTACCCACTATTCTTGCTACCCAGGAAATCTCATCCATTTTTATGGTTTCAAATCACCTATATCTCAATGACTCCACATTCTATGTTGAAACTTCCTACTAAGTTCAAGATCTACTTATCCAATTCCCATGGAACATTGTAACTTAGACACAGGTCTTAAATGTAACTTATTGTCCTTTTCAAATAATTACTTTGGTTTGCATTTCCTAAGAACAAAGACATTCTCTAGCATAACCAATCATCAAAACCCAGAAAATAATATTGATTCAATGCTACTATGTAGTCTGCAGAAGTTATTCATATTTTACCAATTATCCCAATAATGATTTTTATAGGGAAAACAATCTCTGATCAGGTATCACGCATTTAGCTGCCATGTCTCTTTAGTCTCATTAATCTGAAATAGTTTCTCAGTCTATTTTTTTCTTTACCTTCATCATTTTTAATGAAGCTGGCAAGTTAATTTGAAGAAGACCTCTCAATTTGGTTTTATCTGAGAATTCCTCATGATTAGATTAAAGCTGTCTTATGGGGCAGTATTAACACCAAAGTAGTGTTGTGTTCAGTTCAGTGCATCATATTAAGCAGCGGCTGTTTGTCTGCACCATTACTGTGACATTAACTTTCATCGCTTGGTTTCTCCACTGTTAATTTGCTATTTTTCCTTTGAGGTTAGTGAGTGTTTTGTAGAAAGATACTATGAGACTTCATAAATATCCTGTTCTTCATCAAACTTTTACCAACTAGTTGTAACATTTATTGATGATTCTTGCAGGAATCAATATTACCATGACACGTGGAACACTACATCAAAAACTAAGGATGTACTATATGGCGACTAACATAACATAATAAAAAATTATTATTAAATATATATGTATTTAATATATATACACACAGTATATATACATATATACAATATATACATATATACAATATACTATATATATATATGTATATATATTACCATGACATTTGCCAAATGGTGATTTTCTAATTCCATCTCTCTCTCTCTCTCTCTCTCTCTCTATATATATATATATATATATATATATATACACACACACACACACACAATATATACACCATTTGCCAAATGGTGATTTTCTAATTCCATCACTCCTTCTATATATATATATATATATATATATATATATATATATATATATATATATACCAATGACATTTACCAAATGGTGATTTTCTAATTCCATCACTCCTTCTATACATATCACTTGGCATTCTACTCTAATGAAGTTTTTCCTTTTTCCCATTTGTTTATATCAGTGTGGTCTCATGAATACCTGTTTTATTCAAGGGGTAAAAAATCATTATGATCATTGAAATGCTCAGATTGTCTCAGCAGGAGCCATATAGTACTTTTATACAATAATAAATCCCCCAAAATGGTATAGTGAGTGAGCCCTCATTAAATGCCCTGTCCAATCCCAGCTTTGAAAGAACTTATTGCGTGGACTGAATATCTGGCATTCTTTCTTATATATGTCATTGATGTGCATTCACAAAATTAATAATAAATCATAGGCTAAATTTTTTTAAGAATTTACTGTGTTCTGGGCATATTGCTAAGCACTGTCCATGTGCTACCTCATTTAATCTTTAAAAAATAAACCCATAAAATGGATATTATTTTTATAATGCCTATTTTACAACTGGGGAAACTCAGCCTTACAGAGGTTTAACACCGGAGAAGTGGAAAAACTGGAGTTCGAACCCAGGTCTTCTGCTTCCAGAGATTCTCAGATTCCTCTGAGTCATGCTTAGGTCTTAGATTCTTGAAGAGTGGACAGAAACCATACTTGATAAACACCCAAATTCCTACTTCCTCAAACCTCCTTCTGCATGCAGAAGATCAGCCTAGTTTAGTACTTGAGAGCAGAGATACTAGAGTAAAGCTGCCTAGATTCTAATTCATGTTCTTCCATTCAGGAGCAGTATGATTTTGCCTTCCATGAGTTTCAATTTCTTTCCATCTAAAACAGAAGTAGTAATAAGAACACTTCACAGAACTGTTTTTAAGAATTGAAAGGGTTCATGCAGGTAGAGCACTTGGCTTAGCAACTTGGCACATAGTAGGCATACAATAAATATGTTTTGAACAAAAAATACTAAGACAGTCACAGAAAATCTCTGCTTGTGATTTTTAACTTTAGCCACATCTGTGCTATGACCATCTCTTTGATGTAGCTTTGTTTCTTAAAAGAAACAAAAAATATTTATCGCTGCCCGATGATTGCTATGCTCTGACTACAGAATTTCTGAGACCCAGAAAGCTTCTACATGAGTATTTTCAGATATTTTGCCACTAGTCCAAATCTGACTTTCATTAGCCATTAAAATCAAAGGCAACTTTAAATCAAAGAATAAAAGAGACTTTTCCTAAGCTTAGTCTCACATTAGCATGTGAGAGAACCTGCATCAGCAAAAATCTTTTTTTTTTAATCAACCTAAACCTCTGACTAAATTAATAAGAGTTGAGTTTGACCTTTAAAATGCTAAAAAATACAGTTCCCAGTATAATTCTTGTTCATCCCTGGACCGAACCATTCTCATAGTAAATTATGGCACTAACAGCTGGCTGCCAATGAAGTCAACTATTAATTGTATGTTCACTGCACTGCCTGATATAAATCAATATGAGTAATGAGCAATTGTCCTCAGTCTATAGATACGCAGATCCTACATTGCAAAATAATTTAAGGTTGGCTGTCAGCCTCCTCAGACTAGGTGTCATTTGGTCTTTGCTAAAGATACAGCAAAAACGAACACACATTGAAAACCACCTAATCTGTCTCTGCAGCAAACTTCTAGTCATCCCTATAAAAACGACAAGAGAAATGATTTTTGATAGCGTATTAAAATAAACAACTTCTATGCTTTAAAAAATCCCAATAGACTCTAGAGAATGGGACTTAGGGTGTCACTACTTTCTGATCTCAAACTCTCAAAATTCCCTCTCTGTCCATGTCCTTCTACCTTTTCCACTCCCTCCTTTCTACCAAACCTGCTCTCCATCTTCATAAAGGCCACCAGCCTCCCTGTTTTCCTGCTTCCCATTACTACCTAGCTTCTTTTGTCTCTCTACCCTGTTTCAATCCCATGGACACTAAGGGATAGTGACACTTTGATTTTACAGTAGACCATTCCTACTTTGGGAATTGCTTACACTGGACCACCCCCGTGTTCCTCATCTCTGACTCCTTGATGGCAGAGTATTACCAGAATATAAGAAAATGACACTGACAGAGTCTATCATATACCCACCTTGCCTACCTTCGATAGGCCCTTTATAGAGTTCAACAACATTTCAGTGCAGGTTTTGCAAAGTGGCTTCTGTAAAGCACTCTCAGGGTATGTTGACTTGGTGTGGGTGGTGAATTCCATGGTTATTTAAACTTGAAACACGCTGGTTGAAATGAAGTTAAGCTCTTTTCTGCAGAACTTAGTAGAGCCAAGCATGCAGTGAGGATTTCCCCATAGGGATCACATATGAACCATTTCTCAAAATTTTTGCCTAGGAACCACTTTTTCACAGTACAACCATATCTCTATATATTGTGAAACAAGTTGGGGATATAATATATTAATTCATCTTTTATTGATGCCTAACACAGCTGTTCTGAACCATGTTAAATCCAGTTCTGGTACCAACTTCAATATGGGAGGAGGGGTGGATGCCACACCAAGCAATTCTCAGATACCAGCTGGGTGTCCTACAATTTAACTCAATTCTGATACTATCTACCTGGAGATAGCCTCAGATTCCACAGATTAAGAGTTCAGTCCTAACAAGACTGCCCACCGCCCCACCCAACTTTAGATGCCAGTTGCAAGCCCAGGTTGTTATCTGTACTTCTGACCCACTGGCTATAAATCAAAGGTTCCCTTGACCTCTTCCTTGTGTTCAACTAATTTGCTAAAGCATTTCACCGAACTCAGAGAAACAATTTACTTGCTAGATCACTGATCAGTTACAAAAGGTTGTAACTCAGGAACAGCAGATGGAAGAGGTGCATAGGGCAAGGTGTGGGTGGGGGTGGGGAGCTTCTAAGCCCTTTGCAAGCACACAGCTCTCCCAGCACCTCCTTGTGTTCATTGAAGCTCTTCGGGCTCCCCTCTTTTGAATGTTAATAGACGCTTACTTACTTACTGATTGGCCATTGGTTATTCAATCTCCAGCCCCTCTCCCCTCCCCACTCTCAGCCAACCCCCATTCTTAGGTGCTTTCCAAAAGTCATTTTATTAACATAACAAAAGACACCTTATCACTCTCCACACTTAGGAAATTCCAAAGGTTTTAGGAGTTCTGTACCTGAAAAGGTAGAAGGCCAAATACATTATTTATTATTTTAAATCACTGTATCACAGATGTCCACTCTAATTCTCTTTTTAAGACTTCTTTCTTATTTGAGAGAGACAGAGATAGCGAGAGAGAGCGCGAGCAGGGAGGAGAGGGAGAACCAGGCTCCCCACTGAGCAGGGAGCCCAATGGAGGGCTCCATCCCAAGACCCTGGGATCATGACCTGAGCCAAAGGCAGAGGATTAACTGACTGAGCCACCCAGACACCCAATATGACTTTTGTTTTTAAGAGTAGTTTTAGGTTCATAGCAAAATTGAGAGGGAGGTACAGAGATTTCCCATATGTCCCCTGCCCACACACATACATAGCCTCCTTTGTTATCAAGAGTAGTATATTTGTTACAATTGATGAATCTACACATTCTAATTACCCAACATCCATAATTTGTATTACAGCTCATTCCTGGTGTTGTACATTCTATGCATTTAGACAACTGCATAATGACATGTATCTATTATTATGTAGTATTATACAGAATGTTTTCAATGCCCTAGAAAACCCCCGTGCTCTATTCCTCCTTCCCTCTGTCCCCACTACTAGAAACCACTCATCTTTCTACTGTCTCCAGTTTTTTTTTGTCCAGAATTTCATAATTACAACCGAACAGTATGTAGCCTTTTCAGATTGGCTTCTTTCACTTAGTAATATGCACTCAAGTCCCCTCCGTGTCTTTTCGTGACTTGATAGCTCATTTTTTTGGCACCGAATAAATATTCCATTATCTGAATATACCATAATTCATTTATACTTTCACCTACTAAAAGACACCTCAGGTTGCCTGGGTGGTTCAGTTGGTTAAGCATCTGCCTTCAGCTCAGGTCATGATCCCAGAGTCCCTGGATCAAGTCCCATCTCGGGCTCCCTGCTCAGTGGGGTGTCTGCTTCTCCCTCTGCTCTTCACCCTGCTTGTGCTCTCTCTCTCTCTCTCAAATAAATAAATAAAATATTTTTTTAAGTTATAAATAAATAAATAAATAAATAAATAAATAAATAAAATTAAAGACATCTTGGTTGCTTCCATGTTTTGGTGATAATGAATAAAGCTGCTATGAACATCATGTGCAGGTTTTTGTGTGAAAACATATGTTTTCAACTCCTTTGGACAAATACCAAAAAGTGCAATTACTGGATCTTATGGCAAGAGTACATTTAATTTTGTAAGAAACTGTCAAACTGTCTTCCAAAGTGGCTGTACCATTTTGTGTTCCCACCAACAATGAACGAAGAGTTCCTATTGCCACATATTTGTTGGCATTTGGAGCGACTTTTCATACCCTTCTTTACCATCTGTATATCTTTAGTGAGTGTCTGTTAAGGTTTTCGCCCCATTTTTAATCGAGTCGTTTGTTTTCTCATTACTGAGTTTTAGGAATTCTTTGTATATTTTTGATAGCAGTCTTTTATCAGATGGATTCTTTGCAAGTATTTTCTCCCAGTCTATGACTTATCTTCTCAATCTCTTGACATTGTCTTTCACAGAGCAGAAATTTTTAATTTTAATGGAGTCCACCTTATCAGTTATTTCTTTCATGGATCATGCCCTTGGTGTTGCATGTAAAAAGTCATCATCATACCTAAAGTCATCCAGGTTTTTTCCAATGCTATCTTCTAGAAGTTTTATAGTTTTTCATTTTACATTTAGGCCTATGATCCATTCTGAGTTAATTTTTATGAAGGGTGTAAGGTCTGTGTCTGGATTCTTCTTTTTTTTTTCAGGGTGTCCAGCTGTTCTAACACCATTTGTTGAAAAGACTGTCTTTGCTCCATTGTATAGTCTTTGCTCTTTTGTCAAAGACCAGTTGACTATTTTTATATATTTTGTATTTTTCTGTATTTTGTTCTATGGATCTATTTGTCTCTTCTTTTATCAATACCATACTGTCTTGATTACTATAGGCTTTCTGGTAAGTTGGTTTTGTTGTTGTTGTTGTTGTTCTTGTTGTTTGTTTTGTCCTTGTTTTTGTTTAGTAGCAGAAGGACAGACTTTATTGAGCCCCTCAACCCTAGTTTTCTTTCTCCTGCACAGTCTTGGTTCCCCAGAGACCCCTGTTCTGGTGGACAGCAATAAGACCCACTTTGTGGCCGGCAGGGGCATCTCTGTGGATAGCAGAGGGTTTACCAATGTGCTGGTGGTTGCTCCCTCTGAAAGGATGCTCCACAGGATTCATAGCCACAGCCCACATGCGTGGCCAGCAATTCCTCTCAGCCAGACTGCAGAATGGGCTTGTCAGTGTGGCCACCTCCAGCCGCCACACCTACCATAGCTCTGTTGGCTGAAGAAAAGACCTTCTTTGAACCAAAAGGGCAGCTTCACTTGGGTCTTCCTGGTCTCAGGGTTGTGGGAAATGATAGCGGTGTAGTTTCCAAAGGCTCAGGCCAACTTGTCCCAGTCACCAGGCTTCTCCTCCAGCAACACACAATGACGCCCTCCGGCATACTGCCCACCGGGAGCTCATTGCCTATGTTGAGCTGGTTCTCCTTGCACAGTACACAACTGGCCAGTGTGGATGCCCTTGGCAGCGATGAACAGCTCCCTCCACTTCTTAAGCCAGTAAGGGTCCCAGAAGTCTACTCAGTGAGCAGCACACCCCAGGCTGGGTCATGGGTGATGTTCTTCACGATGCCCTTGACATAGCTTGACCACTCTGCGAAGTCCACAGTGCACAGACAGGCAGTCCTTCATGTGGGTGTAGAATGCTGAACTGACACCCTTTCTCTACACCAAAATTATGTGGCTCATGGTGGTAGCCTGCTGCCAAGCACAGTTGGAAGAGTTCTAGTAAGTTTTGAAGTTAGGTAGTGTCAGTCCTTTGACTTTCTTCTTCTCCTTCATTGTTGTGTCAGCTATCTGGGTTTTTTGCTTCTCCATATAAATGTTAGAATCGGTCTGTCAATATCCACAAAATAACTTGCTGAGAATCTGACTGGAGTTGCATCAAATCTACAGATCAAGTTGGGTAAAACTGATACCATCACAATATTCAGTCTTACTATCCACGAACATGAAAATGTATCTTCATTTATTTAGTTCTCTGATTTTGTTTGTCAGAGTTTTGTAATTACATATAAATCTTATACATATTTTGTTAGATTTATATTAAAGTATTTCATTCTTTGGGTATTAAAGTAAATGGCATTATGCTTTTAATTTCAAATTCCATTTGTTCATTGCTAGTATATGGGAAGCGATTGACTTTTGCATATTAACCTTGTGTTCTACAACCTTGCTATAACCACTTATTCCCATTTTTTGTCAATTCTTTCAAATTGTCTAAACAGATGATCATGTCATCTATGAAGATAGTTTTATTTCTTCCTTCCCAATCTGTGTATCTTTTATTTCCTTTGCTTGTCTTATTGCATTAGCTAGAACCAGTGGTGGGGGTGGGGGTGCGTCTAGGTGGCTCAGTCAGTTAAGCGGCTGCCTTTGGCTCAGGTCACTATCTCATTGTTCTGGGAAAGAGCCCGAAGTCTCAGCCTCCCTGCTCAGCAGGGAGTCTGCTTCTCCCTCTGCCTCTCACCCCGCTCATGCACGTGTGCCCCTCTCTCTCTCTCTCAACTTAATAGATAAAATCTTTTAAAAAAAGAAAAAAGAAAAGGAGTGCTGGGAGGAAACATCCTTTCTTTGTACCTGATCTTAGTGAGAAAACTTCTATTTTCTCGCTGCTAAGTATGCTGTGAGCTATAGATTTTTTTATAGATAATCTTTATCAAGCTGAGAAAGTTCCTCTCTCTTCCTAGGTTGCTGAGAGTTTTTATCATGAATGAGTGTTATATTTTGTCAAATGCTTTTTCTGTATCCATTGATGTGATCACGCAGTTTTTCTTTTTTAGTCTCTTGATGTGATAGATTACAATAATTGGCTTTGAATGTTGAATCAGCCTTGTATACCTGGGATTGATCCCACTTGGTTATGCTGTATATCTGTGGTCTTTTTTTATCTTTGTTTTGCTATATATAATGTGTTCTATTTCTCTAGCTGCTCTTGAAGTTTGCTTTTTGACACTGGTTTTCAATATTTTATTTTATTTTATTTTATTTTATTTTATTTTATTTTATCTTTGAGAGAGAGAGCACAAGCAGGAGGGGCAGAGGGAGAGAGAATCTCAAGCAGACTGGGCTGAGCATGGAGTCTGAGATGGGGCTCCATCTCACAACCCTGAGATCACGACCTGGGCTGAGACCAAGAGTCAGACAATGAACCAACTGTGCCACCCAGGTGCCCTGGTTTTCAGCATATTGATTATAATATGCCTTGATATTGTTTTCTTAATGTTTATTTTACTTACCATTTGTTGTCTATGTTATATCTCTGGTTCTGTACATTTTCTTAAATTTGAAAAGTTCTTTATCATTATTTCTCCAAATTTTTCTTCTGCCCCATTCTCTTCTTGGACTCCAATTACATGCATGTTAGATTTCTTAATATTGTTCTATAGCTCACTGAAACTCTATTCAGTATTTTTTTTCATATTTTCTTCTCTCTGCTTTTCAACTTGAATATTTTCTATTTCTAGGTTCCCAAGGTCACTAATTTTTCATATGCAGTACCTAAGTTCCTAATTAAACCTATCCTGCAGATTTTTTATTTTAAATCTACAGGTGACCGTTGAACAATGCAGGAATTAAAGAGTACCAATCTCCTACACAGTTGAAAATCCACATGTAACTTTTGACTCCCAAAAAACTTAACGATAATAGCCTACTGTTGACCAGAAGCCTTACCAATAACACAGTCGAGTAACACGTTTCGTGTGTCATATGTATTATATGCTGTGTTCTTACAATAAAGTGGCTAGAGAAAAGAAAATGTTATTGAGAATATCATAAGGAAGAGAAAACACATTTTCAGTACTCTGCTGAATTTGTTGAAAAAAATCCACATATACATGGATCCATGCAGTTCAAAACCTTGTTTTTTAAGGGCTGACATATTTTTAATGTATAAAAGTTCCATTTTGTTTTTTATATCTGTCCTCATTGTGTTCATGTTTTTATTAAATTCTTAAAAATATTTACACTTGCTGTGTTAAAGTCTTTCTCTGCTAGTTCCATTATCTCTGTCATTTCTGGCTCTGCTTCTGTTGACCGATCTTCTAGTCATGGTTACGGTCACACATGTTTTTTCACATATCTAGTAATTTTGGTGCTGGACATTGTGGACATTACACTAACGCTGGATGATTTTGTTTTTGAAATCTGTCTTAAACATCAGATAAATTATCGCTTACTCCTTTTAAGATTTTTTGTTTAAACTTTCTTAGGGCAGGTTTAGGAACTTCATTCTCAGACTAATTTAGCCTTGTTATTGAGGCATGACCCTTCTGGGGTTTCTACTAATTGCCCGAAGTGTTCCATGAGATCTCTCTAATCTGGCTAGATGGAATTTGGTCATCTCTCTACCCTGTGTGAGCTGTTGATTTTTTTTATTTTATATCCCTCTCACGACACGTGTTCTTTTCTTAGCTTCATAAATAAATACACTGATAGCTATTCATTCAAAGACTTTAGGAGCCCACTCTGCAAGTTCATTAAGCTCTCCTGTTCTGCATAGCTTTTTCTTCTCCGGTACTCCGTTTTCAAATTCAAGCTGCTTCAGCCCCTCAATCTCTATCTCCTTAAATCAATAAGTGTAATGTACTATGCTTAGGTTCCTCCTCCCTCTTCCACTGTTTAAAAATTACCTCTAGAGGCAGAACATTTATAGGGCTCATATTTTTCTAAAGGATCGCCATCCTGGATTGCCTGTTGTCTCAATTCTGCAATTTTTTAGTTGTTTATGGTGGGAGGGCAAGTTCCATACCATGGCAAGTCCTATCATGACCAGGGAACATGTATAAAAGCTTTTGCTCTATTAAATTTGAATAAATAGGTCCTTTCATTGACTGGCATATCTTTTCCAAAATGTTTAATATGTTTAAATTAAACATTTTTAGATGTTTACATCTATCTAAAGATCTTAATACATCTTTAGATAAATATGTGCATAAAAGAAAGAAGCATTTAAATACAAAGATCTGTATAAGCTCCTTACAATAGATCAAATATGGCTTTCCTATCACAATCATGAGTGCAAAAAAGCAGGTCAAGGCAATTTTTGTAACAGTATCCTCTCTCGATTGCAAAGGAAAGTTATTGGCTCTCCTTACCCGGAGATTCAAAAACTCTGAACTTTAATTGCCTTTCTTAGTTACTGATTAGCTTTCTGTGTCCATTTTATTGAATAACAGGGACTGAGGGGACTAAAATTGATGTTTAAAGGCATATACACATAAGGAGATGGGAATTTCAGAATTACTTCATATGGATTTAACCCTCTAATATTCACTTTCCCCTAGGTCAGGCAGGTAACCTAGAAGGCTGAAGGGGCAAGGTGGGGACTGAGGCAAACTGTGTAACACATGGCCCATCTGAAGAGTTCCAACAGACTACTGACATGTGGGGTGCAAAGCAAATGTTTTCAGCTCTCTAATTGTACAAGAGAAGATAAAAATTTCAGAAATGTAAATATTTTGTATGAAATCCCCCAACATATGAATTTTGGAAATTAATTCAAAATTTCAAAATACTCTAAAGAATAGTGGGATTTAACCTACTAACCAGCTCTTCCACTCCTGAAGTCAAACATTCCAGACAACATCAACAATTAGGAGCAAAACCAATGCATCGTAGAGAACGTTCAATGGAGGTTGAGACCACGATGTAAATTAACAAGACATCTATAACAAGAAGCTGATACATTTTGTGGGGAAAGAATGTTCGTAAGAGTTATCCTGACATTAAATTTCCAAAAGTCTTTTATAACATTCCCATGAAAATTGTTGTTAAAATTGAGTCTCTATGAGATTAATGGAGAAGGATAAAAAACTTAGAAGAAAAAGGAAAAATTGGGTAGGGTTAAGTCAATATGCCTTTAGTTGAATAGTTAGAAAAACGTTAATGGAGGAAAGCTCCTACAAGATGAGATACCCAAGTTGTTGAGGCACTATGCATTATAAGATAGTAAAATAAATAACTGTGGAAAGTGTAGAAAGTTTAGAAAGATATCATCGGTGCATGAATCAAAAGTGTGAGAGTAGAAGATAAGCTTCTCTATGGTGAGACATTTGTTATCATCGCTTCACATGTTTAGGTGTAGAAAGTGAACATGCAACAGGCTGCTTATTTTCCTTAAATACTCTGTGTGCAGTTAGAGTAAACCCGTCTAGAAGAGTAGCAGCAATTTTGTGCATGGAAGTCAAGCTTTCAATTACCAACTACCCAGAGCAACATTATCACATTTTTTGTCTCCTTGAAATGGAAAAGTAACTATTTATCAAAATGTTGATATAACGATATTAAAGAAAATTTTGAAAGCTATATATAATACCTAAAATTTAGATAAATTAAATATCTAAATACAATTTAGCACTTACACATTAATTCGTAACTGTATTCAACTACCTGGTTTTATGCATGAATTGAGAAGACCATTCCTTTCTAATTTCAGGTCATCATCTGGGAATCAAGGCCTTTCCAGGGCCAAATCCATGAGCTCTAAAACGTCAACCTACTCTGATAACAAATGTTTGTGACTTTTTCTTTGAATCTCATTTTTTTCCTTTTCAAAAAAAATAAAAAACAGTTATTTATGCTTGACTTTTTTTGAACATTTATTTATTTATTTATTTGAGAGAAAGAGAGAGAGTGTGCATGAGTGGGGGGAGGGGCAGAGGGGCAAAGCGAGAAGGAGAGGGAGAATCTCAAGCAGACTCACCACTGATGTGGAGCCCAACATGGGGCTCAGTCCTACGACCCTGAGATCATGACCTGAGCCGAAATCAAGAGTCAGACACTTAACTGACTGAACCACCCAGGCACCCCATACACTTGACTTTTAAAGATAATTAAAATGGTGGTCCTTTGACTCTTAGTTCTCCTACTTTATAAAGAAAAGAAAGAAAAATTTAAAAAATCATAGCAGTGTAATATAAGTCCCTATATTTAACCCAATTTTCTCTTCTTTCATTTAATGGATTTAAGTTTCCTTACCCAGTTTTCACTGCTCAATAAACTGGCCCACCTGTGTCCTGTCACTTGCCTTTTCTAGGTCTGTTTCATCTATTAAAGGAGGAATTTGAATTGAACTATCTCTGAGATGCTATCATTCAGTCAAATTCTATAAAATTGTAATCTGAGGCAAAATCTGATTGGGATTTCCAAAAGTATCAGTTTACACTGGAAATTGTTCACTAAAAGAGCTGTACCTCTTCTAGAAAAAAAAAAGTACTTTCAAATAGCACTTATATATAAAATTTAATGTAGTTTTTAAACAGATATAAAATAATAGGATCACAATAATATGTTAAGAAAATTTCCAAATATACACAAAAGATACGGGGCAGAGTGTCACTACCCAGTTAATGGACCTACGAGTCATTTTGAGCCTTTTCAGTATTCTGCTGCAGTCAAGAGTACAAAAATATTAAACATCAACCCAAGAGGCAGGGTAAATAAAATTAAGAAGCAATATCTTACTTTCATGCAAAATTATACATTATGCACAAAATTCTGGTCCCCGTAGCACTGAAAAACAAGCCTTGGAGAAAGACGATTTCAATAATAATGAACGGGATGGCTGAAGCCATAGTCTTTGAGGTTAAACTTTTTAAAAGTAAGACTGTTTAGGTTTAGTGACAAAGGGTGAAGGGGATACAATCAAAGTTATTATCATTTTAAATGGAATGGACAGCTTAAACACAAACTCATTAATCAAACCCTAGAACACCAGAGTACCAACTGAAATTGGAAAGAGGTTTTTATAGAGCAAAGGAAGGAAGATAGCTAACATGGAAATTCTTACTCTCAAGAAATGAGACAGGCTGGAGGAAATGTGTGTGTGTGCGTGTGTATGCGTGCATGTGTGTGTGTAATTTCAATGCAATTTGAGATAAGTTGAGATTTAATTTAGTGAAGATGTACCCGTTATTGTGTCCAGAACAATACTAGATATGACAGAAATGTTTAAAACATGGACCTTCTCTTCAAGATTTATAATCTGTCTGAAAGAAGTGTACCTTCATGGATTAACAGTTCAGAGTAGGCTGCTAAGAGAAGAGAGTTATGTGGGGGGATAAATCTAACCTCCTGAACTTTTTTGATGGCATTGTTAGAGATGAAAATCTGAGAGGCAGACAATGCTTGACCCTATGATAATGTTCCTCATGTCACACATTCTTTATGAAAATTATCAAGAAAATAATCTATGATTTTCTGTTCACCTATGAGTCTACATTTTATGAGTTGAAAAAATAACCTACAAGAAAATAGGAGACATCAGCAAAAACACAAACAGTCATAAAAACTGAGGACATACCTAGGCCCTAAGAGCATAAGTGTGTACAGACAGCCAGGCTCCCTGGAGGGCCAACACAGTAATGTGGGCCTGGGAAGGCAGTTAGCTTAGTGATGAAGAAAATGGATCATGCAGTCAGCCCACCAGGGTTCGGGTCTTAGCTTCAGCATGGAAAGTTGTTAAGCCTTCATGATTCTCAATTTCCTCATCTGTAAAATGAGGATAGATATTGAGTCAACCTTACAGAGTGGCTGTAAAGATGAAATCAGATAATCCATGTAAAGAACTCAACACCATACCTGCACATGGCAAACACTCCTTAAAATACAGGCTATTACTAACAGATCCATGTAATATAAAGAGCAAAGAGTCCCCGCTATTCCATTAATAGCTAGCTGAGTTTGTAAAGTCCCTTCATCTCTAAGACAAGAGCATCAGTTTGCATATCTGTAAAAAGACAATAATAATAGTAATACCTCATTCAGTGAAAATTCTAGTAGAAAACAGAATAAGAAGATGTATGAAAAAATGCTTTGTAATATAGAAAGTGCTAAACACATGTGGGTTCTTGCTATGGTAATGATTCCTGTGCGCCCTTCCAAAGAGGTCGGCTGCCTATATTTCTGTCTGCTTTTGTTCACAGATGTATCCCAGTACTTACGACAGTGATGGGCACATAGCAGTGGTCATTAAAAATAATTGAATGAATAAATGAGGATCACGTTTCTATAATCCTAAAGGTCATTTTGTTTGGCCTTTTATCTCTCTGAAATCAGTACAGATGAGGAATCTGAAGGCCTGGGAGTAGTCACATAGACTGCGTTGGTTTTCTGTTGCTATGTAACAGATTATCACAAACAACACCCATTTGTGTGCTCATGGCTCTGTAAGGCAGAAGTCTGGCCCCACGTCCTGGGTCCTCTGCTCAGGGGCTCATGGGATTTACATCAGCCAGGATGTATTTTTCTCTGGAGACTCCACTAAGGAAGTCTTCCAAGCCCATTAGGACTGTGACAGTTTTCAGTTCTATATGATTGTAGAACTAAGGTTCCCATGTCCTTGCTGGTCGTCGTCTGGCTCCTCTCAACTCCTGGAGGCTGCCTATATTCCTCCTCATGTGGCCCCTCCATAACCAGTTCACAATATCGCCTCAGCAGAGCCCTTCATGGCCAGCAGCAGGCTCCTCCTCGCTGTGAATCCCCCATGTTTCGATTCTCTCTGACTTCTACTGCTCATCGGCTAAATACTCCAATTTTAAAGGAAAACCCAGATAATCTCCCTTTTGCTACAGAATGTGACCTACTCAAAGGAGTGATATCTGATCATAATCAGAAATTCCACCTACACTTGAAGGGGAGGCGTTTACGAAAAGGCCAGGATCAGTGTAGATGATTATTAGAATTCTGCCTACCACATACACTATATTGTGCAAACATAGACTGTCATAAATATATTGGTGAATGTTTTAAAAACAGGTGAGAGAACATATGTCTAGGGTGATCCTTTGTGTTCTAATTAATGTGTTCAACTATGCAAGAAGAGGGTCTGAAAGGCTACGCACTGAACAGTTCACAGTGGTTATCCCTGAGGAGTGAAAATAAGTTTCTCACAATAAACATACACTATCCTTACAATGAAAAATAATAAAAAGAGTAGATAGAAACTGACCCTTTCCCTTTACATCTTTTATCTTTTTTCAACGCAAATTCTAGTTTTCAATGCAAACTCAGCTCACCAATCATGCCGCAGATCAAGTAAAATAATTTCTTCTCCTTTACAGTATCTTTCTCCCAGAGTTTTACAGATATTTCCTTATGAATCATCTCTGAGTTCTTGCTCCACACTTGCCTAGATTCTCACTTAAGGTTTAGAAGGCTCTGTCTTCATGGTCCCAACGGCAACAAGAGCTTCTCGGCTCTGCAAACCCCACTCTCCCACACTATGGACTCAACACCATCATTTTTATCAAGTAAGCTAGGTCTCATCTATGTTTTCTCGCCCAAGGAAGGAAAATAAAACCTCAGAAAACCCTCCAGTTTAAAGAAAGCCGTCGTGCTGTAGCCGAGCCTAACTGCACATACCGTGTTCGCAGCAGTAGATTGGATTAGCCGTATATTGTACAATAAATGAGTTAGAAATCCAAGCAGTAGGTGCGCTGATATTTTGTTGTAAAATTCATGTGTCAAGAAGTATTTGACAAGCAGTATTTCCATACTTAAATTGAGCAATGGATTGAAGCCTGAAAAAAAGCAAAGAGAATGTATTCTGCAGTTGTCTCTTAAATCGTGTTACCCACTGATAGTTTTTTCCCATGGAAAAAGCAATCCCTCCAATATAGAGAGACTGCAGGCCAAGAAAACAGGCTTTAATTAAATCAGTTATGTTGCATTATATCATGTGAACAATGTGTGTCCGCAGCAATCTTTCCATGGAAAAATTAAATAAAGCATATTTATAATTCAAATGTATATAAACATGGTTGGGCTATCTCATACATTGCCTGTCGTCTGTTCAAGAAAACCTCTAAATTCTAAATATAACAGATTCTTGGCTGGGTTGAGAGATACTGAACTTCATCGGATTTCTACACAGCCTTCTCAAATAAGCTAGAAAAAGTCCAGAAGCAGTGATCTTTTGTCGGTACCAACCCCTACCCTGATTATCTACTCTTGTAGTTTCGATAATACATTTCTCATTGTGCCTTGGTATCTCCCATCTTTACCCACACAAGGCCTAGATGGCTTTGCATTTTTTGAAAGTACCACAAAAACATAACATATAAATCAAAAGCAACGTGTTAGCAAAGAAGAGCTGGTCACCTTGAGTAACTTTCCCTAGCTGCCTAATAAGGTTAGGAGTAAGATCCATTTTTCAACGTGTTAGCAGTGTGTGATTGCTGTTACTATGAGAGAGATTTTTCATTTAAAAATGCATGATTCATCTTCAGAAAAATCTTCTTATCCAAATCTTTCAAAGAACTGAGCAAACATACATTATTCTATACATTATTATGTGGAAGTGATTTGAAGAGCCAAAAGTGCTACATGAATTTTTTAAGTTATCAACATTCCAAGTGTTTAACTTCTGAAATATATTGGGTGCTGAGCTAAATTGGCTTTTTGAGTTCTCTAGTTAAGTATTAGGTGGACTCCTGTGTTCTATCTAGTACCTGAACGTATTCACAAATACTTCCCTCGATGCTTAATTCAGTATGAGAGAGAGAGGCACTGGGTTTATTTAATTGTATAATGTCCCTTTAGGGCATGTAGTTAGTAAAAATGGGTTACAAAGGAACCAAAAGACATAACCATAGCAAGAAAACACAGCAAACAGCAGAAATGAACCGTACGTTTTAATCCTCAAAGTTCCATTTCTCATGTCAAATAAATATTTAAATAACAGCAACTGAGTTTTTCAAACAGCACAAAATCTGGCTAATAAAGATACCATTCAATCAGTCAAGATAACGCTAACTGACCTAACATTTAATATCTGAAATCTCAATGGCTTATAACAAAGGATATTTCTTTCTCATCTAAGGTTCAGGGAGGAAGGGAGCGCAGAAACTCCACGGAGTTGTTCAGGGACCAGGGCTGATGAAGGTTGTCATCTCCCACTATCAGCTGTCAGTGCTGCCCCAAGGATAAACATCTAGCCAGTAGCTGGAGCAAAGGGAGGGTGGAACATCACAGAGAAAGTGTTTCTGGGTCAGTCCTAGAGGTGATATGCATCATTTCCGCCCACATTCCATAGCCTGAACTCAGTACTATGGTCATATCTAAATGCAAGGGAGGCTGGAAAATGTGATCTATCTGTGTGCTGAAGAGGGAAGAAAACTGGCTTGCTAGACTGCAAACCAATTTCAGCCAAATTACAAATGCTCTCTTAACCCCCATTCACAAGAAAAAAGAAAGAAAACAAACATCAAGAACAATAAAAAGAAAGAAAGAAATGTTTTCTTCTAGCAGGGCATTTTAGTGTCTGGCTTTTCCAGAACTTCCATTTTTCCAAGCCATTTGAGCCCCCATGTTTGTTCTTCTATTGGGCGGTATGTCCATTCATATGGCATTCAAGAACACAAGAATCATAAAATATGGAAATAAAGGGCAGAGCAGAAAACTTATGCAATTTAGTGCTCAGAAGTTTGTGGGCCAACTTGATTTGCTAATCCACAGTCTGTGCTTCTGGAGAGGAGAAGAAGGGGGAGTTCACAATCCACAAACCAATTTGTGTTGTTTCTGCAACACTGCAAAAGTGCGACTCATGAATATGCTAATGAAATTGCAATGAGAGTTTTGGCACTATTTCATCACCTCAACTAGATTAGAGAGTAATAACACTATGGGTTTACATGTCTTCAGAAACTGCTGTGGTAGTAGAAAAAAAAATTGGATCTGTGATATTTATAATGCAACAAAAATTATAACCATGCTACAATAAAATAATGATAATTGGTTTACATAAAAGTAATAGTTTGTAGCACACACACACACACACACACACACACACTAGTTACTATTAAAGTCATTCACTGCTTTTCATGTTTCTGCCTCCTGGTGTTAATGTGAGTCTATATTTGTGAATGGGTTCACATTTCTATGCCTTCTTCCAAAGATAGAAAAGAGATAAAGAATGGAAATACTGGTAGAAAAAATTTTATTGGCAAGGCAGGACTCTCCTCTTTATAAGCATTTAGCACCTTTTTTTTTTTTTATCATTAATCGGGGTTCTAAGAGGAGAAGGACTAAGAAAAAACTATTCTTACCTTTATATACCAATTTCTTACATAATAGTCAAACTATATCCTGGATTCTGTCCCACAATTCAAGCCTACTTAACAGTTTATGAATGCACTGTTCTAAGATAGTGACCTATTCAACAGGTAGAGGACTATATAGAGACAAAAAGATTAAAAATTAAATGAAAACAGCTTCATTAGGCAACCCAAGCCACAAGGAGGCATCTAAGCATTTTCTCTACATGCCATTCAGAGTGCCTTATAATAGGATCATTCATCTGAGCTGACCCCTTGCAATATCAGAAATTATGCTCAGCCTTCAACTTTCCAGTAGATGTTCTCATTAGGAGCTACAAGAAGTAAGAGAAAAGATGGGAATAAAAACCCATAAGCTCCAGGATTTGGAATCCTCTCTGATGCCCGAGAGATGAGGATGTTGCTGGTTCTATAAACTGAGGGGCTGCTGCTGATTTTCTCACCACGTTTCATGGGCACTTTGTAAAAGAAAAGATACTAGGGTTTCTTTTACATTTGTTTAATCGAGAGAGAAAATTTTTTTTCATATTAGTGAGTAACGACCTATGTTTAAGAGACATGCGGCTGCTAAATACTTTCATACACGTTTTCTCAAATAATGCCATCCATCCATCAATCCGAGGTGAGGCATCCACTATTTATGATGTTAAATATCCCAAAGTGATGAAATTGCAAGGCTGCTCATACACACCCTCTGTCCTTCTGGTGTGGCCATTCAGTTTATTATTTTTAAAACAATAAAAAAAGTTGTGACTATCTCCAGTGACACTTTCAGAATATCCCTGACCCAGAATGCCTTCATTTTGAGGGCAATTAAGTGCTATTAAATAAAGAAGATGACTTTGCTTACAGAGAAGTTTGTTGGGATACAAGAAATGGAAATAATTCACTCTGACTGTACATAAACAGCACCGTACACATTTGAGCTTTTACATACTTATATTTGTATATGTATGGACGGATATGTGTGCACACACACACAATCATAGGAGGAAAAAGAAACAGCCAAACAGAAAATTATCTTTGAGTTGGAATGCATAGTGAGGTCTGTATTACTTTGATTCCAAACACCCAACTAATTGCCTTTGGTGATACAGTGTCATGAGTAAGCTCTAGGTTGGGGTTTAGCAGAATCCAGTTGTAGCTCAAAGTCTTCCAATTTGGTGAAGAATGACTCAGTAATATCAAAGATCTTTTCCAACTGTGATATTCTGATTCTCTGATTTGCTGTGCCTATGGAGACCTGGCCCCTATGGTCCTAAACACACCTCTCCATTTCCTTGGATCTCATTTGGCATGACTGTAAACCTATTTTATATGTGCTTTATCTTACAGGGATAATCCAGGGACGTAAGTGTTTCTGCCACATTTGTCGATCTGAAATATTTAGGTAATTATTAGATTAATTTAGGACGCTTATAATGTGGATAAAACAACATTAAAAAGAAAAAAACACAGAGCACGAGAAAGGATCTTTTATATAGAGATTCATTTTTCTTTGTTACTGTTTAGTTTCAAACTCATTTCATTTCATTTTACCAAAACCCTCCGTGGCTTGGTATCAAAAATGACTTCAAGAAATAAAGATTGAAAATTAAAACTATGAAACTAAGGTGAAAGAGTCATGTGGGGTAGAAAGCAATGCAGAAAAATGCAAGTATATAAATCAGTAGGATTTCTTAAATTTATATGTTTACAAAGGAAACTAAAGGATTTCTTTAAAAAGTCAAGAATTTTTAGTTCTAGCTGGATCATAAATAAGTAGCAGATATTTATTCTAATGAAGTAACACTTTCTGAAAAGCAGAGAGTGTGAATGTGATTTGATTTAATAAAACCAGCTAGAATATTTATACTATGTTATAGTTCTTAGACTCTTTGGGTGCTGAACCCCGTTGAGAATATAATGAAAGCTATGGACCCACTCTCTAGAAAAACACACAGGCACGCAATTTTGCATATAAATTCAGGACCCTACTGGGCCATGGACCACAGGTTAATAACTCCTGATTTACAATGTTACAGCCCTGTTTATAAAGTACCAGGGCTCTTGGATCAGAAGAGTCTGAATTTGTAGGGTTATTTACATAAATTTGCGTACTCTATTCAATCTGCTCTACTTCTATGTTTATAAGATAAATTATTTAGTCTAACCTACTACAATAGTATTCAAATTCAATATCAGTGACATGATATACCTAAAATCCTTTAGCAGATTTTTAAACCGATCAATTTAATCACATCTCACAACAAAGGCATAGCTAGAAACACCCTGGCTGAAATGAAGATTGCTCCATGGGCTTTCATACAGTGAAACCAGGCATAGCCTGGCTTGGTCTTACCACAAAAACGCCACAGCCCCTTCCTGATGTTGCCTGTATCCTGTGCAGCCCTAGAGTGTGATGAAACTGCCTTTGGTAGTTTATTTACTCGCCATCAAAGCTATTCTTTCATTACCTTCAGAATGTAATGGTTATTTTATGAAGACTCATTAAATTTAATGAGATACAGCCATGTTTATTGCTATCCTATAAAATGGGGGTGGGGGGAGACCCATCTTCAAACTGACTCTTGCTTCTGCGGAGTACCAAAAATAAAGCGTCAGCCATTGCACTATCCTCAGAGGAAGGCGCTTCAGAATTCAGAAGTCACTCCCAAGAGTCAAAGTTGATTAGAATCCTAATAACCACAGTTGTTCTTATTATAACCTGGCCTTATTAACAATAACAGCAAACTCATACAACTCAATACTAAGAATATAAATAATCCAATTAAAAAATGGACACTGGATCTGAATAGACATTTTTCCAAATAAGACGTACAGAAGGCCAACAGGCATATGAACACTAGTCATCAGGGAAATGCAAATCAAAATCAACATGAGATACCACCTCATACCTATTAGAATGGCTATCATCAAAGAGGCAAGAGATAACGAGTGTTGGCAAAGATGCCAAGAAAAGGGAACACTTGTGCACAGTCGGTCAGAATGTAAATTGGTGCAACCACTATGGAAAACAGTGTAGAGGTACCTTAAAAAATTAAAAATAGAGCTACCATATGATTCATCAATTTCACTTCTAGATATACATTCATAGGAAATTAAAGCAAGATCTCAAACAATACCTATACTCCCGTGTTTACTGCAGCGTTATTCACAATAGCCAAAACATGGAAACAAAGTAAGTGTCCATCAATGGATGAATGAATAAAGAAAAGTTATATAGTGTCATATATTGTATCTATAAATACATATTTATAGATATATGAATGTGAAATATTTTTACTTTATAATGGAATATTATTCAGCCATAAAAAGAAGGAAATCCTGCCATTTGCAAAAACATAGATGGACCTGGAAGGCATTATCTTAAGTAAAATAAGTTAGATAGAGAAAGACAAATACTATATGATCTCACTTATAAGTGGAATCTAAAAAAGCCAAATTCATAGAAACAAAGAGTAGATTGTTGGTTGCCAAGGGCTAGGTGGTGGGGAAATGGAGAGATATTTATTGAATTGTACAAACTTTCAGTTGTAGGATGAATAAGTTCTGGGAATCTAATGTACAGCATAGTGACCCTAGTTAACAATACTGCATTATATACTTGAGAGTTGCTAAGACAGTAAATCTTAAATTTTCTCACCATAACAGCAACAAAAAATGGTAATATGTGAGATGAAAGATGTACGAATTAATCTCATTGTTATATGTGTATGAAATCATCACACTGTAACCTTTAACTTATACAATGTTATGTGTCAATTGTATCTCAATAAAGGTGGAGAAAAAAATAGTCACAGTGATAGTCATAGTAACAGTATCAAAAATAATAACAGCTACCAGAGCTCCTGGGTGGCTCAGTCAGTTAAGTGTCTGCCTTCGGTTCAGGTCATGCTCCCAAGGTCCTGGGATCAAGCCCCACATCGGGCTCCCTGCTCAGTGGAGAGTCTGCTTCTCCCTCTTCTTCTGCCTGCCGTTCCCCCTGCTTGTGCTCTCTCTCTCTCTGGCAAATAAATAAACAAAATCTTTAAAAATAATAATAACAGCTACTAATTTTTGCAACCTTACTTTGTACCAAGCACTACTGTAGGCACATCACCTATTATCTCACTTAATTTAGTTATGCCATTAGTCATAAAACAAGAAGATGATACATTTTCATATGCAATCTAGAGCCTCAGTCTAAAAATTGCAAGTTGGGACATGATGTCTCATAAAAGCCCCAAAAGAAAGGCAAAAGAGTAGACCCAGTTCTCAAAGTAGAACCAGG
This sequence comes from Ursus americanus, assembly GCF_024610735.1. NCBI lineage: Eukaryota > Metazoa > Chordata > Mammalia > Carnivora > Ursidae > Ursus > Ursus americanus. The sequence continues at coordinate 17,846,356 of NC_142134.1, read as the reverse complement.
AGAAAACCTAAGAAGAGAATCCAGATCCTCTCTTAGGTACAAGTTCCGCCTTGTACTCTTATGGCCAGATCTCACAGATGGAGCATCTTGTCTTAGAGCTCACTTAAACCAAGGGCAACCAGTCTGCCAGTAGTGACCAAGAGCTGAAAAGGACTAACCAAGAGCCACTTAAATAGAATCTGCACACATGGAATTTGGAAATAGAAATTGCTGCCTCTGTGGTCCGTCATGTTGGAGATGAAATATTTAGCTGTCAATAGCAAATGGGAGACCATAAATTTTATATGGCAACCCTGAGGACGGATTTTAGATTTTGTCTTATTTAACATATGAGTATTAAGTTCTGGGTTAGAAATCAGGATAATTTCCGATTCTGAGTGATGCATATATTCATTGCATTACCTTAATTTTGTCATTCATAAAGGAAAAAAGAAAACTCTATGGTGGGCCCTGAAACTAAGTTATGTGTCTAATTGACCTTCCTTGTCTCCTCTTAAGTTTTCTTTACTTTTAAACTGTCCCAGAGAGTGTCCAACTTCAGAGGCATTAAAAGAAGGGCAAGGCTGTTTGGAAGGCAGAACTGGAAACTTCCATTGCTCTAAGCCCAAATTCATCCCACTGAAAAATCTTCCACAGTGTATAATGAATATTGGGCATTTGGAAACAGAAATATTCCTATTTTCTAACTATTTCCAAATATATTCCTAATTAATTCTAAATATAAGCTTATGAGCATATTGTCCCTGCAATCTGTGACCTACAAGTGTCGCAGAAAGTTGCATTTTAGAGGCCAGGTAGAAAAACAGTCTGGATGAAGAAAGACTAGAACAAATGAGTATTTTTCCTTTCAAAAGATTTGGTCCGACCTCCAGGGGGAAAGCAGGCTAATAACCAGATGAGACAAACAGAAAACAATACAGTGCTAGGTATAGAGTCTGGTCCCAATCACCAGGAAAAGGAACTCTGAAGTAGGATGCTTATCTGAAACTTTCTAAGTCACACTGGAAGTTACCTTAACTTTTTTTTGTTTTGGGGGCACCCATGTGAACCAATATGATATAATTAACAGTTTGCCATTCAAATTTACTACGGAAGAAGTTTCTAAGAGTGACAGAGTCCCATGAGAAGCTGTCCCTTGGAAAGTACAAATCTTTTTTCTTCAGGAGCCACAAGGAATCGTTTAGCAAATTACTTTACCGTGGCAGTAATGGGCTTCCTGTGATCCACTCTCACATCTCACTAAGTTGCCTCAAAGAACTTCCTAACTGCAAAGATCAGGTAGGCCATTTACATGTAGTGGTATTGACTGTCATACACACTACGGAACAGTTTTGTTTGGTTTTTTAAAGATTTATTTACTTATTTGAAAGAGAAGCCTCGGGTGCAAATTGGGGGAGGCGAAGAAGGAGAGAATCATCAGACAGACTCCCCACTGAATGCAGAGCCCCATGAGGAGCGGGGTTCAATCTCACCATCCATGACATCATGACCTGAGCTGAAACCAAGAGTCCGAGGCTCAACGGACTGAGCCATCCAGGTGCCCCAACACTATGGGATAGTTTTAAATAACTACATTGATTTATCGTCCTACTCAACACTTATTTATTAAAGCGTTGTCTGAGTGAAATATAAAAGCTTATTTTTCTTAGAACCAAAGTAGCTGTATACATTCTTAGGCCTTCTCCTTCTATCGTGTTAAGCTATATGAAAGCCAACAGCTGCAAATTAAGGTAAGAAAGAGTCTAAAATGATGAGAAAGAGTTTGCAAATGGGAGTGTTCTAAATGATGTGTAATGTGTGTCGTGAAGGCAGCAGAAAGCATTTTAACTGCTTTAGAGTATGAATTTGATTTCACATTAATACCTCTGTTGATCTCGGTCAAAATAAGTAACCTCTCTGAGCCTCGGTATCCTCATCTGTAAAATGGGGTCATAATAATAATAATACCTACTCCATAAGGTTATCGACAGGATTACATGAGATGATGTAAAGATTGCGAAAATGTGTACAGTATGTTACTTAGTGCCTGGTATGTAGTGAGCACCCAATAAATGACAAATATTGCTAAAATTTGGGAAAAGAAAACTTAGAAATTATATTTACAAAAAGTTATTTTTATCAAAGAAATAAGCTAGAATCTCTAAGGAAACCTTAAAAGGTAAGGCAGCTTGTCTATGCTTATTTAGATGAAGTTGAGTAAAAGTCTATTCCTGTTTTAATGCAGTGATCTAATTAACCTTTTGCCAGTATTAAAATGACCTTGAGTTGGTCTCGTGACCTCGAATGCTTCATGTTGTTGACTTTAAACAGGCTTTTTGGGATGGTCAGAAATAGCATCTGGTGAAATGGGCAAAAGGTCATATTCATTTACTTTGTAATAAATAGCAAATATATTTTGCATTAGCTGTTCACAAATAGGAAGAAATGCATAAAATTCATTTGTCAAAGCAAGTAAGATATTATATAAGGAATTTAGAATAAATCAAAAAATTCCAAAAAGGATCCAACATTGATTTTTGGTCTCATGCCACTTATTTTATACCAGGAAGTGATTAAATTATTCATCTTTATAAACTAAAGAAATACATTTCCAGCTAACATTAAAATGAAGTAAAGATGCATCTAATTAAACAACACTGATTTATCATCATAAACATTCCTGTCTCAGGCAGAGAAATCACTGAACTATGATGAAAGGGAAAAGATAAATGTAGCTTGTGAAAATGTCAGAACTGTAGAACTATATGATTTCTAAAACTCTTTCTTGTTTTACAAATGTTTATGCTTCAAAAACCAAAACTCTAGTGGCATCGTCCATGTTATCCACGAGCTTTAGGGTGAATGACTCAAAAATAGCCTCTTTGATCAACAGAACCACGTTGGGAAAATTAGTTTCAAAAGAGAATCCCAACCATGAATAATATTACATACATTGTTTAACCAAAGCCAGTAAATACAACCACATCTGATTTTTGTACCTCTTATTGAAATCTTGGTGGGGGTTTTTTCCCCACACTATTGGTAGAGTAGGCTTCTTTCTACTCCTAAAACTCTGAGTTGAGTTTCATCCTAAGTGATAATCATAATTACTCTTCACAAGTACCCATATCTTTTTATTTACAAATTCCATTCATCACCTTAATGTGCATTTACATTTCAAAAGGACACCCAAAGGAGGACATGAAAGCATTCAAATACACTGTTAATTTGTGTGCAGTCTCCAGACTTTTTCAAAATGAAATCAAGTTCAAATGCCTGCCTGTCCAGCACTGTTAAGAAAGATTTGTAAAGCAAGCATCACCTTATTGGAAATACACCCAGCTTCTCCCTCTTCCCTGTAATAATTGTTAAGCTATTTAGTCACTATCTGGCCTCTGTGCATTGTTACTCACATTATGCAGAAGCACTTTATGCCTCCAGTGGTCATGTAGGGCCATCACTCGCCTTGTATTCCTCTAAGCTCGAATGTTTACCTCTGGAGCAGGCTCGTTCAGTTATCATTTATATCAGTTATTGGTTACAAACTGATCATTCCAATCCCTCCATTATTAATTTTTTTTATTACCCCTCAGATCATGCCCCATTTTTCAAGTGGTGTTTCAGAGCCTAAATCGTTTCTTCCTGCAAAAAATCTAGACATGAATGCCAACTATTTGTAGTGCATTATCATTTGTAATGTTCTAATTATTTTACATAATCAATAACATCAAGTCCCTTTTCTTGGGGACTTTCTGTTTATTTACATTTTATTCTACACACGTCAGTTTCCATCAAGAGCAAAACCGATTTTCTTGTCCTGCATCTGCTCTCAAGACAACCTTAATTCACCATAAATCTATTTGTGTTCACTACATAGCTAGACCCAGTTGGCTATGTTGTTACAATCTTGGGGCCAAACATGTCTTGCTCTGCAAAACAAGACTTAAGTATAACTCAAAATGTTACTCTAATGATGACCACGGAGACCAGAGGTGGTGTTTTATTTCATTGTTGTTATTTTGCAGAGGTCTCTGTTTATGATGTGATGCATTTGGGCCTAAGCACATTAGCTGCATTATTCATTGGGTACATTTGTCAGAACATGCATGTGTATAAAGAACTAATGATCCATATTAAATTAATGGCGCTATAAAAAAGAAAAATACTCCATACAAGCAGCTATGTCAGAAACTACAGACTTTGATAAACCATAGAAAGGACCTAATCAGATGAAGCATTGGACTGTTCTGTCTCCAAAATTACATTTCTAGAAATGTACTTGTACACAATGTTGGTTTTATTAAAACAAATTAATTCAGTCATTAAGGAATCATAAGGCAAGTGTCTCATAAGTCAGGACCTCCAGTGTAACAAATTGATTAAATGACTGTGTAATAGTCTCTTTAAACAAATCTAGTGTAACAAGTTAATAGATCTGCTCAATTACCATGCTGGGGTGATGAGGATGTGGGCAACTCTCTCATTAAATCTGGGAGATTGTTCTTAGTTTTTTCCCCTTTTCTCTCTATTTTTCTGTGAGGGCTGTGTTGTGTTTTGGATTTGAGGTTTATTTTTAGGCCTCTGGAAATTGATTGTTCCAATGGCAATTAAAAATTTTTAAAAAAACTGAATTTGATGCTGCTGACTTCTCCAGTGGGTTTGTCAGCTGCTGTTTCAGACCCATGTCCTCCCACCTTGCCCTTTCTCCACCTCAGACCTGGGCGCTGGATGAAGGGATGCGGGGCACCGCTACCGCCCCCACTCTGTCCTCTGTCCGTAAAATAGCAAAGTCCCTCCGGGATCAGCCTAGCGCTTTCCCTGGTTTAGCAAAATTTATAGCAAAGCGTTCAGACCGGGAAACGCGTGGCCCTGGGGAGGGGGGGGGAGAGAAAGGGGGTGGAGCCGGCAGAGGGCACCTACGTTTCTTCTGAGTCGAAACTGAAAGATGTTCTTATAATTTAGCCAGGAACTGATTTCAATAGAAAGTGTTTCCCCGGAAATTTGCCAGTAAGTCCCCGGGCCTTCTTGGGCCTCCTTCGCTCCTTCTCAATCTTATGACAGGGAGGAAGGAGCATCTCAGAAAGTACTCGCGGTGGGGTGGGGCTCCCGGTGCGGTTAGTGTGCACGGAGAAGTAACCTTGCTGGGGGCAATGGAGAGAGCGAGAGAGGGAGAAAGAACGAGAACGCGAGAGAGATTTAGGGAGGGAGAGAATGGTTTCAGCCATAAACCCTACATTGACATTTCTTTCCGGTGAATGTTGAAATCCTTGTGCCAAAAGATGGAGACCAGGTACGGAGGAGCTCTGGAAGCTTTCCCTCTCCTAACCCTGAGGTTATCTATGCGGGGCTGGTTTGGGGTTTGAGACAGGGCAAAGTAACCTCGAGCCTTTTGCCTTTTCCGAGGTATGGGTGCCCATGACACCCTTTCGCCAAAAGCCCTGGGAGAAAAAATCTATTACCCCACTGCCATTTTGTTAAGTGTTTGCTCCTGCGATGTGACCCTGCCACTTTATCTGTTGGTTTTTATTTTCTGAGTGCATGTTGCCCATATGTTACTCTAATAGTTGCTATAATTCTTGAGCAATGGGGCTCGTATTTTACGGGGCTGAATTAAAAAGAATGCACTTTAATAAAAACCTGAGCAATACACTAATGGCCTGACATTGATGTATTTGCATAGAAATGAATTATACGGGCCTGCTTGACACGACTTTTAATAAATGATTGAGGAGGTTATTATAGGGATGCACTTTGGTGTGTGTTAACAGGTTATTTTAGTGCATCCGTAGCCAAAACTGAGAGCAATACAGTCCGGCATACAGTTGCAGGGTACTTTTTTGTCATATCTTGTGACATTTATTGGGACCAATTCGTTCCCATATTACAGTCGCAAACTACATTTTATTAACCATTCGTAATGTTCAATGTGAATGGAATCGAGGGAAATGAGAAAAGAAAAATGAAGCCGCCCCTTTCCCCATATGCCCCTCACCCACATTAGCGATCAGGGTAGTCAATAATGAGCGTTTGATACCTGGAGCACTCACTTCGGAACTTACAGAGGGCTGGCTACGCTCAACTATAACACTGCGGGAAAAGTGGCGGCTCTCCCGGGAACCGCAAGGCGAACTGCGGCTGAGTAGAGGCGATGAGAAAACGCCAAGTGAGAAATTGTCGGCGGATGTGGATGATTCAGGAAATGATCCTCCCGGGTCTGTAGGCACATGGACCCATGAGACTCCTTCTGAGCCCAGAGATCCAGGAGCTCAGACACTCTTTAAATAAGGCACCCAAGAGAATATATTCAAATACGTGGTTGCTTGTGCGTCCTTTTGTCCTGTTTAAATTTGTTTTCATCATGTGCGTGTACTATCCAGTAAAATATAAGCAAACAGTATAAAACTTATTTGTGACTGTAGGTGGCCCTGCCTTTCTTTCCTCCTTGTCTTTGAAGAGACTGCTCGAACAGGGCTCGCTCGCGGGGTTTCCGAGCGGGGCACCGGGGCAGCGCCCCAGCTCTGCGCCGGCAGTGCCCCGCCACTGCGCCGCGTCCTTCCATCAGCACCCGGTCGGCGCGCTCGCGACTGTAGGCGCGGGTGCAAACCTTCACCTCGAGCGGACGAGGACAGTGGAGGAGGAGAGGCCCCCACCCGGAGCCTAGTGGGTGGTGGAATAAGAACAAAGGGCCAAGGTGGGTAGATAGGACCTGGGAAACCGCGGAACACCCCGACCTCGCGCATTTCGGGCCGTGTCGCCGTGCCCTCCGGCTTGGGGCACGAAAATCACTTGCGACCGGCAGGGGCCCTCTCCCCTGGCGCCGCGCTGGGGTGGGGTGCGTCCCGCAGCGCGGCGCCCGCCGCCACGGCTTCCAGCCTCTGCCCGAACAGATGTTTTCGTCCCTCGCGGAGATTTGTAACGGATGTTCGGGACAGCTGGTAGACGGCGCAGGCAACCTGTGTCGGTTCTAGAACATACCTGGTGGGAGCTGTGAGGGGAGGGAGGTAGAGGCAGGAATGAGGGGAAGAATCGGGTGTGTGTGTGTGTGTGTGTGTGTGTGTGTGTATGTATGTATGTATGTATGTGTGAAAATAGATGTACACAGGTGTGCACACACTTCTCTAAATATATCGTTTAATAGCTTTTTTTAAAATGGTGAGGTCCAGCAGAGCTGTGGTGGCCTTTATGGTTTCATCGTAAAGCCAAGCAAGGGAGAGAAAAAACAGAAAACTACTCCGCGGAAGCGAGAGCAGGGCGTCACGGTGCCAAGGAGCTCGGGGAAGAGGGCCCACGCTTGTGTATAAATTGCAGGACCCGGCAACCGTTCAGTGACCCCAGGAGGCCCAAAAAAGCCGACCATTCCCCAAGGTGGGGGCCAGGAAAGGTGCAGACCCGCGCTGGGGGCTCAACCCGGGGGCGCTTGCCGGCGTCTGAGGCCCCCCCGGCCTGCAGGGGGCGCGCTCGGCCTCTGTGGGGACAGCGTGGGCCAGGATCCGAAGCGCCGGAACAAACAGCCCAGCCTGCAGGGGGCGCGCCCCGGGTTCGGTGGGCCAACACGCGGGGTTCCAAGGTTAGGCTTCCGAGGCTCAGCGCCCTTCTCCAAGCTCCGGCTAAAAACCCGAGGTGGGGACGAACGAGGGCTCTGCCTATGATTGGCTCCTCCCTGGACACCCTGGTTTTGTTCCTCTATGAAGCCGCCCTGTCAAGTGCCTTGGCAGGAATGGGGTCCCTCCTGGGGAAGGCAGTATCAAGGGGAGATAGTACCAGATACTTTTAGGGACTCCCCAGGGAAGCTGCTCAAACCCTTTCTTTTCAGCGGGAGACCGTCCTAGGGGAGGGTCCCCAACTGATCGAGCACACCCGGCGAGGGCAAGTGGAGCACAGAGGCCACCGCAGGCATGTGCCCAGCGACCAGGGCTGAGGGGTTCGAGGTCAACCCTGCCCCAGTTATAAGTGAACTGCGGCCAGGCGTGGTGATCTGGGTCCTGAATCAAAAAAGGACTTCGTCCAGCTGAGCTCAATAAGGAATTTGCCAAAGGCAGAACCGGGACCAGAAAGGGAAATACAGTTCCTGCCACTCCCGAATTCTCTCGAATTTCCTGGGCCTTGCGATCCTCAAAAGAGAAAATGTGGTAGGAAGTGTCTGGAGCTGTGTGGAGTGAGTTCCCTGAGACCCGCTGTCCAGTGACTGGATTTTAGCTCAATCCAAACCGCAGAGAAGAGAACACGAGACGAGCGGGTGTATAAAATAAGGGGCAGTTCGATAGCGGAAGGCAACGGCCACTGGTGCCCTTTCTGGCTCTAGGGGGATCTTCTGGAAGGATCCAGAACCTGCAGCACCCGTTCCTCTGCGTGTAGGCATGCACTTCCTGGCAAGTGGGATGTGCAATGCAAATGTCCTCAGAGGCACCACCCTCTGGCCTTAGAAGTGTCAATAAGCAAACCAGAGAAGCAAACCCATTCAGCGGGGCCCTAATTGCCAATGTCCCGGCATCACCCACGTAGCAAGTACTACCATTAAACCCCACCCTTCAAACACGCTCTTGTCCTCTTGCCTCCCTTTCCAATTGTGGACTCAGGAACCCAGAGTGTGCAGATTAGAAAGACTGGAGAGGACCCAGCTTGAGCCTGTGTATAGGAGTCCCTTGTGGTGAGTCGCTTTCAGGGCAAATGGCATGACACAGGCAAAGAGTGTTTTTTAAATTGTCTTCCCATTTAATTAAGACGAATTCTGATTTGTCTCTTTCTGACCTCTGCCTGTGATTCAAAGGGAGCCTCGGCCCCTCAAACTCTGCATCTTTTCTTTCCAGGTCCTTTTTGAACCGGAAGGACCCCTGGGAGGTAAGGCCTTTAGGCCCTGCGGGGCCTTCCCTCTCCCCTCACCTGGACGGAAAGTGGTAGGAGGCCCGGGCCAGACATTCGGGGAGATTACTTCAGCCCCAGCCCATAGATGGGACCGCTGAGCACATTGTAGACTTTTCCCTTAGGAAAAGATGTCCTAGTCCAGGAAGTCTTTCCTCGCCAGATAAGGCCCTTTTCGCCCTGGGGAAGCCAAATGTCCTCATTCTCTGCCCGCATACAGACCCAGCCCTTTAAAGAGAGCCTCATTTGTGCCGGTATCAGGTGAGAGGTGGGACCGGGGAAATAGCGCCTTGAAAGGGAAGCAAGTCTTCCGCCCAGCTGAATAGATTCAGGTGAAGTAAGAGAGCCCAGACTTCAGCTGTAGAACTGAGACCCGTGAACCAGGCTACCACTCCCCGGGGTAAAGGACGCCCAGATTTCCAGGGAGTGAAGGTACCGCACAAAGGTCTTTTCTAGGCTGCCCGGGCCTCCAGGGGACAGTGAGGGGGCTGTTGCTCTAATCCAGCTACACAGAAAAAGTACTGAAGAAAGGGAGTTGTAGGATGAAGCCCTTACAAGTGGAAGAATGCGAACCCCTTTGGGGAGGGGGTGGGGATAAGGAACTATGAAGTGGCAGGTATTGCTCGTTTTATAGTCTTATTTAAAAGACCTGAGATCTGGACTTATTCATTTCTCCTCCTCCTTGGATCCTAAATGTGTTCATTACCCTCAGGGGCAAGAAATTTTTTTTAAACCTTCCCCTTGGAAACAAAAGTGGTCACTGGCAGTTGGCTTTCAATACAGAGGCTAATTGGGAAGAGTAAACAAAAAACCCGGAGCTCCAAATTTCCCTGTTCTAGGGAAAAGGAAAGGGAGCGGGCTAAAGAAAACAGCCTTAATTGTAACCTTGGCCAACAGGTTAAGAGAAAGTTGACTCCAGCCCCACCACCATCTAACTGCAGCAAGTTCTCCTTTGGGCTTCTTCGCCCTCACACAGCCTCTAAGAATCAGCCCACCACAAAGAGGGCTCTGTAGACACAAAAGTGTCCACAGTGCATCCAGGCTTTTCGGGTACTGAAACGGGTATGAGACAGACAGATGGAGGGTGGTCAAGAGAAATGCTTCTGAGTCTTAGAGAGAGGGAAGCCTAGTCAAAATATGTAGGAGTTAGTTGTATTAATTTATATCATCCTGAAATTGTCTCGGGAAAACTATTGCTAGAAATCTAAGTTTGGTATTACAGATTTTCTGATGGGATCAGTGAAAGAGACATGAATCTCAACTACAAATAGTATTTTAAATGGCTAATAAGTCCTCCTCTTATTTATTGCTCTATGCATTATTTTAGCCCATGTGCCTTGGGAAGTGACATACATTTCTACAAATGATGATTGTACTGAAGATTTTATTTTAAAGTAATGATGTTGTGAGCTGATCAAGGAATGTATTATGAATACCCTTACTTGATCTTCCATTTTTCCCAAGGAAAATCTTCCCATTGAACTCACCTATTTGCTACTTAAGCTGTGCGTGCTGATTTTTACAGCAATTTGTCCGATATTTACATATATACTCACAACTAGAAGAGACTCCTGAAAGGTCATTTCTCTGCTTCCAGGCTGGGAGAAGAGAAAGGGTTACATTACAGGTCTATCATTTTCTTTAAAATCTTCAAGAGAAAAACAAAACAAAACAAAACCCCTGCAACAGAATGCAAAGTTCCCTGGGGCTTCATTGTGTGGGTGTTTGTGTGTGTGCTCAGGCCCTAGTGTGGACACTCAAGAAATGTTCCTTGAATACCCTCTTCGTGTCAGGCACTATCCAATGTCCTGGGGCTACAACAGTAATCAAGGACTGTATAGGCCTGTGCCCTTGCAGTCAGGCCGACTATTCTGGGTTTCAGTTTTCCAAGAGGCAGTATAGTTACCTCTCTTCCAAACTGTCACCCACTCTAGTCTTTCACGTGTCTCTGAGGCACATTCTTCCCCTGGGTGAGATGGCACAGCACTATGCTGTACAGAAGGAGAAGGGGGAGAGAAGAAGGGAGAGGGGAGGAGGAAGAGGAAGAAGGTGAGGAAGAGGGAAAGGAGAGAGAGAAGGTAAGAGGGGGGGAAGGAGGAAGGGTGGTGGGCAGACTGTCCACCTGGAAGCCATCATGATCTCATGGGTCCCTAGCTGATACAGTCATCTTAAGGGTGCTGAAAGCAAGGTCCTTGAAGTCATCCACTTCTGCCTTACTCTCTGTTTCATGGAAGTTAATGACAATGTGCTGATTTCATATTTGCCTTTGCAGTCCCTTTTCTCTGTAATTGCTTTTAACAGAATACCTAGACAGGCCCCGGGATGGCTTCTTACACCAGAGGCAACGAAGCCCAAGTCTTCAACTGTATTTTCAGTTTTTATTGTTACCCTGGCGCACTGACTTCTCTCTGCTGCTCTGTTGGAATGGGTATGCAAGAGTCAAGTAGACAGGCAGGGAAGGAACTTTCTGCCCATCAACTTCAGTTGGCAAATAGTGTCCGAGCTCCCTGGAAGGAGCAAGGTCTACAGGAACTTTCTTCTGAATCAAGAGCTTTCCTGATTTGGGGGCCAGCTGTGGTGGGGGAGGTTTCCTTTGTTTTTCTAGGGGCTTGCTGCCTCTCTGCCTTAATCCCAAGTACCCAGTAGCAGCTTCAGCATCTATCACTCATTCCCTCTGTCTCCTGCCTTCTTGCCACCTAGACTGTCTTAGAAACAGAGTCATGTCCCTAGTTCTCAAAAGAAAGGTAAAAGGGACAACTCCAAAACCTCAGTCCTAAGTTGAAATCCAGGGTCCCTTCTCTCCTTTACACCTTTTTTTCTTTTCCTGAGCTTTCCCCCCTTAGGTTTCCCAGCATCAAACCAGTCTGAGTAAAGCTGGAAGTGTATCTGGGCCATGTGCCCTGTGGAGAGAAATAATACGGCCTTGCAAAACCAGATGCAGGGTTTTTCCATGTCTGAGATTCCTTTCTGGGAAACAGCAGTATGTACGTGTTTAATCAAATTACACACCTATATTGCAGGACAGTCATCACCTCTTACATTTATGTGCTACTTTACACTTTATGAAGCCCTTTTGCTTTTGCAACTTTGTGGCATAGTAATTATTATTAAGATGATTTTATAGATAAGGAAATGGAAGCTTATCCAAGTTAAGCGACTTTTGGGGGGTCAAGTTACCATCAAGAAATAGAAACCAGCAATAGGGCTCAAGTTTTTTGACCCTGATGAAGTTACCCAAGGCTTCTTTCATACCACATGGGGTCATTCTGGTGGCATTTTCAAATGACTTTAAGTAATCATGAAAGATGCCTTCCTCAAGAGTCTGTCTTCAATACACCTGCTCTTTATTCAGAGAACAGGTAGGTCTGTTAGATACTGTATTAGTTATCTATGCTACATAATAATTTATCCTCAAATGTAATGGCTTAAAACAATGAACATTGATTATCTCACACAGTGGGTAAGGAATCCTGGAGAGCTTAGATGGGTGACTCTGCCTTGGGGCTCATAAGATTGCAGTCAAGGTGTTGTCCAGGTCTGCGGTCCTGTGAAGGCTTGACTGGGCTGGAGGACCTGCTTCCAGAGTTTGTTTATACCCCTGCAGATTAGGACTGATTGTTGGCAGAGGCCTCAGTTCCTCACCAAATAGACCTCCCCATAGGGCTGCTTGAGTGTCCTCACAATGTGGCAGCTGACTTCCCCCAGAGTGAAGGTTGAGAGAGAGAGAGAGGAGGGAGACATAATGCCTTTTGTGACCGAATCACACACCATCACTTCTGCTGTGCTGTGTTCATTAAAGTCACTAAATACAGGCACACTCAAGAAGAGTGGGATTAGGCTCCCCCTTTAAAAGGAAGGAATGTCAAACAATTTTTAGAAATAGTTGAAAATACTACCAGTAGTTAGTCTTTAAGTTTCACATAAAAAGACAATACCCCTTGCTTACTTCTCTTCCCACTTTCACTTTTCATAATCTTTCCTCAGTTGAATAGTTATCCTGCACAAGACAGCAGGGCCCAAGCTAGGAGCAACCTGAGACTGGGCTTTTCATGATGATGATGATGACGATGATAGTGCTGATAATGGCTAAGAATTCCATGTCTTACTATTTGCTGGGCACTGTCCTAAGAGCTTCTATATTTAAATCCATTTAATTCCCCAAACAACCTTATGGATTAGATACAGTTATCTCCATCCTACAGATGAGAAAACTGAGGCATAGAAAGGTAGAGTCATTTGACCAAGATCATGCAAACAGTCGGTGATAGAAGTACAATTCAGATCAGATAATCTGGCTTCATAGTCCTACTCTCAACCGCTGTGTAATCTGATTGTGGCAAAGGTAAAACATTTCTCAGAGCCTCACATTCACTTGGGACCATTTGGATTGGGGAGAAAATTAGGCAAATCCTTACAAACCAAGTAAGGACCTCAAAGAGGAAAGAAAAAAAAATCCAGTGTTTGAGGGGGGCAAGAGGGGCAGGGAGAAAGGATTTACAAAATTCTTTTCAAGAGCTGAGACACACACACACACAGAAAGAGAGAGAGAGAGAGAGAGAGAGAGAGAGCTGAGCCATAGCCTCAGGCACAAGGACCAAGGCTGCCCATGATGACAGAGGAATTACTACAAGCCATGCACCCACAGAGAAGGCTCAGATGAGAGGCATGAAAACTTGGATGACTTTATTTGAAGGTGGTTAGACCATCTGGCAATAAAGTTAACAGATTTTCAGCAGCCTTGCCTCTCTGTGATCTATACAAGCAGATTGTTCCCAAACAATTTACTGGTGATTAATAGGGTTTTTTTCATAATTCTTGCATATCCAAAAATAAACCTATATTATAGAGGTGTGCTGGTTTTCTTTCTCAATTTGATATATCTGTCTCCCTTGTAATAACCAAATATATGGGATAATTATATTTTAACATTCCATTTGGCTTTACCAAGATAGAGGCAATAACATTAGAGAAGTGGTAGGGCTCCTCTATAAAAATAATGCCCATTTTCAATTCTGCAGAAAAACTCTTTCTCTCCCTGGAATGAGGAAGGGATCTATCTTTGAATGTATCTTCATTCAAACTGGCCCTTAATATTCAAAATACACTAAAACAGAAGCTCTGGATGAGGTTTCTGCTTCGGAGTCCTGGCCAGGCTCCAGTAGATATTAAACACCACGGAGACATCATGATCGACTTTTTCAAGTCTTCCAGTGTGGTATTCAATGAACACGTTTTGTTGGGGCCAAAAAACAAAGGATGCATAACTACACATTTCATCTTTGGGGTGAATGAGCTGCTGGATGAAAGAGGAAGAGTAGAGAGTGAACTGAGGCTCTCAGATAAACTTCCCAGTTTGCGGAGCAACCCCAAGTCAATCTATGGAATGTTGAAGGCCAGAACTCAGGAAAATAGCCTGTCCCTTTGTCATCCCCTCACACCATTGCTCTGCTCCCTGGTCAGACTTTACATTAACAGTGGGGAGGGTTGTGTTACTGTGTTTTCTGCAGACCTGAAAAAGGGCTATGTTAGAAAGAATGTATTTCTCTGTGAAGCTTGCAGTCTAAATACTGCAGAACAAAATACAGACTTTCCTGTCAAGAAAGGAAGTGTACTGAGGAGCTGGCTTTTTCAAAAGAAGTCATACTGACGAGGGGAGAAGAGAATTTGTGCACGCATCTGTGTGTGTGGTAAGAGCGAGGAAATTTAGTGCAGAGAGAGCTGTTCAAATTAGGTTAAAATAGACTTTATAGATGAAATCTACTGCTTACCTCTGTTGTTGTTACATGATCGTATTGTCAACGATTAACAAAGGAGCCACTGTCTCTTTAGGCTATTCAGTGCTAGGAGTTCCCAAGTGGAATTTCACCTCTCCAGTGTGTGTGTGTGTGTGTGTGTGTGTGTGTGTGTGCCCACTGATGACCAGCTTACAGGACAAAACAGTGCGGATCTAGCCAAGTTGAAGCTGGTCTAATAACATACTCATGTCCATGACATTAAGCTCCAAAAGGTTTCAAATGCACGCTCAGTCTCTGTTGCCTAGCACATTATTTCCAAGAAGAGCTGGCCTCCAGTCCAAACTGCCTGCACACTAAGCAATGACGAAATGCACATCTTTCCAGAAAGGAATGAGTGGTTTTCAGTTCCCCCCTTCCCACTGTGTCCCAAGGAGTGAAAGGAAAAGTGGATTAAAGTGCTCTCACAAACTTGGAAAGCCACTCACCATGTCACAGCTTCTGGGAGAGAAGGTATAGAGCTCTAAGTTACAAGATCCTCAGAATGTGAACCGAAGAGGTTAGCCACCAATGGAGAACCCAGCTGGGACTCTGGAGACTAGGAAAATAACTCTGTAGAAGCTGTGAATTGTAAATGCTGTTGGGACACCTGAGAGACCCATGTAGGGCCCTTCCCTTCCATTCTAAATCTCTCACCCAACCTCATTGACTCTCTTTTCAGAAAAAGAAACAGACACACAGGCTATAAAACAAAAATGAAAAAGCAATTTTACCCTTCCTTTCACTATACACACAAAAATCCTTGTTTTTCTGATTTCTCATGTTTCCATGTTGACATTTTGTTGCCTGCAAGCCTTTTTAAAAGTAGAGGTTGACTGTGGGGGTGGGGGAATGGTGATGGTGGTCAAAGGTAGAAATCATCTGGTGATGTAATGGTGACTATAGTTAACAATATTATATATTTCAAAGTTGTGAAGAAGGTAGATCTTTAAATTTTTCATCACAAGGAAGAAAACTATAACTATGTGAGGTGATGGATGTTAATTAGACTTATGGTTATCATTTCACAATATATACATATATCAAATCATTATATTGTATCTTAAATGAATACCGTGTTATATGCCAATTATATCTCAATAAAAGTGGGAACATTTTAAGAATAAAAGTAGTCCGTCAGGTCACTTGCTGTTACTTTGTTTTTAAATCATGACTCCTTTAGCTGTAATGACTGGATGGCAGCCTTAATCAGATGTTTATGGCTGGTTAATGCCATAAACATTTCGAGACAAAATGGAAAATTATTCTTACTCTGCCTTGCTCGAGCTGTTTCCT
Organism: Ursus americanus; assembly: GCF_024610735.1. Classification (NCBI taxonomy): domain Eukaryota; kingdom Metazoa; phylum Chordata; class Mammalia; order Carnivora; family Ursidae; genus Ursus; species Ursus americanus. The sequence goes on along the minus strand of NC_142134.1, from coordinate 17,830,451 downwards.
CAGCTTCCCCACCATGCTAACTCTTAAAAAAAAAAATTCTTGTTGCACATACACAGAACTAAATGAACCCAACCAGCATAAAGGAACACCTAAGTAAAGTGCCCCCCCACCCACTTATTTGTCCCTCATTTTCAGTTTTATGGGGTCAGTTGCAACTGGTGGCCAGCTGGAATCCTGGGTGGAAGTAAGTCACTGCTGTAGTCGACTGGAAAAAAGGAACGAATGCCAGTGCAGCATGGCCCCAAAGCCCGACTCCGGCTGCTGCCCGCACAGCTCAGAGCACTTTAGTGCGAGCATGAAGACCCTGTCTGCCCTCCCTAAAATTCCCTGTAGGGCAGAGGCCAGGCCACCAACTCCCATTTCTCAGATGCTCTCAATGGAAAGGTGAAGAGCTCAAAGGGAATGCTTCCTAAACGAATTGGAAGAGGACTTCCCACATTTCTAACTTGGAATAAATACTGTAACCCTATTTGCTTCTTGAGAGAGCTTCAGTGTTGGTTCCAAGCTTCTATGATTGATACTACTGCATTACTATTACTACTACTAACAACAATAATAAGAGTTGTTATTATTATATTCAAAGAACAGCATTTCTAATTATCTTGTGAATGCTTTCTCAGGAAGAAGGAAAAAGTAAAAAATTGCTTGGCTTTTCAAGACACAAAAGGTTAAAAAGTAGTAATAAAGTAGATAAGACACTTTCATTTGTTGCAAATTAACAAATAATAAAGTGCAGTTTACGATAATAGACTTTCCACAACACACGCACGGTCCCCAGGTTCTCTCATAAAAAGAGAGGGAGGAAGAGAGAGAGGGAGGGAGGGAGGGAGGAAGGGAGGGAGGAAGGGAGGAAGGAAGGAAGGAAGGAAGGAAGGAAGGAAGGAAGGGAGGGAGGGAGGGAGGGAGGAAGGGAGGGAGGAAGGGAGGAGGGGAGGAGGAAGGAAGGAAGGAGGAGGGAGGAAGGAAGGATGGATGGATGGATGGATGAAAGGAAGGGGGGAAGGAGGGAGGGAGGGAAGGAAGGAAATTCTTATTATTTATAGCTAAGACTCAAATTACTTCACCCCAGCACAGCAAAACCTCTTTTGAAATAGCTGCCTCTCTATAGGATACACAATTCAGTCTTGCTAAGAATGCAGAAATTCAGAAGTTTAAAACTTACTGGGAACTTCACAAACTAGAGAAAAGAAACAGGGCAGATCTATATCCTTTCTTTCCATTACACCACGCCATGAGGAATATATTCTATAATCATTTCCTTCAGGCAATCTCATTGCCAGTTTTCACAGTTGTTGTTGTTGTCGTCGTCGTTGTTGTTGTTTTTCAAGGGAACAAAACAGACCCACCCTTTCTTTACCTAACACTAGCCTGAAGGATCTACTGAATCCTATTGATTTTTCTCTCTTTGAACACAAGCTCATTAACCTGAAACACTAAGGGGATAACTATATTTCACCGAGCCTATAACAGAGTGTCTGAAAACAAAAAGATCCCAAGATAGCGATACAGCCCTCTCCCTAGGTAGAATTCCTTTTCTTTTTCCCCTGCAAATTTAGCTGCAAAAGCTGTGGCATTGATTCCATAAAGACTTTCGCATCAGTTAGAAGCTTTCTTTAAATTCATCTTTTATTGTAGTGGTTAGCAAAATCAAGGTTCCTGTCTTTCCAACAACTTCTGCATTCTTACAAGCTACAGGGGTGGGTATGTGTTAGCATCAAACAGCAGCACTGCTCCACCAGCAGCTCCTCTGCCTCCTCTCAGCCAAGCAAGCTAGAGCCCCACTAAGGAGCTATCTTGGATCTATGGAAATGAGGCCTTCCCAAAACCCTCCAAGGACTTCTCGGAGAAGGAAAAAGCGATCAGGAAAAACTTAGACAACACAGACATCAGAAGCAGCCTGTTAGACAAGTCTCTTCGAGAAGCCCCACGAGTGGGGCTACATTTCTTTTAATCTTCCTAATCCAAGAGAATGAGAGATGTGACCCCACTCTTGAATAAATATACAAATATATAAATAAATAGCAGCTATTTTACCCAAGGAGCCAATATAATAATTTTGTGGTCTTGACTTTTGAGATCTCTGGTGAAATCAAATGATCTGTACCCTTCCATTCAAGGCAACAGACGTCTTCAAACTGTTTTTTAATTTGATTTATCCTTTGAAACAGAAAGTGCATTACATTTAACTGGTCTTGCAAAGGGGGTTCTCTTCTCTTTACAAACTGAATTCCTTATATAAATTAATAAAGGTTAAAGATGCTAATATATCACCATTATTAGCTTAAAAAAGAAAACAATATACATAGTCTATAGTATTCTTATGATACAAAACACTTCAAATTCAATTACAGCAACTAAATGGATTTTTATGTTTCTGACCCGGAGCAGTTTCAACAATTCCCACCATCTACTTTAACACGCATTTTTATCAGAAAGGAATTAAATACAAGCTATTGTAGCCCCTCCCTCCCCAATACTTTCTTTAAATCACTAATAAATAGCAACAAACGACTGTGCAATTTCAGAGAGGAACGGAGAGGCAGGTCTGAGGCCTTCCCTGGTTCCACGTCTACTTTAAGTCCTGGAGGCGGGAGCGGGGCGCGGAGCCAGGGGGTGGTCAGGGAAGAGCAACAAGGGACAAAGGGAAAAGTGAGATTGAACAAATCCAAACCCGGGAGAGGAGGGGGGTGGAGAACATTCTTGTCTCGCTTCTCAAATTAAGTTCAAAATAAAAGGGCAACGTGTGGTTTGAGTAGCTCTTAAAAGGGAGCAGGGTGAAGGAAGAAGGAGGGCCATCTTTTTATACCAAATTCAAAAAAGCATTTTACATTTTAAATATTCACAATAAAGTAACTTCTAGTCAGTGTGACTCACGATTTATTTACAAAGAGCCTTCAACAGGTTGCTTTAGTCGGCACAGCAGTTTGTGGGGGGAGAAGCCTCCCTCTCTCCTCCCATCTGTGGCGGTCGCCCGCCCGCGGGGCTCTGAGGTCCCCGCGCTGGGTGTGGAGCCTTCAAGGACACCTTTCCGCGCCCCGCCCCGGCCGGCCCGCGGGCTCAGGCGGGAAGGGGCGGTGCGGCGACCCCGGCAGCTCCCGCCGGGTGGACGGGTCTAGGGGCCCGAGCGGGGCCGGGACGGTAGCCCAGCTGCGAGTTTCGGTTGCCTTATCTACGCAGTGCATGTCGAGGTCCTTTCTGCCTTCTGATCAACCCCCGAGTCTCTCTCTCTCTCTCTCCCCCGCCCCCCTCAACTTCCAGGTTAAAAAAATAGATATGTACATCTCAGAAAATAGCAACGGGCCCCGGCGGGCGGGGCCGGGTCCTCAGGGCCCCGAGGGGCGGGCAGGCGGGGCGCGCGCGGCGCCCGGGGCGGAGGCCCGAGGCCAGAGGCCCGGCAGGCGCCTGGGGGCGGCGGGCGCTCAGGACGAGCTCTCGTTCTCGGACGCGTGCAGCAGGAGGCCGCCGCCGCCGCTGCTGGACTTGTGCTTCTTCAGCAGCTGCGTGATTTTCTCGTCGTCCGAGTTGGGGTCCAGAGGCTTGTTGTAGTCGTCGTCCTCCTCCTCGTTCTCCGAGGCCCCCTTGAGCCGCTCGGTCTCCGAATCCTGCTTCTTCTTGGCCGTGGCCATCTCCGCCGCGTGCTTCTTCCTCCACTTGGTCCGGCGGTTCTGGAACCAGACCTGAGGGCCAAGAAAGGGGAGGGGAAGGGAAACAGGGGGAACAGGAATTGAAGGCGAGCGGATCCAGGCAAGGCTGCCTCTCCCGGATCCCCTGGTCGCTCCAGCGGGCGGGCCCCGGACGCCCTGCCACCCTCCCTCAGAGACCTCCCTTGTTCGGGCCGTCAGCGTCAGCCTCCTACGCCCCAGCTTCCTCCCAGCACCGGGCACCAAAAAACGGACTGCCGTTGCCATAGCAATAGTAACACAAGTGTGTAGACCTTGTCAGTGAGCTATCTCTCAGAAGAGAAAAAACTTGAAAACTTAAAATAAGTTTCCCTACAAATGAGTCCGCTTTCCTACTTTGTAGTTTGAAGTAGGAAACTTCTCACCTTCCTCGGTTTGCCTCATAACGACTGTGATTTTATTTGTTGTTTACTTTCTTAGATTAAGACTTACAAACAACTTGAAGTGTACTTGCTTTTTAGTGTGATTTGTGGGAGAAAGCAAGGCATTTACCGCAATTACCTCTGTTCTCCTTTTCGTTTTTGGGTATTTGTCTGTTTCACGTATCTCAAGTCTGAATCCACACAAACATGGTAGGTAAACACTCCCCTCCCCATTTCCACTTGTAATGCACCATGTAAAGTTAACAAAAAGAAAAAGATTTGCTAAAACAGAAACCTCAAATTACTAATAATAATCAATATAAATGCTTGAAAATATTGACTAGGTTAGCTAAAATCATCACAGTAGTTTGTGTGTGAGTCTCTCTCTATGGTTTAATGTTTTCATAAAACCAAAAATCAAACTGAAATTTCCATTAGTTATTTTTTAAAGTAAGATTTTACCAGTTACATTATTTCCCACTGTTAGCATGCCTAGTCTTTCAAATATTATTTTAATATTGTTCTTCTCCAAGACATTTATTTTATATAACAAATATTTTAAGCTATTCACGATGTTTGACACCCTGTTTGATACACATAATTTAACCTAAAGCATTGGCAATAAGCAACCAATTTCCCAAAGATATTATCCTCTTTTTATGTTTCCCATCCATTTTCTCATCAGTTATGTATTTTATCTAGAGAATCAGAATTGTTAAGAAAGTGATTTTTTTCCTTATACAGCTATAATAATTCACTTCTAGCCACACAGACATATTTACGGTGACAAATGAAGACTTCCAGATTACCGTGGTAGGCTCTGTACCAACCATTGCAAAAATAATTTTAACTGTGATGGTATTCTAATGGTCACATACAAAATCACTCCTGAAATGCATTTTATGATCCTTGCCCTGGGGGAAATACACTCTAACCAGCAGACGTGGCTAATAGTTATTCCTACTTAATTTAAGGAGCGACAAGATTACTAATGAAAACAGACTTACACTCCTTCCCCTTCCAAAACACCCGAATATAATAAACCGAAGAAGAGACGCAAAAGAGAATACTGGAAATACAGGAAACCACTAGATTTAATTTCCCCACTGGTTCAATCCTTTTATTTTTCAGGGAAAGATTTCTCAAATTTGATTCCCTGGAAATATACTGTACAACTCAATTATAAGCTAAGTGACATTTTAATTATAAGTTGTTGTCACAAACAGTAAAATATCCTAGTTCTGTTGATAAACTTAGACAGAATTCTTTCATAATAGGGTAATAATCTTGTCGATTCATTCGGAAAATTGCTATTCCAAAGTTATGGTCCTCAGCTAAACTAAAAGCAGATTCATCCCTGCTAAAGTGGTTGGATCTTGTGGATTTTTTTTTTTAACCTGCAAGTTAATATAGTAGAACTATAAGGCTGATCTACATCAGGAAATTATATAACCAGCGGAGCTTGAATTGACAAACAAAAGCTTGAATATCCCTACAAATAGAATAAATAGAAGCTATCTAACTGGCGTGATCTATCCTAGGGGCTGATGTTTTGGTCATGCTTTTATTCTCCAATAATGGCGAGTTCCCCCAGCACATGCTGCTATCTAGATTAACCTAATTTCAAAGGCGGGGGCTTGATTCCTTTTGTTCATCAACAGTTTGCCCGCCTCGAGACCCCAGGGCCTTTGTAACCCCCACTCCCACCCCCTTCGCTGATTTCATCTTCTCCCCAGGCTCCTCAGATCCGCACCCCCCGAGCGGCTGTTTGTTAGAGGTGTGTGCGCGCTTGCTTGCTTGCTTGCGTGTGTGTGTGTGTGTGTGTGTGTGTGTGTCTGTGTGTCTGTGTTTCCGCGCGCGCGCGCTAGGGATTGGGAGACCGTCCCTCGAGGTTTGCAAGGTCTACTCACCTTGACCTGACTCTCCGTCATCCCCAGCGAATAGGCCAAGCGAGCCCTCTCGGGCCCCGCCAAGTATTTCGTTTGTTCGAAAGTCTTCTCCAGAGCGAAGATCTGCTGGCCAGAAAACGTGGGTCTCGTGTGTTTTCTCTTCCCGTCTTTGTCCAACAAAATGGATCCTTGATCTGCGAGAACAGATAAACAAGGGAAGGGGAAAAACAATCGGTTACAAGCGGCTCCACTGAAAAGAAACGAACTCAAAAAACAGTGTTTTTTGGAAAGCTTATTCCGCCGCAGGCATCAGAAGTGTCTGGCGCTTCCAGTCCCACGCGCGCCTCCCTTTGCCTTTTTACGCCCACCTGTTTTAAAAAGCCAGGTGTGTTTGAAGCAGCAGTAAATAATCTTCTGTCCAACACAGACGTCAAACAGTGAGGGAGCGCATTGCTGAAGTTTGCCGGAGCCGAATCGCCAGGCCCCAGTAAATTGAGGAATGCGGGAAAAAGGCCCCTCTCGCCTCCCAGTCCAGTCAGGGCTCGCATGGCCCCGGAGACTTTGCAGGAGGATGGCTAGTTTTTGTTGTTGTTTTTCCTTGAACGCTTTCCTAACCTGTGTCCGCACAACAAAGGGCGCCTTGTTTTTTGCACACAAGAGCGCTAAATCGCCCCCAGGACTAACGCCGTTGCGGCGGAGGGGGAGGAGGTGCCGCCTTTGTTGGCGGTCCCTACTTGGCCATCAAAACGAATACAATAGCGTCTCCCCTACACCCTCACCAGCCCGGGCCGCCCACCATCCGAGGCTTCCCAAGGGAGCCTCTAGTTGGCTCCCGCAACTTCCCTTAGTTACTGCTGCTCAGCCACACGAAGGAGATCTGGAGACTTAATGGAAACTTGGGAGACTTGGTCAAGAGCAAAGAACGGAGCAAAAAAAAAAAAAAAAAAAAAGACCTGGCTGGGCCTCGAACTCCACCTGGAAGACTAGGAGCCCCCGTGGCAGTAGCCAACCACCCAGAAAATTGGACTGATGGCAGGGCATCTCATTTGGTTTCAAGCAAGGTCTTGGTGGGATGTGCGTATTCCCCAGTCCTTCTGCTGCCACCTCGTTCTTCCTCCGGTTCATTTTCATGTTAGGATGTTGAGGGCCACGATGCTTCTCAATATTGCCAGGCTCAAGATGTCCCGGCCCTTCGCCACCCCCACCCCCCCTTCCCGGGGGCCAGGCAGGTGGGAAAGTGAGAGACCAGCGGAGGGGAGTGGCCCGAAGTGACTGAGCTAGCCCAAGCGGCTGCCGCGGGGCCTGTCTTCTAGTGTACTGGGGTGGGGGGTGGGGGAGCTCCTCGAAGGCGAAGAGGTTAAGTAGGGACACCCTGGGCCGAGAGGTACTTGCAAATACACGCACTCCGGCCGGGTCGTGGAGGGCTTGTCGTTCCCCACCAGTTCGCAGAGAGGCCAGTTAGGCGGGTGTAGGTGGAGTGGGGCCCTGGCGGACAGGCGGGAGCCAGGAAAGAAGGGGTGTAGGCGGGGGCGCAATGGCCTCTCCTGCCCTTCCCACCTCGTTAACCCAGGCAGGGCCTGAGGTTGCCATCAGGCTGTTCCAGAGTAGCCGGGGCCTCTGATGAGACACACGCCTAGCACCGCGGACTCATGCACACCCGCTCCTCGAGGCGTGTCCAAGACTTGAAGAGTGGGGGGCCCTTGGACGCAAGCTCAGGGAAGCCAGAGTCCCTCAATCAATGCCTGGCAGAGCTCAAATCGTGTGATTCGGGCGCTGCCAAACTACTGGGGAGCCAAGAGGGTGCACGGATCCCCGTGCACACCAGGGGCCATGACCCGAGAGTGGGCAGAACACGCACAACTGGACTCAGGCGATCGTACTCACGAGGGGTGCAGGCCAGGCGGGCGTCCCTCCAAGGTGGGCTCTGCATAACTCCTGGCCAGAAGATGGGCGTCCGGCCGGGCAGCTCGGCCAGCGGTTTGGGGTACCGACCTACGGCGGCCACGGCAGCTGCGCTGGGGCTGAAGTAGAGCCCAGGCGGCGGCGGCGGCGGACTCAGGCTGCTGAAGCGGGGCAGGCCAGCCAGCAGCCCCGCCGGGGATGAGGCGGCGGCTGCAGCGGCCGCGGCAGCCGCGGCAGCTGCCGAAGCAGAGGAAGCGGAGGTGGACGAGGAAGAGGAGGAGGAGGAACCCGAGGGCGAGGCGGAGGGCAGGGCGGCCCCCGAGGCCACGGGCATGGAGGGCCGGCTCAGGATGTCGTTGATGCCGTGGGGGGTGGCGGCTGAGAGCTGCTGTGGGGGGCTGCCCAGGGATGAGAGCCCCCCCGCGGTCGGGGGCTTCAGGCTGCCTGGGTTGTGAGCGCCCAAAGGCGGGGAGGGCGACGACGAGGAGGACGAGGAGGACGAGGAGGAGGGGGGGCCGGCGGGCAATGGGGGGTACGCTGCGGGGTACAGCGGGGTCTTCATTTCGGCCATGCTGTGCAGGGCAGCCAGGGGCGGGCTGCTGAGCAGGAACGCGCTCTGCCGGGTGCCCTCCATCGCCCCCACCGCTAACATCCCACGGCCAGGCCGGAGCCCGCAGCCACTCAGCGAGGGCGCCGGCCGGTGCCCCGGCGGGGCTCAGGGGAGCGAGGAGTGCCGAGGGCGCGAGCGAGGAGTAGCTCCGCGCTCCCGGAGGCGACCTGCCAACTGGGCCGAGAACGCCGCGGCCGAGAGTTGCTCTCGAAGCTGCGCAGCAGAAATGTCCAAACGCGCCACTGGAGAGGCGGTGGCTCGCCGAGATCAGTGGGCGTCCGGGCGGCTTTGGCTGTCCTTTCGCTCCTAGAGTCGTGGATTCAGTCTCGGTCTCTTCTCTCTTCTTCACTTTTCCTCGCCTCTCAATGTGCGCTACTTCTCATCTTCTCCCCCGGAGAAATAAGCAAAGCAAAACCCAGGCCGGCCCCAGAGTTTGCAACAAAGTTAAGAGTCACCGAATTTCCACTTCGATGTTGGAGTGTGGGGACTGGCTCGCTTTCTTTGGGGAGGTTCAAAGGACTCCAGGTTCCGCCGGCCGCGCTCCTCTAATCTTACTTGACTGCCCTGTTCTTTCGCCGCGAGGCTGATTCTCACTCGGCGCTCGCTGCTCGCGGGGAGAGAGCGCATCCAGCCCGCGGGAGGATCTCGCCTCTGGGCGGGCTTCCTCCGCAGGCTCTGCCCAAGGCTGGTGCGCCAGAAAAGGCAGTGCCACCAATCCCCGCAGCTCCCGGATTCGGCGCGCCAACCCGCCTTCCCCTCTGGGCCACGGGGCACTAGATTTGCAATATTGAAAAGAAAAAAGGGGGAGAAAACACAGGAAAAACAAAGACTAAGTGTGAAAAGTCGGACGGCTTCGGTTACGGCTGTGTTCGTCTGTCCTTTTCTGTAAACGGCCTGGCGACCCCCGCCCCCCAGCACCCTCTCTTCTTCTCACTCTCCGCCTTTGCCTCTCCTCTCTCGCATTTTCTTCGCGGCTTTACAGGCTTCGTTCTTCTAAGTCCTGTCCTCTGGCCAAGCTGACCCTCTCCGGCTCTTCCACTCCCTCTCTCTCCTCTCCTCTCCTCTCTCCCTCCGGGCCTGACAGTTCAGATGAAGCTCTCAAAGGTAATAAAACATTTGCATCACTCCCTACCCCTCTTTAGCTGGGGGACGAAAAGGAGGGGGAAATGGGGGTCCAAAATGAGAACTTTGAGGGACGTCACTCGGAGGCGGCCGGGGGACGGAGCCGAGGAGCGGGGTGCAGGCCGGGGGCGTAACCACCGTCTCCAATTGCGCGCAGCCTCGGGCCTCGCGTCGCCTCTGGGGCGCGCCCACTCCGGAGCGCCGCGCCCTCTGATTGGCTGAGGAGGGCGAGCCGTAGGGCCGCGCCCGCTTGGTCCCCGCCTCCTCCCGCCTCCATCCCTTCTGTGGGTGGGGCCAGGGGGTGGGGGCTGGCGAGTGGTGCAGTTCCGCCTTGGGGCCAGTGGACGCCTCAATTAATTGTGTTAAATAAAATGGAAAAGTGGAGGGGGGAGCAGAGACGGAGTGGGTATTACTTTTAAAGAGAAGAATAATGAAAACCCAGCCCTTTTATGGAAACGCAGTTCATATTCTTCCCTCGCCTCCCCCCTTGCCTGCTCGTCTCACCCTACCCGCCCCCCTTTCCCTACGAGCTCGCGACGCCTCACCTCGAACAGTCTGGTCCCTTGTAAAATGGAGCTAATGGAGCGGGCAGCCGGCGCAGCCCTGGCCTAGCTCCTTCTTTTGAAGGGATTAATTAAAGGCCATCTGGGCTCTCCCAGAATTGTGTAAATTAATTTGTTGCTCCTTAAGCCTATAGATGTCCTTAATCCCCTAGTAGGCCAAAGGATCGTTCTCTTCCATTTTTGCCACCTCCCTCTTTCCCTCTCTGTTCTTTCTTCGTTACTTTTCTTTTCATTCCTAGGTTTCTCCGCAATGTCATCATTTATAGGATTACTCAATACTCAGAGAACGGAATCAGCTGAATGGGAGTATTTTTCAGGTGATGTTTAGACTCGAGAGGAGTGAACTCTTTTCTTTTTTTTTTAACTTCTCTTTCCTTTGATTATTGTCGTTATTTGTTCTGAGTTTACACGGAAGCAGAATCACCAAAAGGGGCATCTATATAAAGAAGTATCTGGGTACCCTCCTCCCCAGGGGACTATAAGCTTTTGAAAACTGTCTCCAAAACTCTGGCCCCTTTCCCTCAACTTCAGGGTTATTGTGAGAGATGGAGGTGTCCAGGCTTCTGGGCTGTGGTGATGGGATGTCTAAGATTTAGGAGTTGGAGAGTGCTTTCCTTTATCTCCTTTCTATCTTCCATCCCTGGCCCCTTGTAAAAGGATCTTGAAATTGCTGGCAGGGTTGAGCTGTGCAAGTGAGGAGGAAGACCTTTGCACAATTTTGAGATTTCAGGATGTTGAAGTAACACAGCAGTGAGGGGTAGTCACTAGAGCAATTTGGAGAGATGATTAAGTCTAAACTTAATTCTTAGAAAATAGAAATAAATAGCTCAAGAATAAAATCTGAGCAGCACCACCCATGGATGGAGTTTGATTGTGAGTGCCAAAGCACTCATATGGGTCCAAGCACCAAAAGCCAGGAGGGCTTATTCTGCTTTGATAGCCCTCATTTCTAAAGCTTTGGTCTTTTCAAGGTGGCAGCTGGAGCTTGAGTTGTTTATTTTTAATGTTTTTGTTTACCCTTTGCCTCTTTTATTATTCATTTCTGAGATAAAAGTAATTTTGTTTTTATTTGGTCCCCCTCTTCCCCCACCACCCTCCTGCATTAACTTTGAGACTGGGCTAAATCCATCACTTCTCAGACCTTAGACTCTGACCTAAAGGAAGGTGAATTCCTTCCTCCACGTGAATTATGCTGAGTCAAGCAAGAAAAGAGTTCATTCGGGGACCATCTGCATTTCCCTGGGAGAGAGGATGCTCCACTGGGCTATGGCTCTAAACCCCAGCGCCCTTCCATTTCGGCCAAAAGACTGCGACGAAAGGATGAGGCGGGGAGCCCGGCCGGTGCGAGTTGCCGGGGTCCCTCTGCCTCTCGCTTCGTTACAAACGAAACTTTTCCTTACCTCTCAGACTCCCACTTGACAGTGGCACACAATTCCCCTCCTGAACCCCGCGCCTGGGCCACCAGCGACCTCCTCATATTCCCCCAGTACACTGCGGTCTCAAGAACTAGGTAGGAATGGAGGGGGGAAGGAGGCCAGTGAGCCCCAAAGATTCCAATTTCCAAAAAAACGATCCCCCCTTTATTTCATGTAAATATTGTGACTAAGGAAAGAATTGGATATTCTCCTTTTGTAAATTTAGTATCTGATATGGGGAGAAGTGAGGTAAAAAGACAGAGAAATATGAGCGAGATATTCAACTCAATCCAACCAACTCTGGCTTAACTGATATTGGTAAATAGTTGCAAAGCTAGGTGCAAGGTGTCTCCATCCTTTGCTTTTATTTATCATTCACATCGAGGAATTAAAATAGCAATATTTTTTCTCATGTCAATAAAACAATTCTGGGGTCTGTGTACCTCGATCCCTGGGGGCGAACCCTTGGTGTCTGAATCCCGCGTGGGGCAGCTTGTATTCCAGACACACTGCGCTGCGCCGAAGGAAGGCGGGTGCGTCCTGCCCGCCTGGTGCTGGCTGTCATCGATCTGCTCCGTCTGTCTCCAGCTGGGAGAGGGAAGAGCGGGGGGCGTCTTCTGAGGGGGGTGGGCTGCTCCTGTCACTCGCGAGGAGAGATGGCCCTGCCCCTGCATCACTATTACCACCTTCCTGGCGGAGTCTTGGAAGAACAGCTCCCGATGCTGACCAGGGAGGCCCGTTTCTGGTCGGGGCCGTCCTACACGCGGTTTACAGGCGCCCTAGTGAGTCCGGACTTTCCCTTAGGGAATCCCCAGGACCCGCACTCCCTTCTGCGCACGACATAAAGTCGGACATTTCTAAGTCCGACTAGAAGTAGACTCTAGGAGTAGAACGTGTAACACGTGGTCGCGACACCCCCTCGCATCTCTGCAAATATATACATATATATATGTGTGTGTGTGTGTGTATATATATATATATATTGGGGGGGCTGTGTTTGGAAGCAAAAGATTTGCATTTTAATTTAACAATAAATGAGTGTTGGCAAATTCTGAGGTTGCAAAAAGAGCTAAAACGATAGGGATGAAGAAGACGCACGCCTCTCTTGACATTTTGAGCCCGTGAACAAACGAACCAGTTTTCAAGTTACTGTTGTTAACCTGCTTCTGCGGTTAACGCAGCCTGCGCGATCCCCTTGACCACACGCCCCTTGATCTAACCCTTGACTCCGAAATGCCTGGCGCGTTCTGATACTTGTGCTTTAAGTTAAAGGAACAGCCATTAAATTCGGGGTAACTCGCAGAAGGAATGCAAATAAAATCTCAGCTAAATGTACTTAAATTCAGCAGTCAGGGATGAATGATAACTCTTCTTCCCCAAATATTAACGTCAAATGTTGGGATACTCAAGTGTAGTCACGAGAACCCTATTCTACACTCGCAAAAGACGGGGGACACGGGCGGGGGGTGTCGGGTATGAAGAGAATTAGGTGTGTGTTTCAGGCCAAAAACCTCTCTGAAATGTGTTTGTTTGAATTGCCTAGATGACTCCTTTAACGACTCCGAGTCACCGGCGAGTGGGGCCTGCATGGGCTGACCCCCGAGGCCGGCTGGGTTTATGTTAGTGTTGTAAGAGGGGTAGAGCAGGCACGAGGGAGAAAGAAGAATGTCCACGGGCTTAGAACACGTCAGTCTCGGAGAGGGAGAGCAGAGGAATAAGGGCTGCTTTTCTGTCTGTCCGTCTCTCTGCCTCCTGTAAACGCCGTGAAGGGGAACTGGACCCTTGGCTGCTTCTGGGGACCAGCAAGTTAAGGAGACGGATTTGGGAAGTGTTGGAGTGAAAAGGGGCCAGCAAATGCCCGGTGACCGAGAGCGCTCTTGGGTCCTGTGGTCCACGCTCTCCCAACGAGGACAACAAAATATGTAAGGGAAGGGACTGGTGTCGACGTAGAATCCACTATCGGAAAGATCTCCAACCCCAAGCCGGGATATCCCTAAGGGATCGTCCACGTGGCAGCATGGCCCTCCTGCTGCAAGTGGCAGAATAGGTACTGAGCTCTCATGGGGGATACGTGCACTCGGAAGGGAGGGTTCTGAATGTCCCCGAAGATGGAGAACACTAACATCCAAAAATGTCTGCAATATCAAAACCCAAATTCAGGAACGAGAGTAAATGCAAGAAAACACTAAATACCTTGCTGGAGAGAAAACTGGTCTTGAACTTCAGCAAAGCACGTAGACGTATATATAATCCTCTCCCCTCCAGCATTTTCTGCGGAGACCCATTTGCTTCCAGGGAACCCGCTTGCTTGCGAGTATATTCGGGAAAACTGGCTCCAGCGTGGAAATCCTGTGCTCGAAGGAATGTCTGTGGGTTATTACAATTTCCTTACGGAATAAAATGCTAGCTCGCTTCGATCCACCAGATTATACAGTGTCTGATGTGAACGGCCATGAAAAACTTAACACCTGTATAAATAACGTCCACCGAACATAATGTAGGAATTTGAAACGAGTCTGTAAATTAGTTCCTCTTTATGTCCTGCTTAGAGTTGTTGCTCCTGACTCGGGTATGCGTGCGAGTGTCAGAATGGGTCTTTCCGGGGCCTCACACGTGCGGCTCCTTATTCTTCGTTGAGAAAAAGTTATTTCATTGGCGTCGCTGCTTGGTTTGCAAGTGCCTGGCTCCTGCAGCAGGCCCTTTGGAACAAACCCTTAGCAGTTACCGCCCTCTTGTGGAAAAAAAACTTCTTAGCGTTTCGTTAGGTCACGGGCTGACCAGCCTCCCGGGTGGTGCAAGTGCCGCGCAGGATTTATTATCTCGACGAGGCGGCTGCCTTTGTTTCACTGCAGTGTTCGTGGATTCACATTTATTTAATTTTATCTGAAATGCCCAGTTCATAAAATGAAGTGTGGGTCTGACAGTTCTTGCTTTCTCAAATAGCAAAAGCTCTCTAAAATGAATATTTTAGATTTTAAATCTTTCTTCCTCACCTACCCTTCTTGATGCTCCTTTATTTGACTCTAGGGTGCTAAAACAAATTTCTATTTTGATTGGAATCATTTTCGTTTCTACTTTTTTCCCCCTGATTATCGAAACAATGCTATGCTCAATACAGAACACTTGGTAAGGAAAGACAATTATAGAAACACAAAGAGTGGCCCATAATCCCACGTTCAGGGGCAAATGCTCCTGATAGTTGGCATCTGTGCTTGCTATCGTTCCTCCAGGTTTTATGCTATGCTTTGTCTTAATGGTTGAGATCACACTGAGTGTATAATATTGTACCGTTAAGCCCATTGTAATAACCTGCTTTATTCACTTACTGAAGCAGGTGAAGCTCAGCACTGAAATCTCCCAGACTTTGTCTTCTGTGAGGTGAAAAGGGCCCTGAACAAATCTTAGAAGGCCTGAGTCCTACAAAAAGGTAATCTTGCATGGAGGCAATGCACTCCAATGCTTGACTTTTCCACTCACCATTAACCCCTTCAGATCCTCAGACACTTTGTCACTAGTTCTTAGAATTTTATGACATGGTAATAATAACAGTAGCTAACACTGCATGTCTATAATTCTACGTACTTTATAGTATAAATTCAACAGCAACTCTGAATCTCTGAATTAGGTATTATGGTTGCCCCCATTATAAGGATGGGAAAAGATGATGAAAATTAAAGCAAGAAAAGTTAAGTAACTCATTTAAGATCACACAGCTACTAATTGGGGAAGATGGAGTTTAAACCCCAGGTAGTCTGGCTCTAAAATCTATACTTCTTTTTTTTTTTTTAAGATTTTATTAATTCATTCGACAGAGAGAGAGAGAGAGAGACAGCCGGTGAGAAAGGGAACACAAGCAGGGGGAGTGGGAGAGGAAGAAGCAGGCTCCCAGTGGAGGAGGGGAACCCTGGGATCACGCCCTGAGCCCAAGGCAGACACTTAACAACTGAGCCACCCAGGCGCCCCTCAAATCTATACTTTTAACCACTACATTAAACTGTCCCTCTGACAACTGAAAAAATTTTTTTAAAGATTTTATTTATTTGTCAGAAAGAGAGAGAGAAAGAGAGCACAACAAGCAGGGGGAGCAGCAGCAGGCAGAGGGAGAAGCAGGCTCCTCCCTGAGCTGAGAGCCCAATGCAGGACTGGATCCCAGGACCCTGGGATCATGACCTGAGCCAAAGGCAGACACTTAACCAACTGAGCCACCCAGGCGTCCCTCAACTGAAAAAAATTTCATATGAGGTTTTCAGAGGGTAGGGGGAGGGGGGATGAGCTAGCCCGGTGACGGGTATTAAGGAGGACATGTGTTGCATGGAACACTTGGTGTTATATGCAAACAATGAATCATGGAACACTACATCAAAAACTAATGATGTACTGTATGGTGACTAACATAACATAAGAAACATTTAAAAAAGTAAAAATAAATGCATATGAAAGCAGTCTGAATATTGTAAATTGATAAACAAATATTGTCATATTCATCACAGAAAAAACCCCACAATTAACATTATCTTAGATAAGAAAAACATTAAAAAGAGTTTGGAAGCTTCTTGAATTTTTAAAAATTATTCGAATACAAATTTAATTCCTGAAAATAATATTAGGTCTTGGTTTAGACACAAGGCAAGTATTTAAGTTTCAAAATAATTTTTATTTTAGTTATTTTAAAAATTAATAGACTTTATTTTTAGAGACGTGTTAAGTCTTTTAGTTACTTTTTAACTTTGATTTCTTTCAGCATACACACACCTCAGCTTCATATCTTCATTCCCTGATCATGGATCTACTTCACAGATGGTGTAGATTGTAGCTTTAAAAAGCCATTCAGGGGCGCCTGGGTGGCACAGCGGTTAAGCGTCTGCCTTCAGCTCAGGGCGTGATCCCGGCGTTATGGGATCGAGCCCCACATCAGGCTCTTCCACTATGAGCCTGCTTCTTCCTCTCCCGCTCCCCCTGCTTGTGTTCCCTCTCTCGCTGGCTGTCTCTATCTCTGTTGAATAAATAAATAAAATCTTTAAAAAAATAAAAATAAAAAGCCATTCAAAGACCAAGCAGTCTTCAAAACAAATCAGTCATCCTGGCCATCTTACCCTGCAAAATTGCCAAGGATGTAGGTTATCCCCTTGGTCACCAAGAAAATCTCCAATTACTTGGGATACTTCATGACTCTTGGGTATCATGGAGTAATGAGCAAATCCAAGTGGTACTAAACTAATTTTACATCAGCACAGCATAGCTATCAACCAACCAGAAGTGATAGTCTGCCCATTAAAATGAATGTACTATTTATCAGCCTGGAATTCAGCAGCTCTCTCAAGTTCTGGTTCATGCCCTACACCCTCCTACCCGTGATCTGAGGTAAGTTTGTTACTTTTTATAAAAAACTGGCACTCTTGAAGAGATGCTGGAACCAATGCATTATCTTCCCCAGGATTGTCTTGTAGAGCTGATCTTGCAGTGAGTGTTGCCCTTGTGTCTGTAGGGGTGAAGTTTCCTCAACAGAAGTGAACGTTCCTGACCTTAATTATAGATGGAAGAGCAGGAAGGAAGGAAGAAGGAAGGAAGGAAATGCTTAAGGAAGGCCTTAGATAATTAGAAAAGAGGAAATGTTTACCTCACTCAATGTCCCTTGTTTTGGTTTGAATTTCCAACTCTCCAAGGTGTTTTTAAGGTAGAGGTTAAAGATAAGCAGTCCCTGGAAACAAAACTTGATCTAGGAAGGAGGAACCCCAAATTAACGATGAGTGTGTTGTATAAACTAGTTTATCTAGTTTTATGATATTCAAATTTGCACTTCAATTTTCTCTAGATTATTAGTAAGCCTTTGTTTAAATGTTCTAGCATGGTCTAAGAATTGCTCCTGGAAAGTACGAATCCACTGTCCACATTTGGACAGACTATTCAAGAGAGATCTGTGCCCCTCCTAAGCCATTTAGGTCAGCTATCCAGGTACTTCCAGCTCAGGAATGTTGCCCCACCTTAGGAAGGAGAGCGTTAGTGTACTTTAAGAAGGGACAATTTGTGGGGCGCCTGGGTGGCACAGCGGTTAAGCGTCTGCCTTCGGCTCAGGGCGTGATCCCGGCGTTATGGGATCGAGCCCCACATCAGGCTCTTCTGCTATGAGCCTGCTTCTTTCTCTCCCACTCCCCCTGCTTGTGTTCCCTCTCTCACTGGCTGTCTCTATCTCTGTCGAATAAATAAATAAAAAAAAAAATCTTTAAAAAAAAAAAAAAAAAAAAGAAGGGACAATTTGTGTTTTTCATAGAAATGTAAAGTCCTCTGACAAGTTAAGAGATTATAGCAAACAATGAGAACAAGGACCGCATTGGTTTAAAACAATGGCTCTCAACCCTATTAAAACTAGTGCTACCAGTGCCATAGAATGAATATTTGGTAATGCTTCTTTTACTACTCTGAAATCATATTAATAGATAATATAATCTACCTACCCACATAATTTCCAAAAAAAAATCAGTATAGAGCTTGAACTATAACACAAAGGAGAAATAAAAGGAAAACTATTTATAATGGTATAATATATAATTCTATATGTAAATTCACAGGGACTATCTACACTGAAGACAATGAAATAATCAGACATATCTCTACATAGAATCACAATAAGTGCAATCATTGCAAATACAGGCTGATTAAGGAGTTTCAAATATTATTAGTGGCACTGACATTTGTATGTTGATTTTCAGATATGGTGACTAACTCTCGAATGATACAAAGTATGTCTTTCTTTTAGTTTACGTGGAAGTTACCTTCTTGGATAAATCAGTGTTTATTGAAAACATATAGAAATGCTTCCTGTTTATATATAAAACAGAATAAATTCTGGGCCCGATAATAAGAAGTAGATTTTTTACCTACATAAGTGTTCATTAGAAGAATTTACGTTTTTACTTTTGCATGAATGTTCCATGTGTTATAAGACATCTCATCTCCCTGGGCCCTGCCTGTTAACAGCACATTGCCCTTAACCAATCTGGCAAAGGAAAAGCACCCACAGATTTGCCAAATGCCCCCAATGAAAATCACTGTTTTAGAACTTGAGACGGTTTATTTTTTAATTATTTTTTAAAAAGATTTTATTTATTTATTTGACAGAGAGAGGGAGAAAGAGCACAAGTAGGGGGAGCAGCAGAGGGAGAGGGAGAAGCAGGCGCTCTGCTGAGCAGGGAGCCAGATGTGGGGCTTGATCCCAGGACCCTGGGATCATGATTTGAGCTGAAGGCCGACCCTTAACTGACTGAGCCACTGAGGCACCCCTAGAACTTGAGATAGTTTAGAAAGTATTTTCATACATATTAAGTTTACAAAGCGTTCTCACATATATTTCATTTAATCCTCCCCCAAACCCATGAGAAGTATATCATTACTATCATTTTTAATGATGAAGAAATTGAAGCTTTGAAAGGAGATGTGAAAACTCAAAGCCATTTACTGCAGCACATTTTATCATCTCCTGGACTCATCAGTCTGGAGCACAGAGACAGATGGAATAAATGATAAAATTCTGCATATAACCCAGAAAATTCCATTGCATCTAGCTTGGCTATCTAGACCTGGGCTGTGCAATATGGTAACCACTAGCCACATGTGACTATTTAAATTAATTACAAATAAAATGAAAATTAAAATGTAGTTCCTCAGTCACACAACCACATTTCAGGGCTCAGTAACCACATGTGACTAGTGGCTGCCATATTGGACAACTCATTTATAGAATATTTCCACCATTGCTGAAAGTTCTATTCGGCAGCACTGGTATGTTATTTCAATCTATTGTTAAACTTTCAATTGCTGCCATATGGCCCACTCTTTCCTTTAAGCTACTAACGATCTTAACCACGTAGACACAAACATATTATGCTCAGCTCTTTCTCCACACCTTGGTTTATGTTGTCCTGTGCCTAGAATGTCCTATTACTTCATTATTGAACCTATTTGCTTACATAGTTGTCTCCCTACTGGACTCTATATTTCTTGAGAGCAGAACCATGCTTTATTCCTCTTTGCATGCCCAGTACCCCTCACAGTACCTGGCACACAGTCAGAGCCTAACGCCAATCAATACTGCCTTCCGTGCATTTCTTTTTTTGATCCTCATCTTGCAAGGTAACTGATAATGAAAATATGCGTGCTCCCACATAAAGTGGATATAAATAAAATTAGTCTTGAAATCCAGTTTATGAATTAGTTTAAATGAAAATATTTAATATTTACCAACTCCTGTCCCTGTGCCCAATACTATGGGGGAAATTTAACAGATACAGAAAGCATAGATCTTGCCCATGGCAGTCCATTGTCCTTGGCGAAACTGAGTACATACAATATATGAAATGTCTGGAGATAATTAAGCAATATTTAGTAGAGCTTGTGATTTAAAAGTGTAAACTAAATGTTGGAGGAATACAGAAGTATACAATGTTCCTAAAGGGTGGTGCTTAGAAGAGAAAGCTTTGTGAAAAAGGGCCAGTCACTTATAGTGGGTCTTAAATGAAAGCAAGATTTGCATAAAAAGAATGAGAACGAAAATTCTGGTTCTAGAGCGGAGCATTGTAAGTAGAAAGAAAGCATGTAGTCAAGAAATCAAGAAACGAATGTGATATTGGCAAGGGAGGAGATGATATGAAAATACATTTTAGCATTTATTAGGTGCCCTTGACATAGACGGAGAGGTGAGGAAAGGGCATTGCTTCATGGGGTGGAAACTTTTGGTTCTTCCTGAAAATATGAGTTTTCCTCAAATTTCCCTCTAATTGTGCCAAATATCTGTATTCTTTCCATTAGTATTTACCTACTATTCCTTGGACCCGCTTTGGCAGGACTTAACTGCCCAGACCTCAATCAGCTGGGAAAAGAAACAAAACCCAGAATGGAGGCAAATGACACAGGATCAGGCCAAGGAAGGAACCAGAAGCACCTCCCCCAACCCCATGGAAGAGTTAGATTTAAAGCACATGGAAAAATCAGTAGTTTAGGACGCTAAACCTCACAGGAATAAGAACAGAGACATTCAGGGTTCCTAAGCCACATTTGAGAATCCCACTTCAGGAGTCTAAGCCAAAGACAAATAAAATTGTTCAGACCACTTAGGAACAAATGTCATGTCTTATAGTCACAGCCACAATTCCCAGGTTTGGGGCCTCTCTTTGGTTAGGATTAGCCTGGATTAGGATTTAGGGGTCCCAGAATAGTACGGGTTATTTAATCTTGGCAGATCTACTTTTTCTCAGCTTCAAAATATCAAAGGGTAAAGGAGAGAGTTGATTTAGGTCATTTCTATGGTGCCTTTCGAAGCTCATATTCTGTGGGTCGAATAATCAACCAACAGCCAGGTGTTTGCAAAAGAGCAATCTAAAGGCTGATACGAAGCGGACTGCAGGGCTGGGACTAGGAAACCAGTGAGGAACCCCAGCAGACTCCAGAGAAGGAGGCAAATGAAAATACTGTTAACCAGCTGCTGTGGTTTGGCTTCCAGAGGGCTGCCTTTCTGGGAGGCTGCTACCCACTGGCTGGTTGCAATTTCTGTACTTGGAGCAGTGCAGCACACTTGCGATCACAGCTCATTTAGGCACTCACTTTTAACCCAACACTGTTTACATTACGCTGATGTATTACAGCCACGTTGGTCTGCACAGCATTTACTTGCCCAGCATTCTAAGACCCATGACAGGGTGGCTCATGCCGTAAGAACTCTCCACAGAATTCACAATGATTTATTATTTTAAAAAATTATATTACAGGCAACAGACCTCGAAGACTTACTAGAAGGATGGCATCACCACCTATCACCTATGAAGTGATGATGAGCACACGCGAAGATGTTTAAAATATTTTGAGAAAAGATTCACAATATGTTTCCACATTTTGGATGCAAATCAAGTCCAGAAGTAGAAGCAAGGTGTGGTATTGAAGTTTTATAAATAACTTGTATTTCTAAAATTTCCAGAATATAGTGGGTACAAAGAGTGTTTTATTAGAAATTGGAATCTTAGGTTCTAGCACGCGGTCTGGTTTTCGTCTTCCTTAACAAAAAAAAAAAAAAACCAACAGATTAAAACATATGTCTATTCAAAAATTTTTATGCTAATGTGCACAGTAGCATTATTCACGGTGGCCAAAAAGTATAAGCAACCCACATGTTCATCAACTAATTGACGGATAAATAAAGTGTAGCACGTGTATGTGATGGAATATTATTGGGCAATAAAACAGAACGAAGTACTGGCACGTGCTACGACATGGACGAACCTTGAAAACGCTATGCTCAGCGAAGAAGCCAGTCACAAAAGACCGCATATTCCAGGATTCCATTGATGTGAAATGTGCAGAACAGGTAAATCCATAGAGACAGAAAATAGATTAGTGGTTCCTTGGGGCTGGGATGGGGTGGGGAAGCAGAAGTGGGGAATGACTGCTGGTGGGTATGGGGGTTCTTTGCGGGATATTGAAACTGCTCTTAATGAGATTGCTGTAATGGTTGCCCAGATCTGTGAATATACTGAAAACCTCTGAACTTATGCTTTATGTGGATGAATTTTATGGCATATGAAACATACCTCAATAAACCTATTGTTTTAAAAAGCGGAGAGATTCTGTGAAAGTACCCAGAGGAAAACACTCTGTTTGTGTAACAGAAGTCACTATAGTCTTCACCTGAGGAAATTTGCTGGGAGGGAAATGACAAACTGCCAGTAGCTAAAGGAATAGATGCCTGAAGACAAGGGCATAGGAATGACTGTCTTATAAAAGGAAGAATAAAGTAAAACGTAGTACCACAGCATGAAAAAAAAGGCACCAATTTACTTATTTTTCCTTCTGGTTTGCCTTATGTTTCATATGTAAACGAGATGTGATTGGCTTGTAGAAACAACAGATATGCATTTCAGATACTTTCTACTATTTCAGAATCAGAGAGTCCATAAATCAGTCCTTGACTGCTCTAGAGACAAAGAAAAGGTATGCAGAGCATTCAAGCCAAGAAATTTTGACGTCCTACTGGGTGTTAATTCCACCTCTGAATCAAGATCTGATTACAAAAAAGGAAGACAGAACATAAAAATGCTATAAAGATTTAAAGTTTTTCACTCTTCTCCATAACTCACACTGTAAATGTGCTCATTAGGACATTCACTAGAGCAAGAAAATTGAGATGTTGTCACAAGGCTCTGTACAACAGAATCTCTGCCAGTTAATGATGGATAACCCAAGTCCATATGCTTTGCTTTAAAGTTCTGCACTATCAAGGTACTCCATTCGGCTCCTGATTCTTCAGAAATACGCTATATCCGAAGAATAGTAAAAGGAAATTAAAAATGCTTAATTGCTTAATCACAATTAGTCTTATATTTGTCCAATGCAGACACTGGTTTGCTGGTGACACAGGTGTAAGGCATTATCTTGAGCCAAGAAAATGAATCAGATATTTAATGGATATGTGGAAACGGAAATTTTCTTGTAAAATTACAAAAATGTAAGCCAATAGTACACTAAATTGTCATAAAGTTTTTCATTAAAATTCTGAGCAGGAACGTTATACAGTATATTTTTTCCCCCTGAAGGATTAGGTATTCTGCAAAAGAACGCTTGAATACCATGTTCATCCTTGTATAGATAAATATAACTTGTAGGCTAGTCTACAGAGCAAGTGGATGAATTTTCCCCCTTTCATTATTTCTACACTTTAAAGGCACAGGGCAAGAAGTGAGACCCCGGTTATCAACTAGCCAGTCATGTGTAAATCTCTAAATCAAAACTGAAAATGCCTTATAGCAGAATATCAGGTCAGAACCTTAAATCTCTGAAGAGTCAACAGGAGTAGTTTATACTCTATATAGCACTACAGTGTTTTATCAATTATTCCTCTTTAAAAGTACGGCTTTGTCTTTGGTGAAAATTGAAAGTCCCTGGAAAGGCTGAGCAATACGCCTTAGCAAACATCTAAGTCCGGTTACAATGAATTTAGCAGATCCTTACCTAAGAGTAAGCTTTAATGATGGGAACAGGGTGTAGTGCTCCTTGGCTACATTGAACATCTAAGGACTGGGGAAAGGGGTGTGCTGCAGCAAGGGGTCTTTATAAAAGATGGAATAAGACTAAGGGACTGGCTCCAATAAGCTTTGGCTTAAGAATCATGGAGATGGGGAAAGTAATCACAGAGCTCCCAGGTGCCACATCAGCCCAGGGAGTCAGCAGATATGCACAGGAAATAGGAATATAAAACCTTTGTAGGGGCACCTGGCTGGCTCAGTTGCTAAGCATATGACATCACCTCAGGTCATGATCTCAGGGTGCTGGGGTCATGATCTCAGGGTCCTGGGACCGAACCTTGCATTGGGTTCTGGGCTCGTGGGGAGTCTGCAACTCCCTCTCCCTTCTCCTCCCTGCTCATGCTTTCTCCCTCTCTCTCAAATAAATCCATAAAATCTTAAAAAAAAAACTGTTGTAAAATTTCTCAAAGTCAGTAACTTAAGCACGTTTGTTTTTCTTTTCCCCCCTCAAAGCCCAGGGGTTCTGTGTGCTTGTATTTAGAGACAGCAAGCAAGGATGATACCTGGGAGACTTCCTGCCACTCTTGAGCAGGTCTTGGGGAGAGCTTATTACCTGGTGTGTGTGTCCTTGTGTCTGTGTGTGTGCACTGGAGAAAGCAGGCATGCGGTGGAGGGACGCTGTTTGGCCTACAGCTTGCACACACAAAGCGCCTCACGTTTAGACTTTGTAAGTTACTTTCAAAGGAGAAAATGTACACAATCACAATCATATACACTGACCAATGGAAAGAGAAAGATAATCACCTTTCAATTTTGATCCTGTGTCCCGTTACCCAACCACGTAGCCTTCGTAGCATCTACATCAATATTTTTAATAAATTTTATGACTACCTTGTGAATAATAAAAATGCATATGTTAAAAGTGCTAAATTGTTAAAGGTAAATAGACCAGAATTTTCATAATCCTATTTTGGAGTTCATTTATCCATTACTATACCAAGAACTTCATATCCTGCCACTTCACTGAATTCCTGTCTGAGTTCTAGCAATTTTGGGGTGGAGTCTTTCGGGTTTTCCACATCTGCAAAGAGTGAGATTTTGACTTCTTCTTTGCCAATTCAGATGCCTTTTATTTCTTTTTGTTGCCTGACTGCTGAGGCTAGGACTTCTAGTACTATGTTGAACAGCAGTGGTGATAGTGGACATGCCTGCCGTGTTCCTGACCTTAGCGGAAAAGCTCTCAGTTTCTCCCTGTTGAGAATGATATTCACTGTGGGCTTTTCATAGATGGCTTTTATGATATTGAGGTATGTTCCCTCGATCCCTACACTGTGCAGAGTTTTAATCAAGAAAGGATGCTGTACTTGGGCAAATGCTTTTTCTGCATCTATGGAGAGGATCACATGGTTCTTGTCCTTTCTTTTATTAATGTGGTGTATCACATTGATTGATTTGTGGATGTTGAACCAACCTTGCAGCCCAGGAATAAATCCCACTTGGTCATGGTGAATAATCCTTTTAATGTACTGTTGGATCCTATTGGCTAGTATTTTGGTGAGAATTTTTGCATCCATGTTCATCAGGGATATTGGTCTGTAATTTTCCTTTTTTGTATACTGAGAACTTCAACAACCAGAAGTAGACTGTGCCCCTATCAACCTTTGATGGATTCTGATGTGAAGAAATTGGATGGGTGTGTCAGCTGCTAAGAACAGAGACAAGTAAACTTAGTTTCTGGGGTCTGCAGTAATGGGAAAGGGGCAATAAGAATTTTCCTGGTCTGAGAAGGGACCCTGAGACTCTTTCCTAAAAAGATCCCTGGGAGCGTCCCTGGGATTGTTTTTTGGACACTACATCACAAATCTACTTCTGCTTGAATTACCCTAATATTTTCAATAAGAGTAATTTTTTTTTTGTTTTTTTAAAGAAGTATTTTTTTAAGGAGGCTCCATGCCCAAAGTGGGGCTTGAATTCATGACCCCGAGATCAAGAGTCACATGCTCTACTGACTGAGACAGCCTGGCACCCCTTAAATTTTTTTTTTTATAATGATTTTTTATTATATTATGTTAGTCACCATACAGTACATCCCCGGTTTTCGATGTAAGGCTCGATGATTCATTAGTTGTGTATAACACCCAGTGCACCACGCAATATGTGCCCTCCTTACTACCCATCACTGGTCTATCCCATTCCCCCACCCCCCTCCCCTCTGTAGCCCTCAGTTTGTTTCTCATAGTCCATAGTCTCTCATGTTTCATTCCCCCTTCTGATTACCCCCCCTTTCTTTATCCCTTTCTTCCCCTACTGATCATTCTAGTTCTTATGTTCCATAGATGAGAGAAATCATATGATAGTTGTCTTTCTCTGCTTGACTTATTTCACTTAACATTATCTCCTCCAGTGCCGTCCATGTTGTAGCAAATGTTGAGAACTCGTTCTTTCTGATTGCTGAGTAATATTCCATTGTATATATGGACCACAACTTCTTAATCCAGTCATCTGTTGAAGGGCATCTCGGCTCCTTCCACGATTTAGCTATTGTGGACATTGCTGGCACCCCTTAAATTTTTATTTAAACTCCAGTAAGTTAACATACGGTGTAATATTAGTTTCAGATGTAGAATTTAGTGATTCAGCCCTTCCGTACATCACCCAGTGCTCGCCACCACAAGTGTCCTCCTTAATCCCCATCACCTATTTCACCCATGCCCCTCACCCACCTCCCCTCTGGTAACCATCTGTTTGTTCTTTATAGTTAACAGTTTTTTTCTTGGTTTGCCTCTCTCTCACTCTCTCTTTTTCTTCCCCTATGCTAGTTTGTTCTGTTTCTTAAATTCCACGTATGAATGAAATCATAAGGTATTTGTATTTCTCTGACTGACTTATTTCGCTCAGCATAATACTTTCTAGTTCCAAGTAATTTTTTATTTAGATAAATAAGACTTATTTAGATGACTTAGAGTTTTTGTTTAGATAATCCAGAACATCAATTTACCCCTTGACTTTAAGGACATAGAATATAGTTTTGATCTTAAATCAGCTAGATGCTGAGAGGTATAGCACTTCTTACAGGAGCCTACTGATAACTTGGTTCATTTTATATAAAAAGGTAACTAGCAATGCATGGCAGAGGCTAACTGATAAGTACCACGCCAGTGGCCGGTCAATTAGGAGTATGGGTGCGAGTTCACTGAGAAGAGGACCTCTGGTTCTCTCTCTTCAAGAGAGAAACTTGCAGATAAGATAGAACGTAACCGAAGCTGGGCCCCTTCACTTTTGAGTATGTGTTTGGGCATTTTCCCCTAGACCAGATGTTCCTGTGCATTTTTACAGAAAGCCAGAAGGAAGAAAATGCAATGGAAGAGACTGAAGATTCTAAAGAAGGAGGAGATGATTGCTAAGCAATATCCAAGAGGATGAGAATAGATGGAAAGGTAAGCCTTTCTTTGCGGTTGAAGGAGGCAAGACTGGGGTTGAAGGAGGCAAAACAGACATTTAGGGTAGGAAAACAGAGAAGGAAACTTCTTTCAGGTAAGCCAGAAACATCCATTTAATGGAAAGATTCGAGGAAGAGTTGGTCATATGAGAAGGGAGGGAGCTCAAGACAGCTGCCATGATAAATATGTGAATGGATCAAGAAGAGGTAGGTGAAAGGCTTACTTAGTGGCGGGGTGGAGCTGCCCGGTGACCGCTCCAATGCTTCAGGGCTCGGTGGCTGTGAGTGCAGCAGCTTCCCCAGCACCACTCATCCTGCACTCGAACCTGGACTGTGTGTGGAGTGACTCGTGGGCAGCCGGCAACGTGACCCGTGCTGTGAAAGCAAAGGGCTTGAACTCTGAATTCTTTTTCTTATTGGCCCAGTACTGGGTTCCTATCTGTTTAGGGTGGAGGTGTGGGCTAGAGGAGGACGGCCTTCTCTACACCAGCCTGGCCAGATCTCAGACTTTGCAGACGCTAGAGGTGGCCCAGTAAATGTGGTCATCTTTATCCGCACTCTTTATATGAGGTACTTTCTAAGTAGCTTATTGGCAATGCCCACCTCTTCCATCAACCGGTTAAAATGCTGTTCCTGTTTCTCACTTTTATTACATCTGTATAGTTTAAAAAGTGAAGCTGTGCCCTAGATTCAGACTTGCTGACAAAGGAGTTCCATTTAAACCTATTACTCAGGGAAAATACCTATTGGTTTCTCCTAAAGAGCTTATTATAATGGTGATTCAAGATAGACTTTCCCAATATTCTTTTTGACTCTCAATCAAGATTCAATTAACAGGAAGGAAGATGAAACATAAAATAACAGCTCTATAACAGATTTGCATTGCCTTAATCTCCATACTTAATTGATGCATCACATAATGTACCTCGTTCAGGCCCCGAAGAGTTCACCTGCGGAAGAGCGTCCCCAAGTACCACGTTTATACACTGCACTGATCATGACGTATTGCATATTTTTTTTAACCCCAGAGGAAGAGATTTCTCCATCCTGCATGATGGAAGCAACCTACTCGAAGCTATCTATTTACATCACTTCATCCTGACCTTTGCTTCCAAAGCTTGGTTAGCAAAGCAGTACCCACAATGGGTGCTCCTTTCTATAGTTAGGAGAAACTGCCAGTTATATAAAAAGACATATTTTCCTGTCAATTGATTCAAATGCATAAAAAATACAGTCACCCAGATGACTACAGATGCCAAGTCACAAATGGGATTAAATTCGGAGTGAAGTGAAACATTATTCAGCCATAAAATGCACACGGCCAAGACCAGCCCTACCTCCTCCGTCAGTAAGCGGAGAGCTATCACTGGAAATTTCACCTGCAGCACCTGCTAGAGAAGCCAGGAAGAGGGTGATGTGATTTATGTTTTTAGATGACTCACGCCACAGTTGCTTGAAATATGGTATGCTTCCACACAGCTGATTTTTATAACCAATATTTTCCCTTAACAAAGATAAGATATAGTTCATATCATATAACTCAGTTTAATGTTAGGTTTAGAATAAATTAGTTCCACAAATGGAATTTTAAGTAAGAGTAAAAGCAACGTACACACACACACACACACACACACACACCACAAGAAGATTCCTGCACCAATGGAATGAAATCTAATAAGGGCGAGCGGGCACGACACACAGGAATAGAAAGGCAGGAGGTATACGAACCCCCCCAGCACGGATCAGGAAGGCACAGACACAGCCGAAGCAGACCTGCAGCCGTGAACTAGCAAGATAACTCCGAGCCCACCTTATGTACGCAGAGCTGACGGCCCTCGAGCGGCAGGGAGCAAGGCAGAGTCGCTCAGCCTCATCGTCCCCACTTCCGAGTGGGAGTGGAAACAGCTCTGAAATCCTCCTCCGAACTTTCCCTCAGCCCAAAGTCCAAATTCTCAGTTTAGAAATTTGAACTGTGACATTTCACATGGCAATCCAGGACCCACACACATGCGTATGGAGATGATCACCTCTAATGTTTCCTATTCTGTTTTATGCTATTTCATTCTTTTTCAGTTCTGATGAAGACACATGTTATGGGTTGTATTGTATCCCACCCCAAATTCATACGTCCAAGTCCTACCCCCAGTACCTCAGAGGGTGACCTTACTTGGAGATGGTATCTTTACAGAAGTCATCAAGTTAAAATGAGGTTATTGGGGCACCTGTGTGGCTCGGTTGGTTAAACGCCTGCCTTCCGCCCAGGTCATGATCCTGGAGTCCTGGGATGAGCTCTGCCTTGGGCTTCCGGCTTAGCAGGGAGTCTGCTTCTCCCTCTACCCTCTCCCCCTCCCCCCTCTCATGTTCTCTCTCTCACTCACTCTCTCTCAAATAAATAAATAAAATCTTTTAAAAAATAAAATAAAATGAGTTTATTAGCGTGGGCTCTAATCTGGTATGACTGGTGTCCTTATGACAAGGGGAAATGTGGACACAGAGACGTGCACAGAAGGAAGACGATGTAAAGAGACACAGGGAGAAGATGGCCATCCGTAAGACAAGGAGAGAGGCCTGGAACAGACCCTTCCTTCACAGCCTTCAGCAGGAACCCACCTTGCCAACACGTTGATTTCAGACTTCTTGCCTGCAGAACTGTAGGACAATAAATTTCTGTTACTTCGGTCACCCAGTCTGCGGGGCTTTGTTACACATCAGCCCCGGCGCGTGAATCCAACACGCTAAATCAGTTTCATGATCCATTAATGGGCCATGAAGAGCAGTTGGAAAAAATGCATCTGTTCCCACCACCTTCTCTAGCATCTTCTGTCCATCCCGAATACTTGTAATGACAGGGAACTCACTGCCTCTCAAGGCTGGGCGTTTCATCTGTGGGTGTCTCTGACAGAGCCAAAAATCTGATGCCTGTTAACTTTGCCTCACAGCTTGACTGCCATCTTTTGGTCATTCAGAGAAGTGACATTTCTCCTTATCATGTCAGTCTTTCAACCTGGCGTTTGTATGCCACCATATTTGTCCCAATGTCTCCTACAAACTCTCTGCTTCCATCCAAATTGTTGTCTTTCATTTCCGTGAATAGATACAGACCTATTTCTTTGCCTTTTTTGCTGACCTCTCCCGCTGGCCAACCCCAGCTTGTTCCCAAAGGCTCAGCCCATCCTCACCCTTACAAGTCATTTTTTGGTCCTGCCAACTCAGGGCAATCTCTTCCTTGTCAAACACCTAATGCTCTGTTCTAAAAAGTAATTAAAGATGGGCCCATATTTATCAGTACTTGGGCAAATGGAGTTTTGACAATAGTTACTGAAATTTTCACTTAATAGAGGGAGTTTGAGGAGACGGCAGTTTCACGTATCAGATCCCACGTTGACATACCTGAGTGAGCACCTTCTAACCCCTTTCCTCTGTTCAAACCAGTTTTTTCCAAAGTGTCTTCTAACCAGCCTCCTCTTGAGGTAAGTAGAAGTTCTGAGTCAAAGACCAGGAAAGAATGCCAGATTCTCATAAATCTGAAAGTAGGCTGCTGACAGCATTGTGTTGTCCCCCAAAGCCTCTCTTCCCATCTATGTCTTCCCTTCTCCTCTCTCTGTCCTTATTCTGTGCACCACCTTGTATGATCTCTGCTACTTTGGTGGCTGTGAGACGTTGATGCCTCTCTCATCAAGTCTCTTACTTGAGCTCTTCACTCACCTGTCCAATAACTGATCTCACAGTCTTCTGAGACTCCACGGGTCCAACATGGAGCCCATCCTCCTCCTCTCTTCATCAGTATTTCCCACCTAAGGGAATGTTCTCATGGTCTACCCATTTGTCCAAGCTAGAAACATGGATATCACTATAACTCCTCCCCCAACCCCACAGTCAGTCAGTCACAGCTATTGTAGATTCCAACTTCTTTTTTTTTTTTAAGATTTATTTATTTTAGAAAAAGAAAGAGTGAGAGAGAGAGCACATGGGGTGGGGGGAGGGGCAGAGGAGAGGAAGAGAATCTCCAGAAGACTCCCTGCTGAGCACGGAGCCTAACACGGGGCTCAGTCTCAGGACCCTGAGATCATGACCTGAGCTGAAATCAAAAGTTGGACACTTAACCAACTGAGCCACCCGGGCACCCCTATATTCCATCTTCTTAATACCTCTCCAATTAACCTCTTTTCATTTTAAACTCTGGCCACTGCCTAAATTCAGCACGTCTCACCCGGGTTACCGAGCCACCCCCAGTTGGTCTCTCTGCTTCTGTCTCCCTT
This sequence comes from Ursus americanus, assembly GCF_024610735.1. NCBI lineage: Eukaryota > Metazoa > Chordata > Mammalia > Carnivora > Ursidae > Ursus > Ursus americanus. The sequence goes on along the minus strand of NC_142134.1, from coordinate 17,799,205 downwards.
CATGAAACTCATTTTTCCCCCGCAGTTTGAGTGATCTTTTCCAAATGTTAATCAATTATATCATTTTTTACCAGTCAGTGCCCAGCCAAGGAACAAACCACTCTGAAAAGTAGATGTAATTTCATACTGAAAATTGATTGCACAGGTGATAAAGGAGCCTAGAAGTCAAAAAAAGGATGGAGGGGCAACCCACAGATTAGGAACAGCAGAAGAAAGAGCCACCACCACCCAAGGAACGAGGAGAGACAAAGGGGAATATGGTTATTACTGGAGTCCACAGTTTGGGGTCACCTGGCCCAAGTAGGAATGACATCCAGCCTATGTAGAGAGAGAAAAGGCCACCGGGCAGATACAGCTGCAGCTGGCGATGCTGCCCAAGGTGGAAAGAGTTGAGAGGGAACACTCTGATGTCTGCCTTCCCACCACCACCCAGTTTTCCAACAGTTTCCCTTTGGCTGAGTCCAGCCAGAAGCCAACAGATACTGGAGTCTGGGAAATGCAGCCTGCGGGGATCAGACGGGCCAGTACAAGGGAAGGGCTAAGAAAGGATATGGGGCCCATCAGGCCCAGCACTGGATGACTTCCTTTCCAGAAATGTGACAGTGTCCCACTCCTAAAAGCTTCAGCATAAATCACAGCTCCTTGCTATGGAAGACAAGGTCCTCTACTCTTACTCTGGCTCCTGCTTGTCTCTTTAGGGCCACCTTTTACGAAGCCTATGAACGCTGGCTTACCTTCATGTCCAACTCCATGCTCCCAGCTGACTATCTACCTGCAGTTTTCTGAATATGCTAAGCTCTCTCACCACTAAGCTTTCTTATTACTACTCCCCCCAACTAGAATCCACTTGATACCCCTTCCTCGCCTTCACATGCCAGCTCCCACTCCAACACCACTTGTGCTTCCGTGCACCTGCCAGCTTCCTGGAAAGCCTCCCAGAACCTCCTGCCTCCCATCCTCCCCCATTGGGTGCCCTTTCTATGTGTTTCCATGGCACCTTGCGCTCACCTCCAGCACAGTATTTTCCCCTGGTTTCCAAAATTGTCACTTTTCTGGTCTTCCTCATTAGAATGTAAACTCTTTAAAGGTAAGGACACTTTCTCATTGTCTTTCTCCCTCTCAATGCAAAGCATAGAGCCTAGTACATTTAGTAAATACTTATTGAATAAACAAATAAGTTTGGTTTTAAGGAAAGTTATACTTCACTTAAGATGGCAGGGCCAGTTCAACTCAAAACTTATGACTTCACTTTTCAACCACAAGGTTTATTTTTAAAATTTACTCCAAATATTTTTAATACTGGGCAAAGTTTCCTTTCTGGAGACCAGGGAGTCCCTCCCAGGTATTTTTGGAATATGACCTGAAAACTGAAAACCACCTAAAAACAGAAAGTAAGAAAGCTAAAGAATAAGCAGTATTTTAATATTCTCCAAGCTGTTTAAGGGTATCAATTTTTTAAACAAATAAAATTTTACTTAACAAAAGTTTTTGTTCCAAATCATAGTGGGGCAGTGGTTCTCAAAGAGGGGTCCATGGAACCCTAAGAGTCCTCAAGACCTTTTCAAGGGGTCCACCAGGTCAAACTATTTTTATAACAATACCAGGACATTTTGCCTTTTTCACTGTGCTGACATATACACTTATGGTATAGAGGCGATGGTGGTCTCTCTACTATTAACTTCCAATGAATTGAAGTCATGGCGCCAAACTATACTAGTAGTCATGACGTCTTTCACCATCATGCACTTGCAGGAAAAGAAAAACTAAATAACGACAGTTTTACTTAATAATGTCCCTGATGAAGCTGTAAAAATTATCAATCTTATTAATGTGGACCTTTGAGTAAATACCTTTTGAAGATTCTGTGTCATGAAATTGGAAGTACGCACAGAGCACTTCTGAAGGATACCAGAATATGATGGTTGCCTTGCCATCATTTGTGGTTAACTTTTAAGTTCAACTAGACACTTTCCTCTCAAAAAATATGGTTTTTACTTGAAAGAACAATTGACAGACAGACAGACCTGGGTATTTGGCAGGCATTTTCTCAAATATAAACATGGTAAGCACCTTACTTTAAGGAAAACAACTGACAGTATTTTTGTCAACGACAAAATGTAAGGTTTCAAGCAAAACTTCTGAATATTTGTATTTGCCACCCTGAGCTTGACCGCTTTCTAATATTTAAATCCTTTTGATGACCTTGGTGGTTGGAAAAATGACACCTTGTCGACTCAAATTACCATAAACTTAGTTGCATAAACCATCACAAATTTTTTTATTTTATAGTTCTATTGGCTGAGAGTCCAACACAGGTTTCTCTGGACTAAAATCAAGGTGTCAGTAGGTCTTCCTAAAAGATGCAGGGGAGAATTGGTTCGTTTGCTTTTTCCAGCTTCTAGAGGCTTCCTTGGCTCATGCCCTTTTCTCAATCTTCAAAACCAGCAACATAGCATCTCTGACTTCTGCTTCTGTCATCATATGTTTTTCCTCTGATCCTCTCTTCCAGCTCTTTCTCCCACTTTTAAGGACCCTTGTGATTACATTGCATCTATCTGGATTATCCAGTGTGAGCTCCCGATTTTAAGTTTAGCTGATTAGCAAACTTCATTTCATCTGCAACCTTAATTCCCTTTTGCCATATAATCTAATGTATTCACACACTCTAGGGATTGGGGTGCAGACATCTTTGGGGGACCACTATTCTGCCTACAACAGATAGTATTATTAACACATGTGTTTTTTTAACCTTTTAAAATGATATGTACCAACATTTGAAAGATCTGCATAATTTAGTGAATCAACATTTTTGAAATGACTGATGTTTGATGTTCAAAATCATGCATGGGTAAAAGATCCATTCAAACTGCAAGGCACATGGATTTCAGGTTATAGAGCACAAAAACTTACTGACATGGTTTTAGGTTCCAAATTTCACTCATCTTTTAGAAACTAGTACTTGTTGGGACGCCTGGGTGGCCCAATTGGTTAAGCATCTGCCTTCGGCTCAGGTCATGATCCCAGGGGCCTGGGATGAAGTCCCATATGGGCTCCTTGCTCAGCGGGGAGTCTGCTTCTCTCTCTGCCTGCTGCTCCCCTTGCTTGTGCACGGTCTCTCTCTCTCTCTGACAAATAAATAAATAAATCTTAAAAAAAAAAAAAAAAAGAAACTAGTACTTGTTGAGTTTTGATGTAGTATCAAAGAAGAATAGACACAATTATCTGAAAAGGCTGCTAAGATACTCCTCTTTCCCAATTACATAACTGTGTAAGCCCAGATTTTCTTCATATAAATCAACCAAAACAATATACTGCAGCAGAGAGAACACAAAAGGAGTTAAGAGAAACTAGCTATCTTCTATAAAGCCAGACTTTAAAGAGGGTTACAAAAATGTAGAACAATGTCACTCCTCTCACTAATTTTTATGAAAACATGATTATTTTCATAAAAAATATGTTATCCAAGGGTCCCTGGGTGGTTCAGTTGGTTAAGCATCTGCCTTGGGCTCAGGTCATGATCTCGGGGTCCTGGGATCAGCCCCTATATGGGACTCCCTGCTCAGCAGGGAGTCTGCTTCTCCCTCTCTCTTTCTGCCCTTCCCCCTGCTCCTGCACACTCTCTCTCTGTCTCTCATATAAATAAATAAAATATTTTAAAAGATGTTACCTATCTTAATATGTAATATGTTTATAGTTGTTATTTCTGAATGGATTAATAAATTCACATTTTTAAGTTCTCAGTTTTCATTTCTAAAACAATGTACATTGATAGATGTAACTCATATAGGCGAAAGCTTTCTGAAGTCCTCAATAATTTGTAAGACTCTAGTGGAGTCCTGAAACCAAAATGTTTGAGAACTGCTGCACTAGACTTATGATTTTTCCAGTGAGACAAAGGAATATGTGATCTTTAAACTGTTCCCTGCCCTGGACGTTTCCTTATCTTCTCATGGGTCCAGATTCCTCTTCTACTACCTAAGACTGCTTATCCATGAAGATTGTTATGATGCTCGAAAGCAAAAATAATGTACATGGTAGGGCTTTCCATAAACTATAGATTGTCTTACACAAATGACGGTGCTAAGGAGGAACTTGATGGGGTAACTTTATTTCTCTTTCCCATCTTCATCATCCCCACTCTCAATTCACCCCAAATGCAACCAAAGTAAAACCATAATTTTTGCTATAAAAATGTAAACTTACAGGGCGCCTGGGTGGCTCAGTCAGCTAAGCATCTGTCTTCAGCTCAGGTCATGATCCTGGGGTCCTGGGATGGAGTCCTGCTCAGTGGGGAGTCTGCTTCTCCCTCTGCCCCTCCCCCCTCTCATGCGCCGCTCTCTCTCTCTCTCTCTCTCTCTCTCTCTTGGATAAATAAATAAAATCTTTAAAGAAAACGCAAACTTAACCTTACTCTTCTTCCAACCAAACTGTTACTCCCAATACATTTCTACACAGACATCCTCTACCATTCTTTGTTCTATTTATTCTTCTGTCAGTTCTATACCTTCCTCTGTTTCATTTATTAATATTTGGCAATATGGTGTTTATATAAGAATTTGAAATGCTCAGTGACTGACTTGTGCAATCAACCATTCATTCAATAAATATTTAAGTATTTACAAAGTGTCAGGCTCTGAACAAGGCAGTGGCGATATAGCAGGAAAAAAACATACAAAATCCCTGCCTACAGAGAGCTTATATTCTGGTGCGGGCCAGGGGTGAGATGATAAATAGGAGAAAACCGACACTACATCAAAAGGTGATATGAGCTATAATGAAAAAGAAGGGAAAGGGATAGAGAGTGCAGGGCACTGGTGACAGGAGGGTGTGATAAATTATGTAACCAGGACAAGACTTCATGACTATGTTATGGAAGCTAATATCTGATGCAGTTACCATGGAAAAGATGGTGCAAGGCCAAGAAGACAGCAAGCACAAAGGTCCTGAGGCCTGGTGTACAGCAAGGGTACAACAAGGAAGCAGGATACCTGTGGAGGGCAAAAGAGGGGCACAGTAGTAGAGAGAGTGGTGTGGAGGAAAAAGGCAAGATCCAAGGGCTTCCCATGTCACTACGGAAGGGCTTTGAGCAGAGGACTGCATGACCAGATGCAGGTTAAAAGAATTACTTTGGCTACTGTATGGAGGATAGACCGTTGAGCAGCAAAGACAAAGACAGACTAGCTAGGAGGCTTTGGAAATGATACAGGAGAGAGACGAAAGTCGTAACCACAGAGATGGTGGGAGGTAGACACTCCAGATATGTTTCGATGGTAGAAACAAAAGGATTTGCAGGACAGGATGTGGGTTTTAAGAGGGAGAGAGGATGACTAAGGATTTGGCCTGACCAACTGGAATAATGGAGTGGCCTTTCACGGAGGTGAGGTGAACTGAAGGTGGACCAGGTCTGGATGGGTGGGAAGATCAGCAGTTGTTTTGCTCATGTTAATGATGAGACGCCTCTTTACATCCAAGCTGTCGGGAGGTAGTCAAATATGAGTCTGGAATTCACAGGGAAAGTTCTGGGCTGGATATAAATTTGGGAGCATCTGTATTTATATGACACTTAGAGCTACACTGAGACTAAACGATATCGAGATAACAAGTATGGATAGAGAAGAGATGAATTTCAAGGACTGAGACCTGAGCCTTTAAAATCAAGAATCTGAGGAAGAACCAGCAAGAAAAACCAAGAGTGACCAGTGAAGTCTAAGGAAAACCTGCCGATTACTGTGATCTGAAAGTGAACAGTATCAGGGAGCTGGGAGTGAGCGGTCCACCATGTCAGACGCTGCTGATAGGCCAAGTCAGATGCGGACTAAGAACTGACACGCAGATTTAGCAAAGAGAAGGTCATCACTGACCTTGGCAAGAGCAGGGTGGTCGTGGCAGAGCCCTAGTGAAGTACATTCAAGAAAGGACACAAGGAAAGGAACTAGAGACTGCAAATACAGGTGACTCTTTTGAGGAGTTATGCTATAAAAAGAACCAGAGAAATAGGGATAAGGAGAATATAGGATTGAGGTTTTGTCTTCTGAGATATTTTTTATAGAGAGGTTTATATGTTCACAGACACTTTATTCATAGTTCTTTATATGCAAGTATATAAAGAGACAAGGTAAGACAAAGAACGGTTTTACTCCTGATTTCTTTTTTCATAAACACAGGTAGCAACTGTACAATACAAAGAAAGAAAAAACCAAGCCTTACAAAGCGACCGATGCCCCATCCCCCCACACGCAGCTAAGAGGCAGATCGTAACTGGCTTCAGACTGAGCACAAATGAACTCAAATGGATTCAACTTTACTGAACTACGTATCGTTTATTTTGTTACTGAAATAAGAGTATCAGGCAACTGGAAATCAATGAATTGATTTAAATATTATGCAAAAGATGGAGCTATTACTATGGGCACATTTTTATGATTTAAAAATCACATTTCAGCATTTTCCTTATGTCAGGGGCTATGACAGGGCAGCATTGATTAACACATTCAGACCCAATCATCAAGAAAAAGACTTGGAACTGCAAATTTCTCCTGTAAAAGATGTCTTCATAGGTACACACTAAGTTCAAAGTTATTAAATAATGACCATTGGGTTTTGGAGTTTTTTTGGCCTGTAATTTGTTTTTAAACTTTTTGCTATGAAAAATTTCATAATATGCAAAAGTAGAGAGAATAGATAATGACCCTCTTCTAGATATTGAGGACCCCACTGTAACGATTACCAACCTATGGCTAGGCTTATTTCCTCTCAATTCTCTCCCACTTCTCTCTCCTCAAGCACTGGACTGTTGTGAGACAAATCCCAGACAACATATCATTGCTTCTGTAATTATTTCAGTGTGTGTGTCTAAAAGAGAAGGACTCTTTTTTAAAACCCCACTGTATTATTAACTATCATTTTCACACCTAAAAACTAGATAGACTCCTTAATTCCATTCGAAAATTCTTCAGTGTTCATACTTTCTCAAATGTCCTGTAAATGTCTTTTTACATGTAGTTTGCTTGTATCAGAATCCTAACGAGGTCTACAAATGGACCCATCATTTTTGAGAGAGACGAACGGAGATTTTTAAGACAGTTTTGCAAATTACCAGCTCTTTAGTGATAGGGTAGATAGTACAATATTCTCTTTGATTGAAATGGGAACAGTGTATTTCTAAATATAATCCAATAGGGTATAACGAATCTTCCAAACTTGAAAAGAATTTTGTCAAACAAAATAAAAAGTGGAGGTATGAACTGGGGCTGCCAATTACAAATACATTCATGACGGACATGAACGTTTCCAGTTGAAAACTTAAATCTCATTTTTAAAAAATACGTATTTCTCATAGAGGTTGCTTTGGCTTTGTGCTGTAAGTGGCAGCCCAGCCACTCTTCCAGCTGTACTAACATAGCCAGTTTAAACATTGTTCAGCTTGATCCAGTTCTAAGAAACTCTTATTCTCCAAAAAGAACCAAAACAAAGGAAGTAATAATAATGATATGTTAGAAATTTCTGTGCAAGTAAATTATGACTCTGATTCTGGTGTTAGGGGAGGTCTGTCTAGAGTAAAACAAGGACCGTATGACTATAACACTTAAGGTATTAAGAGTTAGGCAAATAGTTACCTTAAACCTAATTACACATAATTTATTGCTTTTTACTGTCACTATCATAAAGTGTCAGAACCGGAAGGACCCTTGGCGCGCCAGCCCTTCTCCTCTTAGGGGGAAGTCAACTGGGGCTGAATGACTTGCCTTACATTAAACAGCAGAAAAGCTGGCCCCCAAACCCAGATCACCTGACTACTAGACCAATCCTTTCTCCTGCTGCTCTGTCAAACGGAGTCCCTAATTGCCAGATTATTTCTGATTCAAAGCCACTTTGTTTCTGTTAAAAGTCTCCCCTCTTCTTGGGGGAGCAAGACTTGGGAGAGCCACTTTTAAATTGGCATTTGTCTTTTTTTTGCTTTTTACTCATTTCAGAGAATGCTGTTAACGATTTTAAATGGTTTGTTTTAATTTCACTATTTAACGTGACCTTATTTAACTATATAGCCCTACTGATTATTTACCTCTTACAATCTCTGTGAAATCTTTTTGGCCAAGATGGAATAAGAGATCCTAGTGCAGTTTTCAAAGTTTAGTAAATATTTATCCTCTCCAAATTAAATTAATGTTTATCTTTTAAAGCAGTTAGCTATCATATTTACAGTCCGCTCAAAAGTACAGCATAGTACTTATCAATTTTCACTTCACAACAAAGATACAGTGCCAATAAACTACGAAAAATAGTTTTAAAAAGAATATCACATAATTTGTTGTAATAGCTCCCCCTAGCGAACATTCCCCATTATTGTTTTTTGAACGCCATTTAGGGCTATTAATTTTAATACTTGGTACTGTTTCTTAGAAATTTTCTTTTTTTTTTAAGCTTTTACTTTTTTAAAATTTAGACTCCATTAATTAACATATAGTGTCGTATTAGTTTCAGAGGTAGAGTTTAGTGATTCATCAGTCTCATATCGCACCCAGTGCTCATTATATCACGTGCCCTCCTTCTTAGAAATTTTCTAGCACACATACGAACAACAGTTATGTTACCAAATGGTCTTTTCAGCCTTACACATACTCACAAGAATTAACCCTACTAGTAGAGTGATTTTCAATTAGAAAAGAATAGTATAATCTTTTTCATTCAACTTAAAACAGAGACAATGAAAAAGAACAAAGAAGTCAGCAAATATGATTGATAATATTAACTGTGATTTATTGAGGATTCACTCTGTGCTGTCGATTCTGCTCAGTACTTACATGGGTTTTTAATTTAATCCTTGTATCACTTTATGTTGTGAATAGGATTACTAATCTCGTTTTACAGATGCAGAAAATAAGTGTTTGACCTAAGGACATAGAGCTGGCATATGACAACTGAAATTTGGGTCCAGGTGGCCTGACTCTAAGGTCCATGCTCTGAGCCATTATTCTGTTCTGTTGACACAGCTACAAAATAAGTTACATCTCAAACCTGGTTTTTCTTATCATAGCAAATCTGTTTGCCAGATTATTGCATTACTTATCCTCTCCACTTTGCTTATGTCACAGAGAGACTGAAAGTCCTCCTGTCTCAGGGGTGTAATTTCCCCTCTTTCTGCACACCCACCTGAGTCTAGGCAGGCACCTGGGTAAGAAGTAGGAGTAACTAATTCCAGGGCCGGAGCAGGGTAAACACATGATGAGCCTCAAGCAGCTTGTTATGAGGAAAAGCAAGAAAATTCTTTTTTGTTGTTGTTTTTTTAATGAGTAGGTAATAAGAAGACAGATGCCAGCTTGAAGAGACTTCTGGTTAAACCTGGGACAAATTGAGCACAAAAATGATGCCATGTAAACATTGAGACATGAAGAATTCATGATTTCCAGTTAACGCTACATAGGCAAGCAAACAGATAAGAAGAAGGAAAGGTTCCTGCTGACAGGAGAATGCCGAGGGCACACTAGTAAATGTGGAGGGAGTGCAGGAGTTAAAAAATGATTATTTTGCAACCATCCTAGTGAGATTGAGTCAGACAAGAAACACTGGTAGATTCCAAATCTAAAAGAGAAATTTCGATGACTAGGATATTTGCGCAGTGAAATGTCTTTTCATCTACTGTGTATAAGTTGCAAGGGAGAAAAATGACATAGAATTAAACAGTGGAGAAACAAGACAGCACGTTGAGCTGGTGATCAAACATAACAGAACTAGGGAAGCACAACTGCCATCATGTGCCTCCAATGGGAGAGCGTCAGAAAAGCCCTCACGTGTATAGTACTCTTGTCGAGGATGCATAACCGGACTGCAACCACAGGGAAACATCAGGGGGGAAATGGTGACTGTTCTGCTCTTTTTTTTTAAATAATGTTTTATTCTTTTAATTTTTTAATTATTTTATGAATAAAATAAAGATTTTATTTATTGATGTGACAGAGAGACAGCCAGCAAGAGAGGGAACACAGCAGGGGAGTGGGAGAGGAAGAAGCAGGCTCCCAGCGGAGGAGCCCGATGTGGGACTCAATCCCGGAACGCCAGGATCACGCCCTGAGCCGAAGGCAGACGCTTAATGACTGCGATACCCAGGCGCCCCTGTTCTGCTCTTTTAAAGACAGGGAGGAGAGTACATTCTTCAAAACAATCAAAATCACAAAAGACGAAGAAAGGCTGTGGAAACAATCCAGGTTAAGGGGCTAAAGAGACGTGATGACTAAATGCAAAGTCTGTTTCTGGACTTGATTCTGTTTGGGAGAGGGAAGTGCTCTAAAGGGCAGGACAGGGTCAACTAACAAATGAGTAGGTAGGTTGGATAAAATGGTGGATTAGATCACAGGTTTGCATCCGTGTAGCTGAGCTCACTGAACTGGATCACTGCGCTGTGCTTAGTAAAATCATATCTCTTTTGCTAAGAAACATAAGTGGGAGCGCGTATATGGGTAAGTGTACAGGGAAGTAGATGGAAAGAGTAATGCTGTACATAATTTACCCTCCCAGGGTTCAGAAAAATGGGGGTGTGTACACATATGTGGGTACAGAATTTTGGGGTTGCAAGACGAAGAGTTCCCCGGCCAGATGAGAGTGTGGCTGCACAGCAGTGTGAATGTACTTAATGCCGCTGAACGCTAACCATAAAAATGGTTAAGACGGGGCACCTGGGTGGCTCAGTTGGTTAAGCAGCTGCCTTCAGCTCAGGTCATGACCTCAGGGTCCTGGGATCGAGCCCCGAGTAGGGCTCCCTGCCCACCAGGAGCCTGCTTCTCCTCTCCCTTGGCCCCTCTCCACCTCGCGTGCTCACTCTCAAATAAGTAAAACCTTTAAAAAAAACATACAGAGAGGGACAGAGAGGAAGAGAAAGAAGCAAATGATAGAGTAAATGCAATAAAATGTTAAGGATAGGTGAATTGGGATAAAAGACATTTGGGTGTTCTTCATATTACTTTTTTTAATTGTGTAATTTTTCTGCAAATCTGAAATTTTTCTGATACAGTTTTACATATAAATAAAGTAATGGCGACAGCGACAGCTACCTTGGGAGCGGCAGGAGATGGCGTCAGGGAGCGGCCACCTGGGCCCAGCTCTGTCCCTCTGCGCTGCACCTGTGCTGTGGCCCTTTCTTCCAAAGGCCTCTGATGTGAGGCCAGGTGACCAAACGGACTGCATTCTTTTCATGAACTGCCTGGCTCCCTGCGGCCTGGATAAGCTCAGGGAGTGGGTGTAAGGTAAAGCGCCCTAGCCCAGGAGGAGAGGAGTCTGCACACGGCTCATCAGCCGTGTGGCCTGAGCAAGTCACGCCACCTCCTGAGCATGTCAACCTGGAGTTTGTCTAAGGTCCCTTCTGTGATTTGATGATTTACACCCACCACTTGTCAGAGCTGGCTACCAATGAAGCAGTGGGTGATAGGTCTCTAATGTTAGAGCCACGGAGGATTTGAAATCTTCCCCCGGTTACCTTTTTTCCTTGCTGCTGGACTCTTGGTATTATGTCCCATTCTAGGGAAAGGAGAGGTAAGGGTATGTGTGTGGGCGTTTGTGCAGACAGAGAGATTCTATCAGCAAGACAACACCTACAAATGATGACATTTGAACGTCTGTAGCGTTGAGAAAAAAAAAAAAAAGATGTGTTGGGACAAATACAGCCTGGAAGCCAGTGGCAAAAGAAGTACAGTGTTTCTTCTGTATGGTCATTAAAATGTAATCTGAATTTTATATGCTCTTTAAAGAATATCTTAGCAGAATTCACAATACTGTTTTTAATAAGGAACCAAAAATTTGGGCAGTTAAAAAAAACCTGTAGCATTCACTCACAACTAAAATGCCTTTCATTTTTTTATTCTTTATTTAAATTCAATTTAGTTAACATATAGTGTATTATTAGTTTCAGGGGTAGAATTCGGTAATTCCTCAGTTGCATGTAACACCCAGTGCTCATTACATCATGTGCCCTCCTTAGTGCCCGTCATCCAGTTACCCCATCCCCCCATCCGCCTTCCCCCCAGCAACCTTCAGTTTGTTTCCTAGAGTTCAGTGTCTCTTATGGTTTGCCTCCCTCTATTTTCGTCTTATTTTATTTTTGCTTCCCTTCCCCTATGTTCATCTGTTTTGTTTCTTAAATTTCACACATGAGTGAAATCATATGATATTTGTCTTTCTCTGACTGACTTATTTTACTTAGCATAATACCCTCTACTTCCATCCATATTGTTGTAAATGGCGAGATTTCGTTCTTTTTGATGGCTGAGTAATATAATATATATATAATATATATACATACCTCTTCTTTACCCACTCATCTGTTGGTGGACATCTGTAAAATGCCTTTCATTTTGTGAACTGCTTTGCAGTTTGGAAGTAGTTCCAGATCCATATTTTTATCTTATCTTCTGAAGAACTCTGTGAGATAATCATGTCAGGCAACATTATCCCCAGTTTTTTTTAAAGATTTATTTATTTATTTTGGGGGGGGTTGAGGGAGAGGGAGAGAGAATCTCAAGCAGACTCCCCACTGAGTGTGGAGCCCAACACGGGGCTCAATCTCATGACCCATGAGACCATGACCTGAGCCAAATCAAGAGTGGGACACTTAATGGACTGAGCCACTCAGGCGCCCCAGCATTATCCCCAATTTTAAAGACAAGTAGATTGGTTCCAAGAATGCAAACAACCCATAACGCATATATGGTGGATCATCAATTAGAATCCTAGATTTCTGGGATTCTACTCTTCCCCCAAATTTCAAAACCTGTCAGATTTTTTTCCTACAAAATAAGTCTGTATGCTTCAAAAATGCCACTGTCATGAAAGGCAAAGAAAGATCTAGAAACTGACTTCTAGAATAAAGAAAACTAAAAAAGCACCATGACTAAATTGAATACATGGTTCTTGATTGGATCTTGAATTGGGGGGGAGTTGCTTTTATAAAATACATTACTGGGACAATTGCCGAAATTTCGATTTGGACTGTGTATTTGTATTGTTTCCTGTTAAAATTTTGGAATTTGATAATAGCACCATGGTTATATAAGGGAAGGCCCTTGTTCCCAGGAGATAATACTGAATTTCTTAGGGATAAAGGGTCATAATCTCTAACCTACTTCTAATTTGTTCAGAAAAAGATAATGAAAAGAAGAAAAAACATCATGTGAATTAGTATATTATAACATATTTATTACAAAGAGAGGTGTAGCAAATATGGCAACATCTCGAAGTTCTTTGTAATGTTCTTATAAATCTTCTGGGGTCTGAAATATTTTTCAAGATCCAAAGTTCAATAAAATAAATAAGCAAGAAAATATCTGAGATCAAAACACTCTAGGAAATGTCATATTGCTTTTTCTGTTATTTTCATTACAATAATAATAGTATGTCATAGTGCTGTTTCTATGATTTTATTACAATATACTATTTTCATCTGTCATTATTGAGAAACATAATAATTCACAGAAATAACTTTTCTAAAACACAAGTGAAAACTAAAGTGTAGCCACACGCAGAAGAATGAAACTCGACCACTTCCTTACACCACACACAAAAATAGACTCAAAATGGATGAAAGACCTAAATGTGAGACAGGAATCCATCAAAATCCTAGAGGAGAACACAGGCAGTAACTTCTGTGACCTCAGCCGCAGCAACTTCTTGCTAGACACATCTCCAAAGGCAAGGGAAACAAAGCAAAAATGAACTATGGGTACTTCGTCAAGAGAAAAAGCTTCTGCACAGCAAAAGAAACTGTCGACAAAACCAAAAGACAACCGACAGAATGGGAGAACATATTTGCAAATGACATATCAGATAAAGGGCTGGTACCCAAAATCTATAAAGAACTTCTCAAACTTAACATCCAAAGAACAAATAATCCAGTCAAGAAATGGGTGGAAGACATGAACAGACTTTACTCCAAAGAAGACATACAAATGGCCAACAGACACGTGAAAAAATTCTCAACATCCCTCGGCACCAGGGAAATACAAATCAAAACCACAATGAGCTACCACTTCACACCTGTCAGAAAGGCTAAAATTAACAAGTCAGGAAACAACAGATGTTGGCAAGGATGTGGAGAAAGGGGAATCCTCCTACACTGTTGGTGGGAATGTAAGCTGGTGTAGCCACTCTGGAAAACGGTGTGGAGGTTACTCAAAAAGTTGAAAATAGAGCTACCCTATGACCCAGCAATTGCACTACTGG